>NC_048547.1:14413694-15087531 GCF_902806685.2 Maniola hyperantus | reverse complement strand
GTTAAAGCGCTAGAGAATTTTGTATTTTTGAACCATAGTGTTCCAGAGACTGTGATTGTGGACAATGGGTCCCAATTTACAGGATCTGAATTCCGTAATCTCATTAAGCGTTATAATATTCCGAAATTACACTACACACCACTGTACACTCCGCAAGTTAACCTTGTTGAGAGGTACAATAAGGTTGTTATGACTGCTGTAGCCGCTTTTGTGAAAGATAACCACAGGTCCTGGGACGAAAACCTGTACAAGGTCCAGTTCGCCATAAACAGTGCGGTTAATGAATCCACTGGATTCTCCCCGTTCTTCCTTGTCCACGCTAGAGAACCGGTCTTAAATGGTTCCTTCTATAAGGACACGGATAAGGAGTACGAGGCCGGAATTCCAAGGGAGGAATACGCAGGAAAGTTTGGAACTTTGGAGGACATATTTGGTCAGGTTAGGAGAAATTTGTTTCAGGCTCATGCAGAGTATGCAACGCATTACAACTTAAGGCGTAGGTCTGCAAGCTATTCTGTTGGGGACATAGTGTGGAAAAAGACCTATCCACAAAGCGACGCTACAAATTTTTTCGCAGCTAAGCTGGCACCTAAGTATGAAAAGTGCAGGGTTGTCAAGGTTTTGTCACCTTTGGTTTATGAACTAGTTAGAGTAGCTGACAACCACCCAATAGGCACTTGGCATATTAAGGATATTAAGAAGTAGTTATTTGCCATTACTTAGTTTGGTCTAAACTGTTTGAATATTTAAGTTATCAATATTCAATTAGGAATTTGTATGAGTGTAGTGATGTTCTGAGTTAACAGTTACATTACCATGGTTCAGTTGAGGAGGAATGTAGTGGATGTATGTAGGGATGAATATGTGATGATTGGAATGCTTGTGGTAGACCAACCGGTTGAGAAAGTAAAAATGCAAATATCGTACTTTGGGGATAACGAAAAGGGGGGGGTTTTGTGTTTTGTTTTCGTTTTCCTTCTAGATAATGGATCATTTCTGTTATTTTTCCGATTCTGTTCCGAGATCTATTTTCTAGGAGAGTTATTCGTTTTTTTTTTTCTCATATTCCGATTTTGATTCGGTTTTATTTTTCCGAATGGGATAGAGAACGGTTGCCATATCAGATGGACCCGTTCACAACCAGTTTTTCCGTATTTGTTGAGTAACAAATATTAAGATGGTAGTTTAAAAGAGTGAACCACCGTAGGCCTAGACGCATTCTGTCAGTCAGCTGAAGAATGATGCCAAGATGGTTTCCACTCAAGTGTCTTAGACACCATGAAGTTTTTTTGTATATATTCTTTTTAGAAGTTAGGGTTGTGTAGTTAAGTATAATGTATAAAACCTTACACTGTTTTCAGTATATTTATTTTGTTAGACAATTTTCCTTGTTAGTAGTAGATGTGCGTTCACGCGTAACTTCTGTGTTTTTTTTGTTTGTTTGTTTCAGGCAAATTGTTAGTAGTTGTTGGATGACGCTGAGGGCAGCGTGGTTCAACCTGTTGAACCTTTTCGTAGGAGGGGAAGTATTGTGACGTTGTAAATTTTGAACTACTAATTAGCGTTTCGCTTTTAATTAAAATCTATTTTGTTCAAAGTATGTTGGTGCCACCTAGCATCAAGGTGCAGAACTACGCGTGGGTCGATGTTCAGAGTTCATTCGAGCCACAATAGATGGCGTTTGCTTCGTTGTCAATTGTCGTAAAAATAAAACAAAATAATTAAATAAAACCATAATATCATTTGTTTATTGTTAAGTCATTAACAAAACGGTTCTTATAATATATCCTTAGGTTCCGCAAATATTCAAAAATGAATTGGCTTCATGATCAAACTAAATGAGAGCGACCACACTCGGGTTGCGTCTGGCAACACCGATTGGTGAGATTTTAGAATTTTCCTGGAGTCAACATGTGAAGACGAATTTTTTTCGTTCCAGGAAAATCTCATTCTTTTCGCCCATGGCTTCGCCTGGGAAAATACAATAGTCATAAATTTTAGTCATCCTAACGTATTTTCAATGTTTCATCAGTTATGGTGAGTGAAAAATCAAGTAAAGTAAATTAAAATTATTTTTTTTCCTCTAATCTTTGTAAGGTGGTAGATTATTCCGTATCCGGGTATATTTCTATTCCGCCCAATTTATCACCCTTACAACAAATACCTATTAAAAATATATGAATGAAAATTGAAATTAAATCCCATATTACAAATGCGAAAGTGTGCTTGTTTGTTGGTTTGTCCTTTAATCACGTCACAACGGAGCAACGGAACGACGTGATTTTTTGCATGGATATAGTTAAAGACCTGGAGAGTGACATAGGCTAATTTTAATCCCGAAAAATCAAAGAGTTCCCACAGGATTTAAAAAACCTAAATTCCCGCCTACGAAGTAAATAAGAAAAGACAGTTTCGGCGGGATGCGGACGAAGTCGCGGGCAACAGCTAGTTAATTATAAAAGCAAGCGTGAATAGTCAAGTGCTCATCATGACGTCATAACGCACTACCTTCTCCTCGTAGGTCTACTTTGGAACTTCTCACAATCTTAGTGGGAGTCCAAGTTAAAATTTCGAGTTTTAAGACCAATTGTGCGTTGATATGTCAGTCAGTCAGCTTATCATTTTATACCACTTATACATACCTACTATAGATGATTGTAGTCAAGCGCAAACCTGTCTTGCATAAATAATGTATTTTAAAAAACAAATTATTTTATGTCCATAGATAAGATGAAGATGATATAAAGAATTTCCTAAAACTTGATCTGAGACAAGCTGCAACCCTTCTCAACAATAATCACAAAAAGTAAAAGAAAATCTCGTTTTCGTGATTCACCCGACCAGGAAAAGTACCAGAACTCGAAGTAAGGGTAGCCACAAAACAATGCGAAGAATACGGACGTACTCGTTGAATACAACGAGAACAAATAAGTAGAACACAAAAGGCGGCCTTACCGCTTAGCGGCGATTTCTGCCAAGGTTTTAGAATTAGGAATCGTAGAAATCAAACACACAAAAGGGTTGCCAATTTAATAAAGAAAATCGAGAACTTTTGTAAGCAATTTATTTTATTTTATTTGCAAAAGGCCGCATTTTACTGGAACATTTGGGTATTTTACACGACAATGTGTTTGAATTGTTGGAGGTCGCGGCGGGCGGCGGGCGGCGGGCGGCGGGCGGCGCGGCCGGGCGGGGCACGTCGCGGAACTCGCGATGAGATGTAAATTGGGGAAGATGCTGGCTCTGAGATATTTAGATGAGTAACACAAAGTTTGTGTCAAAGTCGCGTCCTCGGGGCTTAATATTCAGGAGCTACAAGTTTACAAAGTTAGGTAAAGAAGTAAAGATAATTGTTATGGTTTTGTGTTTTATCTATACAGTCTTTTTCCTTTGGACCATTTCACTGGGCGATTTTACATTCTGATTATGATAATATAACTAGTAACCAGTACTATCTTAATTATTTTAACAACTTTACAGGATCAAGCGCAAAAAATAGTTACCTTCAGCTAAATAGTGATTGTATACTTACGCCTGCCAGTGTTGGTGAAGACATGAAGTGTCGCTGGTGGACAAGATGTGGACAAGTCATATGTAAGGACGTGTTTTTCTGTCCCAAGCTAGATAACTGTGGTGAACTGTGACCCTGCGGTGAATGTACAATACGTCTTCATCCTGAAAAAAAGGTACCCACTAAAGAAAAGGGAAATAGAAAAAAATGTAAAAACAAAACGAAAACGGCTTTATTGCTAAATTCTATATCTCGTATAAAAAGATAAGACGGCTTAGATAAATGTTACGGGGGATGGCGGCGGGAGAGGGGTGAGGGGGGGATCAACTTGGGAAAATTTTGGGGACATGCAGTCCTTGCTCCAGTGAGCAAGTGTGTCAAGGACGATCTGCGGGCTCTGCGTCTGCATTGTGTGCCGTGAGTCGGCGGTTTGTTCGCGACGTGATATCATTGTGTGTCGATGTTGGATGCTGCCAAATCTCGCGGCAGTAGGTAGCTAGTCTAGCTAGCGAGCTATATGTGGCTGTCTGTTACGATGTGTGGATGTTGACCAAGATGTTGCAGATCTGAATGTTGGCTTTTGGCGAGCAGACCTGAGCTACGAGTGTTATAATGTTGCCATGTTACTTACTGCCGCGTACTGCACAATGTATACATTACATACCCAACTATGTATATCCTATACTAATATACTAATATAGAGCCTCGTTAAAGGTGCGGACTGAAGTTCTAAAGGCCGGCGGTTCAAACCCCACCCGTTGCACCATTGTTGTACCTACTCTTAGCACAAGCTTCACGATTGGAGATTGGAGAGGAAAGGAGAGAGGAAAAATCGTTTTCTCCAGGACCTCGCATTTATAGAAGACGTAGGACCTTCTTTTACATTACATTTTACATTTGTATTTAGGTACAGTAAGCCGTTGTTTCAACTAGATGATGCCCGCAACTTCGTCCGCGTGGATTTAGGTTCTTAAAAATCCCGCGAGAACACTTTCATTTTCCGGGATAATAAGTAGTTTATAATATCCGTCTTCCTCCGTACCAAGTAGATGACGCCCGCAAGCTCGTCCATGTCCATGTTTTATAAAATCCCGGGGGAACTCCTTGATTTTCCGGGATCAAAAGTGGCCTACGTCCTTCCCCGTAATAATTTTACATTTCATTTTGTAACGATGGAGCTGGCAAATATGGCAAAAACCCTTTAAAAATATCAGATGAAAAATCTAAGTACCTACTTAAAAATTTTGAAATAAAGGCGAGCGTCTCACTACTGTACCTACTCGCAGATCAACATACCCACTAATCTACAACGTATACGCAAGACAGCAGTATAACCCAAGTCAAGCAATTAGCACGAAGCGGAAGATCAGATAGCATCTCGATTTCCTAATGGAATTCCTTATCTCAGCAATGGGACGGCAAATCGTATTACGTATATTGACGTGCAATAAGAGTCGATGTTATGCTGAGTTCACTTATAGGTCGTATGATTAAATCCGGTAAGCTTCGAGTTTTCTAACAAAGTTAAACCGGGCCCGTTGCACCACAGAATGTTATCGTTATATGTAGTTAAATTTTCCCACCAAAAACAAAAGGGTGTGTGTGTTATAAATTCAGCAAACCACCACATTCCTACGATAAAAGTTGCACAATATAAAACACAAACACGTAAGTATTGCGATAGGCCGCCAGCAACGGCCGGGGTGCGGGGGGTGCGAGGAGGTGCGGGGGGTGCGGGGGGTAATTGCTCGGATACGAGTCGATGCAAGCAATCAGCGCCAGCGATCTGTTCTACTGTTATTGCATTACTGATTACACTGTTAGCACTAGTACAATTAGCAGATGGAAATATTGTAACTATAGTAGGTAAGCGACAGGTCGAGATGACAAACGGGGAGGGAACGCCCCGCACATCCGCACAACCCCCACGCTAACCTGGTGCGAACGAGCGCGGGTGACGTGCGGGGTTGCGGGGCATCCCCCAGCCTCATACCAAGGTTGCCATCTCAACCTGTCGCGTACTATACACGATCTGATGTATCGTTAACTACATTGTCTCCACAAAATTGAACACTCTTTGCCTCTTTTTGCATTTTTTTTAAATCGATGGCACATTAAATTGTGTGGATATCTGGCGGATGAAATAAATTTACCGTTATGGTGAGGAACTTTTGTCATCGAAAAACAAGCAAAGTAGGTTGTACACAAGCACAACTCAGTACCTATTATTTATAACCTTTGTGCGTAAATTGAAAGGTCAATGGTGCTCAAAGTTAACTTTAACAGTAATGTAAATTTAAATGCCTGTTGTGCAACTGGCTCTAAAACGGTAACGAATTGACTTACGAGGTGTATAGTATGATAATTTAACACTCAATGGTCAAGATAGGGGCTTCTTTAGGGGACCATTTAAACGACATAATATATTGTGTCATATTCAACCTTTATGCAATGAATTAAGGTTGAAGGTACATGACATATTATGTAGTTCGAATGATCCTCTGAAGAAGGTCCTATTTTGACTATGAATTCCAGAGAAAATTAACCCATACCTATCGATTCCTACACGACATCGTATCCGAATGCTAAATTGCTTGACGGTACGTCTTGGCGTAAGATAGTAACTAGCCACGGCCGAAGCCTCCCACCAGACCTGACCAGGCAACATTCGAAAGATGGGTCACGTAAAAAAATATTTGTAAGTTATTCTTGTGCTTCTAATGTAGGTTTTAGTTTGAAGTTTTTTATATGAAATATATAAATACTATCTGTCCCGGCTTACTCACGTGTGTAGTCGACGTTAGCCCGACTAGTTTCGAACCCATCCGGGGTCCTTTTTCAAGGGAGCGCGGACGGACTCCCTTGAAAAAAGGACCCCGGATGGATTCGAAACTAGTCGGGCTAATGTCGACTACACACGTGAGTAAGCCGGGACAGATAGTATTTATAATGGAAATCACTCACGGTAGTTTAAACGCTAAAATGAAATATATAAATAAATAGAATTTATCGAGATTAATTATTTTTAATATACCTAATATTATAGAGGTCATCAAAACTTTCACAAATAAACAGCAGTAAAGGCTTAGTGAGAAGTAAGGGCAAGGAAATACACGAGTTAGTAGTTGAGTAGCACAAATGAAGCGCACGTAGGTACGGTCGGCACAGGGCGGTATCCGCGTGTTTCAGCGAGCGTATCTTGTGCAGAGGTAATCACTCTTGCGTCCATTGCTCGGGGTCACGCCACCACTTCTGGGGAAAACGAAACGTTCATACTCAAACTAAACTAATTAAACAATAACAAACGCAGAAAGCTAACAAGTTGATCCAAACTTTGCGCAATCAATAATGACTGGTGACATAATATTATTATTTAGTTAATTTTTGGAAATTACTCGCCTGTCTCAAACTGTCGCGTACCTATATGTAGCTACTCTTGTACGGTTTGTGATTGTCAGTTGTTGGATTTGTAGTTGTACGACGATGTAGTGGTGATAATTAATTACGTAAACTTAAAACTAAAGCTACGAGGAGATATTAGGTATACTACGTAATAATTCAATGGTTTTCCTAAACATTCGTCGTTCGGTACCCGTAGTAACTGATTTTAATTTCGCAATGTTTCCGCTTGGAGCGCTGGCTGTAGAAGTGTAGACAAACTTGAGCTTTAAAACAAGGCACTTAAGATCCAGTTTACTGTAACGCGGAAGTATTTCGACTCTCGAATTTGGTTTGGTTTGGTGAGACGTAAAATCTTGTACTACGGGTTCGGATTGTTTTTCACCGATATTTAGCGGCAAGTGGCGCACGCTAGCTACTCACGTAGTTCCGCAATGTGTCACGTAGCGCCACAAAGCGCGCCGTGACGCCATAACGCAGCTACGAGCGACCTGTAAGCGTTGCGCCGCACGTTGTTGGCAGCCGCACAAAACGACACGCAATATTGTACCGCCATAAAATAACATAGCGATACTATACGCAGTATTGCGGAAAACGACACTGCTTTTCTGAAAGTTTATAGCGATACTTGTTCACCCGCCCCGGCTTCGCTCGGGTGGAATTTTTGAAAATCCTCAGTATTTACGTTACGTTATAAAGAAAACATCACTTGAGTTGAAGTTTCTAGACAAAGGGATTTGAACTGTACGCTAATATCTCAGCGATTGCGCTAGATATGCAATGTTGATCCGAGGCGATGGCTCCAAATGGATGGGTGACCGACTTTTGAAGTCCTTTGGCCCTTTCGTTGTCCCGTGCCTCGGAGAGCAGCAGAAAAGTGATGCGCCTACCACCAAGAAGTGTATATTTTCCGTATCCGTGAATAAAGCTGGTAGAAACTGCATATATATTGTGAACTGATATAGTTTCTTTCTTTAGTTAGAGTAGGTACTTTTATCTTCAACTACTTCTCCATTCAAGAGTTCCCTTGAAGACGAAAAGCGCTAATTTTATCATCAAAACTAAAAAGACAAGTACATAACATTGTATTGGTTGATACTTAGGTGTAAAAAAGTAAGTACTTTAGTAAAAAGGTGAATCAACAAATTGCTTCATTAGAGCATCGTTCAAAGCCTGTTTAGCACAAACATAAGGGGTCAGCCTCAGCGCTACAAAATATCTCAAGAACAACCAAATTGATACGAAATAAATGACATTTGAGAGACGTTTAAAAGCTCGAGTGTTTCAGCACTGAAGCGCTGAGCAGAGGACGGCGCACAATGAGCAGTAACGACCCGAAGCGCTGAGCAGAGGACGGCGCACAATGAGCAGTAACGACCCGAAGCGCTGAGCAGAGGACGGCGCACAATGAGCAGTAACGACCCGAAGCGCTGAGCAGAGGACGGCGCACAATGAGCAGTAACGACCCGAAGCGCTGAGCAGAGGACGGCGCACAATGAGCAGTAACGACCCGAAGCGCTGAGCAGAGGACGGCGCACAATGAGCAGTAACGACCCGAAGCGCTGAGCAGAGGACGGCGCACAATGAGCAGTAACGACCCGAAGCGCTGAGCAGAGGACGGCGCACAATGAGCAGTAACGACCCGAAGCGCTGAGCAGAGGACGGCGCACAATGAGCAGTAACGACCCGAAGCGCTGAGCAGAGGACGGCGCACAATGAGCAGTAACGACCCGAAGCGCTGAGCAGAGGACGGCGCACAATGAGCAGTAACGACCCGAAGCGCTGAGCAGAGGACGGCGCACAATGAGCAGTAACGACCCGAAGCGCTGAGCAGAGGACGGCGCACAATGAGCAGTAACGACCCGAAGCGCTGAGCAGAGGACGGCGCACAATGAGCAGTAACGACCCGAAGCGCTGAGCAGAGGACGGCGCACAATGAGCAGTAACGACCCGAAGCGCTGAGCAGAGGACGGCGCACAATGAGCAGTAACGACCCGAAGCGCTGAGCAGAGGACGGCGCACAATGAGCAGTAACGACCCGAAGCGCTGAGCAGAGGACGGCGCACAATGAGCAGTAACGACCCGAAGCGCTGAGCAGAGGACGGCGCACAATGAGCAGTAACGACCCGAAGCGCTGAGCAGAGGACGGCGCACAATGAGCAGTAACGACCCGAAGCGCTGAGCAGAGGACGGCGCACAATGAGCAGTAACGACCCGAAGCGCTGAGCAGAGGACGGCGCACAATGAGCAGTAACGACCCGAAGCGCTGAGCAGAGGACGGCGCACAATGAGCAGTAACGACCCGAAGCGCTGAGCAGAGGACGGCGCACAATGAGCAGTAACGACCCGAAGCGCTGAGCAGAGGACGGCGCACAATGAGCAGTAACGACCCGAAGCGCTGAGCAGAGGACGGCGCACAATGAGCAGTAACGACCCGAAGCGCTGAGCAGAGGACGGCGCACAATGAGCAGTAACGACCCGAAGCGCTGAGCAGAGGACGGCGCACAATGAGCAGTAACGACCCGAAGCGCTGAGCAGAGGACGGCGCACAATGAGCAGTAACGACCCGAAGCGCTGAGCAGAGGACGGCGCACAATGAGCAGTAACGACCCGAAGCGCTGAGCAGAGGACGGCGCACAATGAGCAGTAACGACCCGAAGCGCTGAGCAGAGGACGGCGCACAATGAGCAGTAACGACCCGAAGCGCTGAGCAGAGGACGGCGCACAATGAGCAGTAACGACCCGAAGCGCTGAGCAGAGGACGGCGCACAATGAGCAGTAACGACCCGAAGCGCTGAGCAGAGGACGGCGCACAATGAGCAGTAACGACCCGAAGCGCTGAGCAGAGGACGGCGCACAATGAGCAGTAACGACCCGAAGCGCTGAGCAGAGGACGGCGCACAATGAGCAGTAACGACCCGAAGCGCTGAGCAGAGGACGGCGCACAATGAGCAGTAACGACCCGAAGCGCTGAGCAGAGGACGGCGCACAATGAGCAGTAACGACCCGAAGCGCTGAGCAGAGGACGGCGCACAATGAGCAGTAACGACCCGAAGCGCTGAGCAGAGGACGGCGCACAATGAGCAGTAACGACCCGAAGCGCTGAGCAGAGGACGGCGCACAATGAGCAGTAACGACCCGAAGCGCTGAGCAGAGGACGGCGCACAATGAGCAGTAACGACCCGAAGCGCTGAGCAGAGGACGGCGCACAATGAGCAGTAACGACCCGAAGCGCTGAGCAGAGGACGGCGCACAATGAGCAGTAACGACCCGAAGCGCTGAGCAGAGGACGGCGCACAATGAGCAGTAACGACCCGAAGCGCTGAGCAGAGGACGGCGCACAATGAGCAGTAACGACCCGAAGCGCTGAGCAGAGGACGGCGCACAATGAGCAGTAACGACCCGAAGCGCTGAGCAGAGGACGGCGCACAATGAGCAGTAACGACCCGAAGCGCTGAGCAGAGGACGGCGCACAATGAGCAGTAACGACCCGAAGCGCTGAGCAGAGGACGGCGCACAATGAGCAGTAACGACCCGAAGCGCTGAGCAGAGGACGGCGCACAATGAGCAGTAACGACCCGAAGCGCTGAGCAGAGGACGGCGCACAATGAGCAGTAACGACCCGAAGCGCTGAGCAGAGGACGGCGCACAATGAGCAGTAACGACCCGAAGCGCTGAGCAGAGGACGGCGCACAATGAGCAGTAACGACCCGAAGCGCTGAGCAGAGGACGGCGCACAATGAGCAGTAACGACCCGAAGCGCTGAGCAGAGGACGGCGCACAATGAGCAGTAACGACCCGAAGCGCTGAGCAGAGGACGGCGCACAATGAGCAGTAACGACCCGAAGCGCTGAGCAGAGGACGGCGCACAATGAGCAGTAACGACCCGAAGCGCTGAGCAGAGGACGGCGCACAATGAGCAGTAACGACCCGAAGCGCTGAGCAGAGGACGGCGCACAATGAGCAGTAACGACCCGAAGCGCTGAGCAGAGGACGGCGCACAATGAGCAGTAACGACCCGAAGCGCTGAGCAGAGGACGGCGCACAATGAGCAGTAACGACCCGAAGCGCTGAGCAGAGGACGGCGCACAATGAGCAGTAACGACCCGAAGCGCTGAGCAGAGGACGGCGCACAATGAGCAGTAACGACCCGAAGCGCTGAGCAGAGGACGGCGCACAATGAGCAGTAACGACCCGAAGCGCTGAGCAGAGGACGGCGCACAATGAGCAGTAACGACCCGAAGCGCTGAGCAGAGGACGGCGCACAATGAGCAGTAACGACCCGAAGCGCTGAGCAGAGGACGGCGCACAATGAGCAGTAACGACCCGAAGCGCTGAGCAGAGGACGGCGCACAATGAGCAGTAACGACCCGAAGCGCTGAGCAGAGGACGGCGCACAATGAGCAGTAACGACCCGAAGCGCTGAGCAGAGGACGGCGCACAATGAGCAGTAACGACCCGAAGCGCTGAGCAGAGGACGGCGCACAATGAGCAGTAACGAGCCGAAGCGCTCCAGCGCTGCTTTTAGCTACATTATTTATTTAGGCCGTTTTGTGAGCTGCGGCCGCTCACGGGAATACGACTTCGCTTGAGGAGACGCTTACATTAAGCACAACTGCAACGTATTTCTCAAAGTAGGTACGTACTGTTGTACATAAAACATGCTACTTACTATGAACTTTTGAGAAAAACTAAAACAAAATTTCAAATAAACTTTTATAATTTTGGAATCGCCAGAGATCTGTTATCCGATAAGGCTTTTTTGCTGGTTATTTTAAGTACTTACAATCCCCGAAGTCCTCGCCGACTTGGGTGGCCTGCTAGGAGTTTGGAGTGAGTGATCCGACGGAAAGCTGCACCAGCAGTCTTCGTACAGCGGACAGCTATGACCTACGTCTAAGTCCTGAAAAAAAATCCAGCAAAAAAAGACGAACGTGAGATGCATGTTTCTTTCAGAAGTGGATTCTTCCACGGCCTAGAGCTAGTACAAAGCACTTAGAGTTTCCTATTCTAAGAGTGAGGCCGTCTCATTAGGATGCTGCCTCGTCTCGCGTCGCGATATGGCGCGACTTCTAAACTAATTTTATATCCAACCGGAGCTAGGAGTGATAATTTGAAGTTTCCCCTCTAACTGAAAGTACCTCATTAATTTTAGTATTAAGTTAGTTTGTTTTCTGCTTGTTTGTGAATTAGTGAACTTCTTTATTGTGATTTGAAACTCGAAACGAACAAGATCAATTAGTTAAAAACTAAGACCCGACTACGATCGTCTTAATAAACGCTGAAAATTATTATAGTTAAATTGGGTTTCTGTCGCTTGGTATATTTTAATAGTATTCTATATGTATATTTATGAACTTAGTTTTTTTTTCTTTCATTTGATATCCCACTCGATACAATCAGTACCCTTATTATAAATGCGAAAGTGTCTTTGTTTGTTGGTTTTATTGGTTTGTCCTTCAATCACGTGGCAACAGAGCAACGAATCGACGTGTTTTTTTTTCATGGGTATAAGACCTGACCTGTTTCATAGTTTAAGACCTGAAGAGTGACATAGGCTACTTTTTACCCCGGAAAATCAAAGAGTTCCTACAGGATTTTTAAAAACCTAAATCCACGCGCACGAAGTCGCGGGCATCAGCTAGTAAATAATGAGGGATTTACGTACAGTTAACTTGGAAAGGTACTACTAAGATACGAGCGACTGGAATCTGAACACCTACCCACATAGTTGGGCCACCCCGTCACTTCACGCGTTCCAATAATGTGCAAACTTCCCCTCGACGCGTCGATCGGCGTCGTTTGACCCCGTGCCCCCAGTGCCCCCCGTGCCCCCAGTGCCCCCAGTGCCCCACATCACCTGCTGATAAAGACTGACACTCCTGACACGCCCTGTACCCCGACACGCCGGTAAATTATCTTAGTATTGAACAAGATCCCAGGGCCGCCAGACCCTACTTATTTTCTGAGAAGCAAAATGTGTGAGATAGAGTGTGTACGATTGACGTAGCTATCTGCTAGCTTGTGCCGACGCGACGGCCAATTTATAGATATCAGCTGCTAATGGTACCTACCTAGGTGAAACCGTTATTCATTTTTCTGAAAGCTCAATATTTTTTACAGAATATTGTTAATAATTATTATTAATACTCAATACTACCAGATACTTCCCGTTGGTATCTATATGTACAATTCGCAATAAAATATCGTACTTATCTTATAATCTGGTCGCGGTTGAGACTGCGTGACTAAATACGTGAGTAAAGCCGGTTTGTCATACATGTATATATTCCACCATTGACTAATAATATATTACTTCGTAAGGACAGGGCCAGTGAACAAGCAAAATGGCACCGACTCGTTGGTCCTAAAATGTTTTTTTTTTTTTTTTTTTTTTTTTTTTTAATAGATATAGCGAGCAAGCGAGCAGGCGGGTCACCTGATGTTAAGTGATTACCGCCGCCCATGAACATTTGCAGCACCAGAGGAGCCGCCGATGCGTTGCCGGCCTTTTTAGGAATTTGTTGGTCCGCCCCTTGAATAACCCCATGTTATAATCTAGTGGGAACACCGCCGATGGGAGTTGGTTCCACAGTTTGCACGTGCGTGGAAAGAAGGATCTGGCGCAGCGGACGGTCGAAGTGCACCAGACACCCAGATGGTGAGGGTGAAATTCCTTACGGTGGCGCGCGGTGCGGTTGTAGAAAAAAGAGGGTGGAATGAGGTCAAAAAGCTCTTCAGAGCACTCCCCATTATACAGGCGATAGAACACGCATAGAGAGCTAACGTCTCTGCGGTGCTCCAGGCTTTCCAACGAGGCGGTTAGTTTGGGATCGTCCACAAGTCGAACAGCCCGCCTTTGGATCCGATCAAATGGAAGGAGTTGGTACTGGGGTGCTCCAGCCCAAAGGTGGGAGCAGTACTCCATGTGAGGGCGGACTTGCGCCTTATAGAGTAGGAGCCTATGCTCGGGCGCGAAGTACCGCTTTGCTCTGTTGAGCACCCCAAGCTTTTTGGAGGCTAATTTGGCCTTGCTTTCCAAATGATCGCGGAATTGAACCTCGCTCGAAATGTGGACTCCAAGGATCCCAATGCTGTTGGAAGGTGTGAGGGGAGTGCTCTGAAAGAGAAGAGGCAGTGTAAAAGGGGACTTCTTGGCGGAAAACGCGCAAACCTGTGTTTTAGTTGGGTTAAATTGCACTAGGTTTTGTGCGCCCCATTCTGACACTTTACCTAGGCAGGTTTCTATGTCAGACACAAGTTTGGCTCTACACTCCTCCAGCACTGCGCGAGAAAGCTGTGTATGTCCTTTGTACAGGGCATCACCCGTACTGTCATCCGCATAGCAATGGATGTTGTTGTGATGCAACATGTCATTGATATGCAGGATGAACAGTGTGGGCGATAGCACCGAGCCCTGAGGGACGCCAGCATTGATGGGTTTGAGTTCCGAGCAAAAACCGTCGACAGCGACCTTGATGCTGCGACCGTCAAGGAAACTGGCGACCCAATTACACAGCTTCACTGGTAGTCCGTAAGATGGTAGTTTCGATAGAAGTGCCTCATGCCAAACTCTATCAAAGGCTTTTGCAATATCAAGACTGACCGCCAGAGCCTCTCCCTTGCTGTCAATGGCTTCCGCCCAGCGGTGCGTGAGATAAATAAGAAGATCACCAGCTGATCGGCCGGTATTTATCACCAATGCAACCTCAGTGATGTCAGGATTTCAAACGGGTCGTTCATTAGTATCTAAGAGGTGGCGCTGATTTATTTGGTTCCAAAACCGTAAAAATTTTGTTCGCTTGGGCATATCTTGCCATTTTGTTTTTCAGAAAACAAGTAACGTCTGGCGCCACTGGGATCTTGGAGCGCTACGTTTTGTCGCGGCACGTACGTGTGACTGACAACCTTTATTCAATTATTGTTCATGGGAAAGTACGTGCTTTGTAATAAGTAATAGCACGTGAAGACAAACATGTTCCACCTTCTCTACGTGATCTAATCACAAATAAGGAGATCCCTTGAAGAACTAGATCGACTTTGATGCCAGTTTGTATTTAGATAATAAGTATTTCACTTTCCAAGCCTATCTGAATAGGAGTGCCTTTCCACCAGAGATGTGCTCAGCTATGCTGCGAACGTGGGAAATCTACGCTACGATAATATGTGACCGTTTCCACCAATACTAAGCTATGTAGCTGTGCGATGAAGATGCACTATGAAGATGCGCCGCCGCAAAGTAGCTGCGCGAGAAAGATGCGCAGCTCGAGCTATGCGATATCGATAGTAGGGAAGCGGCGAGGGTATTATGTTCTGTGGCGACTGGCGAGGGCTACACCACTTGCGACGGCCTACAGCAGGCATCCATAGCACGCATTCTTTCATATAAATTAATTGAATCCGTTTCCACCAGTGCTAAGCTATGTGCACCAATGAATATGATTGGTAGATATAAACGCATCCATAGCAACATAGCATAGCACATCTCTGGTGGAAAAGCACCCTAAGTGTCATCCCTGAGTTGACGCGGGAACAACTCTCGTTCAAGTACTTACTATAATTTATTCAGGTAGGTACTTTCTTATATTAATACCGAAATAAATGGTTTGGGAACAAAATTTGTAACTTACGTTTCTAAATGTACAACGAACACTGGGTCGTTGGAAACATTCGCCAATTTGCGTTTGATTTCACGAAAACCCCTCAAAGACTCCCGACCTTGGGAAATAACAATGTGGCGACAAAAACCTGCTTTGATACTAATATCAAAGAGAGAATACATACAAGAGACCAAGTATCCAGATAAGTACTACGACGACCACAACAATAACAATGAGTTGGAATAATGTGGTACCTACTTCACTTTTTTTTACCATGTTTTGACCACTGGGAAAGGCCCAGAGTTGTTTACGTCTCAATGGAATTGAAAAGAACATTCGACAGGGGTGGAGAAACCGTATATAAGCGATGCTGCAGCGCGACCCGGGAAGTTCAGTGCGATTCAGTTCTAAGTGCGATCGAAGTGAGTGATAAGTGAAAGCGATTGAAAGCGAGTGAAAGTGTTCTTGTGTTCAGTGCAAGTGTTAATTAGTGCTAATTACTTCTAGCGTTAGTGTTTGTGGACTTTTAGTGTACAGAGTGTGAACAAACGTTCTTGTTTCGGAAACTGGCATTTCAATCCGAACCTCTACCACGTAACAATTATGTTGTGTAAGGTGTACGCTGGCTAACTGCCCCGTCAGCGAAACGTGCTCTACAAGAGGAAACTGCACGCATTCGCGTCTGCGTCGCTTATATATCTAGCTTATTTTACCATGGAATTGACACGCGCAGAGATCGCGTCAGGTATCTAGCTTATTTTACCATGGAATTGACACGCGCAGAGATCGCGTCAGGTATCTAGCTTATTTTACCATGGAATTGACACGCGCAGAGATCGCGTCAGGTATCTAGCTTATTTTACCATGGAATTGACACGCGCAGAGATCGCGTCAGGTATCTAGCTTATTTTACCATGGAATTGACACGCGCAGAGATCGCGTCAGGTATCTAGCTTATTTTACCATGGAATTGACACGCGCAGAGATCGCGTCAGGTATCTAGCTTATTTTACCATGGAATTGACACGCGCAGAGATCGCGTCAGGTATCTAGCTTATTTTACCATGGAATTGACACGCGCAGAGATCGCGTCAGGTATCTAGCTTATTTTACCATGGAATTGACACGCGCAGAGATCGCGTCAGGTATCTAGCTTATTTTACCATGGAATTGACACGCGCAGAGATCGCGTCAGGTATCTAGCTTATTTTACCATGGAATTGACACGCGCAGAGATCGCGTCAGGTATCTTATTTTCAAGCCAACCGTTATTCAAGTAGGTATCAGAACAAAATCATTAACTAATTAATTATTTTATTGGTCGTTAATCCACTCCCAATTGTTCACAATGCAAAACAATACGAGACGAGAGCTACTCTAGAAACATCCAGAACGAATAGAATAACTTGAGTGTTCGATTCTATAATAACATCCGACCTATCAGTTTGTGAAGTAAAATGAATACTTGAATAATGGCGGCACGAATATATTAATCTACGATCTACAGGTCCCCTGGGCCCTGGGGGGCCCCTCGTCGGAAATAATGACTCCATCGGACTGTCGACAGTTGTTGACGAATCGTGTTTAAATTAATGGCGTAAGAGCCAGCGCGTGCCATACCTTCCTTCTTTTATAAAAGCTGAAAGTTTCTCTGCGTATTGTCACCAACACTGGCAGGAAAGTTTGTTTGAATGTTTGTTTGGATCATGGTAGCTTTGGGAGATAACAGGTAAAAAATGTGTAAAAAACCATATTATAGTCAAAGTATAAAGGCTCATTTTTGTACTTTTTCTTCAGAATAGTATTAGAAATCAGGTTATGCATTGCCAGACACTGTGTCGTGGGAACCCGCGCCAGACACCCTTAAACGTTAATGATTTTGATTGACCATTTGACCAAGTTATTGATTTCTAATACTATTCTGAAGAAAATATTATACAAAAATTATACTTTATAGGTACTTTGACGTAAGATTTTTTTACACCTTTATTACCTATTATCTCCCAAAGCCACCATGATCCAAACAAACATCCAAACAAACGTTCCTCCCAGTATTGGAGACAATACCTACGCAGCTCAGAGAAACTTAGAGCTTTTATAAAATAAGGAAGGTCTGGCACGCGCTGGCTCTCTCTATAAGATTCATCGGCGTTCATTATTGTAGTCGTATGCTTTCCATGGGTAGTTAATTTGCTACCTTGTTATTTTTAATGATATTTGCAATTATAATATAATTTTGGTTGTACTTACTTACTGCTGTTAGAGTTGTTGTTATGTTGGCTAGATATCATTTTACTAATTATTATCTTTTATCATTTTTAGGGTGCCAGCAGCCTCCGCTGACCGCTGCCCGTCCGTCTGTCCGTCTGTACGTCTGTTTGTCTGTCAGCGGGCCGAACTCCCTCAGGGATAAAATCTGAAACGTGGAAATTTGCAGAAGAACAAAAGCGACTGATGATAATATTATTATATAGTTCAAAGAATTAACAAGCTGAGGGGTCATGCCTGTCGCACAACTGAAGGCCGATGGGGCACACGTGTTCTGGAGTGGAGGCCACGTAATGGATGACCTCCAGCCCGCTGGACCGATGACCTGTAGAAGGTGGCAGACAGCAGGTGGACGAGGAAGGCAGAGGACCGTGCTTGAAATGAAATGAAATGAAATGAAATGAAAATGAAATGAAATGAAAATCTTTTTTATTCGTATAAACTTTTACAAGTACTTACGAATTGTCGGATGCATCTACGACTGGTTCGGAATGCCTTTCCTGCCGAGAAGAACCAGCAAGAAACTCGGCGGTTGCTCTTTTCAAATATTTGATATAGGTACAAGATTATGCCATGTATAAAATAGTATTTGCAGTCTTGTGCGTTGCTGGAACGAGCTGCAGGTCAAATCCACGCTCTTTTATCATTTAGATAATCTTCAATTGTGTAATATGCTTTTTTCAGGAGCATATTTTTAATAGATTTTTTAAACTTGTGCAAAGGTAAGTCCAAAATAGTTTGCGGGATTTTATTATAAAAGGACGACTTGACGAGGACTATGCCTAACCGACACAGCTCAGCGGGTGGCGAAGCTGAAGTGGCCATGGGAAGGGCATATATTAGTTCAAAGGTGTTGAAATGGCGACCTCGCACCAGAAAGCGAAGCCTTGGAAGACCCCCACTAGGTGGACGGATGACATCAGGCGAGTCGCAGGGAGCCGCTGGATGGCGGCGGCGCAAGACCGTGGCGTGTGGAAGTCCCTACAAGAGACCTATGTCCAGCAGTGGACGTCTATCAGTTGTTGATGATGATGATGATAACAACAAACATAACGTATCTGTTCATGCACGTACAGACGTAGCATAACTTCGAGCTATCAAATAGGTATTGATCAGAGACTATTATTGACTCTGCGATGAATAAAATAGTAGGAGCTTCTACATTTCCTTCAATTTAAGAATAGCAATTAGCAAAGTTTGATCACAACCTACTAGTTACAAGTTACAAGTGATACCCTAGTGCGGAGTGCGGAGTGCGGAGTGCGGAGTGCGGAGTGCGGAGTGCGGAGTGCGGAGTGTGGAGTGCGGAGTGTGGAGTGCGGACCGCAGGGTCAAGATAAAGATATTAGGATGCTGGGAAGTGGGAGCTTGGGGCCGCTCGTCGTTCAGGCCGCTCGTCCCTCCTAAGGCACGTTTATACAGAAGGGGTGAAAGTGAACATATATGTGACGCGATTTTAGCTTCTTTTGACGAAGTATGGTGCTATATGTACCTACTCCTTACTCCATAGTCCATACAAGAGTTACTCGAAAACGTAGTCTATGTAGAATCTTCAAATCCAATTCTTGTAGAAATGCGTAAACAACGCACTACACCATGAATGATCTTACCACAACCTGATATAAACCATCACTTTGCATTGTAGAGTCTGCTCCCTACTCAGCTCCTGAGGATGCTCTGGTGTCAGAGTGACCTTTAGATTTGTGTGATGGTAGTGCGTATTGCTTTTCCTACATATTTAGTAGAGAGAGGGCGGGTGGTGGATATTGCATGTGTTGTACCATAAAGTTTGTCTGTTTTTGCGGATTACAGAGAATGAAGCTTGTTGTTCCTTGCACATCCTGGTCTTTCGCACATAACTAAAACTACACACTAAACATAACTAAAAATTACATCTTTAATTACATCATACCTGGATAAAGGTGAAAAGTGTGTAGGTGTCTTCCTTGACCTTCAAAAAGCATTTGACACAGTATCAATACCTATTCTAATATCTTGCTTAGAAAAAATCGGAATACGTGGTATGCCACTACAATGGTTTACTAGCTATCTCTCAAATAGAGTGCAACGGGTACGTGTAGGAGAGCACCTAAGTGAACACTCAGTCTGTGACTTTGGCGTCCCTCAGGGCAGCACACTAGGTCCGTTACTCTTCTTAATCTACATTAACGAACTCTGCTTGAGTAGTATACCGAATGCAGATTTAATTATGTATGCAGACGATACTGTATTATTGTTCCATGATATCTCCTGGGACAGTGTACAAGTAGCGACTACTAAAGGACTATGTACAATAAGTCTTTGGCTGGAAAATCACTTATTAACACTAAATACACAAAAAAGTTCTTACATGTGTTTCAGCAACAGCAGACCCGGCGCTGTGGGCACAACATTTAGTATACAAATACACAATACATCCTGTAGCAGTCATAATAACAGCCTTATGACGAAATCATGTGCATGTCCAAATCTCGCAAGAGTTACAACCATAAAATATCTGGGAGTTATAATAGACGACCAACTCTCGTGGAAGCCTCATCTTATGGCAACAGCGCTTAGGGTAAGGAAATTGATTATAATTTTCAAAAACTTGAGACCCATACTGGACAAAAAGCGGCTGATACAAATTTACAAAACTCTTTGTGAATGCGTATTAACCTACTGCATTACATCATGGGGCGGAGCGCCTAAATCGAATTTCCTTCTAGTAGAACGCGCACAACGGGCAATACTTAAAGTGGCGTTAAAACTTCCTTATAGATACCCAACTCATTTACTATATCAAGAAGCTGAGGTTCTTAGTGTTAGAAAATTGTTTATATACAAAAGCATTTTAAGATATCACAACGAGACTGTTCCATTGCTACCAGCAAACACTAAAAGAGTTACTAGATACCCAACACCAGCAGTAAAAACTGCGCTGGCTCAACGCCACTTTGCCTTCTTAGCACCTTTATTATATAAAGCGATTGATAGGAAAACCACAATTAATAATATTAACAACTACTCGGCAAAAACAAAAATAATTTCCTACCTCAAGAACCTTAGTTATGTGAGTATTGAAGAACTTTTAAGCGCACACCACATTTCTACGTAAAAATAATACACACACTTACTTACACACACACCAACACACACACACACACACACACACACACACACACACACACACACACACACCCACACACCCACAAAATCATACACCCACACACATATGCATACACGCCATGTGAATTTTTATTTTATTCTATTTTATTTTACTTATTTATCTTATTTTATTGTTTAATTTAGATTTTATTATTAAGTAATAGTTAGATACTCAATAATTGTATTGTAAATTAAAAAAAGCTTATGTAACAGGGAAGGCACTGGCTCCCATGACACAGTTTATACTTCTTTGGGAGCCAGTGGTCAAAGTCTTATGTGTCAAACCTTTTTTGCAAATAAAGATATATGTTATGTTATGTTATGTTACATATCGCCTGCTTCTATCCAATACGAAAACATGAAACCATCACACGTGTGTGTGTGTATAATATTTGTTACTCTTTCACACAAAAGTATTCGGATTTGGCTGAAATTTGGAGATAGCTTACTATACCTTATACCCTGACTTGACATATAGGGTAGCTTACTATACCTTATACCCTGACTTGACATATAGGGTAGCTTACTATACATTATACCCTGACTTGACATATAGGGTAGCTTACTATACCTTATACCCTGACTTGACATATAGGGTAGCTTACTATACATTATACCCTGACTTGACATATAGGGTAGCTTACTATACATTATACCCTGACTTGACATATAGGGTACTTTTATCCCGAAAAATCAAAAAATCATGCGGAATTAAAAACCCTATTGCCACGCAGACGAAATCGTTGATATTTTCTAGTGTTACAATACAAGTGAAAGTTTAGACTTTTCTTGCAAACGACGGTTCTGTGTCACTACTCCCTTAGCCTTAGTAGTAGGCAGCAGTAGAGTAGGGACGGCCGCGATCGAGTGCACGACCGAGTTCATCTGTTTCACTGGAAAACTTAGTAACTACGAGTTGAGGGGCTTTGCCAAACTAAACCTTATTAATATTATTATGGATTTTCGGAAATAGCTGGAACCGGTAAGCGGCGCCAGTCGGTACGCCTCTCGTACTGAGAATTACATCCAGCCTCCAGGCCATCTCCAGTTTAGTACTAAGTACTATACTGACTCAAAATAAATTTACCTTCCTAGGTATGAGTAGTTTAATTTTTCATTTTCATAACTTGCCAATGCTTGTCAACGCAAAACGCTATTCATAATTTTTCATTTTCATAACTTGCCAATGCTTGCCAACGCAAAACGCTATTCATAATTTTTCATTTTCATAACTTGCCAATGCTTGCCAACGCAAAACGCTATTCATAATTTTACATTTTCATAACTTGCCAATGCTTGCCAACGCAAAACGCTATTCATAATTTTCAAAACAAAATAAAAAAACTAAACTAAAAAAAAATTATTGCACAAAACGAAATGAAAGTAGGTACCTACGCTATCAACTATAATCTCTAAAACATTTTATCCTTTCGACGGTAGTTATTAGAACGAGAGTTAACTCGGCGCGCCATTGTGCCCTGCGTGCCACGCGTGCCCCGCGTGCCCCGCGTGCCCCGCGTGCCCCGCATGCCCCGCGCACCCGCGTGGTGACGGCGCGGGTGCCCCACTATGGAAAAGCCCATTAAAATAATTAGAATAGAACTGGCGGCGCGGGGAAGTCTATTCTGTCGCTCGACGCTCTGTGGGCTGGTGTCAAAGGAAATTTAGGTTATTTCTATTCAAATAAGCGCTCTATGGAAATGAGATGGATGCCGTACTCAGAATCGTTTAATCGTTACTTAAGTTTAGTTATAACGAGACAGAGAGACGATCTCTCACATAAATCTGTCACGTTTTAACTCAATCTTAAATAACGATTAGCGACTCTGAGTACGGCGGTTAAACTACGAGTAACTCAAAATCTTACATAACTTTTGTAATGCGTATCACTAGTAACTTATAAATGCGTGTGTTTGTTTGTCCTCCAGTTAAAATTAAATCCATACTAAATATAATATTGCCTGCTGTGATAGCCTAGTGGTTAGAACGTCCGCCTTCGAGTCGGAGGGCGGGGGTTTGATCCCGGGCCCGCACCTCTAACTTTTCGGAGTTATGTGCGTTTTAAGAAATTAAATATCACTCGCTTTTACGGTGAAGGAAAACATCGTGAGGAAACCTGCAGGCTGCATGCCTGAGAGTTCCCCATATTGTTCTCAAAGGTGTTTGAAGTCTACCAATCCGCACTTGGCCAGCGTGGTAGACTATGACCAAAACCCTTCTCAATCTGAGAGGAGACCCGTGCTCTGTAGTGAGCCGGCGACGGGTTGATCATGATTATGAATAAATATAAAATTCATGCTTCCATACCAATTTTATAAGTCCCTTAGGGATAGAAATTTCCAATAATCCTTTTTTAAGGTCAATATATTATACTTCATTGAGAAAGGTCCCAAAATTTCATCTGAGTAAAGCCGGGATAATTTAGCTGCTGAGTTACAGAAACAAAGCGATCCTAAGCCATCCTTCGTTATACGTCCCGCAAATTGCTAGTGCGCCTTCGTATATTTTTTGTTTTTATATTTAAACCTCCTGTATTTACTAAAATTCAACCCCAACTGGGTAAAAAGAGGGTTTGCAATTTTTGAAATCCACACGGACGAAGTCGTGAGCATAAGCTAGTCTAAATATATAAAAAGAAAAGCTGACTGACTGACTGACTGACTGATGTCTCAATGCACTGCAATCGGGCCAAGAAAAGGTACCTAATGCAGATAGCTATTATAACTTAGACGTCCGCTAAGAAAGGATTTTTTTGGGCTTTGAAATACGTGTTGTAAGTCGCGGACATAAGCTAGTGAAGATATAACGTTTTGTAGTGGCACGTCGATGAACATTTAGCCTCGTGTGCGTGTCCTCGAGTCGCGAGCCAGCTTCATGCGACCGTTGACTCCTCGCTCCTCTCCGCATTCATATTCAAATGTCAATACGTCCTACCTATGGTAAATACGAGTCGGACTCGCACTCGAAGGGTTCCGTGCTGTCGTACAAGAAATAACACTTTTTAATTTGTTTTGTGATGTAACCACAGATTCACGATTTTCGAATTTTTCTCTTTATTTGAGACTAGCTTACGCCCGCAATCCCGTGGGAACTCTTTGTTTTTCCGGGATGAAAAATACGCCTATATCACTCTACTCTACTACGGTCTTGGACTATACCCATGCAAAAAATCACGTCAATCCGTTGCTTTGTTGCGACGTGATTGAAGGACAAACCAACAAGCAAACACACTTTCGCATTTATAATAAGGGCCAAATTTCATAATTCTAGGTCAACGGGGAGGGGAGTACCTATCCTATAGATTTTGATTCCTTTGACGAGTCTTGGTGGACAGACAGACATGGATCGGAGTGATCCTATAAGGATTCTATTTTTCTCTGGAAATACGGAACCCTAATAAAGCAAACTACCTAACGTGTGATCATTAAGATTGTGAATAAAATAAACTAGATTTTAATGTTGATGAGTAGAAAAGCGAACTTTGTATACGAATCTCTTGATGAATTCTAAACGTAGTAGGTACCTATAGGTAGGTACCTAACTACCTATAGCGGTTACCTTTTTACATTTCAAAAGAAATAGAAAAGGCTAGCGCTACTTTTGACTGACATCTTTATTTAGTCAAAAGGTTTGTCTGAATGAACGCTAGCCATCAAGACCCCATAAAAGAAATCTTGTTATTTGTAGGGACATGATGTTCTCTAAAACTTGAAATACACGCTAAGATAATTATAAGACGTTGGAAAATAATAATAGGTATATGGAAGACAATGTCCTCAAAAAGTTAGGAGAGCAATTCCTTTGTAACTTTGCTGACAGATGTTTGCTGGCTGATAGTTCAAAGGACTGTAGTTCATGCGCACAAAGTCCGAAATGTTAAATATTGACCTTTAGAAAGAGATCGTCGTCTGTTGTTGACACTGACAAATCGTCACATAGTTATGAGTGACAGAGACAACGCTCTACAAAGCCGAAATCTCATTCTAAAAGTCCATGGAGAATATTTTTTGCAGGCTACTGTGGATGACTTCAAGTTACTATAGGTATTACTTACCTACACAATACGAAACTTGTAATTCTCTGTTAATATTATAATTTAATTAGCTTAAAAACGTGTGATTACTAATTAACTATTAAGTAGGTACGTGTGGAAGTTGGCCAACGTCAACAGTTCACTTCGGTCACACATTATATATGTTCAATGTCAAAACTTGTTTTATATTGTGTCCTAGCCGGTATCTTAACGAATGCTACATCTTAGAAAACTAGTTTATGCACGTGTCATATTATTAGGATAATTTTTTATATCTATATTTATGCTAAAATTGACCCAATCATAAACTTGGAGTCTGAAATAATTATTTATAGTAATATTTTAAACGGAATCGTTATCCCGCGACATGATCCAACGTCAAATGTTCTTAGTTTACATACAGTACAATAGTGTAAATCTATTATTGTTTAATTTGATGTCTAGGAATATTACAATATGAAAAATAATATTATATAAATTATCAATACATGTTACTAATTATTCCTTAGATGAATGATTATTCATTGTAAATTAAATACTGTCAGTATACTAAGAGTGACATTATACTAGGCTATTATTGTAAATTATTAATATGTAGACCATCATCAGTTGTCACTAATTTGATTATTGTAAATTGGGTGTGTCAACATACCTTTTGTCAACAAACCTAAAATAAATAATGATTAATATTAAGATCACGTGATAGTCGACGTCCGGCTTGTTTGCGATGGCAATGTTTATAAAAAGAGCCTACCTCGACAGACGGGGCTCAGTCTCGTATGGTATTTCAACCTGTAAAGTCCAGCGCAGAACAGGCTAGGACGGCGGCTATACAAAGTTAAGTATTCTTATATTTTATTGTAATGTAATCACATGCCTTTTGAAGTTTTCTTGTTATAACCATGTACCAAATATATTTTAGACATTATGTCTTGAATGTTGTAATACTTCTAAAAAGATGTGTGTTGTGGAGTTTCTTTGCCCATTTCTTCTCCACAACTAAACACCTTTGTGAAACGGGTTGTATTGGTGGTGGTGTAAATCAAATGAATATAAATAGACCTATGCTGAAAATACAACAAAATACAGATAGGTCTATAAATATCAAAGTACTAAAGATCTTTCAATAAACCATTAATTATTATTCGACTTGGTTGGTTTTACTTCTGTATTTATGACCTACCCTCTTTTGCTATTTATTTTATGAGATAAAAGTAAACACTAGGTTGTTAGCTTCTAATTATTCTAGAAGCCTGTTTAGATGATTAGCATTCTTACATTGCAATAATACAGCAGGTGCTTTGCTTGATTTTTAATTACTTGGCCTTACTTGACAAAATTTACAACTACCTACATTTCAAATAATTGATCGATGATAACTTTTATTAGTCTTCTCTAGATTCTATTAATCATCTCTGTAACAGCCCACTGTTTAACGTCATTAAAAATCTCACACACGCGGTTTCAACCACACAAGTAGATATATAGGTTTCGGCTGCGTGAACTGGCGTTCTAGAAGACTGATTCCGAAAGTTCAATCAGTGTGTTCTTTTGTACTCGTACAACTCTGACTATGTAATTTAAACAGTGCAAGTTAAATCTTATTGGTTGATGGGTTTTTATATAAAGCATCAAACGAACAATACAATATTATGGTAGTAGAAACTTTATTTTAGCGTTTAAACTACCGTGAGTGATTTCCATTATAAATACTATCTGTCCCGGCTTACTCACGTGTGTAGTCGACGTTAGCCCGACTAGTTTCGAACCCATCCGGGGTCCTTTTTCAAGGGAGTCCGCCCGCGCACGCGCCGCGGTTTTGACCGCGGATTTGGTCAAAACCGCGGCGCGTGCGCGGACGGACTCCCTTGAAAAAGGACCCCGGATGGGTTCGAAACTAGTCGGGCTAACGTCGACTACACACGTGAGTAAGCCGGGACAGACAGTATTTATAATAGAAACTTTATCTTTATAATAACTACCTTAATTTGAATACTTAGGGCAATATCTCACTAGGACACCACGGCGGCGCCACCGCGCGCCGGTCGCGCCAGAGTAGTGTATCGAGCTACCAGCATCGATGTTTACATTAACGGTGTGCACGCGAATGAAAATAATATCTTCACGCAAAAGCAGTGTGCGGCCGGGTGTCCCTGTGGATCCGATGTGAATGAGATGGCTAGTAGCTCTATACATTGGTTGCGCTACCAGTGGGTGATCCTAGCCGCGGCCAGCAAATTGAAAGAAAGAAAGAAAACTAGTTTATTCATCTTGTGCATAACATAATATTAACAAACTCAAAATGAATGATTAGTAGGTAGTAGTTAGTGGTAAAGTACTTAATAATTACCTACTTACAATGAGTTCTTGCACCCACTTGGTACAGGACGAAATTGGTTGCACAACCAAGCGGATACCAGACGAAGTACCCTGTATAGAGTTGTACGTAGGTATACATTTTATTGGTAGCGTGACCTGGTTGCGCCGCCACTGGTGTCCTAGTGAGACAGGGCACTAACTGTGGCACCTCGTACAAAGGTCATCGTGCCAGGATGATATAAAGATATATATAGATATACTATCAATGGCAGTGTCATAGTATTCCGTACGCTAGAGCCGACGCGATGCTGCTGGAGGCTTTACTCGCTGTTCTTGTGGTTCTGGTGATTGTGATGGTGAAGATAAGGCCGAAGAAGTTGGTAGAGTTGCACGAACAGTTGAAGGTGAACTTCCCCTACATACCAGTGGTTGGACACGCTTACAAGTTTATTGGAACCCATGAAGGCAAGGAACCGACTTGTTAACCTCCAAATTATTTTCATTTTGAAAAACCGTCCACATATCAAAATGATTTTTGTGGTTTAACGACATATTGTATACTAGATGATGCCCGCGACTTCGTCCGAGTGGATTTAGCTTTTTAAAAATCCTGTGGGAACTCTTCAATTTTCGGGGATTAAATGTAGCCTATTTCCTTCCCCGGGATAAAAGCTATCTCTGTACCAAATTTTGTCAAAATCGGTTGAACGATTGAGCCGTGAAAAGCTAGCAGACAGACAGACAGACAGACACACTTTCGCATTTATAATATTAAGTATGGATATTGTATAAAACGGGTACATACCACGATTTTCTCATGAAATGTTTTGAATAAGGATGAAGTCTCATTGGAAACCAAAGAAATTTAAAATGAATAAGATAAGTAGGAGCCTTTCTGTAAACAAACACGGTTAACGACCTTCTTTTAAGTACTTTTACAAAGAAGAGAGATAAGATCGCCGCTATTTATCTATTACGAACTTTACTAGGCCGTCATCAACCGGTAGACGTCCACTACTGGACATAGGTCTCTTGTCTACTTCCACACTACACCCAGCGGCTTCCAGCAACTCGTTTGTTTTTTTTTTAACCGACTTCAAAAAAAGGAGGAGGTTCTCAATTCATCGGAATCTTTTTTTTTTTTTTTTTTTTTTATCTATGTTCCCCGATTACTCGAAAACGCCTGGACCGATTTTGAAAATTCTTTTTTTGTTTGAAAGGGTATACTTCAAAGTTGGTCCCATTTTGATTTGGTGAAGATCTGATGAACATCTTCGA
Organism: Maniola hyperantus; assembly: GCF_902806685.2. Lineage (NCBI taxonomy): Eukaryota > Metazoa > Arthropoda > Insecta > Lepidoptera > Nymphalidae > Maniola > Maniola hyperantus. Next base: position 15,058,976 of record NC_048547.1, on the reverse strand, counting down.
AGATAGATACTGGAACTCCTCAACGGATAAGAGTAAATTGCTCGCGATCAGTGTAATATGTAGCTTAGTAAACAATAGATTTTTAACCAGTCATAGCATAATTCCATGGGGCCACTAAAAATTGTGAAATAAAAAATTTTTACAAAAAAAATAAAAACCGACTTCGTTACACAAACACTAAAAATTGAAAAATAATTTAATTTATTACCGAATATATTATGTATACAAGAGTTAATATAGTTCCATAATAATATTTTTTGGGGTCGGTGCCAATGAGGTGCCATTGTGGAGTCCCATAAAAATATGAAGTCTAGACGATTCGCGCTGCTAAAGCTAATTGGCACCGGCACCAAAAAGTATTATTATGGAACTATATTAACTCTTGTATATATAATATATTCGGTAATAAATTAAATTATTTTTCAATTTTTAGTGTTTGTGTAACGAAGTCGGTTTTTATTTTTTTTGTAAAATTTTTTTTCATTGGGTAGGAGGAAATCCTCATGGATACCAATTGGCATGCCCGACTTCACTGAGGCTTTCTCAGCGACCTACGGACTAAAACCTCCTCCCTTCGCTGGCCGTCCTTCCCCGGTACTGCAATACGCAAATCTTCAGAAAAAGGGCTGTCCAGTCAGGCCTCGTTTGCCCTTTGCCTGGACCATTCGTCGTTCACACGCTTCCTCATTATTTCCTGGAGCATTTTTGCACCCTTATTCCACCCCTCTTCATCGTTTAGCATCTGTGGCACCAAACTGTCCTTGGTGAGAGGTTCTCCGTTTCCACGTGCTTCGTTCTTTATTTCTGCGAACATGCTACACTCAAAAATTGCGTGGTGCGATGTGTCCTCCTCACCGCAGTAGGGACAGTTGTCGCTGGGTGCCTTGCCAGTTGCCGATGGCATGCAGGTAAGTGTTGAATACTCCGTGCCCGCTCAGTGCCTGTGTGATTAATTTATCGTCTGTCGAACTGTGCTTTCAGGGCCACAGCGTCTATTGGCTATTCGTACCTACCATGTGTAATGTGTCTCGCCTGTTGGCAGTTCAGACGTAATGTAAATAACAATAAACAAGTGCAACATGTGATGCTCGCAGATCGCATGCTGCTGTTCGACGAGCTGGGCCGTCAAGCACACAGCAGCCAGCACGGCATGGTGAGCTTCTGGTTCGCCCACTACTTGTGTGTCTGTGAGTATGTTACCAGTGCAACATGTGAAGCTCGCAGATCGCATGCTGCTGTTCGACGAGCTGGGCCGTCAAGCACACAGCAGCCAGCACGGCATGGTGAGCTTCTGGTTCGCGCACTACTTGTGTATCTGTGAGTATGTTACCAGTGCAACATGTGAAGCTCGCAGATCGCATGCTGCTGTTCGACGAGCTGGGCCAGCCATATCGGAGCCCGTGTCTGCGGCTGCGGTGCTGAGGACGTGCTTCGACAAGTGGCCCATCACATTTTGACTGTTGACTTTTACCTTGCCAGCTATATCGGAGCCCGTGTCTGCGGCTGCGGTGCTGAAGACGTGCTTCGACAAGTGGCCCATCACATTTTGACTGTTGACTTTTACCTTGCCAGCTATATCGGAGCCCGTGTCTGCGGCTGCGGTGCTGAAGACGTGCTTCGACAAGTGGCCCATCACATTTTGACTGTTGACTTTTACCTTGCCAGCTATATCGGAGCCCGTGTCTGCGGCTGCGGTGCTGAGGACGTGCTTCGACAAGTGGCCCATCACATTTTGACTGTTGACTTTTACCTTGCCAGCTATATCGGAGCCCGTGTCTGCGGCTGCGGTGCTGAGGACGTGCTTCGACAAGTGGCCCATCACATTTTGACTGTTGACTTTTACCTTGCCAGCTATATCGGAGCCCGTGTCTGCGGCTGCGGTGCTGAAGACGTGCTTCGACAAGTGGCCCATCACATTTTGACTGTTGACTTTTACCTTGCCAGCTATATCGGAGCCCGTGTCTGCGGCTGCGGTGCTGAGGACGTGCTTCGACAAGTGGCCCATCACATTTTTCATGCGTCACCTTGTTGGAAATGGATCAGTTTTCGGAGAAGGTAAGCTTAAAACAATAAGCTTGTGAGATCAGTAACTGCTGACTCGTCTCAGTAGAATTGCTTTCCGAACGGAATAAGAGCCCATCACTGGCAGCAAACGAACCGTGGCCTAGCGGTTAGGGCGTCGCGTTGGGCGCGATCCTGGAAGACACAAGTTTGAATCCTGCCAGTTCTGCAATTTTTGGTATGTATTTAAAAGTTATTTTTAATAAGAGTCATTGTCAGAAACAGTTGAATGCTTTTTACGTCAGCCAGTACCTACTGGTGCAGAGTCGATTAGCAATACAGGGTGTAACCAGAACGCTAGCAAAAACTTAGCGTTATTGTTAAACTACCTAAACACAATCCAATACCGATAACCATGGCCTCATTTTGTAGTTTTAGTGATTTAGTATTTTTCAACCCCGCAATGTATAGCGTGCAAAACTAAAAAAAAAAAGATTTTTTTAGATTTTGTCGCGTTTAGTATCAACCTGTCTTCGTTTTTGCTAGTGTTCTGGTTACACCCTGTATAAAATGTACCAGACTAAACTTTTGACAGATTTTGGTCAATCATAGTTGAAGATTTGAACCTCACAGTGCAACAATTTTCTAATTGTACTGATATAATATGACTGTATCACTGGTTTGTATTTTCAGAGAGAATATGGCGAGTTCGACGAAAAATTCTTAATCAATTATTCAGTTCTAAATATTACGATAATTACGTCCAAGTGTTCGAACGAAACAACAAAATAATGATGGAAGAGCTGGCCAGTGTCGTGGGGAAAGGAGAATTTTCCATGTGGAAATATTTCAGTTCCTATTCTATGGATTCTGCTTTTGGTATGAACAATTTAATGAAAATTGTTGGTTTTTAATTAAAAGTTAGTTAGTTGGTTTATTTGTTTGTTCCCCAAAACCACTGAAGGACTTAGTACCTACCTAGTAAGTTTAATGATTATAAGCTTATTTCGGGGTTTGACGACATATTTTAATGTAAGGGGTCATGAGGTCACCAAACTACAGGGCGTGTTGTATCGAGTTGAAAACGCCTGATGTCTGGCCAACCATAGTTTATTATGACTAAATACATTGTAATTATAAAGTATGAAAGTCATATAAAAAAAGGTACTTATCAAAATAATGTTGTGTCTAGAATCTAGATAGAGCTTTGCCTTTTGGACTTCTTTACCTATATTCTTAGTTGAAATTGACGGCAGTGACTCAAGAATAAAATTCAGTTATGAGATCATTGTTTGTTATAATTACTTAAAGTTGATGATGTATTTTAGATATGGGTTTTGGAGAAAATCTGAACGCGCAGAGGCACCCGAGCCACCCGTTCGCCGTGGCGTTTCAAGACTATTTCAAAGAGTGTGCAGTGCGGATATGTCAGCCCTGGCTGTTCAGCAGCGCCGTGTACGAGCTGCTGCCGGCGGGCGCGCGCCAGGAGCGCCGCAAGCGACTCATGTGGGATTTCATCGAGAGCGTAAATATCGATTCGATTTGGATTTTTATAACTATTTCCCCCCAAAAACAGCTTGACAAGTGAAAAGTTAAACAGAAAAGTAAATTAAATTAGGTAGGTATAATAAAAGTAAAGTAAAATTAAGTTAACGTAAGTGAAGACCACTGTAGAGGACTGGAGGTAGCAAGTTCAAATCGTCCTGTTGTGTTAGTTACCTTATTGGAAGACACTTTGTTCTTGTGTTCTTTAAATTGCACTAGCACTATGCTTTCACTTTGTTCGTGTGATCTTTGATTTGCACTAGCACTACACTTTCACTATAACTACACTAGCTCAAAAGGCTTAGTCCTCTTAAGTCTACGTATTAGGTCTGTGTTGTCGAGGAGCTGGATAGCCTCGACGTTAACATGTTCATGGAGCCTACGTTCGTGGGATTTAGCGTGTTTGCTAATAGCTGTGTCCACGAAGCCCATTTGGAGATCGCGATGAATGTCTACATTCCTGACGTACCAGGGTGCATTGACGATACCCCTAAGCACTTTATTTTGGAATCGCTGAATTATTAGTAAATTGGTCTTTCTGGTACAGCCCCACAACTGGATACCATAAGTCCACACTGGCATTAGGACTTGTTTGTATAATAGTATCTTATTTTTAGTTGACAGTGATGAGTTTCTGCCTATGAGCCAGTACAATTTTTTGTACCGTAACTCTAGCTCTTCTTTTTTCTTCTTGACATGTGCTTTCCAGCGTAGCTTACTGTCAAGAGTCATTCCAAGATATTTTGCCGTGTTAGCATAGGGTATCTTTTGTTGGTCAATATAAATGGGATAATATTTTGGTATTTTATTAGTAAAATCAATATGGGCAGACTTGGAATCGTTAAGTCTTATTCTCCATTTTTTCGTCCATTTATGTAGTTCATTTAGAGCTATTTGAACTTTTCCCGATGCCTCCTGGTGAGTATTACCCACTGCTATGATAGCAGTATCATCGGCAAAAGTAGCGATGGTATTGTGATCGGGTTGTGGAAGATCACACGTGTACAGGAGATAAAGGACAGGTCCCAGAACGCTTCCTTGAGGTACTCCAGCTTTGATCACCTTGAGTTTGGAGTAAGCTTCCTCTTGCCTCACTCGAAATACTCTATCAGATATATATGATTCTAATATGTTTGCAAATGGTTGAGGAAGTAATACTTTAAGTTTCTGAACAAGACCTTCATGCCAGACTTTATCAAAGGCTTGTGCTACATCAAGAAATACGGTTGAACAGACTTTCTTTTCTTCTAGTGTTCTTTCAATTATATTTGTTATTCTGTGTACTTGATCGATTGTCGAGTGCTTTTCCCTGAATCCAAACTGATGGTCAGGAATCAGATTTTTCTCATCTAATATAGGTTTCAATCTGCTGAGCAGTAGCTTCTCAAAAAGTTTTGAGATAATTGGTAGCAGAGAAATTGGTCTGTATGATGTAACCTCATTTGGTGGTTTGCCTGGTTTGGCAATCATAATTACTTCTGCAACTTTCCACAAATCAGGGACGTGCTTAATTCTAAATGCTGCATTAATCAGCGTCGTTAATTTTACGATTCCTTTTTTTGGAAGGTTTCGCAGGATTTCTGTAGTAATAAGATCATATCCTGGAGTTTTTTTTAAGTTCAGTTTATTAATCATACTGAGTATTTCCTTAGGCGTTACTAGTTTAATGGGAGAGTTTTCTTGATTTGTTTCCATCGTAGAAAAATCAATGTGCTCTCCTTCGTTTGGATGAAATATTTTTTCGAGATGTTCTGCAAATCTTTTAGCTTTTTGCTCACTATTTCTTGCCCACATTCCATTTTCTTCTTTAATTGGAGGAATATGCATACATGGTCTTTTTAAATTCCTAGTTGCTTTCCAAAGTGAATAGTCGGTACTCCTTTCACTCGTGAGGCTTTGGAGATAACTGTAGGTTGACGAATCATTAAAGTTTTTGATTTGTTTCTTTAGTGCCTTAGTCAAGTAATTCAGCAACCTTTTATCAAGTGGAGATCTCGAATGATGCCACTTTTTTCTTTGCCTTCTCTTTTCAATGATGAGTTCAAGGATATTTTTGGGATAAGCAACCACTCCTTGGGGCTTTTTCCTAAGCTTTGGTGTATTAGTCCAAGCAGCCAGCTGAATATCTAATACAAATTTTCTTACTTCTTCGTTCAGTTGTTCCGAGTTTTTAAGCGGCACATTTAAGTTAATATTGTTAGTCAAATCCATTTTGAAGCTGTCCCAGTCTGTATTTTTGTTTACAAGACCAGGATAGGTTTCTTTATATATGATTGTGTCACTTAGCGTTAAGAGAATAGGAGAATGATCTGAATTCATGTCGAACATTTCATCAATGTCTAGATATTTTGTTGATATGTTTTTATAAATAAAAAAGTCAATTAGGTCTGGTATTTTCATCGTATCTGTAGGCCAGTAGGTAGGCTTACCTGTACTTATTACATCGCATTTTAAATCTTTAATGGCACTTAAGAGTTCTCTACCTTTTGTAGTAGTCAATCTGGAGCCCCAAAAGGTATTTTTCGCGTTAAAGTCACCTCCAATAATAAATCTATGTCCAATTTTCTCGAGGAAGTTCACATAATATTCTTTTGAAATTGAATGCCTTGGGGGACTATATATAGCTACTACCGAAAATTCGTATTTTGTAGTTTTGACCTTCACAGCTACTGCCTGAATTTCCTGTTCCTCATATTGGAATTCTTGATAATGGTACAAATTTTCTTTAATTAAGATGGCACTGCCGCCTCTCGCTGTATTATTTGGGTGTATGGCATGGTACACTTTATAACTGTTAAATTTAATAAACGATTGCTTAGTAAAATGTGTCTCAGATATTAGACAAATATCAATCTTTAGTGTATCAAGGACTACTTGTAGCTCTTGTTGATGTTGTAGTAGTCCGTTTGAGTTCCATGCAAATATTTTAAGCTTATTATTCATTTTTTCGGCTTATTGGTAGCCTTATTAGCGCCACTTTCAAGTTTTTGCAATCTTTCGTCAAACGAGGACATGTATTTGAGAATTTCATCTAGTTTGCTCTCCATATTTCCCTGGGGCAGTTTTGTGCTTGGCAAATTTCTAGAGACTTTTTGAGCATAAGTTTGATGTTCACTTTTGTTCGTGTCTTCATTAGTTTTAATTATATGGGAATTAGTAGATTTCTCAGGTTTCGATGAACGCTGAGGATAAGATGAGGATGATTTTGATGATTTTTTAAGATTCTTATTTTTTAGGATCTGCATTTCTTTGGCAACCATGCAACCCCGATAGTTAGCAGGGTGCGCTTCACCGCAGTGTAAGCATTTGGGTTTTTCTTCTGCTGGCTTAGTGCAGTCTCGAGTCAGAAGTTTTCCTGTACATTTTACACACCTGGCCTCTCTGGCACAGTATTTCTGCGTGTGACCATATGCTTGGCATTTTTTACACTGAGGTACCAGTTTTGATGTTTTGATAGGGTGAATTTCAACTTTACACCCTAGAATGTGTTTAATGTCATAAATTTTATTTATATCTTCTACATTATTAAATGTTAGAGTAAACATATTAAGCGGCTCTTTATTCTGCCATCTTAGTTTGTTCACTGCATTTTCTATTTTATAACCCTTGCTTTGAAGGTCTTCAATTATTCTTTTGGGCTGGCATGAGGCAGGCAATTTTTTAGCCATAACACGAATAGGTCTTTCTTGTTTATTCTCATAGGAATGCCACAGAAATTGATTTTGAGTTAAGATTTTCGTCAAGGATCGGTAGGTGTCCTCATTGGTAACGTTTATTTTGACATTCTTTGCGTTCATCATTTTTAATGTAAAATCTGATGAGGCTTCGGGAAGATTTCCTGACAGTAAGTCAAAAAATGTTTGATAGTTTTCCACACCGGACACCATTATAGGCGGGGGTAGTGGTACTTTCTTAGTTTTCTTTTTTTCATTTTTACGCGTTTCTGTGTTTGACGTTTCGAATTCTCTACTCTGTGACAGAATGGGTGACGTGCTTAGTTTCCTTTTTTTCCTACTCTTCACTCTTATCCATTCTGTTTCTTGCGCAAGTTCCTCTTCGTCCGTATGATGTTGTGTTAGTGCTTATGGAAAATCTATGTGGTACACCTAACATAAAATACCTACGTCAGCTATATTCTTACATTTCATTAAATACTGTACACTTATCAAGTATACGATAGCAATGCACCAATACCTATCACCATGTTTAATTATTAAGTTTGGTAGGTACCATAGGTAGGCATAATATTAGCTCTCTAGTAGAGAGCTAATTTTATGCATTTCTATATGATTTATGTCTATAAATAAATAATGATTTTTAGATGATTATTAAAAAGAAAATGGAGTCCAAAGAACAACTTGGAAAGAATGTGGGTCACGAAAATAGTAAGTCTCATTACTTTATTTTTCACAAGTCTTTTACATTGTTTGCAATATTTTTGAAAAACAAGACGAACACCATCACTAAACGGACCACTAATGTGTGGACCAACCACTAACCATCGGAAGATAATAATTATAACAACCACATGTTGATTCGATGAACTTCATGCTAAGCTAAGCTAAGCTAAGAGCGGATGCTCCAAGAAAAGAAAAGCTTTTTTGTGCAAACGTACTTATGAACAATTAATTATGAATGTCCGGCATATTGTGCATATTGTGCATATTGTGCTTGGCAGTGTCACGTGCCACCTTGACCTGGTATAGTATTGTATTGATCAGGCACTTTCCCGCAAGTGCCAAGAACAAATGTACAAAGTATGACCTCAGGTGAATAATGCCCGAACGCATAGGTAGCGAACAGATAGACAAACAAACAATTTTTATTTATAAGATTTAATTAACCTTTCAGCAAATGAAGCAAATACCAATGATGATCAATTCAAATCATTTTTGGATCTGTTGATTGAGTTTTCTGGTGGAGAAGACGGCTACACCGACACCGAGCTGCGCGAAGAGATCCTCATGGCCATCCTGGGCGCCACGGACACCACGGCCACCGCCGCCTGCTTCACTACGGTGCTGCTGGCTAACCATGCCCCAGTACAAGACAGAGTTTATAATGAGTTAGTACTGCTACTCATCATCCCATTGCCGGTCCACTACTGAGCACTGGTCACCTCATAGAACGAAAATAGTTGAGGCCATAGTTCACCACGCTCGTCAAGTGTAGGTTGGATGACTATTCACACACTTATGAGAACAAAATAGAGAATTTTCAGGCACGCAGGTTTCCTCTCGACTTCACCGTTTAAACAGACAGACACATTAAGTTTTTAACAGATTCACAGTCCAGTCATAAAAGATATTCCCTGGTGTCGATGGCGTGTTTTTAATTAAACTTTTAACGACTGACAGTTAAAATCTATCAATAACGTGTATCTGTCTGATTTCAGAGTTCAGGATGTTTTGGGAAATGCAGATAGATCAATAACAATAGAAGACGTGCCGAAGCTCAAGTACTTGGATGCCGTAGTGAAGGAGTCCCTGCGCCTGTACCCGCCCGTGCCGGTGGTGTTGAGGAGGTGCACCAAGCATGTGGAGCTACGTGAGTGCCTCCAGCGGTTGTGGTTGTAGCTCTGTTAGTGAATGTTGTATAGTAGTGAAGGAGTCCCTGCGCCTGTACCCGCCCGTGCCGGTGGTGTTGAGGAGGTGCACCAAGCATGTGGAGCTACGTGAGTGCCTCCAGCGGTTGTGGTTGTAGCTCTGTTAGTGAATGTTGTATAGTAGTGAAGGAGTCCCTGCGCCTGTACCCGCCCGTGCCGGTGGTGTTGAGGAGGTGCACCAAGCATGTGGAGCTACGTGAGTGCCTCCAGCGGTTGTGGTTGTAGCTCTGTTAGTGAATGTTGTATAGTAGTGAAGGAGTCCCTGCGCCTGTACCCGCCCGTGCCGGTGGTGTTGAGGAGGTGCACCAAGCATGTGGAGCTACGTGAGTGCCTCCAGCGGTTGTGGTTGTAGCTCTGTTAGTGAATGTTGTATAGTAGTGAAGGAGTCCCTGCGCCTGTACCCGCCCGTGCCGGTGGTGTTGAGGAGGTGCACCAAGCATGTGGAGCTACGTGAGTGCCTCCAGCGGTTGTGGTTGTAGCTCTGTTAGTGAATGTTGTATAGTAGTGAAGGAGTCCCTGCGCCTGTACCCGCCCGTGCCGGTGGTGTTGAGGAGGTGCACCAAGCATGTGGAGCTACGTGAGTGCCTCCAGCGGTTGTGGTTGTAGCTCTGTTAGTGAATGTTGTATAGTAGTGAAGGAGTCCCTGCGCCTGTACCCGCCCGTGCCGGTGGTGTTGAGGAGGTGCACCAAGCATGTGGAGCTACGTGAGTGCCTCCAGCGGTTGTGGTTGTAGCTCTGTTAGTGAATGTTGTATAGTAGTGAAGGAGTCCCTGCGCCTGTACCCGCCCGTGCCGGTGGTGTTGAGGAGGTGCACCAAGCATGTGGAGCTACTGTTATAAATTAATAATTTTAACATGACGTGTTAATTCGCTGCTTCAGCATTTCAATTTATATAAAGCGAACAATCCGCGAGGCGGCGAAGCAGTCCACATTTCCATATTGAATAGTTAACACTGAAACTACTGTATTCGCGTGAAGTAAAAGTTCCGTGTGTGTGAATTTCCAAATTAAATTCGTTGGACATTTCTTGTGGTTTTTTTTTTCAAAAGACTGTCGAAGCGGACCTCCTAACAATTGGTGTCAGAAGTGGGATGCTGAGAAGGTTCACGCAAGAGGACCCTTAGCATCCAAAGAATCCTGAGGTCATCGCAGTCGTGATCGACGATAAGCCTCGCCCCCAGGGTTGAGCCCGCATCACAACCACTAAGCACCGGTTCTACTCAAGATCGACGATAAGTCTCAGCCTGCCAGACTGAGCCCGCATCTCACACGAAGAACGCGAATATCCTGGACTCACTCAAAAACATCAGTGAAATAAATTTTAAGCCTTCAAAATTACGAAATACAATTTCTTCAATATCTTCAGAAACCTACTCGATATCGTCGCCGCGTGAAATACGAGACGCATTCCGTACAGTTCAAAGCCTTCACGTGTCGCAAACGCATCGACCTAATTTAACTTTCAGTGCAGTGACATCAAAGTGAAAACCTTTTTGTGAAAAATAAATCGTGATGTTTGCCGTTATCCTGTAAGTAGTTTATATTAATTTTGTATAAAAAGCGTAAATTGTCTAAATTGTATATTTTCGTACTGTATTTTAAATTTAAATCCTTTTTTTTTTCTCTCCATATCTCAGTTTCAGTAATCAAAAATGAGTTTAAAGTCAGAAAGTTCGGACGCAAAAGTGACTCTCTCTATACTCACTAAATTCGTAAGGTCTTATGATGGGAATCGGGAAACTCTTGCCGCGTTCCTAACTAACTGCGATAACGCAATTAGTTTAGCTGCTCCCGACCAGCAAAATATCTTATGTAAATATATAATCTCCCAACTTGAGGGCAAAGCTCAATTAGCCTGCAGCCTTAAAAATTTCAATAATTGGGATGAATTAAAATCATATTTAAAAAGCACGTTTGGCGAGAAAAAACACTCGTCCCATCTGCTACTTGATCTCCAAAACTGTAAACAGGGCCAGTCCGAAAGTGTGACACAATATTCTATCAGACTCGAAGCATGCCTAACTCGACTTCAAGCTGATATTCAAAATTCATGCACTGATCGTAATCTCCTTCTAGGCAAAATCACAGCTATGGAAGAACTCGCCTTAAGCTTATTCCAATTAGGTCTTAACCCTAATATTTCTAATATTGTCCGCTGCAGAAACCCTTCGACACTTAATGAAGCAATTTCTCTAGCAGTCGAAGAAGAAAAAATTTTCAAACTTGTAAAAATTACTCAACCAAAACATCCAACTAAATTTTGTTCCTTATGTAAGAAGACCAATCATAGTTTCTCAGAGTGCTTTAAGAAAAAGCACGATTTCACACAGAGATCATCTTTCCATATTCCTCCCGCTAACCCTCAATATTCTGCAGAAACAAGTCAAAGTTCATCAAAGGACTCAAATTTCGTCAAAACCTGTGCCTATTGTAAACACAAAGGACATCTTATCTCAGAATGTCGTAAGCGCCAATATAATAATAATCAGCGTCGGATGAACTCTCACCCTCCGTCGGGTCCCTCTCATAGTAACAGTGCTAATGTTAACATGTATGAATACTCTGAATCCTTAAATGAAGTGACGAATAGTTACGTCCCTGAATCAAAAAACTTAAACTGATTTCGGATGCGTGCCTGCCGAAATCAACAATCCAAAATGGCACTCGAACTACTAAATCCTTTTATACTAATTCCCCCAAATCGTTTACATCTCGGCAATCGCTACATGACTGTCCGAGTCACACTGAATCTTATACCAAATCTTTTATATCCCGGCAATCACCAAAAGACTGCCAAAATATCGCTGAATCATATCCTAAATCCTCACTGATTCCTACAAAATCGAATACAAAGCATTCCAAAGAAGATTGCTCAAATAATACTATATCTCATTCTAATTCTTATACTAGCTCTTATACTACAAAATCCTTTAAATCTCAGTTTCCTTCAAAGGATCAACTGAGTCTTACAAATCTAAAGTCATTCAAATGACCCCCAAAGCAACGCAAGCAAAAGCTCATTGCCTCTTAAAGACGTCCCGATCTTCGAAACAAGCACCCTGAAAAAGTTGGTGTCCTTACCTCATGCATTTTTACAAATAGAATGTAATAAAAAACCTCTCTGTTTCTTAGTTGACACAGGCGCAAGTGTCAGCATTATTAAGCGCTCGTGTTTACCAGCAGAGCCCCAATTGTCTCAAGAAATTATAAAACTCAAAGGCATAAACGATAAGGATTCCTATAGCGAAACTTTAGGAACAGTTGTGCTTAACCTTATTATAAACGACCACACCATTTCTTTTAAATTCCACGTCATAACTGACGCTCTGAATCTGGAATCAGACGGTATCTTAGGTACCGATTTTCTACATTTTTTCCATACTAATATCGATTATAATACTAAATCCCTTACTATCTCAAATTACACTTTACCAATTCATTATTCGAGCCCTAGATATATAATACCGGCTCGCTCCGAAGCTATTGTTGAATGCACTGTCTCAAATGACAAGTTCGAGTTACGTCATTTAAAAGACGCACTCATATTAGATCACTCTATATCCGAAGGTGTATATATAGCAAACTGTATAGTGAGTTTGAAGCCTAATTATAAAGTCAATGTCTCTGTTTTAAATACCACTGAATCTCAAATAGAAATCCAAGACTTCAAGGTTCATTTAACTCCTATAGACTTCTCTGAACTACGCCAAGTGTCTCAATCCCCCGAAATTGTCAACCACGTTTCTAATTCTTCATCAAATCGACTCGATCGTGTTCTAAGTCTTATAAGACACTCACATCTTAACGATGAGGAGAGAAAAGTTCTCTTAGAGTGCTGTTCTGAATACTCTGATATATTTTATCTCGAAGGAGACACTCTAACTCATACTAACGCTATTCAACACTCTATTGACACGGGTAATAGCTCTCCTATTAATGTAAAATCTTACCGTTTTCCCGAATGTCATAAAAACGAAGTCGATTCCCAAATCCAGAAAATGCTACAACAGAAAATTATTAAACCGTCTATCTCTCCATGGAATGCTCCCGTTTGGGTGGTTCCCAAAAAAATGGACGCATCCGGGAAAAAGAAATGGCGAATAGTTATCGACTACCGCCGCCTCAATGACGTCACTGTATCCGAAGTATATCCTATTCCCTTGATCACAGATATCCTAGATCAACTAGGTCATTCCAAATATTTTAGCACACTGGACTTAGTCTCCGGTTTCCATCAAATTCCGCTGAATCCTTCAGATGCACCTAAAACTGGTTTTACTGTAGTCAACACAAATGGTTCAGCAGGCCACTACGAATTCACTAGGATGCCGTTTGGACTTAAGAACGCTCCCAGTACTTTTCAACGTCTTATGAACACAATGTTATCAGGTCTTCAAGGTTTACATTGCTATGTCTATTTAGATGACTGTATCATCTATAGTGCAGATCTCAAATCACATTGTGAAAAACTGAAAATGGTATTCAACCGTTTCAGAGATTATAATCTCAAATTACAACCGGATAAATGTGAATTCCTTAGAAAGGAAGTCACCTATCTAGGTCACATTATAACGGATAAAGGTGTCTCTCCAAACCCAGAAAAAATTAAATCAGTCTGTGATTTCCCAATTCCTAAAAATCCTAAAGAAGTAAATCATTCCTCGGTCTCGTTGGTTATTACCGCCGATTTATTGACAATTTCTCCAAGATCACAAAACCTCTAACATCTTTACTCAAGAAGGATGTCACTTTTCATTGGTCTATAGAACAGGACCAAGCTTTTAACCTCCTAAAGGAAAAGTTAACCTCAGCTCCTCTTCTCCAATACCCTGATTTTTCTCAACCATTTATCGTTACCACAGACGCCAGCAACTACGCCGTTGGCGCAGTGCTATCTCAAGGCCCTATCGGCAAGGACAAACCAATAGCCTATGCTTCTAGAACCTTAAACAAACAAGAAGGAAATTACTCGACCACAGAAAAGGAGTTAGTTTCTATTTTATTCGCCGTTAAAACTTTCCGACCATATCTCTACGGCACTAAATTCAAAATCGTAACAGATCATCGGCCCTTAGTATGGCTCTTCAACGTCAAAGATCCTGGTTCCAAACTCGTCCGTTGGCGCCTCAAACTTGAGGAATACGATTACGAGATTATTTACAAACCTGGAAAATTAAATTCAAATGCAGACGCTCTGTCTCGCATCCCAATTCATGCTATAAATACAGATAATCTTACTAAGCTTTCCTACGAGGCATATTTTAAGAAACAACTTACAAACTCTTTACCAGATTCTAACACAAAAATTGAAGAACACTCACAAGCTTTACATCTTTCCAAATGCAAAATTATTGCATGCCCCGTTTCTCTAGATTTCGACAACTCAATGCCACATTGTGAGGAATTATTATCTCAGATAACCGACACCGCTTCATTGTTAGAAGCCGAACGTGAACAATGTTCGGTAAGGTCAGTTACAAAAAATAATAAAACATATTATTTTCTTTTACCAAGGTTCATCATTACGATGAGACAACTTTTCGCTCCATTTACGACACTTTGATGATGCTTCGTGATGAACTTATATCACATCACCCTAGCATTGATGAAATAGCTATCTCCGATTTCTCTGAACCTTTTACTAAATTATCCTATACCAAAATTTATAATATGATTTCCTACGTATTTCATAACACTAATATCAAAATACATATTTATAAAAATCAAATAATATTTCCAACTCCAGCTGAAGTTCCTACAATTCTCAAAGAGAATCACGACACTCCCATAGCAGGACATCCTGGTGTGAATAGGATGTATAGTCGAATTAAAGCCTCATACTACTGGAAAGGAATGAGAACTGACATAGAACGCTATGTGAAGTCTTGCAAACTATGCCAAGTTAACAAACCTTTACGAGCCTGCATTAAAGCTCCTATGGTTATTACATCCACGAGCACAAAGCCTTTTGAACGATTAGCTCTGGACATAGTTGGTGTCTTACCTGAAGCAGGTTTCCAAAAGTTCAAGTTCATACTGACTCTGCAAGATGATCTTACCAAATTCCTATGTGTCTATCCTATGATTTCTTCAACAAGTGAAGAAGTAGCCCGTAATCTGGTCCACTTTATGTCCTTATTCGCTATTCCTAAAATGATCCTTACTGATCAAGCCATGACTTTTACATCAGAACTGTTTAAACAAGTTACCGATATTTTCAAAATCAAACCCTTACTTTCTAGCCCTTACCATCCCCAAACTAACGGTGCGCTGGAACGCAGCCACGCTACTCTTAAAGAATACCTAAAATCCTTTGTAAACGAAAATCAAAATGATTGGCATTGCTACCTAGCAACAGCTGTTCTCGCGTATAATACAACTCCTCATACTACTACTCAATTTAGTCCGTTTGAACTTCTGTTTGGACAGAAACCAACCCTTCCTAATTCTCTCTACGACACAGATAATAATGTTACATACCACGAGTATGTCCGTGCGCTTCAGTATAGAATGAAAGTAAGCCGCGAAAAAGCTTTAGAGTATATTAGATCAAGTAAAGAATCTTCAAAACAAATCTATGATTCAAGTTCTAATCCTAACATAGAATATAAAGTTGGTGACATGGTATATTTAAAATACCATCACAGACTTCGTAAAGCCATATCTCCAATATGGAAAGGCCCTTACAAAATCGTTAAAATAAATGGAAAACATAATGTTACTTTATTAATAAATAGAAAACATGTTAAGTATCATACTAATTTAATTAAGCTCGCTGTAACTTAAGCTTATCATTCGTTTCAGATTTTTCTCCTACGTCTCGTCTGAGCCAATGATTACACCCATAACGCATAGTCCTGGAATATATTTCGACCCCATTACTAAAATTTATTTCTACAATGATTATTGGAGAGTAATCACGCATCTCAACACCGTCTCATTGGAACCACAGCTTGACAAAGTTGACCGGTTGATTGTTAAAACCTCTCTAGTTTGTGCTAAGTTGCAACCAGAAGAGTACTCTAGCTGCAAAGATGTTTTTAGTCCAATTGAAGTACTTCTAGAATCCAATTATCTCAAGGCTCAATCTCTATCTCATATTATCTCAAGCGAAAATCCTGCTAGATTCAAAAGATCTTTAGAATTTGGTGGTGAAATCCTTAAGTTTTTCTTTGGCACTTTAGATGCTGAAGATGCCCGAAAATATGATGCTGCAATTAGCTCTTGTCAGAGATCTGAATCTGAGATATTTCATTTAATGAAAGATAATATTCATATAGTTAAGTCGTGTATTAATACTTTTAATTCTACTATTTCTAGGTTAAATCAAAATGAGATAAAGTTAAACTCTCAGCTTAATAAATTAAACGATATATTGTCTTATGTTACTAGTGATAATGAAAAATTAATGTATTTAACTAGATTTAATAGCTTAGTTAATATAATCGAAAGCTCTTTACTAGCTATCTCAAATTTTCTCGATACTGTAATAAACTCAATTTTGTTTTCAAAAGTTAATGTTCTACATCCTTCTGTTCTAAGTCCTGTAAAACTGTATGATGAACTGTCTAAACATAGAAACTCAATCAATAAAGGTTTAGATTTTCCTGTAGCACTAAGTATCGAAAATATACATACTATTATAGATATATCTAAGTTAGTCTCCTATTTCTATAACAATAAGATAGTATTTGTAATACAGATCCCTCTTGTCTCTCCCGTTAAGTATAACGTCTATAAAACAATCCCGCTCCCGACTCCTCACTACGAAGGACAATCCAAAAGTTTTGCCTTAATCAAACCTACTAAACCCTATTTAGCTATAACTGACGATAGATTAAATTACGTATTATTAGATACTTTAAGAGATTGTACTATTTTAAATAGTGAAAATTCCATCTGTAAATTAGAGTCAATTTATTCTGTAAATTCGAATCCTTCATGCGAGACAAAACTTTTAACTGAAGTAACTCTATCTTTACCAAGGGAATGTGAACCCAAAATCTTATATGGTCTTATTGACATATGGCATAAATTAAAAAATAATCAATGGATATTTGTACAGTCAAAAACAAGCAAACTAACTATCAATTGTAATGATAACTTTAAGGATTATTCTATATCTGGCACTGGAATATTAAAACTGAACAAAGGTTGCATTGGTTACTTTAAAACGATTCAATTTATACCGTCTACCATTTCAAATTTAACTATTGATAATAATAACTTTAATATTAATTTTGATATAACTAATGATAACTGCTGCAACCAAGAGATTGTTAACAAAACGATTCCTCTTCTATCACCTATTAACCTAAGTAATATTAATTTAGATTCCTTAAAAAATTCGATAAACCAATTCAACGATCTTGAGTTGCAAATCAACAGGATCCAAGAGGAATCTCATTTTATAAAATATAGCTCGTATTATTCTGCTTTTACTTATATAATTATTTCGTTAATTTTTCTATTTTTATGTTATAAGATTATCAGATGTTTTAAACAACGTAATTGTAACAAATTCTGCATTCAATTTTTTTTCCAATGTGATCGCAAAAAGATTTCGCATAAAGAAAACAAAGCCCAAAGTTCTATTGAAATGTCACAGATAACAGATGATGAAGATAACGCATCTGTAGACCTTCGAAATCTTAGTGCATCAGTGCAAAGAAATCTTTCAAATAATTAAATTATGTAGAATATTTTACCATTTCTCTCCTTTTCCTTTTCTTTTTTTTACTACGCTTTATTTTAAATTAAAGCTTCGTCTAAAGGGGGGAAATGTTATAAATTAATAATTTTAACATGACGTGTTAATTCGCTGCTTCAGCATTTCAATTTATATAAAGCGAACAATCCGCGAGGCGGCGAAGCAGTCCACATTTCCATATTGAATAGTTAACACTGAAACTACTGTATTCGCGTGAAGTAAAAGTTCCGTGTGTGTGAATTTCCAAATTAAATTCTTTGGACATTTCTTGTGGTTTTTTTTTTCAAAAGACTGTCGAAGCGGACCTCCTAACACTACGTGAGTGCCTCCAGCGGTTGTGGTTGTAGCTCTGTTAGTGAATGTTGTATAGTAGTGAAGGAGTCCCTGCGCCTGTACCCGCCCGTGCCGGTGGTGTTGAGGAGGTGCACCAAGCATGTGGAGCTACGTGAGTGCCTCCAGCGGTTGTGGTTGTAGCTCTGTTAGTGAATGTTGTATAGTAGTGAAGGAGTCCCTGCGCCTGTACCCGCCCGTGCCGGTGGTGTTGAGGAGGTGCACCAAGCATGTGGAGCTACGTGAGTGCCTCCAGCGGTTGTGGTTGTAGCTCTGTTAGTGAATGTTGTATAGTAGTGAAGGAGTCCCTGCGCCTGTACCCGCCCGTGCCGGTGGTGTTGAGGAGGTGCACCAAGCATGTGGAGCTACGTGAGTGCCTCCAGCGGTTGTGGTTGTAGCTCTGTTAGTGAATGTTGTATAGTAGTGAAGGAGTCCCTGCGCCTGTACCCGCCCGTGCCGGTGGTGTTGAGGAGGTGCACCAAGCATGTGGAGCTACGTGAGTGCCTCCAGCGGTTGTGGTTGTAGCTCTGTTAGTGAATGTTGTATAGTAGTGAAGGAGTCCCTGCGCCTGTACCCGCCCGTGCCGGTGGTGTTGAGGAGGTGCACCAAGCATGTGGAGCTACGTGAGTGCCTCCAGCGGTTGTGGTTGTAGCTCTGTTAGTGAATGTTGTATAGTAGTGAAGGAGTCCCTGCGCCTGTACCCGCCCGTGCCGGTGGTGTTGAGGAGGTGCACCAAGCATGTGGAGCTACGTGAGTGCCTCCAGCGGTTGTGGTTGTAGCTCTGTTAGTGAATGTTGTATAGTAGTGAAGGAGTCCCTGCGCCTGTACCCGCCCGTGCCGGTGGTGTTGAGGAGGTGCACCAAGCATGTGGAGCTACGTGAGTGCCTCCAGCGGTTGTGGTTGTAGCTCTGTTAGTGAATGTTGTATAGTAGTGAAGGAGTCCCTGCGCCTGTACCCGCCCGTGCCGGTGGTGTTGAGGAGGTGCACCAAGCATGTGGAGCTACGTGAGTGCCTCCAGCGGTTGTGGTTGTAGCTCTGTTAGTGAATGTTGTATAGTAGTGAAGGAGTCCCTGCGCCTGTACCCGCCCGTGCCGGTGGTGTTGAGGAGGTGCACCAAGCATGTGGAGCTACGTGAGTGCCTCCAGCGGTTGTGGTTGTAGCTCTGTACCCGTAGTACAAGATTTTACGTCTCACCAAACCAAACCAAATTCGAGAGCCGAAATACTTCCGCGTTACAGTAAACTGGATCTTAAATGCCTTGTTTTAAAGCTCAAGTTTGTCTACACTTCTACAGCCAGCGCTCCAAGCGGAAACATTGCGAAATTAAAATCAGTGGCATTGAATATTTGACTTCAATTCAAGGCTGTTTAGGTCCATTTTACTGTAATGCGGAAGTATTTCGACTCTCGAATTTGGTTTGGTTTGGTGAGACGTAAACTCTTGTAGTACGGGTACTGTTAGTGAATGTTGTCTGGCAAGTATAATTAATTACAGAATGACCGCTGTTTGAAATGGAGTGAATGAAAAAATATCATATTGGCCAGCGATTGCAAATTACTAGTATGAAAATGCATGAAAATAATATATGAAACTACGAATATAAAATAAAATACTCGTGTACATAAAGTAATATTCTTTGGCCACAGCTTCAGGGATAATCCTGCCCGAAGGCTGTGAGGTGATGCTGAACATCTGGGGCGTGCACCGCAACCCTGGCTGCTGGGGCGCGGACGCGGACGAGTTCAGGCCGGAGCGCTTCCTCAGCGCCACGCCGGACCAGCTCGCGGCCTTCATGCCGTTCGGCCACGGACCACGGAGCTGCACCGGTAACATTTATAAAGAAGTATATTTAACCAACTTCCAAAACCGAAGAGGTTCTCGATTATGATGATGACCATTCGTAGATATTACTAGCTGAGCCGCCCCGTTTTCGCTCTAGTGGAATTTTTGAAAATCGGTGAGGGAGGGGTATGTCCAAAATTCCTGCCACGTGCTTCTTCGTCTTTGACCGAAAGACCAATTTCGTTTTCTCTTTCTTTTCTTTCTTTTTTCAATTTTTATCTTTATTTAAATCCATCTCATTCTCAGAGGAGACCCGTGCCTAGTGCTGGCTGCATTGGGTTGATCATTATGAAGATGACATAAATATGGGTCTGGCCCCCCATGCATATTGATTTATAAATCCTATGATAGCTCCTTGAAATAGCAAAACGTTCACACCCACAGGTATGAGACTGTCCCTGGCTTCGTTGAAGCTGTCCCTGGCGGAGCTGACGCGTCGCCACCGCGTCTCGCCTGCCACCAGCTACGCCTGCAGCCAGCACGAGCCGCCACGAGTCACCTTCGAGCTGATGTTGAAACATGTACACGACTTTAAAGTGCGGGTGGAAAGTAGATTATAAAACCCACTCAAAATGTTTTATTTATCATCATCATGATGATCAACCCCGCCGGCCCACTAATGAACACAGGTTTCCTTTCGAAATGAGAAAAATTTGGGCCATTGTTCGCCATCGCTGGTCCAGATTTATCATACTTTTGATAACATTAAGAAGAACTCTCAGGCATGCACTCATGATGGTTTCCTTTACCGTTGAAGTAATATTGATTTGTTTAAATGCGCATAACTTCAAAAAGTTGGAGGTACGTACCGGGATCGAACCTCCGACCTTCTGTGATGTTCGGACCACGGCTTAGGATGACGTTGGGATGGGTGGATCGGTTGGACTACTGCTTAGTCGGTACCCCCCATGAGTGAGGCCACAGACTTCTCTAATCTGTGAGCGAAGCCATGACGTGAGTCCACGTCCGGGTGACGTTAGAAATCGGGGACTTCGTCTTCGCCGGCGAGGACGCTTTGTGTAGCCCTACGAGATAGGGAGCATTGTCGGCCATGATTTGATCGTCGGGATCGTTAAGGACGTGCTTAGGGCGTCTTTTATCGGGAGGTTACCTTGCATTAGATTAGTCGTCTGATGTGCATACTAGGGCTAAGCCGTAAGTAGCTACCTGACGCGGCCTCACGGAGAGTTCTTATACCGCGCTAACTTTCCACTCGGCCTCATCTCAAAACTCTTATTTGAATTCTTCTAGTTCGGACGAACTGCGAGCACTCTAATGATTTCCTTTCAACCTATACTAACTAACTACCTCAAACTACTTGCAACTTTTGACAGCTTTAATTCTCTACCAATTTTTTGCGAAATTAGTTTTCCAAACAAATTCATGCAAATCGAATGAGTTTTCATCGACGTTATTAGTTAAGGAGGTGGGGTCTAGTGGTTAGCAACTTTAATTGCGGATGAACACCGCGGTCCTGGGTTCATTTCCAAACCCAAAAGTAGATTTTCCTGTTAATAAATTCTCAATAGGTTCTAGCCACCGGAGTTAGGTGGTTGGCGGTATCTCACACCCGTACCTCGGAGAGTATGTAAAGTGGTCCTGAGCTCTTTCCGGTCGTGTCGGATTTCCGTTCCATCCTGAAAGGCGCAGTGTGGGAACACCACCACTAGCCACTAGGTAGACAGACATTCAGTCGGGAGGACATAATATTATTAGGAGACTCTGCGACTTTATCCGCGTGGACTACACAAATTTTAAACCACTATTTTACCCTGTGTAGTCTGATTCGTTCAGTACTTTGAGCTGTGCGTTGATAGATCAGTCAGTCAGTCAGTCAGCTTCACCTTTTAACTTAATATAAAGTTGAAGAATGGTCATCAGTTCAAATTCCGCCCTTTCGCTCGTACATTTACACGTTGCAGCAGAAGAAAGTAGTCGGAATTCCACTACAATCATTCCCAGCCCAACAAAGGCGACGACAGTGCCTGTAGACAACAGGGACGACACCACAAAGCTCATTAGCTATCTCATTTCCTGTCAGCACCAGTAAGCGGCCGGCCACTCTCCGCCGCCGCTAAAACAATGCGTTCTTGTGTCCCCATTGGCCTAAATAACAATGTGAATGCTGAAAGTAAAAGGAAATGGGACAGGCCGAAACAAAGCGCGGGAGAATGACGTGGTTATGATAAAGTATTGTTTGAAATACACGAGCTGATCTCAGACATCGAGATGTTAACAAAGAGGCGTAAAACGAAAACAAAATATAAACCAAAAACTACAACAGTAAGCACTTTGGTAAGTACCCAGTTCTGATATTCTGTACGTGTACAGATTACTTTTATAATTTTCATGATAGTGGTTTTATCTACTCACACTTCAAGGTTTCAAAATAATTTTGAAAACAATATTATTAAAAATTGCAGAACTGGCAGAATTTGACCTAATGTCTTGGAGGACCCCCTGACCTCCGACCAAATTATTCTTCGAGCCCTAGAGCTCACCCTCAGGCGGAGCTTCGTGCTGTCACCCAGCACTACCCATATTATAATGCGAAAGTGTATTTGTTTGTTGTTTGTTGGTTTGTCCTTCAATCAAGTCGCAACGAATCGACGTGATTTTTGCATGGGTTTAAAGACCTGGAGAGTGACTGAGATGCTATCTATCCCAGAAAAATCAAGCAGTTCCCACGGGATATTTGAAAATCTAAATCCACACGGACGAAATCACGGGCATCGGCTAGTAAGGTATCTACTCAATTTCCAAATTTGCAAAAATTCAAAAATTGCAAATCCATTCAAAATTCCAAATTTCCTTTTCACTATCGCTCCCACCGGGAATCAAACTCAGGATCTGCCACTTAAGTATGCAAGACCACAAAGCTCGTGTAAGAGCGTGGATCGTGATTAAGTGTATAGCGAATGGAGTTACACTACAAACAACCATTCAACAGCAGTCGGCCAACGCGTCGGGAACTGTGTAGTGTGCTGCAGTGATTAGCACTGGCCCGAATATTTGAAGTGCCTATAGTACAACGTGATGAGGTCTTGCAAGTTTTGCTACTAAAGCCTACTTTATAATATGTTATATAGTGTTGTGCCTACACTTCGGGCGCGATCCCAGGAGACGCGGGTTCGATCCCTGCCGGTCCCCAATCTTTGATATGTATTTAAAATTAAAGACTACGCCATTATTATGATCGTTTAAACTACTAATGAGCTCGTCTCTGTGTGCTTGAAAATCGTAAAAATATTTAATGGATTTTATTTAAATTGTTACCAATTTGATGTAGATTTAATATATTATTTTCAATTCAAAATCCACAAATGACAATATCCATTAAAATATCGAAATATAACTAGAGAAATATAAATTCTTTATTTGCATAAAGTATTACAAAAGATGATAATTGATGTTATTATAAATGATGATGAATTATTACTGAA
Organism: Maniola hyperantus; assembly: GCF_902806685.2. NCBI lineage: Eukaryota > Metazoa > Arthropoda > Insecta > Lepidoptera > Nymphalidae > Maniola > Maniola hyperantus. The sequence continues at coordinate 15,035,500 of NC_048547.1, read as the reverse complement.
TCAAAATAAATATTCAAAATAATAGAGATCAGACGCAGGACCGGGCTTTCCGTGCTCTCCGAGGCACGGAGGCGGCACACCGCCGACTTCCTAACTCCGGCCTAGTTCTGACAATTTCTTAACAGAATTTAGGTACCTACCTATTTTAGCCCGACGCGGGAATGTAACCCGGGGCCTCGTCACCCGCAGTCGACTATGCTAACCGCTAGATCAACGAGGCAACGAGTTCATAATATTATTACGTCGGTATGGAAACCCTTTAACAATATTGGTCTTTATCAAAATATTATGCCATAATGCAAATATTTCAAATAAGGTAACGAAACATTGAACGGAATTATTTGGCGCCGCGCGCGCTGCTGCAAGGCCGACTCGACTGGTTCATTGCTAACAACCAATTCACTATTTTATTTCGACACAAACAGTAACACATACACACACTGTTGTAATTTTAGTATTGTATTACATTTATTCTAATTCTATTCTGTTAAAATAGCTTTCATTATAATTTTAAGTAATCTCTTGTGGCCTTCTGTTAAAACTAGATTTAAATTTCAAAAACAATTATGTAATTACGCTGTTGATTACTTTCAAATAAACAAAATTAAATTAAATTAAATAAGTATTAAGTGAGCATAGGTTACATTCAATCATACATCACTGCATTCAATAGTTCATTAAAGATATACAATCATTTACTCATAGGTGCCAACAAACGGAGATTATGGAAATGAGGACGCTATTGAACATGACGAAATAATTATTACAAAAGTAATGGACTAAGAGCCAGCCCGTGCCAGACCTTCGTTATTTTATAAAAACTAAAAGTTTCTGTGTGTATTGTCCCCAACACAGGGAGGATCGACCAGCGACTATAAAATTTGGATCATGATGGCTATGTGAGATAGGGAGAGAGGTCTAAAAAATCTTACGTCAAATTATAAAGTCAAATTTTTTTATATTTTCTTCGCAATAGTATTAGAAATCACGTCATGCATTGCCAGATACAGTATGGCGGCAACCCGCAGCCAGACACATTTTATGAAACTTTGAGGGCGACTCTGTAATACGGTTGTGTATTTTAAAAGAAAAATTGTAGACAGAACAAAATAAGCTTTCTTGATGCTGTGGAATTGTATGAAGAACATGAAACGCATGACACCTTCGCTCTTGGCAGTAGGGGAAGGCACAAGAGTTAACGAGACGCTTGAACGAGACATATGAATCCCAACAAGAAAAACCGCAATGAAATGCAAAATCAATATAATCCTTTCGGTGCAGTCAATCAAAACATGATCAAAACTCAGCGTCTGTTTTCCAACTGCACTTTGAACTGGTGCACGTGCTTCAGCATGATGTCGAAGGTGACTCGCAGCGGCTTCTGCTGGCTGTACTCGTAGCTGCTGGCAGGCGTGACGCGATAGCGACGCGTCAACTCCACCAGAGAATACTTGATTGATGTTAAAGCCAAGTGTAAGCCTAAAAATAAAGCAAAAGTAGAGGTGATGATATACAGCGTACAGTAACACAGACACGTAAGTTTTGTTAAGCCTAATCAAATTATATGTAGTATTTTCATCTTAGCAAAACACCTGATAAGATTGCTGGTGATGGTATAAATCGTTTGTTACCGGTGCAGCTCCGTGGTCCGTGGCCGAACGGCATGAAGGCCGCGAGCTGGTCTGGCGTGGCGCTGAGGAAGCGCTCCGGCTTGAATTCATCCGCATCCGCGCCCCAGCAGCCAGGGTTGCGGTGGACGCCCCAGATGTTCAGGAGGAAGTAGCAGCCCTCGTTGAGGACAAGGCCAGAAGCTGTCATTTGTAGTAGATACATATTAGACTTATCTATTGGCTCAACTCAAAAGTAAGATTTACTTTGGATACAGTACACACCAAATTTAACACCATAAAACTAACAGATCAATTAACGATCATACGCAAAAATTATAGAGAAGGTGTTTCTAAAAATAGAAACACAAATATTGGCGAAGCGGTACAGTTGTAGGTGAGATAAGGTCTCGAGCGTTCGTCTAGATGTTCACGTGCCTTCAATAATATGTACGATGTTATTCAGCTCATTCGACAAATTCGAAAGTGTGGATTTACTTGATGATTTTATTCGCAGATTTTACTATTGTTTAGTTGCTTATTTCATTTGGTTGCCTGGAAAAGATTTCTGTGAGGCAACAAGGTCGTCACATTTTACCTTCTACATTATTAACAATTGTTTTTTTTTTTGTTCTGTGGTTTATAACAAAACTAGCTTATGCTCGCGACTTCGTCCGCGTGAACTACACAAATTTCAAACCCCTATTTAACCCCCTTAGGGGTTGAATTTTCAAAAATCCTTTCTTAGCGGATGCCTACGTCATAATAGCTATCTGCATGCCAAATTTCAGCCCGATCCGTCCAGTAGTTTGAGCTGTACGTTGATAGATCAGTCAGTCACTCATTCAGTCAGTCAGTCAGTCAGCCAGTCAGTCACCTTTTCCTTTTATATATTTAGATGGTAATTCAAAATTCATCCTAAGTACTATTGGCTTACTAGCGTTGCACTCACGTAGCTCTAAGTCCTTGTCGCACCTCCTGATGGTGACGGGCGCGGGGGGGTACAGGCGCATGGTCTCCTTCACCACGGCGTCCAAGTACTTCAGCTTCGCTAAATTGTCCAGCGATCTCTCTGAATCACCCAAAACTTCCTTGATCCTGAAATGAAACATGTTTTTCAATATTAAGACTACTTGACCCACTTTGGCCTCGCTTGGGACAAATTTTTAAAAATACTTCTTCAGGACGGACATTTACTAAATTGTTTACTATGACGTTGTCTTGTGACGTGAAAGAGAAAACCTATGAAAAATTGCAAGTTCCTAGATTCAGTTGTTTAAAATGTACGATATTTTGGCTGAGTTTATTGTTCTTGTTGAAATTGTGAAGTTGTAGTTAAAGGCATTGGAAAACAATGTTAGTTGGCTTAAAAAAGACGGTGAATGATTTGACAACTTTTAGTGTTACGCTATAAAACTAAACACCATGATGAAGATGGCACCTATTGACAATTCCAAACTAAAATGTTTCCTTTTTTTTATTTCATTGGTAAGAAAAGGTAGGGAATTCACTAAAATTTAGTTCGTATCCAAATCAGCTTCTTGTACTAACTCTTGAAAAACCTTGTCTTGTACTTCGGGGTGGTTGGCCAGCAGCACGGTAGCGAGGCACAGAGCAGTGGCAGTGCTGTCAGTGGCCGCCAGGATCAGGACCAGCGTCTCCTCCCGGAGCTCAGTGTCTGTGTACCCAGCCTCCCCACCAGAGAACTCAATCAAGAGATCCAAGAAAGATTTAAATTGACCACCCTGGGTATCTTCTGAAAGATTATCTCAATTAATTTCAATCGTTTTACTAAAATCAATGCAAAGATTGAAACTGTTGATATTTACTGGTATCGTGTCCAATTGTGTTCTCGAGTGGTTCTTTGGATAGCATCTTTTTCTTTTTAATCAGCTAAAAATCATTTTAGATTATTATTAACGGCCAAGAATTTGATGAATCAATCTTTCTAACTTCAAGCTATTACAATCGTTTACTAAGCCAGCCATAAAAGGCACAGTTTTATTAAATGAATAGATTTTAAAGTAATCGGAAAAGATTGAGATTCTATGCTTGTCTGACATATCTGCAATCTGCAGACTGTATATTATATGTCAGAAGACACATGGATGTAGGAAAAGGTAAAAAATAATAATTCTTAGACAATCATAATAATCAGTCAAGTCATCAACGTGATACTTACGTCCTCGACACAATCCCAGATAACTTTCTTGTTGCGGTTCTGTTTGGCGCCCACGGGCAGCAGCTCGTACAGCACGTTACAGTAAAGCCAGGGCTGGCACACCCGCGCCGCACCGTTTTTGAAGTAATCTTGGAAGGCTACGGCGAACGGATGATTTGGATTCTTCTGAACTTTCAAGTTTTCACCAAAAGTCATTTCTAAAATAATTCATACATTTTCTTAATGCTACATAAAACCCAATAATAAGTAATATAATATTGTTTCTGAAATTCATACCAAAAGCAGACTCCAAAGTGTAGGCACTAAAATATTCCCACGTCGAAAAGTCACCTTTGTCTACAACAGCTGTCAGCTTCTCCATCAATGTTTTGTTGTTTCGTTCAAAGATTTTGACAAAATAATCGCAATATTTGGAATTGAATACTGGAATAAGAATTTTTCGCCGAAGACGCCATATTTCTTCTGTAAAAATATAACAAGTGGATATTATTTTATTTACGTGACTTCACTAAGTACTTAATCTTTGATTTTGACGCCATGTTACCAAGATCCTACGAATTTGATTTAAAGCTGATACGAGTGTTGTATGAAACTGCATATAACTGGGTACTAAAACAATACTGTGATTCTATTCAACATACAAGTTTGTGTTTTAATAACGCTCGTTGCGCAACAGTTCATAAACTGAACTATTAATAATGTTTTCAATCTAATGTTTCTCAACCGTTGTGATTTGAAACTCGATGAAACAAAAAACCAACACCAAAAACAGACAAACGCATACATCTATGGATTTAGCTTCGTAGTGGTTCCTATTATTTCATGCTTTAGTTGACATTGAAAACTTGGAGCACCGTTTTGCAATATACTTAATGAATAAAAATATGTAAGTAGAATAAATTTGAAATTTGGTAACAATACGGCATCTGAAATGGAATTATAACGTTATTGCTGTGAAAGTGCCAGAAGTGAAAGTGCCAGAAGTGAAAGTGCCAGAAGTGAAAGTGCCAGAAGACTTCGATACACCTAAATAAACAGGTATATCTTACACAATACACATCAAAGTACTTATTTTTACTCAAGGCCATGATAGCTCCGAATACCTATCTTGTTCCTAACTTTTTAGTTTATTTTATTTATACCTAGTTAAGTTACAATTTTTATTTGTTTCTATTTTTCCGTAGACGGATTACAGTTTTTATTAAGTAACTTTTTCTTTTCAATACAAATTCCAGCAAACCTTCCCCGAACACGGATCCGTTGCCGATAAGGTGCCGCATCGGCACTGTGATCGGCCACTTGTCGGAGAAGTTCTTCAGCACTACACTTGCGGTCACAGGATCTGATATTGCTGGAATAAATTGAAATTAAATAAAAATACGACAATATGTATTTCATCATGTTTCCACTAATATTAAACATGTTTCCAGATTGATTTCCACGCAATTTTAATACTTTGTCATTTATCACGATAAAAATAGTTTTGAAATGCCTCGGTATGAAAAAAGCTCATTTTTTTCATAGCAACTTTACGTGCTAAGAGCCAGCGCGTGCCAGACCTTCGTTATTTTATAAACGCTGAAAGTATCTCTGCGTATTGTCCCCAACACAGGGAAGAACGACTATGAAGTTTCGATCATGGTCACAAACATATTCACGCCCTTATTGAAGGGTGTCTGGCTTGGCAGGGGGCTACCACGATGATGTGTCCGGCAATGCATGACGTGATTTCTAATGCTATTCTTCTAAGGTCTTACTCTACAGGTAAGCAAGATACCTATCAAGTAGATATCACGTAATTGAACTCTTACCAATTTACTAATTGGCATGGTTATACTTTATACTCACAAATGCACAAGTAATTCTCTATCCAGAAGCTCGCCATGCCATGCTTGTTTGTGTACGCTTGCCGAGCAAGCTCGTCGAACATCATCATGCGACCTACAAACATTCGTTTTTAGCGGAACCATCTATTGCTTCGCTCGAGTGGATTGTTTTAAGTCCACTCTTTATTGGGGATTTGCGTTATGGAGAAAATAAACATGCAAAATGTCGAGTTTCCAGATCCAGTGGTTTAAGCTGTTCGTCCATAATATTGTCACAGTAAGTGTAAAGTCAGTTAATTGAATATAATTTATATTATACTAGGTGATGCCCGCGACTTCGTCCGCGTGAGTTTCAATCTTTAAAAATCCTGTGGGAACTGTTTGATTTTCCGGGATAAAAAGTAGCCTGTCCTTCCCCGGGATGGAAGCTATATCTCTGTACCAAATGTCGTCAAAATCGGTTAAACGGATGATGGAAAGCTAGAAGACAGACGGACGGACAGACAGATAGACAGACTGACACACATTCGCATTTATAATATTAGTAGGTATGGAAGTATGGATTGTGTAGACTTATTTCATCCCCAATTTTTACAAATCTCCTTTGTTTCAAGAACCATTGATTTCGATCTCTTTTCATCTAATTTGTATCTGGGGTTTGTTTCCGTGAATTTAAAAATGTTACAAAATATTTTAATAAACACACTTTAAAAAACTTTACCTTCATTATTTCCGATAAACTTATAAGCATGTCCTATGACTGGTATGTAGGGAAAGTCCACTTTTATCTGTCTGTGTAAATCCAACAACTTCTTCGACCTGGTTTTGGCCAGCACGACCACCAGCAGCACCAACAACACAAGTAAACACGCCAGCAACATTGTGTCCGAGCGGCACTTAAAAACGTAATAGTGAATATCTTACCTTTGCCTAAATCATTCTTCGTTATAAAAATTGTGATGACCTTCGTTCTTCAGTAAATATTCGAATGGTTTTACCCAAATTAGCGATACATTATGTTTACGCACCCCAGCGTCGCACGCTGTTAAGAAAACATGCAAAAAAGGTTAACGTAGGTATCTGTTATGAGCCATTTTCTTATTAGGAGATTCGAAGCTAGTCCTTTATCATGAACTTTTTATAGACATTTTTAGAGCTAGGTAGGTACTTACAACTCTGTAGTTGATGTACCGCCTCGAAGCTAGAAATCTGGGTATCTTTTTGGTTACGCAGCATTGCCCCTACATCAATGCATACTATTTAGCGCCCTAAGGGCGTTCCACAAGCACCAGATAAACTTTATCTAGCAGATAAGACACTTTGACAGAATCCCAATACAAAAACTGTCATAACGTCATATTTATTCGTTAGATAAAGTTAATCTGGAGGTGGAAAAACAGGCCCTAAATGTCTTTGTTTATCGTCATCAACCCATCGCTGGCTCACTACTGAGCATGGGTCTCCTTTCAGAATAGTTTTCGCCACAGTCTAGCACGCTGGCCAATTGCGGATTGATAGAGGGTGTCTTAAAAATCTACTTCTAAAATATCTACTTACTAGTTACGTACTACTAAATGGGAATATTTTATACGATACAAACCTCCTAATGATCTTTCAATGGTGGATAATGGCAAAAACCGCATTGAAATGTACCTATAGGAGTGTAGAAGTTTTTAGCGTAGGTATACGGTATACACAGACAAACGCAAATTGCAACTTTGTTTTATTCTACGAGTAGGTATCTAGGAAAGATTTAAAGTAAGTAACAAACATATTTTTAACACGTCATACCGGTTTGATACTAAATACAGGTTTTAAAATTATTGTTGCAATATTAGTTGACCCCCCCCCCCACGCCGCGGCTTGGCACGAGCCTTCGCTCCGGCTTTACTCAGCTGCGCGATTGCGGTAGGGCGATTGTCTAAAACCTGCATCAATCATTATTACAATCATCTCTGATTGGTTGACGCTCGCTCACTATTGGCTACAATGCGTTGTTGCAACGAGCATCGCACAAATTCAGCCAATCAGAAGCATTGAGATTGTAATAATGATTGATGCAGGTTTTAGACAATCGCCCTACAGGAGGCCTCTACATCACTTATGACGTGTTACACGTCATTAATCAGAACTTTCTTTGTGTTATTTTCAATGAATCCATCCGTAACAAAGCCGACTCACCTACTAGACCGTGTAGTGTAGAGCAGGCCTAGGACAGGACACTGCAGTCGGTGACGCAATGAATGCCTGTCACCACTCAATAGCCACAAGCGCCGGGCGAGGAGTCGACGACGACGACCTAATTGCTTACTTTACTGGAGTGCACAACGGAAATAATTGCTTCATTTCCAGTTCATATCATAGAGGTTCAGACTTCAGATTGACAAGATTATTAACAAAATCAAAATTATTAAAATAGTATTTATTTGTTTATAATTAGGTTACCCACATTAAATAGAAGGTTAAAGGACTAGGAGTTGGCAAGAAACTTGATATGAATCACGACTACTAAAAACCAAAATCCGTAAACTATTTTTGGCGCAATCAATTAACTCAGCGTCTGTTCTCCAACTGCACTTTAAACTGGTGCACGTGTTTGAGCATGATGTCGAAGGTGACTCGCAGCGGCTTCTGCTGGCTGTACTCGTAGCTGGTGGCAGGCGTGACGCAATAGCGACGCATTAGTTCCGCCAGAGACAACTTGATCGAAGTTAAAGCTAATTGTAAACCTGCAAAAAAAATATATTTAAAAAACTGATTTCCAAAACCACTACAAAGTAAAAAATAACTTTTGTTTCTACACGTGTATGTATTTCGAAGTCGGCCGAGCTTCACGCTTTGATTTCTAGCTTATTTTATGCTTTGTAGTGGTTTTGGAAGTCGGTTTTTTAATATATTTTTTATTTTAAACTTTTTAGTGTAAGTAGTAATTGCTTGGTACCTAAAATATCAATTCACCAACAAAACTTTCCAAATCCCCACGGCTTAGGAGTTCAGTATCCAAAGTTCAACGGTGTAGTCAATGCTTTGCACCAAAAATAATATTGTATCATCCGCAGTTCGTGAATCGCTATAGTTTAGAGGTGCTGTACTCTACATCATCAGGGTTGAGGAATTGGGACTTGGAGTTTAAACACAAAGTCGTTGCTTGTTACCTACAACATTAATTCACTATGAACACTTCCTCAATCTTGATAACTCAGGCGGGCGGTACCCCTGCAGCATCAGGATTGAGGAGTTGGATCCAGAATTTCTTATGGGACCACCACGTGTAACTAACCTGAGGTCCTACCTAAGAAAGCCCTACCCTACCTTCCTTATCGAACTACTTAAATATGTTCCAAACAGGCTACACCGATGTAGGTACTTACCTACACCAATTTCTCCATAGTTTCTAGACTGAATTGTAAAAACTAGAGGAGGTTTGCGAAAGGAATTGGATCCAAAAAAAAAATTGTATGGATCCTTAATCCTTATGCTGCCTACCTAAGCTGTGGAGATTCAGAAACGACGTCATGAGTGAACTCCAACTCAACAATGATGGTGCTGGGTACTGCATCTAAAGACGTGGGAGTTTAGGAACTGTTGATGTTTGAACTCCAAGTCCCAACGATTTCATGATTGAACTCCAAGTCCCAACCTTCAACCCTGATGATACAAAGTACCTACTTGTAGTCTTTAGCCACATAGCCGTGGGGATTTAGGAGCTGTTGATGGTTCATTGATATTGTGGGCAAGCATAGACTTCATGATTTAACTCCTAGTTACAATCCCTCAATTGTAATACTGCTTGAATCAAACAAATCATAGTATTTCCAATGACCAGAATCTTAGTAAAAACACCTAACGCGATGGGAATGGTGGGATAAATCTATTCTTACCGGTGCAGCTCCGTGGTCCGTGGCCGAACGGCATGAAGGCCGCGAGCTGGTCCGGCGTGGCGCTGAGGAAGCGCTCCGGCCTGAACTCGTCCGCGTCCGCGCCCCAGCAGCCAGGGTTGCGGTGCACGCCCCAGATGTTCAGGAGGAAGTAGCAGCCCTCATTGAGGACAAGGCCAGAAGCTAAAGTAAGTATAACCATGGCTCATAATTGAGGAGGTTCCTGCGGTAGTGGAGCTGCGCGAAGGGTGACAGTTGTCACAAGTTGACGAATCACCGAGCTGCGTCACGTCATCACACCCTCCCGCACCGCTCCACTACCGCTGGAACCTTCTCAGTTATGCGTTATGTGTTATGTCTGTAGTAAAAATGAACTGCGTCGTAAAGATTACTTTGGGAACAGTAGGTAAATACTTATTCTTACACCATGCCACTAACACGACATACACAGAGTCCGTGTTTCTAAGGAACGTGTGACCTAGTCGAGGAACATGTATGGCTTAGTTGTGACAACGCATTGCAATCGATTGGATTGTATTATAATTATGCGAGAATAATTATTAATAGAAAGGAGTCACAACCCTCAGCAATGAAAATACGATGCGCAAAGAGTGCTTCTATAAATGTTAGTAGAAATATTGGCATTTCTACTTTGTTCTCTTTCCTTCCTAAGTTTACTAATCATGTTTTTGGACTGTGGCTTATGACAAAATTATAATTCAAAATACATCCTACGGTTACAATTATTACAGATTTGGTGGAGTTGCACTCACGTAGCTCTAAGTCCTTGTCGCACCTCCTGATGGTGACGGGCGCGGGGGGGTACAGGCGCATGGTCTCCTTCACCACGGCGTCCAAGTACTTCAGCTTCGCTAAATTGTGCAATGATCTCTCTGAATCACCTAAAACTTCTTTAATCCTGAAATGAAACATGTTTTTCAAATATCTAAGACCTCCTGGCGTACTCAATGAATTTTTTTCTTAAAATTATTATTCGATAAAAAGAGAACCTACACAATAAATCTAAGGTTTCTGTCTAAGTAGTTGGTTCCAATTGAAATATTAGACGGTTCTAATGGTTTAAGATGCATTTTGATATTGAAATGATTGGTCAGTCAATTGTGATGATCAAAATTTTAATAACTTTTGATCATCACACTGCCGTATTTGGCTGATATAAGCAATATGTATTTTATGGTTCTCTTATTAAAGTTACGTATTTTACCAAAGGCACTATTTATGATGGTTAAGCAGTTTATGATAATCATAGAAGCTAGTCCTTGTTCCTGCGTCGCTGCCTCAACTTCGAGGATCGCGGTTCCCCTTTGATACGACTCTTACAATGATATCTTCATTTTCTCTCTATTTCCTACTGCGTGGATTGCAACGTAGATAGATGTGTCGGCCGCTTCTCTTGTTTACTTTGGTGTGAGCAACGCCTCGGGCTGAGCCCGCGGGGTCTCTTTACTTCGATCTTACCAGTTACTACGAGTTTTTCAAAATTGCTGGCGTTCTTTTTGCGACAGCACCAAAATGCTCGAGGGTCCTTCGTAGATAGATGTTAGATAGCTTCATTTTATTTTTAGTTTGTTTAGTATTGAGTGGTTCTACGTTCGGTCCCCGATGTTTGAAAAGCTAGTCAAAAAATAAAATAAAAATGTTTTAACTCACTGCCGATTGTTCAAATACTAACTCTTGATGAACTCTATCTTGCACTTCAGGATGGTTCGCCAGCATCACGGAGGCGAGGCACAGGGTAGTGGCGCTAGTGTCGGTGCCCGCTAGGATCAGCACTAACGTCTCCTCCCGGAGCTCGGTGTCCGTGTAGCCGCCAGAGAATTCAATCAAAAGATCCAGGAAAGATTTAAATTGTCCACTACGGGAATTTCCTGAAACATGCATTGAATTAATTTCATTTGATAAACATGAATTGAATTAATTTCGTTAGATAAACATGAATTCAATTAATTTCATTAGATAAACATGAATTCACTTAATTTCATTATATGAACATGAATTCAATTGATTTAATTAGATAATTGAAACAAATGCAAACTTCACCTGGTGGTACTTACTAGTATCGTGTTCCATTGTATTTTCGATTTGTTCTTTTGATAATGTCTTTTTCTTTTGGATGAGCTACAAAAAACATTGTAAATTATTATTATAAACTGGCAGTATTATGAACCAGCCCTCTAGTACTCAAACTATTGATTACTACTTAGCTGATGCTCGTCATTTCGCAGCTCTTTAAAAATCCCGTGGAAACTCTTTATTTTGCGGAATAGAAAGAAGCGTATGTCACTCTCCCAGTCTTCAGCTATATAAATGCAGACGCTGCCCCATTGCGCTGCGTTGCAACGTCATCGAAGGTCAAACCAATAAACAATCACACTTTCGCATTTATAATATGGGAAGTGATTATATAGCGTTCATGGCAAATTGTTGTTAATGTCTGAACTCAAGGTACTTTTGTTAAGTGGCTTTTGTCCAAAAAAAGTAGTAAAGTTCCGCAAATTGCTATTGACCATGTCTCATTAACAACGAAATGACGCTATTTTGACGTCAGCCGAAATAAAAGTATACCTACCATCAGCTTGAAACCTTAGTCCAGTGCTGACGTCACTAAAATGGCGGCCACGAGCATTAGCAATTTGCGGGACTTATACAAAATATGTACCAATTATTGTATCTTTTTTTATGGTAGAGTTATTATATCGCGCAGGGTTATCGAAAAGGATTTAGATTATAGCTTAATAGCTGCAGTTACCTTTCGAAACTAGGAATGCAGACTGCTTTACAGATATCTCACTCAATAGTCATAAACATGATACTTACGTTCTCTAGACAGTCCCAAATGAGTTTCTTGTTGCGGTTCTGTTTGGCGCCCACGGGCAGCATGTCATACAGCACGTTGCTGAACAGCCAGGGCTGGCACACTCGCGCCGCGCAGTTCTTGAAGTAATCTTGAAATGCTAAGGCGAACGGATGACTTGGATTCTTCTGGACGTTCAAGTTTTCACCAAAAGTCATATCTAAAATCATTCATAATCATTATCAACCCATCGCCGGATCACTACTGAGAACGCGCATCAATCACTATTACAATCTCAATTGTTGTGATTGGCTGAATTTGTGCGATTATTGTTACGTTCTAGCCAATAGTGACTTAGTGAGTGAGCATCAAAGTAAGTACAATCAGGTGATTGTGATCGCGACATCGTAGCTGTCCTTCTTCCGCAATCGAGCGGCAGGGTTTCCTCTCAGAATGACAAGAGTTTTAGCATATACCATTATCCACCACGCTCGCGCTGTTATGACGCTGGCCAAGTGCGAATTGACAGACTTCATATATCATCGAGAAAATTAAGGAGAACTCTCAGTCATGTAGGTTTCCTCCTATTAAACCAAATGATATTTTAAATGCTTAAAACATAAATAAGTTCTCCGAAAAGTTGGAGATGTGTGTCAGGGATCGAAACCCTTACCTCCCAAAAGGCTGTCAAAAAACATGTAGTTAAGCAAAAGAGTTTTATTTGAGATGAATAGCTCAAATTATACTCTTTTTATGTCAGATAGAACCCAATAATATTTTATTTATGAAATCCATACCAAAAGCTGAGTCCAGTGTGTAGGCTCTGAAAAAGTCCCACATAGAGAAGTCTCCCTTGTCCACAACTGCACTCAGGTTATCCATCATTATTTTATTGTTTCGTTCAAAGATTTTGACAAATTTGTCGCAATATTTAGAATTAAAAACTGGAACAAGAATTTTTCGCCGGAGGCGCCATATTTCTTCTATAAAAAATAAGAGAGAGAGAGTGTGTGTTTGTTAGTTATGAATATTTACTTATTTAAAAATTATAAGATATAACATACCTATATTAAATAGACGCATAATGCCCATACAATGCAATGATGTGCCATCTACTATTAGTTGATAATATAGTTCCCGGCATTTAAATAGTCGCGTCTAACCTACGATGCAAGTGCGAGCTCGCGCAGGTATTGTTGCACGCGCTCGTGTATTGTGTACGAATGTACCACTCACACTAATGCAGATGATGAACGCAGGGCGATTGCTGGCGTGTTCCGCTCGATCGTATCGCACGCCTCACTGACGCTTAAAAATGCTACTACGACGCGTCTTGCGGTTAACTTCAAGAACGACTATTTAATTGGCGCGGATTATAATATGGAAAGAAATAAAAAATTTAGTAATCAAACTTTATTTCGGTCTCCAATGGACCGAATTTTAGATCAAAATTGAGGTAATTGTTTACATTTTTTACTAATCTACTTACTAATTAGTGTTTTACGAGATGCGCAAACAAGTAAATAAATGGACAATTTACTAATAGTGTTGGAAGACCCCCCACTAGGACGGACGACAATGAGTCACAGGGAGCCGCTAGATGGCGGGGCGTCGCAAGACCGTGGCGTGTGGAACTGGAAGTCTTTACAAGAGACCTATGTCCAGCAGTGGACGTCTATGGGTTGATGATGTTTAGGATCATCATCATCATCATCGCTGGACATAGGTCTCTTGTAAGGACTTCCACGCCACGGTCTTACGCTGCCGCCATCCAGCGGCTCCCTACGACTTGTCTGATGTCGTCCTTCCACCTAGTGCCGGGTCTTCCAACGCTGCGCCTTGATGGTGAGGATGATGATGGCAAAATAAAATGTAAATGAACCTTCCGCAAAGACGGATCCGTTGCCGAGCAGGTGGCGCATGGTGAGCGTGACGGGCCACTTGTCGTGGAAACTCTTCAGCACCACACTTGCAGTCGCAGGATCTGACACGGCTGAAATGTCCAAATATCCATTACAAAACTTGTGATATAGCAAGTCTCTACATAGTACGCGACATGTCGAGTTGGCAATCGAGGTGGGGACTATCGCTAACCCGATGCGGGACAGTGCGGGTGACGTGCGGGTATGCTGCGCGTCTCAAACTCCGGTTGCCATCTCGCCCTGTCGCGTACTATACCCCTGGGTCGGACAGGTTGTGCCGAGCTGCAAGCAAGCTGCAAGACATACAGTAGTTACGTTTTATGAAAGGCAAAAGGGAAGGGGGAGGGGGGGGGCTGTGCGGCTGCGCGGGGCGAATCTACAGCACCCGGCAGAAAATATTGTACATCGAACTTTAGAAAGAGATAGCGGTGTCGTAGAGGCCGTAGAGCTTTGTCTCTGTCGCTGAGACCGACAAAACGTCACATAGGTATGAGTGACAGAGACAACGCGCGCTCTACGAAGCCGAAACCTCTTTCTAAAGGGCGATGTACAATATTTGTTGCCTGCTACTGACTACTGATTGGAAATGCCTTCCCGCCGGCAATGACATTCTAAGCCGGCAACAATAACAAATAAACTCAGCGATTGCTTTATTAAAACTCAATTCAACTTCCTACAATATATTTTTTTTACTTAGTATCTATAGTATATTTATAGTACATACCTACCATGTACCTACATACTAAGTAATTACATTTCCGCGTATTGTTTGTTGTAGGTTGACGTATTGTTTGTTGTAGGTTGACGTATTGTTTGTTGTAGTTTGACGTATTGTTTGTTGTAGGTTGACGTATTGTTTGTTGTAGGTTGACGTATTGTTTGTTGTAGGTTGACGTATCGTTTGTTGTAGGTTGATGTATTGTTTGTTGTAGGTTGACGTATTGTTTGTTGTAGGTTGACGTATTGTTTGTTGTAGGTTGACGTATCGTTTGTTGTAGGTTGACGTATTGTTTGTTGTAGGTTGACGTATTGTTTGTTGTAGGTTGACGTATTGTTTGTTGTAGGTTGACGTATTGTTTGTTGTAGGTTGACGTATTGTTTGTTGTAGGTTGACGTATTGTTTGTTGTAGGTTGACGTATCGTTTGTTGTAGGTTGACGTATTGTTTGTTGTAGGTTGACGTATTGTTTGTTGTAGGTTGACGTATTGTTTGTTGTAGGTTGACGTATTGTTTGTTGTAGGTTGACGTATTGTTTGTTGTAGGTTGACGTATTGTTTGTTGTAGGTTGACGTATCGTTTGTTGTAGGTTGACGTATTGTTTGTTGTAGGTTGACGTATTGTTTGTTGTAGGTTGACGTATTGTTTGTTGTAGTTTGACGTATTGTTTGTTGTAGGTTGACGTATCGTTTGTTGTAGGTTGACGTATCGTTTGTTGTAGGTTGACGTATTGTTTGTTGTAGTTTGACGTATTGTTTGTTGTAGCTTGACGCTGCACTGAACAATAACATCAATATTATTGTAATAATTTAGCTATCATTTTTTTATCATGAATACTTACAAACACACAGGTAGTGCGCCAACCAAAAGCTCGCCATGCCGTGCTTGTTGGTGCACGCTTGCCGAGCTAGCTCATCGAACATCAGCATACGATCTGCAAACATTCACATTTACTGACCCAACGAGGCAAGGTTCCCAGGTGTGTTCGGGTGGATCTGCAATGGTACGTCTGTCTGTCCGTCCAACCATTTCTCAGAGCCTTGAATTAATATTACTGTTATTTTTTTTAATATTACAATAAAACTTAAAGCTAGCCTTATCTAATTACTACATAAATCATGACCGCGTGGAAGGTGCCAAGAATACTGGCTGCATTTCCGCGCTGGACAGCCAGGCTGATCCGTTGCGCAAAAATGAGCCAGCCCTTCTGTTAATATATTTTATTATTATTAATTAAAACATATATGTTTCAAACTCGCAAAAACCAGGTAATTAATGTAAATCGATCGTCCAATGCCGAAAATTTCACAAAAAAAAATTTTTACATAAAAAAACCGACTTCGATACACAAACACTAAAAATTGAAAAATAATTTAATTTATTACCGAATATATTATGTATACAAGAGTTAATATAGTTCCATAATAATACTTTTTGGTGCCGGTGCAAAGCTTTAGCTGCGCGAATCGTCTAGACTTCATATTTTTTTGAGACTCCACAATGGCACTTCATTGGCACCGACCCCAAAAAATATTAATATGGAACTATATTAACTCTTTTCCGTTTTATCCGTTGAGGAGTTCCATTATCTATCTTCGAAGATGTTCATCAGATCTTCACCAAATTTAAATGAGACCACCTTTGAAGTATAACCCTTTCAAACAAAAAAAGAATTTTCAAAATCGGTCCAGGCGTCTTTGAGTAATCGGGGAACATACATAAAACATTTACAAAAAAAAGATTCCGACGAATTCAGAACCTCCTCCTTTTTTTGAAGTCGGTTAAAAATTAAAAAAAAACCTCTATATGGACCTCTACTGGGCACGCGCGGCCCCAACGGAAGCTACAATTTGTATTGGTTTTAGCGACCTACATACAAAATATTATAATGTTGAATCTGGTAGATACAATCTCCTAGGAGGATAGGACATATTTTACATTTTCGCTCGAGGCAAACCACTAATAGTTTAAGTACTTAAGTTATCTCATATCCACTGTTACGTTCATAAATACGTAGTAGATATAGTACATTACTGCAGCGGCCAGCCAAAGAGGCATTGATGGACGTGTAGGACGTAGGGACGGACATGTGGGCCGCTAAACCACGACAGATACCTATATATTTTCAAACAACTTTTCCCTTCCGCTGCTCGCAAGTCGCATGTATTTGGCCAGTACAGCAATTTCGATTTATCGCGAAGAATGTTGGCAAAATAATGCTCACATTTCCAAGCATGTTTGAGAAAATTATCTTTTCTATTTTAAGAAAACTAGTAGGTCTCGGTCCCCTTCTCCATTTCCCCATCGATCCGCAGACACCGAGCGGGTTTAATACGTTGTCGTTAACCCAAGTTACTTCCACGAAACGTCTTTTCTTCTTCATCCTTATTAATCGCTATCCATCTTTATAGTACGGGAGCCCAAAAAACTAAATAGGGATTTACTCGAGCGCGACCTATTGGGTTGTGAAGATTAGGTGCTAAAAAGTTATGTGATGTATGGCCTTTCACTGGTGGAAAGAGCGTGTACTTTTCAAAAATGTAAACAAATAGTCAGACTTAACTTCAGATATTAATAGTGTATGTGCCCCACGTGTTTCTGTTATCAGAAAAATATTTATCTGCCGGTCTGCATGGGCAGGTCTACGAAGGGGTAGAAGGGCGCCTTCCATCTTAGGCTGCATCATCACTTGCCAAGTTCTAATTGCAGTCAAGCGCGAGTCTATACATAAAAAAATATAGAATCAAAAATATTCATCGAGCGCGTCAGATCTTGAGGGCATGTTAAGTGAACCCTCAAGTAGCTCCTGTTCAAAAGACTGACGAAAGAAGCTCCAGCATAGACTTATTTTATGGCAATGTGAATAGTGTGCGCCAAAGTTTAATAAACTTATTTGCTAGCCGTATAACGTAATAATTATATCTAGTTTTAGTCTGTCACTGGGGCCGATTCTCTTGTACACAATCTCTAAACTAAACCAAATTTACAGGTCTAAATCTAGTGCTATCCTTTTCCGCAAGCAACATCATGTAAGGGATAGCAATATATTTAGAGGTGTCATTTTAGTTAAGTTTAGAGATTGTGTACAAGAGAATCGGCCCCATTGTGTTCATTTTTCTTTTTTAATTTAGTATTTAATTGTAAAAACCTTTTATTAGCTTGTAGTTACTTAAGTTTAAGATTATAATTTATTAAATTGATTCCTAATAAAATAAAAATAAAATAAAAATAAAATAAAAATAAAATAAAAATAAAATAAAAATAAAATAAAAATAAAATAAAAATAAAATAAAAATAAAATAAAAATAAAATAAAAATAAAATAAAAATCAAGTGTCGTCTGACTCCACAAGCCGTGAGATTATAGTCAAAGGCGAACAAGTATAAAGGTGGGTTTCATATCAGGCTTATTTAAAAATCGGTCAAGTGCGAGTCGGGCCTACACACGAAGGGTTCCGTACCATCATCAAGAAATAACACTTTTTTTTTATAATTTTCATGGCGGTCATTTTGAAATTTTTATAAAAAAAATTATAGTGGCAATACACATTCTGTCTATGTAGCGGTAGGTACCTACTACACTAAACTCCTTTCTTACTAACTTTCTTTCAACTGAACAGCTCTATCAGCTGATTAATTATTAGTTCATGACCACAATTAAATTTTTTATGTGTGACGTAACCACAAATTCACGGTTTTCTGATTTTTTCCCTAATGTCAGCTATAAGATCTACCTACCTGCCAAATTTTATTATTCTAGGTCAACGGGAAGTACCCTGTAGGTTTCTTGACAGACCGACAGACAGACAGACAGACAACAAAGTGATCCTATAAGGGTTCTGTTTTTCCTTTTGAGGTACAGAACCCTAAAAAGCTATAGAAATTAGAATATAACTTTAAGTGCCTACCTTCATTGCTTCCGATGAATTTATAAGCATGTCCTATGACTGGTATGTAGGGAAAGTCCACTTTTATCTGTCTGTGTAAATCCAACAACTTCTTCGACCTGGTTTTGGCCAGCACAGTCACCAGCAGCACCAGCAGCACAAGTAAACACGCCAGCAACATTGTGTCCGCGCTGCACTTGAGAGCGTTATACGAGAAACATAATATAATCTTTGTTTATTCAATATGATATTTTTATTACTTTAATGGCCTTCGTATGTAAATACAAAATGCGTTTACCTAAATTAATATGACTATGATCCGTGCCCTGGCTTCGCACGGGGCGAATTTTCTTAAGAATTGTAAAAATATTTAAATAAGTTACTAGCTTATGCCCGCGACTTCGTCCGCGTGGACTACTCAAATTTCGAACCCCTATGTTACCGCCTTAGGGGTTGAATTTTCAAAAATCCTTTCTTAGTGGATGTCTACGTCTGCATGCCAAATTTCAGCCTGATCCATCCGTTTGAGCTGTGCGTTGATAGATCAGTCAGTCAGTCAGTCACCCTTTCGTCTATTATATTACTTAATATTATAAAGAGGTAATGTCGTTAAGTTTGTTTGTAGGGGGCAATCTCTAGAACTACTGAACCGATTTTGAAATTCTTTCACCAATAGAAAGCTACATTATTCCTGAGTGGCATAGGCTATATTTTAAGACGCGGGCGAAGCCGCGGGGATCAGTTAGTTTTATATATTTAGATTTAGATGTACCTACCAATCGTTCAGAGTTTGTTGCTGGCTCTTCTCAGTAGGAAGAACATTCCAAACCAGTGGAGGTTTAACTTAGTAAACATTCGAAACACTTTTAAAATTAGGTTTGAATGAAAAAATAACCGGCCAAGTGCGAGTCAGGCTCGCGCAATGTGGGTTCCGTACTACGGTTGTATTTTTTCGACATTTTGCAGGATAATTCAAAACTATGATATATAAAAATAAAAATAAATCTATTTTAGAATGCACAGGTGAAAACCTTTCATATGATACCCCATTTGATATAGTTATCTTACTTAGAAAATTGAAAATACTAATTATTAGTTCATGACCACAATTTAATTTTTTTTGTGTGATGTAACCACAAATTCACGGTTTTCAGATTTTTCCCCAAATGTCAGCTATAAGATCTACCTATCTGCCAAATTTCATGATTCTAGGTCAACGGGAAGTATCCTGTAGGTTTCTTGACAGACAGACAACAAAGTGATCCTATAAGGGTTCCGTTTTTCCTTTTCAGGTACGGAACCCTAAAAAAAACACTTCTCATGCTCGTAACGTTCTTTTTTATGCCGAGCGAGCGTATAAGCGGAGTAAAACTGCTTTTTATGCTCTTGGGCATAAAAATGTTGTATGGTTTTATAGTACCTGAGCCTAGCCTCCTATGCGCCTATGTTCTCCTGGTACTCCATGTAAGCTAGTGCAGTTGGTGTCACGTCAAAAGGTGCTGCCCTTGAACTTGCGCAGTAGATGATTTTATCGATTTATAGTCATTCCATAGCCTCTCTCGCAGTCTCGCGGCAAAATAATCTACTATCTATATTTTCTATTTAGCCAGCAAGCCTTTTATCATTTACGACTAGGTCCCTACTTTATTATGAAATATCAAAATATACAAACATTGTTCCTGAAATTTAAATGAATAGAAGTGTAGTCAGAAAGTTTTAAGCGTATACACAGACAAACATGGATAAAGACTTTGTTTTATTCTATTTCGATTTTCACCTAATCATGCCTCATAAATTTAGAACATTAAGATTCAAATTGCAACAGGTACATATGACGTCACGGTGGTTTTTCTATTATTATTAACTAAAACTGCAGAAGTAAATCGTAGTAGTGTTCACGGCCCAGCAACTCTACATCAAAATATTCCATAGCGATTATATACCTACGGGTCTCTAGCTCGTTGACGGAAACACAAACCTGTAGCGAATATTGCAATGTAAGCGTGTTGGTCTGGCGCCTGGCCGAGTGCGAGTTGACGACCGAGACCTGGCGAGGACTTTTTCTGGACAGCTGTTGTAATACCTACTGTCCAGAAATGAAATTTTATACTAAGTACTTTTCTGGACACTTATAATACTGTCCGGGATGTACTTTCGAACCAATCTACAGGACATGAAATGTGCACATTTTCATATAATTTTTTAAACGAATTATTTGTCAGGGGGGCTCCCCTCATGAAAAAAACCGGCCAAGTGCGAGTCAGGCTCGCACAATGAGGGTTCCGTACTACAGTCGTATTTTTTCGACATTTGGCACGATAATTCAAAAATCTGTTTTAGAATGCACATGTAAAGCCCTTTAATATGATACCCCACTTGATATAGTTATCTTACTTCGAATATTGAAAATACTAATTATTAGGTCATGACCACAATTTAATTTTTTTTGTGTGATCTAACCCTAAATTCACGGTTTTCAGATTTTTCCTCTATAGCCAGCTATAAGACCCACCTTCCTGCCAAATTTCATGATTCTAGGTCAACGGGAAGTACCCTGTAGGTTTCTTGACAGACAGACGGACAGACAGACAGACAGACAACAAAGTGATCCTATAAGGGTTCCGTTTTTCCTTTTGAGGTACGGAACCCTAAAAATGGGTTCATCAAAGTTGACAGTTTTAGACCATTCTTGTGACGGGGTCTATATAAAAACTAAACTACTGTTGAGAACGGTACTTATAGTGTGTACCATATTCCTACTTACGTATTTAAACAACAAATACTGATAACAATTCATTAAGTAGTTTGTGAGTGTGACCAAAAACATAATTATGTACGGAACCCTACAACGTACAAGTTTATACGTTTGTATGGAGCCAGTGACGGAGCGACTCGTGTGACGTGTCTATCATATATAGTTGTGGTCATTGCAAATACTGGTTTGTATGTAGGTATTTGTTGATCGCAAATAATAATGATTTTGTTCTCGGTAAACCAGTTCCTGTGATCTAAAGTAGAGTAGGTATTTTAAGTGTATAGTTGGCATATCTAATAAAATAAAATAAAATAAAATAAAAATAGTTTAACGAAGCGAACACTTTGACCTTGAAATTTGAAATAGGTACATCTAATGATAATTTACCTAGTTACCTACATACTATATTAGTTGCAATATCCGATCAACTAAAACAATAGTAATTTAAAATAAACATAATTTATTTATTGTATTCACAGATTAGAGAACTGCGCCAAATAGATCGTCAAAATTACAACCTTTTGTCAATATTGCCGTATCGTACGGAAAGTACGGACGTCGTAATTCTGTCGTCGCTGAGGCAAGTTTATTCCCGCTATCAGTGTTCAGTGAGTACTGGATAGCCCGGCAGCCCGGCAGCCCGGCAGCCCGGCAGCCCGGCAGGTCGGCAGCCCGGCAGGTCGGCGGGTCGGCAGACAGGCGTGAAATGGTATCGCAGTGATAAATGATCCTGCCGCAGACAAATGTAACCGTTTGCCGATTAGGCCCTGAACTCACTGAAATAGCAGCGGTCGGCCGCGTCTATAGCTAGCTGCTAGAGTGTCGGCGAAGATGCGCCGTCACTGCCGCGCCGGCGGCCGCCCGCCACGTCGTCGCCGTTGTGCCCGGTTCAGTTCAGTTTACAATCTACGTTATAGATTCCTGACCTGAAGAAGTAGAAGAAGAAATAAAGGGCACTGAAGATTTTGGCCTACCGTCATTCATCAGTACAACAGTCAAGCCGAGTCTAGCCACCAGCTAATAAATTTGGTAGCTTATATTTCGGAATCGTGACACTTTGGAAGGTTTTGTCTCATGCATTAGTTTGTGACGCCAGCTATTGATTAATACAGATTTTATGCGTGGCCGCTATTTTAGAAAAAAATATAAATGGGGGACTACCAGGTAGGCCATGCTCTATAGAAAATATTCAAACCCCTTTAGCAGAAAGAGAAAACAAAAAAGAGCGCTGCTTTGACCGAAGGCAAGACCGCTGGTGGCGCCACTGCAGCGACCGTGGTGACCGCACTACTCTTTCCAGTTTACAGTCATTCAAGCGACACTTTGTATTTTATTAATGGAGATAAAGTTTAAAACACACTTTGAAACTAAACTGAAACCGCTCGCCGCTATCATTTCAGTGAGTTAGGAACCTAACGTCTGTTCGGTTATCCACCTTTTGTGCCGTTGCCAATTTTCAATCATTCGGAACAGAGCGCGATTTCACTATGTTTCTCCGATTCCATAGTTTCAGAGCACGTTCGAAGTCTCATCCATGTATTACATACCGTCAGAGCACGTTCGAAGTCTCATCCATGTATTACATACCGTCAGAGCACGTTCGAAGTCTCATCCATGTATTACATACCGTCAGAGCACGTTCGAAGTCTCATCCATGTATTACATACCGTCAGAGCACGTTCGAAGTCTCATCCATGTATTACACGACGTAGGTATAGTATTCTTATGTTTACTTCTCTCTTCCTTTTATAATTAACTAGCGTATGCTCGCGACTTCGTCCGCGTGGACTACACAAATTTCAAACCCCTATTTCACCCCATTAGGGGTTGAATTATCCAAAATCCTTTCTTAGCGGACGCCTACGTCATAATAGCTATCTGCATGCCAAATTTCAGCTCGATCCGTCCAGTAGTTTGAGCTGTGCGTTGATAGATCAGTCAGTCAGTCAGTCAGTCAGTCAGTCATTCAGTCACCTTTTCCTTTTATATATTTAGACTAGCTTATTACAATTTTCGTAGGGATCTCTAATTTTTTTGAAATAAAATATAGTCAAGTATAATATAGCTTTCTACTGGTGAAAGAATTTTCAACATCGGTTCAGCTGTTCCAGAGATTACCCCTACAAACAAACTTACAAACTTTACCTCTCCGTAATATTAGTATAGATTAGGTACCTAGGTACATTTACCTACCAACTTCCGCTGTTAAAGAATCGTACGCTTAAATGTTTTTAAGAAAACACGCGGACGAAGCCGCGGGCGTCAGCTAGTTTTTTAATATTTTGCATATTAATTATTAATATTAATTATGTCAGTGAAGCTAAAAGCCGCAATCAAATTCAAAAGCTACTCGTATTTAAAGAACGCAGACAAAAGCGGAATGCGAATTTGTTTTACGAATTTACGTTATGGTAGGGGAGCCCAACAGAGGATTTTGGGATTTACTCGAGCGCGTCAGATTAAGACAAGGTAAGTTAATTAGATGCAGAAAAGTGTGCATTTCATTGATCTGACAATTTGAGCGTGACCTAAGGAAATGGGAGAGTCCCCACGACGCTCGAGTAAATCCCTATTTAGCATCTTGGGCTCCCCACTATTACCTACCTACGTAATGTTTGAGATGTTTCATTTCAATGTTATGAAATAACTCCGACATGTACCGCAATATTTACTTTCAAACAAACTACCAAGTATTCGTCCGAAAAGAAGAAAGTCAGCAATATCTTAGCTTATACTTGCTGTTGTAACTTGACTCGCAGATTGCGCTCGCTACAGAAAAAGGTTCTCGAATGTTTTTCTTTGACCCGTAAAACAAAAGCTAAGGGCAGCCAAATAAATGATATTTGTTTCGTGATGTTCAGGGATTATGAGGGTTTACCAATAACTTGAAATATTTTTCGTTGCGTTTTTAATTAGGTTTTTAATTTAGTAAAATATACATCGCTTAGATTAATATGTCACATAAGTAAACAAGTGTTTGATTTTAAAAAAAACGGCCAAGTGCGAGTCAGGCTCGCGCAATGAGGGTTCCGTACTACAGTCGTATTTTTTAGACATTTTGCACGATAATTCAAAAACTGTGATTCATAAAAATAAATAAAAATCTGTTTTAGAATGTACAGGTAAAGACCTTTCATATGATACCCCACTTGATATAGTCACTCACTTTGAAAGTTGAAAATACTAATTATTAGTTCATGACCACAATTTAATTTTTTTTTGTGTGATCTAACCCTAAATTCACGGTTTTCAGATTTTTCCCCAAATGTCAGCTATAAGATTTACCTACCTGCCAAATTTCATGATTCTAGGTCAACGGGAAGTACCCTGTAGGTTTCTTGACAGACAGACAGACAGACAGACAGACAGACAGACAGACAGACAGACAGACAGACAGACAGACTGACAGACAACAAAGTGATCCTATAAGGGTTCCGTTTTTCCTTTTAAGGTACGGAACCCTAAAAACTGTAGAAAGAGAATATTTTATTAAAATTAGTTCCACCATTTTCACGTTAACGCAAATGCGATTTCACGGTAGAGAACCGTAGGTAGTAGCAAAGATAATATATACAAGTAAGATCGCTAACGTCATACATTCATTTAAAGCTTGCGTAAAACTCCTTTAAGTCGCCGGTACCTTGTAGGTCAACTCCTTATAGTGTGATGGCATTATTGTGCAAGCTAAAATGTGAGTTATCGAATTTATTTAGTGCCATCTATCGAACAGCTGATGAAACTCAATTTTATTTAGAGCCAACTCAAATTTTACTCAAATAATAAACGAAATCCAAAATCACAGGCAATCATAAAAGGGTCCGGTATCAAGCGTAGGTCAGCAGTTTGGCATCATCAAAAATCCAGGAGCAAGCACAAGTAATCGGGTTAGCAGAATTTCGGAGTTCATATAGCAGAAACAATTCACAAACGAAATAGGGAAAAGAAATAAAAGCACTCAGAAAATTGTAATACACCGTCAAATTCAACCGTCACCAATCCAAAGGAAAAATAATAATTTTATTTTCAAATAACAAGTCATTTTGTTACGCCATCTACTGGAATTTTGTAATACTACTTCAGCTATCCAAAGCAAAATGCTATGGATATCGTAAAGTTCAATGAGTCAATAATTAAAATTAAGAATTAGCTTTTTCCGATGGTGATGTTGTGAAAATTTTGTATTTTGTTACTAAATATAAATAAATTTGATGAACCAGACAAGTAAAATATGATATTTCGTCAAATCCATAAAAAATATATTTCATACGAACCAAGTGACGCCATCTAGTAATAGTCTTGAACTAGTTACAATTTTAAATACAGAGTGAGCGATCTGTACTTGTTTAATATATTATCTTTGGTAGTAGGTAGAGGTAGGTAGTAGGTACTCGTCGACGCAAAGTTCCGTTATAACGAGCTCAATGCCTCCTTTCTGCCGACGCTCCTTATATTGAATCACTCTGCACCGGCTTCGGGGAAAATACCCTTCATTTTAATTCTAAATTTTCATCAATCAAACTTGAGTTCGCAGAAAAATACGTCAATTATGACGAAATTATTTTTGGTTTTCTCTTTTGAATCAGGAATAGGCCCAGAATCCAGATCGATAAATGTATTCATGTCTCTGGGGGTGGGTGTGACTTTCATTTGACCTACTCTACTTTTCGCTGCTACTTAGCATTTCTCTATTAAAAGTCAGGAAAAGTTATCAAATTAAAATATTATCTAGGTAGAACTCTTGACGTGAGACGTCGCGTTGGCAGGAACAAAATATTAAAATCTTATTTCTAATACTCACAGACAAACCACAAAATATTAGACATCCATATACTAATATTATTAATGCGAAAGTGGGTCTGTTTGTCTGTCTGCTAGTTTTTACGACCCATTCGTTAAATAGATTTTACCTACAGAGATATTTTGCATCTCGGGAACTAAGATAGGCTACTATTTAACCCGGAAAATCCATTATTGCCATGGGATTTAAAACCCCTACAAATTCACTTGGAAGACGTTGCAGGCACCATTTATTTACAGATATATCCTCCATCTATAGACAGACACAGGCTTTTTAAAGACCTATAGTTACCTACGCGGACGAAGTTGCGGGTATCGTCTAGTTTGACAATAAAAACTTGTTATAAACATATTGCGTAGTAGAAATGCTCGTGGAAGATCGTAGGTATAGTGCGACGTCAGCGCCCAACTTTCAATTAAGTGCGTTATCTCAGTGATGTCCGATGGATGGAAATAAATTGATATCCGATAGATACATCGCGGGCAGCTGACTGGAGGGGTGGGGAGGGGAGGGGAGGGGAGAGGGGGGAGGCAGGCAGGGAGATAGTGGCAGAAAATACACCGTGTTTGATAAATCATTATAGAACTTGGCTTGACGCACTGGCCGTGTGTCTTGATAAAAGAATCCAACCTCAAGAGTTTATGCATATACAAAGCTCTGCTTGAAAATAAAAACATAAAATGTTAGCGGGGGACAGGGGAGAATGCTTTGTTGTGATTGG
The DNA here is from genome assembly GCF_902806685.2 of Maniola hyperantus. Taxonomy (NCBI): domain Eukaryota; kingdom Metazoa; phylum Arthropoda; class Insecta; order Lepidoptera; family Nymphalidae; genus Maniola; species Maniola hyperantus. Next base: position 15,008,393 of record NC_048547.1, on the reverse strand, counting down.
TGGACTCAAAAGTCACGTAATCAAGACAATGTGCGGAATGAGGGTATCGAACGGGCGTGGGCTGACTTTGATTCTAAGTCTGATGAACTATAGGATGTCCCTGTCCGGCTAGTAGGCGTCTATAGGTGGTGCTCTGTACTTGATACATATAAGTGTCACATGACAAAATAATGTGAGATATGTAAGTAGGCGTGTGGAAGTCCCTACAAGAGGCCTGTGTCCAGCAGTGGACGTCTGTAGGTTGATGATGATGATGTAGGTACCAAATAATTAGTGCCGTAGATTCTTTCGTTGTCTCTGCTACTTGACAAACGCTCAATGAGCTCAAAGATTTTTTGCAGGGTTGGGGGTGGTTCAACGCTGCGCTTTTCGGTGCGAGGTCACTGTTCTAGTATTTTGAGACTCCAACGTCAGTTTTTTGAATTAAGTATATGCCCTGCCCATTGCCATTTCAGCTTTGCAATCCTTTGAGCTATGTCAGTCACTCTGGGTCTCCTACGGATCCCTTCAATTCTGATTTGATCACGTAGAGAAACTTCAAGCATTACTCTCTCCATCGCCCGCTGAGTGACTCTGAGCTTTCTTATGAGGCCCATAGTTAGCGACCATGTCTCGGATCTATAATGCCATAACACTTGCAGTACGCGGCCGAAAGTAATGTACATCATTGTAATGTAATTAGAATGACATTTCGGCTTTGTAAAGCGTTGTCTCTGTCACTCATACCTATGTGACGTTTTGTCGGTCTCAACGTCAGAGACAGTGCTCTACAAATTTGCTATCTCCTTACAAAGGTCGATATGCATTACTTTCGGCCGCGTACTGCAGGTCAAATCCTTCACGTCAACACTCACCATCATAAGCGATCGGCTCACCCTCACTGGTTTCATTTGAATTCTCTGCTTGTACGAGTACCTTTAGATTTAAGTCTGCCTCTACAACTGTCAGGCTTGCAAAGGTGAATTTCCACCAACTCCTTTTCTAGGAGGGTGTCGGGTGAGGTGAGGAGGGTCGGGGGGGGGGGGGGATCGGTAGGTGAACGCCGCTCATGAATAATAAAGAACAATATTTTAGAAAGTGCCTCGCAAACTGTTTATGATGAACTTATCGGGCGATAAAACGCCCGTAAAATCCTCCATGAATTCATAAATTGCCCTTGCCTATGAGAAAATTGATAATATAAAATTGATAAAGGCCTACATCAACATAAAACGTTTCTAGCACAAACCGCTAAGTTGTTTGGCCTTGGCGAACGTATACTATCTCAAAAGCAAGGATGTCTAATTGTATAATGTACAATTACTTATACTTCTTCGAGGCAAGCGTGTTCTAAAGGCTAGCGTGGTGGACTAAGGCCAAATTATTCTTTTCGTTTACTTACTGCACTTCCTACTTTCGTCTTATTCCTAACCACTTAGTAAAATTATATCGTTTTCTTTTACTCTCCGTTTGACGAAACCTCTTTATATCGCAACTAGATGACTCCCGCGACTTCGTCCGCGTGGATTTAGGTTATATAAAATTTCCGTGGGAACTGTTTGATTTTCCTGTGAAAAGTTGCCTATATCCGGGAGGCAAGCTACCTCTGTACCAAATTTCATTCAAATCGGTTAAACGGATGGGCCTTTAAGAATCCCGTGGGAACTCTTTAATTTTTCGGGATAAAAAATAGCCTAAGTATGTCCTTCCCCGGGATGCAAGCTATCCTTGTACCAAATTTCGTCAAAATCGGTTGAACGGATGGGCCGTGAAAGGCTAGCAGACAGACAGACAGACACACTTTTGCATTTATAATATTAAAATGGATGGTACGGAACCCTTCATGCGCAAGTCCGACTCGCGCTTGGTCGGTTTTTAGCACATATGCGGCACCCTTCTGGTAATTTGCAATATGTTATCAAACCTTCGTATCACATACAAAGTAATGGACGCAATGATCGCTGAACACGTTCCTTATGTACGTCGTCGCATCTGCCTCGTGGCCTCACTACACACATACACAGACACACACGTCATACTGATACACATCATCTAAACAGTCATGAGTCATGTGCCACTACTGAGTATACGCTCTCTCTGAGCAAGCTCCTCTCAGATTGACAAGAATTTAGCAGACTTCACACACCTTTGAGAACATTATGGAGAACTCTCAGGCATGCAGGTTTCCTCACGATGTTTTCCTTCACCGTTAAGGCGGAACTATCACTTGCCAGCAATTTCAGCCAAACATAAGGCTATAATTTTTATTAAATCTCGATCTGAAATAACGAACTCTATAGTGTGCGACAGCTCAAGATGGCAATCGGGGTATGAGCGACTGTGCGGGTGTGCGGGCCGTCTCTACCCCGATTGCCATCTCGACCTGTCGCGTACTATATAATATGTACTCCTGCAACTAATTTTTGCTGACGTGATATTGTGTCATACAAAATATGTTCACAGCTCTAATGCACACGACTTCGCTCGAAGCAGCCGTTCCATACATTTAACTCAATGACCTGAAACTGTTTACCTCTCATCAGCCAATTAACCCCTAATAAGGCTAAATGTGATGGAAATCTTTGGAACATTACCTGCGTCGTTACCCGTCGTGCCAGTGTGTCGTAACGACCTCGTCACGACACGCACGCACACACACACACACGCAACACGCAAAGCCTATATCATGTTTGAGCTCAATTACACACAATGGAGCAATTTGCGTCGATATATTGTGGAGATTGTATCGAGATTATATCCACTGATAAAATGGAGTCTAAGAAATATTTAACAAAACCAAATACAAAATAAGTACATACTTATATAAATAGTCATAATTCTTAATTTTAAATCATTTTCATTCCGTGAAATTATTAGTTTTAGTCACAGGCGAATTTTCATGGAAAGTGATTCTTTTCAATTTTCGTACTTACAATAATTGTGTGTTACTAACTAGGAATTATGATCTCAAGATCAATAGCGAAAATATTTCGGATTTTTCACACTTATGTTTGTCAGTTTGAAAATTCGCTTTACATGAAACGTAGCAAACGATTGTTTGCTATTAATAAAATTGAAGTACCTACATGTTTTTCCATTTCTTACACGCAGGAATGCGAGTGTTCTCACTCGCGCGCTCCTTAGCAAATTCTTAACACTAAATCTAAACAAAAAGCGGGATTAAATGTAATTTTTCAACTTTGTGAAAATATTGCTTCGTAAATATTAACAAGCTACAATAGGTGTCAATGAGTAAGTCAGTGATGTGAGTCATGAATTTTCAAGTTAAGCTACGAGGGTTCCGAACGCGCCCTATGGTCTGAAAAGAAGCCCACAACAAACTCGTCTTCTTCGCAACAAACTCCAAACAAACTGGGTACTCTTTTTATCATCACCATCACACCAGACCCTCAGCGATGAAAAATACAACAAATGTTGGCCGCAAACACGTACAAGTGATGTTGACCACAAACACAGGTACAAGTGATGTTGGCCACAAACACAGGTACAAGTGATGTTGGCCATAAACACAGGTACAAGTGATGTTGGCCACAAACACAGGTACGAGTGATGTTGACTACAAACACTGATACAAGTGATGTTGGCTGCAAACACAGGTACAAGTGATGTTGGCCACAAACACAGGTACAAGTGATGTTGGCCACAAACACAGGTACAACTGATGTTGGCTTCAAACACGCAGGTGCAAGTGATGTTGGCTGCAAACACAGGTACAAGTGATGTTGGCCACAAACACAGGTACAAGTGATGTTGGCCACAAACACAGGTACAACTGATGTTGGCTTCAAACACGCAGGTGCAAGTGATGTTGGCTGCAAACACAGATAGGTACAAGTGACTCGCAAAGTGTAACAACAAGTGCGCTCGGGTCATTTTTATTTTAGTTCATCCATCGAGCACTTTAGTTTTGATCACGCATGAAAGCCGTATTTACTGCAAGTTGAAAACGAGCACTTTTCTATCAAATATATTCACAGCTCTTGATCCCGTTTCCCAATATAAACGTGAACTGTGAAAAACGTGGAAACGAGACGATTGCGCCCCAAACAAACTATACCTACACTGAACTTAAAATTGCATAAAAATGTAATTTCTGTATGAGCTTTATAACGTTTATACGTTTATAGCGTTTAACGTTCGAGCTGTTTAACGTTCGAGCTGTTTAACGTTCGAGCTGTTTAACGTTCGAGCTGTTTAGTTGGTGAATAATTGGAACCCTGTTAAGATTATTATGAGTGAGTTCGTTGTGAGTTTCTTCCTAGACTAGAACGACACCGGAGCATCCTCAGGAGATGTACACCTTACAGTCCACAATCCGTCCGGAGTGTGTTTTGGGACTTGTGTGTGCTGCATGGTGGTGGTGCGTATTGCTTGCTTGGTGGCTGGCTTTTCCTGCATGTTTAGCAGTGGGAGAGCAGGTGGTGCATATCGCATGCTGCATGTTGCACCATACAGATTTGACCTGTTTCAGCGGATTATAGCAAATTAAGCTTTTGGTTCATTCTATAAATGGTACAATAAAATTTCCAGCAAAACGTTCTCCATTAAAAGTAAGGGGGAAAAAGTAAGTATACTCGCTTTTACTTAGTTATGAAAAGTTTAATCGCATAGACAAAGTTCCCCACTAACGATAAGGATCAGGGCACAACTTTGAGCAAGTTTTGAGCAAGGAAAATTACGAGAGATCGCGTCAGCTGCCCGTGAGGCTGTGGAGGGTGCATTAAGAAGTTCCAACCCTGCAATTATAACTTGTGGGCTCTAACCAGAGTTACTTGCCATCAGCGATCTCTGTAGGCATCTATGACGATATCCAATCTACGCACGAAATGTTTTTGCTCAACTTTTTTTTTAAATAAAAATAGCGAGCAAACGAGCTGGCGGGTCACCTGATGTTAAGTGGTTACCACCATCTATGAGCATTTGCAGCACCAGAGGCACTGCCAATGCGTTGCCGGCACCGAGGAGTGTAAATATAGGTACCTATAGTCTCTGGTTGCCGGTTTTTCAGGAATTTGGGGGACGTTTCTGATATATTTTATTTGAAAATCCGCTCAGCTCCGCTCCGCCCCACTTACATAGTTTCCACTGATGCAGAGTGGAGCACTGTGGTTGGCCAATTCACGGTCCGCTCCGCTCGACCCCACCCAGCCCCACGTCAGAAGAAACGCACCCTAAGGCCCTTAGTTCTATTGGCTATACCCCTAGAATGTTAACTTGATTTAAGCGACCCGCATCGACCCAAGATTAAACTTTAATCTCAATACATCGATAGGACGAAAGTAAATTGGCTATCCGCTGGGTACGGGCAGATATATCAAAGGAATGGTGGGATGAAGAGACGCAGGGGATAGATGAAGGGGGGAGGGGAGAGGGATGGGGGGCCAGGTTGGAAGCGGACGTTCATGAATAATAAACAATAATATTTTAGGGACGGCCTCGGGACGGTTTAAGGTGATCTTATCGGCCGATAAAACGAAATCCCTCCGAGGATTTGCAAATACTTGTTATGTACCATGATTGTTATGGGAACCATGAAGAGATTTAGGGTGTATCCCGAAGGAACAGGCGATTTCAGGACATGCCAGGTATATCAAGGATCACTTGAAAAGAGCAACCGCCGAGTTTCTTGCTGGTTCTTCTCGGTAGGAACGGCATTCCGAACCAGTGGTAAATTAAACTAGTTGACGATTCAAAAGCACTTGTAAAAGTTTACTTGAATAAAAATATATTCTATTCTACCTATTTCTATTCTATTAATTATACTCTTTTTGCATTGCTACCTGCCACATTTCATTATTCTAGGTCAACGGAAAGTACCTTGATAGACACGAGTCACGACAGACATACAAACGAAGTGATTTTGTAAGGGATCCTTTTTTTTCTGGAGATACGGAACTATAAAATCACTCGTCATGGCCCCTTTGCACCCCCTGCACCCCTCTGCACTCCCTTGCACCCCTCTGCATCAAACTCTCTGTCACGCATTGTAAAAAGAAATAAAGGCAAGATAAATTCGAGCTTTTGTCCAAACTGAATGAAACGGACGGCTTTTGAATGAATTTCTCAAAATTCGATTTTTTGTGACTCTCTTCAAAATACGAGTATTTTTTACTGCATAGCGAATTCTATCATTGTCTTCAAATGGACTAAGAGCCCGCAAGGGCCAGGCCTTCGTTATTTTATAAAAGCTAAAAGATTCTCTGTGTATTGTCTCCAACATAGAGAAGAACGATCAGCGACTATGAAGTTTGGATCATGGTGGCTTAGGGAGGTAACAGGTAACAAAGGTGTAAAAAATCTTACGTGAAAGTATAAACTGTAATTTTTTTTCTTCGGAATATTATTAGAAATCACGTGACACGTCATGCATCGCCGGACACTTAGAGTCGTGGCAACCCCCTGAGAAACACCCTTGAACTTTGAAACTTTGAGCCACTTTTGTCCCACACGCCTTAGAAAGATTCCTCAGAAAGTATTTTAATTAAAAGCGGTATAATTCCCATCATACATGAATGTCAGCGAATACCTGACGAAGAATGGGACACGCGTGCGAGCGGAATGTCCTCTGCTCGTAAATGAACTTCGCTTAGGGCACCGATCCACTGGAGCGGAGCTGTCCTGGGTCGAGCCATAAGTAGTTCATGGTTGGTTCTTTCTGTCGAAAAATTCGAATGAGTTTGTTTGAGGTTTTTGAGATTGTATGAGGAGTGCAAGCAGGGCGGGGGATGGCGGATAATATAGCGTCATAATAGCTATAACTTTAGCGTATAGATCAGTCAGTCAGTCAGTCACCTTTTCCTTTTATAAAATATATTATATTATGCACTAGTCTCTACTCATATTATTTCAAAATGAATTTGGAATCGGACTATCTTGCCAAAGGAGCTCTGGTAGGCTATTTAGCCATCTTGCCACCATAGACATTCCTTCACTCACTGAGCCGGCAGGGATTAGTCGGGGCGAAGGCGCGAGCATTAGCTAGTCTTTTTAACCGACTTCAAAAAAAGGAGGAGGTTCTCAATTCGTCGGAATCTTTTTTTTTATTTTATTTTTTTATTTTTTATGTATGTTCACCGATTACTCGAAGACGCCTGGACCGATTTTGAAAATTCTTTTTTTGTTTGAAAGGGTATACTTCAAAGTTGGTCCCATTTAAATTTGGTGAAGATCTGATGAACATCTTCGAAGATAGATACTGGAACTCCTCAACAGATAAGAGTAAATTGCTCGCGATCAGTGTAATAGCTTAGTAAACAGTAGATTTTTAACCAGTCATAGCATAATTTCATGGGGCCACTAAAAATTGTGAAATAAAAAATTTTTACAAAAAAAATAAAAACCGACTTCGTTACATAAACACTAAAAATTGAAAAATAATTTAATTTATTACCGAATATATTATGTATACAAGAGTTAATATAGTTCCATAATAATATTTTTTGGGGTCGGTGCCAATGAGGTGCCATTGTGGAGTCTCATAAAAATATGAAGTCTAGACGATTCGCGCAGCTAAAGCTAATTGGCACCGGCACCAAAAAGTATTATTATGGAACTATATTAACTCTTGTATACATAATATATTCGGTAATAAATTAAATTATTTTTCAATTTTTAGTGTTTGTGTATCGAAGTCGGTTTTTATTTTTTTTGTAAAAAAATTTAATCAGTATAAATGCGAAAGTGTGATTGTTTGTTGGTTTATTGGTTTGTTGGTTTGTCCTTCAATCACGTCGCAACGGTGCAACGGATTGACGTGATTTTTTGCATGGGTATAGATAAAGACCTGGAGAGTGACATAGGCTACTTTTTATCCCGGAAGATCAAAGAGTTCCCACGGGATTTCTAAAAACCTAATTCCACGCGGATGAAGTCGCGGGCATCAGCTATTATACTTAATAATTTAATTGATCTGCTGAACACATCTCCACTACACTCCATGTCAGTGGACAGGTGCCCTTAGGTTGGTACTTCGGCGTGGAATGCCGGGCTTAATAAAGTGGGTATTACGGGCCATAGGTCGGTACTATCGGCCAAATGAGCCCGCACGGCCGATAACATCGGAGCGTGAGGCGAGGGCGAGGCGTGCCGCGTGTTACACGAGTACACTAATAACGTGATGTACCTACCGCTTTATGGACGTTATCGACTTTCTGCTAGTTTCTAACCACATGGTTTGCTCCTTTCATAAACGTTAACTTTCATACAAGAAAACCGAGTCAAGACGTGAAACAGAGTGAACTAGAGTGAGGGAACTCTCGGTTTAATCCTGAATCGACAGTACTACGTCAAATATTAGGGTGCGTTTCTACTGACGCGGAGCTGGGCAGAGTGTTGCGGAGCGGACAGTGAATTAGCCAATCACAGTGCTCGAAATCTCCACTCAGCATCAGTGAAAAATGTTGATTGGCCAATTCAGGGTCCGCTCCGCTCCACTTTGCCCAGCTTCGCGTCAGTGGAAACGCAGCTTTAGGCTATGGTGACGTCAAGAAAAATCAGGCTACATTAAGGCTAACTAGCATCAAATGTGCTAACATTGAGGAAGTAACGTGCGGAAACTTGCATGCCTGAGAGTTCTCCATAATGTTCTCAAAGGTGTGTGAAGTCTACCAATCCGCACATGGCCAGCGTGGTAGACTATGGCTAAAACCCTTCTCACTCTGAGAGGAGACCCGTGCTCTGTAGTGAGCCGGCAATCATGATGATAATTAATTATATCACTACTACATCATTGCATTCCTATCTGAAATCTGAATAATTTTGATTTGATTTGACTCACAGATTCAGCGGATACCATGACGGACGGAAGAGCCACACAGGTGATAGTGATTTATTTCCCAAAAGCCGACAAAGGGAACCGCCCGCCGCCGCAACAACGCGAGCGGATACAAATTGTCCCACACCCATCCCGCACAGCTCACTCTCACCCTCACCTCTGAACCCGTTCTATCCGACGAAGATATATTAGTACAGGAAACGTGTTAGTTAGGTGTGTTAGCAACTTTATGTTGCAGAGCACTTGTGTCTGCGATTTCCAGAACAGAATTGTCGCTAAACGATCGAAACACTATACCTTATTGTATACTAGCGACTCCGTACGGATAGCTTATTACAATTTTCATACGAATCTCTATTTTTTAAAATAAAATATAGCCTATGTAACCCAGGAATAATGCAGCTTTCTACTGGTGAAAGAATTTTCAAAACCGGTCAGTAAGTAGTTCTACTCCACAAACAAATTTACAAACTTTACCACTTAAAAATATTAGTATAGATACAATACATGGCCTAATTTCTTTTAATTAAAATTCTAGTTAGTATACATAGAACCACAATATTGAATTTATGTGTGGGTTTATTACCCGACTGCGGCGAAGCACAAAGGAGGGTTATGCGTTTGTTTTAATTAATTATCCGCCATTAGTTATCCGCCCGTAATTGCTAATAAATAATTCTCGATGCCAGATATAATTTAAAAGATACCCATAATCATAGTGTTAGGCTCCTATTATGTTTTATTTTTTATCGCAGAGAGTTTTTGGAGTCGCCAACCAAATATATTTGGAACCCGTAGTAAATTTTTCACGCACCCGAATTACAATAATTTACTGGCTGCCGCTTTAAATACGATCCTAAAAACATGAGAAATGCAGATATTATATAGGTAGGTACCCTTCGAGACAACCTGACGACCTCCCTGGCGCTGTGGCAAGCACTGTTGTCTTATTAGTGGGAGGTCCTGGGTTTGGAATTTTATAATCTCTAAATTTCTGGTCTAGTCTGGTGGGAAACTTCGGCCATGACTAGTTACCACACTGCCGGCAAAACCAAGCGATTTGGCGTTCCGGTACGATATAGAAACCAAAGGGGTGTGAGTTTAATAAAAACTGCCATACTCCTTCCAGGTTAGCCCGCTTCCATCTTACACTGCATCACAGGTGCTTATATCTTATCACAGGTGAGATTGCAGTCAAGGGCTAACTTGTATCTGAATAAAATAAAATAAAACCTTTTGCAGAGCGACATGCCGATAGCGTTACGATAAAATAAAAAAAAAAAAAAAAAAAAAAAAAAAAAAAAAAAAAAAAAAATACAATTTTATTTTCCGGTTGGTATGAACCTTGGGAACCTCGTCACGACGGAGTTGTCGGAGCGTCGTCTGCACACAACACGTGCTCCGATCAGAGTTGTCACGTACGACTATACGTGACAACGTCACAGTTTTTGGAGTACCATGTTATCCAATTTCTCAGTTGCTTTTTTTAACACAAAAAAACTTTTCAATGTATAATTTAGACTAGATGATGCCCGTGACTTCGTCCGTGTGGATGAAGGTTTTATAAAAATTCCATTTACCCGTCCAAGTAAAAAGCTTCGGTAATTATTTGGCAACTAGCTTATGCTCTCGACTTCTTCTGCGTGGACAACGCAAATTTCAAAACCCTGTTTTACCCCCTAGTGATTGAATTTTCAAATACCTAGATATCTGCATGCCAAATTTCATCCCGATCCGTCCAGTAGTTTGAGCTGTGCCGTGTGCGTTGATAGATCAATTATTAAAAAAGAATTCCGTGGCGCCACCCGACTCGGGGTTCCTACTGAAAACCAGCGTTGTATGTTTTTGTACCTACACGTGCAAGACATATAGCATTTATGCTGAGTCGGGGCCTTTTTTTCGGATTGTGCCACACATGACATAGTGTATACCGTTGCTTCTTCTAATTGAGGTCTTTTGACTTTACTGCTCATTGCTCAAGTGTTAGAGGCGCCGGGATGACCTAACTAGGTCTAACTGGTAATGTATGGCACAGCTTCAAAAAATAAACGTTTTTCTTTCTTTTCTTCTTCTTTTCTATCAGTCAGTCAGTCAGTCAGTCAGTCACCTTTTCCTTTTATATATTTAGAGTATAAATAAAGAGTGCATTACAAACTTACCAAAAATTATTACATTCAATATTTTGAAAACATGCAGTATTTTAGCCAAAGGTGTATGTGAAAAATTCCTAAGAAAAACGAAAGCAACCCATTAAAACCATGTTCACAATATAATCTGTCACAAACGGAAGGCGGCGTCGGGCACGGGCCGGGGCAGGGCCCCCATTTTGCAAACATTTTGCAATTTGGATTCCGAAACGTGCTTCAATTATGTTTTGTTTGTAATCGCCGCTTCCGCACCAAACGTCACCAGGAATAGAGATGGACCATTTCACAGATAGCATGTGAAAAATCCTGTGAAAAAGCTTTTCATATTATGTAACACTAATTGCTATTTTATTTAAAAAGTAGCCTGTGAATATTCACGAAGCAAAATCTATCAAAGTACATTAACAAAAGGAAAAGCTGACTGCCTCGCTGACTGATCTATCAACATTCAACATTCAACGCACAAACTTAGTTCGATTGAATGTAGCAAGCAATCATACGCTTTACGAAAAGCGAATTTTCGCACTTACAATCATAAGTGTGAAAATTCACTTTTCGTGAAAACCAACCTGCGAAATGTCAGTGCTATTGATCTTGGGCATACTTCCTAGTTAAATTAATTTAGCAAAAGATCGTAAGTGCGAAAATTGAAAAATCACTTTCCCTGAAAAATCGCCTGTGAAATCGCTGTGAAGAAAAATAATAATTTCACCGAAGGGAAATAAATTGAAATCAGCCATCACTGATCAAGAACATCGCAAATTGAAACTGAATGATTCGCTACACTCATTGTTTCACTCGGATTGAGTTTGCCTTTGTTTCATTTCCGAATAAACTCATCATTGAGTATTAAAATAACAAATACTTGAGTAAAACATCATTTCCGCGCTGGACAGCCAGGCTGATCCGTTGCGCAAAAAATGATCCAGCCCTTCTGTCACCAGATGAGGCTATTAATCGCGGTGAAATGTCTCTTAAAAAATTTTTTGCACTAAGACTCCATGGCCCAGATATAGATAGATTAAGACTATAGATTCATACCTAGCAGATATTTTGGATATTATGTACTAACGATACCATTCAGTATTTTCATTTTTTCCAAAATGGACTGATCATAGTATAGGTCTGCAGATATATACTTACCTAGCTTTCTAACGCAAGATAAGATTTTATTATCTTAAGTATTTTGCAAAATAATAAAAATACAGTTATCGAAAAGTAACTGAAAATGTATACCTAAGTAGGTACTTTACGAAGCATTTTGAAAATCATTTCTTAGATGTGAAAAATTTCCGCAATATCTACAAGGTAGTTTACTTCACAAATGAACCTCTGGAAGTATTCATCATCATCATCATCATCATGATCAACCCAGCACTGGTCTCTTCTCAGAAAAATAGTTTAGGCCACAGTCTGCCACACTGACCCAGTAATACTTCACACAACTTTGAGAACATTATGGAGAGCTCTCAGGCATGCAAGACTCCGAAAAATTAGAGGTGTCATCTCCCGAATAGAAGGCAGACATCTAGGTCATTAGGCGGCTATCACCGCTCTGAATAGATTCAATCAATCAATCAATCAGCCTGGTTGCGTCCACTGCTGGACATAGGCCTTCCCAAGAGCGCGCTACCACACACGATCCTCTGCCTTCCTCATTCATCCACTTCCCGTCACCTTCTTAGGTCGTCAGTCCAACGCACTGGAGGTCGTCCCACGCTGCGTTTGCTGGTACGCAATCTCCACTCCTGCACGTCTGCCCAGCGGCCTTCGGTTCTGCGGTAAACGCGCCCTTTGCCACTTTGGCACTTTGGCTTAATAGATTATTTGAGTCTAAAACTGGCATTTCAGCTGGTTGAATTGGTTGGCTGGTTGGTTGGTTGGTATTTGAATTCCAGGAAGCAACAATACATATTAAAAGTCATAGAAGTAGATTAAAAATAACTCTTTTCCAATAAACGACGCTACGTGTAAAGTCCGCGACAGATCGAGATGGCAATCGGGGTACGAGGTGGGGGGACGCCCCGCACAAGCGCACGTCACCCGCGCGCGCCCGCATTGTGTTCGCGCAGGGGCTGTGCGGGTATGCAGGGCGTTCCCGCCGCGATTGCCACCTCGACCTGCCGCGTACCTACTATAGGTGTGCAGACTGAGCCAGTCTATATCTATGCTAAAAGCTAGTATGTTCGTGAAGGCTGTTCGCTAAATGTAGGTTTCCCGGCGAGTGGGTCAGGGTCGTCGGGGCGCGTCACAATGTCCGGAGACGTCTGCCTCTACATAGCGTGTCACTTATTAACTCCGAGTGCTGTCCGTGACAAGGCTTGGAGTTTAAGAGTTTAGCTTTTAACTACAACAAGGTTAGTCTTATTTTGTTGATGACACTACACCTCAAGTCTTATTTTTAACCCCTGACGACGACGTTTTAAGTTTATCGTATATATCTATGTATGTGTGTGTTTTTGCTATTATAGTAAAGTGGTGGCTACTAAGTTATTGCCGCAACCGAAGTCTCTTGCCAGACCAGACCAAAACCAATTCAAAAATTATTCCCTGTGTGACAAAAAAGTAAGACCACATTGCACTTATCTTTGACCTTGTCTTCGCTCACGTCACTTCGCTCAGACCTCAGCCGTATACCATTGCCGCACATAAATCATATACGGACAGGGCGGTGTTCCGGTAGTAGAGTTTGCTTGTATGGAGAGGGCGTGTCACTGTACTCACCACGGCATTAGGAAAGTTGCGGTTTTTGTAAAAGAACAGAATAATGAATGTGTTTGGCGACGCACTCGGCCGTTGCGGGTAGTTCGCGAAGTTCTCCATTACCTCCGCCCTCCGGGAAGAGGGCAGCTTCACTTTGCGCCCGTTCGTCCTAAATCAACCGAACGCGACGTTGCGTCACAGGGAGAAATACCATAGGTACTAGCCGAAAAAACTACATATTTTTTATTCAGATACAAGTTAGCCCTTGTCTGCAATCTCACCTGGTGGTAAGTGATGATGTGGTCTAAGATGGGAGCGGGCTAACTTGGAAGGGGTATGGCAGTTTTTATTAAACCCATGCCCCTTTGGTTTCTACACGGCATCTTACTGGAATGTAAATCATTTAGCGGCACGGCTTTGCCGGTAGGGTGGTAACTAGCCACGGCCGAAGCCTCCCATCCCGCGATAAAAAGTAGCCTATGTCACTACAGGTCTTTGATCCATGCAAAAACTTTTTGCACAAACACACTTTGGCATTTATAATATTATGGGTAGTGATTTGGCCTGCTCATCTTGCAGCATCTGCCTAAAAATGCTGCAAGACTAATCTTGCATCTAAATCAACGTTGTCATTATAAAAGTAACAACCATTTTGGTTAATAATAATAATCGTTTATTATTCAAAAAAGTATAAGTATTCAGTACAATTACAAATTACAAGTCAAGGTGATAAGTGACTAGGTGTACCTACTATATATACCTACTTGCTTACTTGTACATTAAATAAACTTTTACCGGCGGATTCGATTGTTTGAATCTCTGAATCATAAAATCTGGTGGATAACACTAGATTATAACATGGGGTTATTCAAGGGGCGGACCAACAAATTCCTAAAAGGCCGGCAACGCATCGGCGGTTCCTCTGGTGCTGCAAATGTTCAACGGCGGTAATCACTTAACATCAGGTGACCCGCCTGCTTGTTTGCTCGCCATATCTAATAAAAAAAATAAAAAAAAACTCCTCGGTGACCTACATAACAATTTATTCTGTCGGCAGAATTAATATTTTGTGTTTTCCCAATTCTTAGAATTTTCCCCTTTTACCCCAAGTAATTTCAACATAGTTCGCGAGCCACGTCGTGTTCGATACACGATTATTTACTTACGACATTTTGATTGGCAGCCGTGTAGGGGGAAAACCGGCGTAGCAGCAAAAAGTAGCCTCCTGTCGGTAGCGGGGCTAGAGCGGCGTAGCCAGCCCGCACGTAGCGATCGACGGCTCCCTGACACCCGCTACTGAAACACCCTAACATTTTCACTATCTTTCTCATTCTTCTTCACATATACGATACATTGCTGCTTCTATTTTACAGTGCGTTTGCTCTGTGTCACCAGTCATGTCAAAAGTGCAGCCGTACTAAATCGCACTTTTGACACAAGGAATATGGCGAGTCCTTTCTCAAAATGTATGCATTATACAGTACGTTTTCAGAAGAGCTGCCAATCCGTTATCGCCACGGGATTTGCGAAACGATCATTCCAATGACATAAGCTGTGATATAACAATTATTAAGGGCTAAATTTTCAATCGCCACATAAACTCTAACTGACGAATAGGTTTGACGTATTGACAGATTTTCTATACAAAAACTGTCAAAACCTCAAATTTATCTCTCAGATAAAAATTATTTGATGATTGAAAAATCAGCCCTTATGTCATACAATAGGTACATAAGTCGTCTGTATCTCAATCTTTATCTCTAAAAAAGTTTACTGATATGAGCTATTCATATGAAAATCTTAGTTAATTGTAACATGCAATGTACAGCAAAGTGGCACGTTTCTCATGTAGCCAGTAGAGGATGTGGGGCGGGCAGTTATTTGTCTAGCACGTCCGGAAGACGCGGGATAACTCTGGAATGGACGTCGATCTGATCACGCCATTATTTACACACATTTTCTGGAAAAAAGATGTTCAGCATCATCATCATCATCGACCCATAGATATGTCCACAACTAGACATAGGTCTCTTGTAGGGACTTCCACGCGCCACGGTCTTGCGCCGCCTGAATGCAGCGGCTCTCTGCGTCTCGTTTGAAGTCATCTATCAGACTAGGTGGATAGACCACTCTAACTTTTCAGAGTTAGCTATGTGCGTTTTAAGTAATTAAATATCACTTGCTTTAACGGTAAAGGAAAACATCGTGAGGAAACCTGCATGCCTGAGAGTTCTCCATAATGTTCTCAAAGGTGTGTGAAGTCTACCAATCCGCACGTGGCCAGCGTGGTAGACTATAGCCAAAGCTCTTCTCACTCTGAGAGGGGGCTCTGTAGACTAAACCGGCGATGGGTTGATCATGACGATGATGATCTACTTAGTGGGAGGTCTTCCAACGCTGCACTTTCCAGTGTGGGGTCACCATTCTAGCAGTGGCGTGCACTGGAGCTCAAGCCAGGGTATGCATTTTGGTATGACCTTATTTTACGGCAGGTTATAATGAAAAATAAGCATTGATTTATTACAATGAGGGTAAGCAGTGCGTGTATGCCTCTATGAGCTGCACGCCACTGCATTCTAGCAGCTTGGGACTCCAACATCTACTCATAGTGTACCTTTAGCTGTGGTGCTGGTCGTGTGTGTTGCTTTCTTTTACAGCTTTTTTAGTACCTATTGGTTGGGTGGGAGGTTGTGCGGGTGATGTGCGGGTGATGTGCGGGTGATGTGCGGGTGATGTGCGGGTGATGTGCGGGTGTGCAGGGCGTCCCCCCACCCCATACCCAGATTGCCATTTCAACTTGTTCCGGACAATACAACTGAGTTCTAGGTATAACTAGCTCTCTTCCGAACTCGGAAATCTTTAACTTCTTTCAAATATAAAAGACAGCAACGGAATTGGGTGTCCTAAATAAAATTAGGTCACTACGGACTGCCGCGGACTGGGTACTGGGTACTGGGTACTGGGTAGTGGGTAGCGGGTAGCGGGTAGTAGGTAGGTAGTACGTGATGATTCGCTCGCGGACAGCTCGCTTTATTCGTGCGCCAAAAAACTTTGCTATTTCTTTTTCGTTTAAAAGGGTTTTGTTCTAATTTAGTTTTCTAAAGCTAAGTAGGTACCTGCTATACTCGCTCGTAGGGTATAAGGGTTCCGTTTCACCTCTTGAGGTACGCATTACGCAACCCTAAACAACGTGTTAAAGAATGCCGACGTCTTTAACCACTAGTCTACCACCGCTTTTTTAGGGTTCAAAGGGTGTAACGAGACCCTAGGTGCTATAACAAAGCCTCCGCTGTCCACACAGCGTGTGTGATATTCAACAAACACTTCATACTAAGCCGATATGGAGATTTAAATAAAATGAAGTGTTATTTCTTGTACGAAACCCTTCGTGTGCGTCTAACTCGCACTTGACCGGTTTTATTTAGATTGCAAACCCGTATTTCGCCTGACTGTAATTTGTGTACCTACAATAATTAACACTACGAAGTAAGAAAAGCGAAGCGTTCAAAATGAAATGATTCAACAGAGTAAGTAGCTAAGTAAGTTAGTGCCCGATTCACTTACTCTAGCACAATATTATTTCGGTCATAATGCCGCCGTACAATTTTCCTCTTCACGAGGCGCGAGCACGATCTTATTTACAATAATATGTATTCTTGGCAACAAAATGAGTATCTACTATAACTTATCTACGATTATCATACTATAATAGTATATAATGATTGTCTGTCTGTGTACTTATACATGCGAAAGTGTTTCTGTCAAATAAAAATAAAAAATTCTAATTGGGCATCATTGTACACTTTTTGATTGTCAGATTTTGGGATTTGTAAGATATAAATAATGTAATGATGATAATTACTTAGGTAGGTACGTAAACTTAAAACTAAAGCTACGAACTGTCTGTCAGTCTTTTCACAGCTCAAACTGTGAACCCATCGCCAGCTTACTCCTGGGTGCGGGTCTCCTCTCACAAAGGGAGGGGTTTGACAGCTGGCCAAGTGAGGATTGACAGACTTCATATACCTACCTTTGAGAACATATTATGGAGAACTCTCCGGCATGCAGGTTTCCTCACGATTTGTTTTCCTTCACCGTTAAAGCAAGTGATATTGAATTGCATAAATGCACATAACTCCGAAAAGTTAGAGGTGCGTATCCGGGATCGAACCCTCGACCTCCCCAACAGGAGGTTCACGTCTTAATCAGTAGGCTATCATCGAGACGTATAATTTGACACAACCAGCCAATAGTGAGAGAGTGTCAGCGCTGGCTGACACTCTCTCACTATTGGCTGAAATGCCCTGCTGCAGCAAGAATACTATAAATTCAGCGAATCACGATAATTTAAATTGTAGCAATAGGTATGATAATCAACAACTATGCTACGGGGGTTGATCTTGAAGAACATAATATAGCAAGAAGTATCAACTCTTTAGACTGCGACTAAACAAAATTAAACTAAAATAAAATAAACCTTAATTCTCGTGGATAAAGCTCTGCAAAAATACAATAATCTGCTTTCTGAATCAATGGTAAAATCTTAACTTAGCCACGAGGTAATTTACTTGAAATAAATATAATTGCGTCTGCTTTGATTAAGTAAGTTAATAAGTTAAGAGTTTCCCTCTAGAGAGTCTGTAACAATAAATTCGCTAATAAACGTAACGAATTCATTCATGAGACATAATCACATCACAAAGTACTGATTGGCGCTTATGGCCAACTTTACGGCGACGAACAACGCGAAGACGAGTCGTGATTTGAATCATAAACGTTTAGACTGCTCACACATTAGCGCAAATGCCACTCGCACAAAGCGCTTCAGCCTACTGATTCGTTGAGTAACTCAATGTCTAACACTGAACAATAGCTACCAAGCTCATTTAACATTTATTTTAATGCATTGAATATTTTCTACAAAAAATAATTATTTTAGTATCACTCAATGTAGCTGCAATGTAGAACCAACCAATGTCGAATGTGTTCAATGTTAGACACTGAGTTAGCGAACTACCCTGCATTTCTTAGCGCTCCCGTCGCTGCTAACAACTCATCCCTATGAGCCTTCTTTTTTAGCTTCCTTTGAATCGCTCGCGAAGAATCGAAACTATGAATTCTAGTGTAAATCTAATGCATTTTTATTTTTTACGTCATATCAGTGCTTAGAATTCAATTTCAATGGCTCGAGCATTTTTGAAAATTCTCCACTTCATTAATATACGAGCTGCACTGTATACCTCTTTATACATATTAGTGTGATAGCGTAGACATATGCGATTTGAATGAAGTGTAACAGAGACGCTTGAATTGTATTGGTCCTTCAAATAATTTCAGCAGCAGCTTCAGTAGCATTCAGCATAGATTGACATTGAAGCAATTATTTATTCGGCTTTTTTGCAATTGACCAGCGGCAGTAACAATGCGAATAGTTGCGAGTGCTGACATATTGTGCGTGCGGTGTGTTCTGGAGTGGAAGTGTGCGATCATCTTTACTATCCACTTCCGAAATTTGGATCGTTCGTAAAACCTCCATTCCTAACTCATAATTTGATTTCAATACAATATTTCCATTTGAATAGAGCTAATCAAATGATGCGATGTTTTCGGAATTTGTAAAGACCTTTTGAGGCTTTGGTATGGGCTCAAGTATTTTTCTCGACTACTTTGCTTATTTTATATAGTCTGGTATAATGTTGACATAATTATTATCATCGCATGATCACCCACTTGCGGCGTACACTGACATTATCTAAATATATAAAAGGAAAAGGTGACTGACTGACTGCCTGACTGACTGATCTATCAACGCATAGCTCAAACTACTGGACGGATCGGGCTGAAATTTGGCTCCTTAGGGGGAAATAGGGGTTTGAAATTTGTGTAGTCCACGTGGACGAAGTCGCGAGCTTAAGCTAGTTGTGTAAATAATCCTTTCGCGTCACAATCTGTGGCAATGTTTTTTAGAGTTTGATATGCTTAGGGTGCCATGGAACCCTATTACTAAGCCTCCGTTCTTCGTCCGTCTGCCTATCAGCGAGATCTATCGCATCAACCGTAATAGGTAGTGGTCAACCCTCCACCTCCCATGGCCCCACCAACCTCTCGGTTATATGGGCCGAATCGCGGGAGGGCGCCCGTTCGGTACTTGCTCTTGGCATTTTCCCGGGGCGTCTTCTTGACTCCCTACAAATTATTTTTGTCTCTTCCTTGTCCCTTATGCTCACTCTCCCCCCTTGGGGGCTAGACGTCACTAACACAGCTGTGATCGTAATAGGTAGAGAGTAGAAATCACAGAATCTGTATTTCTATTGCCACTTAAAAAAACAAATATTAAAAACCAAGATAGTGAATTTTAAAATGGCCGCCATGCAAATTTTAAAAAAAATTAGGCGCGGGGGCTGTGCCGGGTGTGCCGTGTGTGCCGGGTGTGTGATATCTTGTACGAGATGGTACGAAACCTTCGTGTGCAAGTCTGATTCGCACTTGACCGTTTTTTCAACGTATAGGCCAACTGACTAACAAAAGTTATTTTACTAAAATAGATCACTGGTATTATTGGAGCATCAATTTATACCTTCCCATGAGCTACGCTAGCTACATTTGTCTGCATTAAGATTACATTAAACTCCAAACACACATAGCTGTAGGTACATGGAGAGCTGCGGATGCTGTACGGCGCTGCGCGTACGACTTGGCGCCCTGCCCGTGACCCACTTCTAATCTTGCAAGTACCTAAGCACCTACACACATGCCGACTTCAACCCTAAGTTAAGTCGGCACCCAACTTTGACGTCCTAGCGATTTGTGCTAGTGACGTCTAGACTCTAGGCCCCAAGGTGTTGTTTCGGATTGATTATGCTGCGTAGGCCCTACTGGCCGCTACAGCGTCACGGGGGGGTTGCCTCGTCTTCGCTGTAAAAAGGTTGACTTGTGTAGCCCTACGAGATAGGGAGCATTGTCGGTCAGGATTTGGTTGTCGGAATCGTTAAGGACGTGCTTAGGGCGCCTTTTATCGGGGGGAGAGGGATTTGTAGGGAGTCAAGAAGGCGCCCCGGGAAAATGCCAAGAGCAAGTACCGAATGGGCGCCCTCCCGCGATCCGGCCCATATAACCGAGAGGTTGGTGGAGCCGTGGGACGTGGAGGGTTGTCCCAAGTCCTAGCGATTCAGGGTTTCGGTACGATGCCGCGTACAAGTTAGCCCGCTCCTATCTTACACCGCATCGTCATATCGCAGTCAAGGGTTAACTTGTAATGGAATAAAATAAAAACGTGTTAAAAGTGCACCTAACAGCCAAAGCTTTCTCCTAATGGTACCACCATTGTATATTGAGGTATGCATCCGACTATTCGTAAGCACTTGTAAAAGTTTATACGAATAAAAAAGATTTTCATTTCATTTCAATAAAAATTTTAAGGAAAATAAAAAATAAATAAATAAAATAGGTATCTTTATTTAACAAAAACAAGTTATTTTGGCGTCGGTTACTAGTGGTCTCCTGTTAAACCTGTCACGTGGAGACCATATATGAGTTCTTGTGGGTTTTAGTGGGCGGTGTGGGTTTGTGGGAAATCTGACTGACTGACTGATCTATCAACGCACAGCTCGAACTACTGGACGGATTGGGCTGAAATTCGGCACGTAGACAGCTATTATGACATATGCTAAAAACAAAATCTACGATATAAAAAGAAAAAGAAAAATACTTATTACATGAATTTCACGCGTACAGAATTTCACGTCTACTGCAAGTTTCTCGTATAGGTAATTATTATTTGACTTTTCAACAAACACCACAGTTTGGTGTCAAGTTGGCCCGACTCAGCTCCTAGAGGCGACACCGAACTTGTCGGCACGTGTATAGGAGCGTGTCGGAGTGCTGCATGCCGCCTGATCGTTACCGAATCGCCAGCACCTTGACACGAACCGCATCACGTCCTTCCTTTTATTTGTTACAAATTGTCGACAGAACAGTCTACAATAAAGCTTATTTCATGGCGTCACACTACGAGTCGATAGCCTTCTTTCGATCTTGTCCCCCCTTCACCATCTCATCACCGAACCGCAAGACGTCGGGCGAGTTGCCATCCTTATGTCGTCGACATCCCATCTACACGCACGAAACGTTTTGCGTCATCATTCCTCACACGCATGGCTTAGGTTTGGAATACTCTTCCACGATATGTGTTCCTAACAATTACAACCCGGGTAATTATCTTTAAAACAAGAGTGAATAGGCAAAATTATAGGTAAACGCGTCCCATTTTTAGGCCGCGTCATCACTTTCCATCAAGTGGGATTGTGGTCAAGCGTTTGCCTATAATAAATTTAAAAAAAAAGTTTGTAGGAAGTTTTTCATTCCTCATGTTTTTCATACTTACCTCATACTTTTCTAAAGATGACCTCTTCGATGTTTTTCGAAAGTAGAACTCGAAGATTAATGTCGCTCTCTCCATCGCCTGTTAAGTAACTCTCAACTGAACTGAAAAAAAACGAACTAAAAATTGTAGGTAAACTAGTAGTACGCGACAGGTCGAAAAGGCAATCGGGCCCCGCACAGCCCCCGCGCTAACCCGGTGCGGGCGAGCGCGGGTGACGTGCGGGTGTGCGGGGTGTCCCCCCGCCTTATACCCCGATTGCCATCTCAACCTGTCGCGGACTAGGCCGCGGCCGTATAATTATCAAAGTAGATACGAAGAATCAGTGAGGCTCACAATGAATCAAGCGGTTAGGGGTATCATAATGGGGATGAAGCTGGTTTGAATATGCATATCAGCGGCGGGGGATGGGGGCGGGCACGGGGGCGGGGGCGAGGGGGCGCTATAACTCTCCGCTGAGCCCTTCCGACTACACTCAATTACGGGGTGATGCCTTGCCGCTGTGGTCACACTGACAGCGGGGAAAACTAGGAAAAAGGGAATGCAAAAATGCTATTGTTGTGGTCAAATAAAACTCGTGATAACGATTTGATCAGAAGGTAAGAATTGGAATGGAATGTTTTTATTGGAAATAGCTTAGCCTAATATATACAAAGGTGGATCTTAAGATTACCTACGCTAACGAGTACTTATTGCTATTACTTATATCTAAACCAATGCAGGCGTCGCCGTGTGTAATGGATATGCGCGCATGCGCATTGCGTCATTACATTATTTCTTGGGCCGCCCCCGCCGCGCGGCGCCGCAGCTCACGCGCCGGCTTCAGTCACTCCTAGCCGCTGTGGCGTGCGGACGTCGTCGCGTGCTCAGAGCAGCCGAACACGTCACCGACGATCATGTGGAGCGATTTCGTTTGCAGCAGCTTGTGCTTCTGGAGTCTTCGTGCTAGCGTGCTTTGGATGTCATATTGTAACCATCAACAGTGTTCGTGATCATCACTGTGCATGTAACCATCAACGCTTCTAGTCATCACTATTATCTCCGAAATACGCTAGCCAGCTCGTCCGGTTGCAGGTAAGAAATCGTTGCTTATTTTCATAAAGTGTTCATGCCTTCCATGTTGTTTCATTTCTTCCACCGCTCTTGTCCATTAAATAAAGTATTTTCCTTATCCATGTGTTGTTTGTTGATTTTCTTGTTCCCCGGTAAACCCGAGGTAAAATTGCGGGTAAGGTAAGGTTGTTGGTGATATTCGACGGCAGCGGGATATTGCAGGAACGGCGAGCGTAGGTATTCCGTAAGTATGTAATGTAATATGGTAGGTACTCCCATAGTACCCCCTTTCAAGCGAAGCGTACTGCTCGTTTCACGACTCGACCGCTTCGTGTGACGTAGGGGCTAGGTGCAGGCGCTGGCGCTGGTACCGGCGAGCTTGTTTCCATTGCAGACTCAGGTTGCAAACTCGTCG
Organism: Maniola hyperantus; assembly: GCF_902806685.2. Lineage (NCBI taxonomy): Eukaryota > Metazoa > Arthropoda > Insecta > Lepidoptera > Nymphalidae > Maniola > Maniola hyperantus. Next base: position 14,984,922 of record NC_048547.1, on the reverse strand, counting down.
ATACTGATGTTTTCTTTTCCGCACTTGCAGTGCTTGCGCCTGTGTCTTCCTCGTTGAGCATGTAAGCGGGCTTGAGTCTGTCCAATGATACCACGGTTGTTCGAAGTGGTAGCTGGATCTGGTAGTACTTGTCGTGGCGCTTCAAAACTTGATAGGGTCCGTCGTATGGCGGTGTTAATGGCGGTCGTACGGTGTCGTTTCGTACGAAAACGTGCGTGCACGTAGCTAGGTCTTTGTAGATGAATGTTGATCGGGTCGCTGGCGAGCGTTCTGTCGGTGTTAGCGATGCCATTGTTTCTGTGAGACGTCGCACGTAGTCTGCGTCTTCGATTTTCGACTGTGTAGGTACGAGGAAATCGGATGGTACTCGTAGCGTTGCACCGTACGTCATCAGAGCCGGACTGAGATTGTTGTCCTCTCGTAATGCCGTACGTAGGCCAAGTAGTACTGTCGGCAGTTCTTCCGTCCAAGTTGCACTGGCACCGCGCGCCATGAGAGCCGCCTTCATTGTGCGATGCCATCGCTCGATCCGTCCATTGGCCTGTGGGTGGTAGGCCGTAGTCCGGATCTTTGTGACTCCCAATCTCTTCATCAGTGCGGTGAACAGTGCAGATTCGAAATTTCTCGCCTGGTCTGTGGTAATCCTTAACGGTACGCCGTGTCTTGCGATCCAATTGTCGTAGAGGGCTTTTGCGACGGTTTCGGCAGTGATCTCTTGCACTGGTACTGCTTCTGGCCACTTGGTGCATCGGTCGATGATCGTCACACAGTATCTGCAGTCGTTTGATAGTCGAAGTGGACCGACGATGTCGATGTGGATGTGCTCGAAACGCTGAGAAGGTGGGAACGCTGCCAAAGGAGTGACTACATGTCGATGGATCTTGCTGCGCTGACAGTCGATGCATGCTTTGGCCCATGTTGCTACTTCTTGGTTCATTGTTGGCCAGAAGAACTTCGATGCCATCTGCTTCCGTGTTGTTCGGACACCAGGGTGACATAGACCGTGTTGCGCTTTGAATGCGGCGTAACGGTATGTCTTAGGCAGGTACGGACGAGGAGATGCAGTTGAGAGCTCGCACGTGATTGGTCGATCGAGCCCTGGCAGTGTTACTTCACCGAACTTCAGATGGGGTTGTTTTCTCAGGTCTGCCAGTTCTTCGTCGCTTGCTTGATCTGCCGCCAACTGCCCGTAGTCCAAGACGTTTGGACACTGGATGTCTTCGATACGAGATAAGGCGTCGGCGACTGGGTTCTCTTCGCCCTTGATGTATTTAATGCGCGTGCAGAATTGGCTTATGAAGTGAAGTTGCCGTTCCCGCCGAGGTGTGTCGCTGCTGCTCGGCGATCGATTGAGTGCGAAAGGGAGAGGCTTATGGTCGGTGAATAAGGTAACTTCGCAACCCTCTATCAACCGTCGGAAGTGCTTCACGGCTGCGTACATCGCTAGTAGCTCGCGATCATAAACGGAGTAGCGGCGCTGCGTAGGGCTCATTGTCTTCGAAAAGAATGCCATCGGTTTCCAGACATTTTTAACCTTCTGTTGCAGCACTGCGCCTACGCTGTGGTCTGATGCGTCCGTCATGATAGCGAGTTCGCAGCCGGGCACTGGGTAGCTTAGTGTTGTCGCTTCTGTTATGCTTTGGCGGCATTTCACAAAAGCTTCATCAGCCGCCGGTGTCCAGTCTATTGGTGTTTTGTCGTTCCTCTTCTTGTTGTGAAGGTACTTATTGAGTTCGTGTTGCTGCTCCGCCTGATGGGGCAGGCAGTCGCGATAAAAGTTGAGCATGCCCAGGAACCGACGTAGCTCGACGATGGTCTTCGGTTTTGGATAAGTCGATATAGCTTCCGTGCGTTCCTTTGTAGGTTTGATGCCACCAGCGGAGACTTCGTAGCCCAAGAAGTTGATTGTTTCGACTCCAAACTGGCATTTCTCGACGTTAAGTGTTACGCCATATTTGTCAAGGCGTTCTAATACTTGATGAAGTAGCTTTTGATGCTGATCTTCATCTTCGGAGTATAGGAGAATGTCGTCGACGAAACAGAAGCAGTTTTCTATGCCACGGAGGACTTGATGCATGAACCGTTGGAATGTTTGACTTGCGTTGCGTAGGCCGAACGTCATGCAGGTGAACTCGTACAGGCCAAAAGGAGTGATGATAGCCGTTTTCTGTGCGTCTTCTTGACTAGCCATTGGTATCCAGTAGTATGCCATTTTGAGGTCGAGTTTTGAAAATATCCTCTTCTCATGCAGTGAGTACGTGAAGTCTTGAATGCGTGGGATTGGGTAACGATCTGGCTGAGTTACTGCATTCAAGCGTCTGTAGTCGCCGCACACGCGTAGTCCGCCGTCTTTCTTCTTGACTACGTGCAAAGGACTCGCCCATGGGCTCTTCGAAGGTCTGCATATGCCCAACTCCACCATGCGTTCAAATTCAGCTTTTGCAGCGTTGTATTTGTCGGGCGGCAGAGGGCGGGCGCGAGCAAAAAGTGGAGGCCCCGTCGTCTCAATGTGGTGAACTACGTCGTGCTTGGCTGGCTGCTTCAGTGACATTGGGCGTAGGACGTCTGGATATTGCTTCAAGATCTCGTGGTAGTCTTGGTCTGTGCTCACGATGCGGATGGATTCGGTGGATGTTGAAACTTCGATTGCGTCGACAGCGAGCTTCGTTACGTCATCGATCAACTTTTTCTTATGCAGGTCCACGAGAAGTTTGAAATGTCGAAGAAAGTCTGCGCCCAGGATGGATGTCTTCACGTCAGCGATGATAAATGTCCACGTGAAGGTTCGTCGTAATCCCAGGTTGAGCGTGATGGTCTTTTCGCCGTAGGTACATATCGGTGTATTATTTGCAGCGTAAAGCTTGTATGTACTTGTTGTATTTCTCTTCATCTTTGGTGTCGCAGCCCACACCGATATGTCTGCGCCAGTGTCCACGAGGAAACGTTCATTTAAGTCGCGATCGTGAACGCAGAGGCGATTGCTTGAGCTGGGGACACCGACGTCCGCCACCGTCGGTGTCGAAGTTAGTTTTCCGAAGGCTTGGTTCTCCGCGAGCAGGGTGATTGGCAGGATCTTGCGTGGTCTCCAAATCTGACGTGGTACCAGCATTCCGTAGTTGCATCGCCAGGCTTCCTTTGATGTTGGCGTGATGATGCTGACCGTGATCGAGAGTGGTGGCGTGCGTGACGGAAACGTTGACAACTTTGCTCGTCTTTTCGTAATTCTGCCACTTCCAGCGAGAGTTTCTCAATTATTGCCAGGATTTTTGAGTTTTCTGACTCGTAGCTAAATGTTGCCGCTACGGTGCCGGTGGAAGTGCTCCCAACGTATTCCATTTTCAGATTTTCCAGCGTCGGGGTAACCAAAATGTTGTGGTCAAATAAAACTCGTGATAACGATTTGATCAGAAGGTAAGAATTGGAATGGAATGTTTTTATTGGTTTTTTTGTGTTGTTTCGGATTGACTATGCTGCGTAGGCCCTATTGGCCGCTACAGCGTCACCGGGGGGGTTGGCGAGCGCGAAGCTCCGCCTGGGGGTGAGCCCTAGGGCTCGAAGAAATAATTCGAGAGGTCGGGGGGCAACGTCCTCCTAAGGGCGCCTCCTGTGAGGCTCGGACCACGGCTTAGGATGACGTTGGGATGGGTGGAGTTGTCGGTTTTGTTGGTTAGTACGTACGCCCCCGAGGCCGTGGCGTGAGCCCACGTCCGGGTGACGTTAGAAATCGGGGACCTCGTCTTCGCCGGCGAAGACGCTGTGATGAGGTTGAATTGTGTAGCCCTACGAGATAGGGTGCATTGTCGGTCATGATTTGATCGTCGGGGTCGTTAAGGACGTGCTTAGGGCGTCTTTTATCTGGGGGGTCGTTTCGGTCAGGGGTGTAAGTCGCTGCCTCAACTATTAGGGGGTTGGGGTGTCTAATGGCTTTCTCAAAATAATTTTTGGAAAGCTGTTTAAAGTAATGAGCTATTGTCGGGAGTTGGAGGTCTCTGTGGAGGTCCACGTTGCGCATGTACCACGGGGAGCCAGTGGCCGTACGCATAAACTTATTCTGTAGGACTTGGAGAGGTTTGAGAGAGGAGGGCGGCAGGTGTGCAAATGCAACACAGGCATAAGACATTATTGGGCGGATGCACGTTTTGTATAGCGTGACTTTATGTCGAAGTGACATTTTGCTCTTTGCGCAAATCATGGGGTAAAGACGGGAGAGCACATACGCTGCGTTCTTGCGGACTCTACGAATGTGCGCGGCGAAGCTCATCTTGTCATCAAAGGTTACACCCAAGTACTTGGTATTAGTTTGCCAGGGAATGGGGCGGTCGTAAAGAGTTATTTCAGTCTGTCGAAGTTTGTATTGTGATTTCCTTTTGGACTTTTGAAAGAGCACTGCTGCGCTTTTCTCCGGGTTAACCTCTATCCTCCAAAGGCGGAACCAGTGGCCTAGGCTACTGACTGCCTTTTGGAGTCGAGCTTTAACGTTCCGGTAGTTTAAGTCGGAGCTGTATAGAGCGGTGTCATCCGCGAACTGGGCTATATGAACATGAGGGGATCTGGGAATGTCGCTGGTGTACAGCGCGTACAAAAGTGGCGAGAGCAGGGAGCCCTGAGGGACTCCTGCTCGAAGAGGTCTTGGGGAGGATAGGGTTCCATCCAGACGGTAGCGGAAAGTTCGATTGGTGAGAAATTCTCGTAGTAAACGTACGAGTCTTTCGGGCACGCCTAGATGGTAAAGCTTGTAGATCAAGCCGGCGTGCCACACCTTGTCGAAGGCTTTGGCTACATCGAAGAAGAGGGCTCCCGTTGGGATACCTCTCGTTTTGAATCGGTTGAAACCGAGAAGGATGTGCTCCGTGAGGCGGTGCACTTGATGAACACATGAGTGTCTGGTTCGAAAGCCAAATTGCTCGTCGTTGAGGAGGTTTTTCTCCTCTACGACGGACCTAAGTCGATTAAGGATGACTTTCTCATACACCTTGCCAAGGGTGTTGAGCAAGCTAATGGGGCGGTAGCTAGTAGGGAGGTTCCTAGGTTTCCCTGGCTTGGGGATGCCTATAACGGTAGCTTCTTTCCACCTGTCGGGGAAGGAGCATCCCGCCATGAGGGTGTTGAAAATGACAACCAGGAGGTTGATTAATACATCGGGGAGTAACTTTAGTGTTTTGTTATTAATAGAGTCGGGGCCTGGGGCTTTTTTGGCGTGAAATTCTTTGATAATTTGACGAACTTCGCCGCTATTCGTCGGGAGGATTGGATCGCCACCTGGGGCGGAAGAGAAGATAGATGCTAGTTTGTTTTCGACTAGTTCTATGTGGGACTTGTCTACAGAGATGGTGCTCGGGGAGCATTGGGCTTCTAAGCTATCAGCCAAGCATTCGGCCTTATCGACATCTTCAAAGGCGGGTGGTTGATTGGGACGTAAAAGCGGAGGAGTGGCCGAGACAGGGTCGGCTTTGAGAGCTCTCGCCAGGCTGTAGTAGGCTACATGCGATGGCTTGAGCTCACTCAGCTTCCTGTCCCATTGTTCGTCGCGGAGTTCGGCAAGGCGAGCCTTTACCTCCCTCTGGGCTCGCCAGAGTTCTCTCCGGTTGTCGGCGTTAGGACATGCGTCATGGGCTCTACGTTTAGCGTTTTTGATGGTGATGAGCTCTCTGGCGTCGTCCGGCAACTGTCGACGGGTGAAACCGTTCGGCATCTGTCGGGAGCAGGCGCTTAGAGCATCGCGGATATGATTAGTAAGGTGCAGTGAGGCTGCATGCGCTTCATCTAGACTACCTATAATGTCAGGAATTTGAGAGATGTGCACAGAGTCTATAGACTTAAGATGCTCTGAGAGCTTCTTGAAGTCAATGACTGTTTTGGTCGGGGGGGCCGCGGTGGGCGGGGGTCCTAGCCGCATTAGGACGGGACGGTGGTCTGAACCTAGCTCGGACAGCACCTCCAAAGGACTCACCTGAAGGGCGATGTTCTTTAGAAGAGCTATATCGAGTATGTCCGGTCTGTCTGTTGAATTGTCGGTCATTGGGTAACGAGTCGGTGTGTCAGGTGCTATAACTATGAAGTTAAGATCGGGGCGGTGCGTCAGTCTTTCGAGTTGGCGTCCTCGTGTGTTCGGGGAGCGGCAATTCCAACTTTGATGTTTGGCGTTAAGGTCTCCGGCCACGATAACGGAGTCTCCTAATGAGAGAAGTGCGCGGATGTCACTTTCTAACAGATCTTTCGAGGGAGAGAGATAGACGGATGCTAGTATGACCGACGGATGGCCAGTCATACTCACCTGACATATGGAGGCTTCCATATTGGTTAGTTGTGGAGGATCGAGAGGAGTGCAGTGAAGAGCCCTTCTGTAGTATATGGCAGTGCCACCCTTAGCAGTGGCCCTGTCGTTTCTGACTATATTAAAATTAGCAATTCTGGGATTACTTCTACTAGGTTTCAAGAAGGTCTCTTGCACTAGGAGAATGTCGGTTTGATGTGCACATACAAATTCGCGGACTTCGTCCATTTGGTCGATAAGGCCGTTCGCGTTGTAGAACGCGACTACTAAGGAGTGGGGTTTTAATCTACCTTTGGTCGTACTATCCATTATGGGTTGCTTTAAGGTTATTAATGGAGATGAGCAGACCCAAGTGTTGGGTAATAGCTAATTTGGGATCCTTCCTGAAGGTCCGAGCGAAAACTTCCATCTCCACTATATCAATAGAGGCGAGGACAGTTTCGATTAAGTGGAGATTATCCGCAGCGTTAGTCGCCGCGGATGAATGGAGAGAAGGCTCTGCTTGGGGCTGGGGCGTAGGCGCGGAAGCCTTTACCGGGGCTGATTGGGCGGGCTTGGCCGGGGCTGGTTGGGCGGGCTTTGGCGCAGGAGGGTTAGCCCTGGGAAGGGGTTTTTCCCATGCGTTGGTGGCCGGAGCCGGCGCAGGGACAAATTTCTGGGCGGGTTGGGGAGCTGCAGCAGGTTTGCGGCCGGCCGGTTTGACCCTTCGCTTTTGCTCCTTGGGGGCTTTAGGGCATCCGCGATAATTCGCGGTGTGCCCTTGAGACCTGCAAAGAACACAGCTCGGGGGTTCCTCGGTAGGTTGCTTCCTGGGGCAGTCGGAGGTGCCGTGGTCCCCTAGGCACTTAACGCACCTGGGGTGGGCGAAACAATTCCTTGCGGAATGGCCGTACATCTGGCAGCGATGGCACTGGCCCATCCTGCCGCGGTTACGGGGGGGCTCTATTTTAAGACCCGTGAGGCGACACACCGATGTGATGTTATGGATTTTCTTACCCGCGGGGGTAAGTTCGAGGGTTACGAGCACCATCTCGTAGGGGGCTTTGGTTCTAGGATGGTACATCCTGTGAACCTCTAGTACTGGCAGCTCCTGGGAAAGGAGGTCTGTCTTTATGTGGTCGGTGTTCAGCTCCTTCGGAAGGCCGCGAATGACTACGCGTAAAACGCGTTCGTCGGGAAGAGCGTAGGTGTGGAACCCTACATTCTCTTGACGGAGAGTCTTGGTGAGAAGGCGATGGTCGCCTGAAGTTGGGCATTGAACTTTGATGCCCACTGCGGTCGAGCGGGCACTCGTGAAGGAGATACCCTGCTGGTCTAAAAGTGGCAGGATACGCTGCCAGCTCAGTTTCTCTCTAATGAAGAGAGGAGGGACTTTTTCCCTTGGCGGTTCCTCCATGGGGGAGTCTTCAGACTCCTCCTCGGAGGTCGCTTGGGAGGTCGTGGGTTGGTTACCGGGCCCTGAAGGGGCTGCAACGCCCACCTTTTTAGGTGGGTTTGCGTGCGACTTTGAGGCCTTCAGCTTTCGCTTCTGGGCCTTCGTCTGCACCGTCATGAATTCCTCTGTTTCAGAGGAGGCTGGGGACGTTTCGGAGTGAGGCTCCTTGGTCGGGATCGGTTTTTGGGCTGAAGGCCCGGCTGGGGTTTTGGAGTGAGGCTCCTTAGTGTCGGTCGGTGTCACGGTCGGGGTGTCGTCCTCCATGGCCGTGGCCGAGGGAGGAGATGCCGGGGGACGGTCGTAGCGCGTAGGCGTCCGACTCGCATGTACCTTAAATTTCTTAAGGTAGTTGGGGTCTCGGGTCGCGAGGTCGGCGATGAGAGCACTCATGTCGACGTCTTTGTAAAATGTCTGGGGGAACTCCGGGCCCTGATGGGGCCCAGGAGCGGGTTGGTCGGGGTGGTTGGGGCCCATAGTGGACCCGGTGGCGCTAAAGGTCCTCCCTGCCAAGGCAGGGAGGTGGGTACCTACGGTGTGGCCCTAATGTGAGTCCCCGCCCTTGGGTGACGGGGGTGTGAACCTATGCTGCGCTTAGACTAGTGTACTCACGGAACCTGGACCCTAGAACTACACTACACTATACACAACGCAGGAACAATCGAAGCACTGGCAATCCAGGGCACTTGCACTGACACAGGGCGAACTCGCGCGAGAGTCAGAGCGGTACCGAGAGGTAGAGCGCATGAGCGAACGTCCGCACGGGGCGGAAGCCGAGCACGGAATGTCCTGTTTTTATTGGAAATAGCTTAGCCTAATATATACAAAGGTGGATCTTAAGATTACCTACGCTAACGAGTACTTATTGCTATTACTTATATCTAAACCAATGCAGGCGTCGCCGTGTGTAATGGATATGCGCGCATGCGCATTGCGTCATTACATTATTTCTTGGGCCGCCCCCGCCGCGCGGCGCCGCAGCTCACGCGCCGGCTTCAGTCACTCCTAGCCGCTGTGGCGTGCGGACGTCGTCGCGTGCTCAGAGCAGCCGAACACGTCACCGACGATCATGTGGAGCGATTTCGTTTGCAGCAGCTTGTGCTTCTGGAGTCTTCGTGCTAGCGTGCTTTGGATGTCATATTGTAACCATCAACAGTGTTCGTGATCATCACTGTGCATGTAACCATCAACGCTTCTAGTCATCACTATTATCTCCGAAATACGCTAGCCAGCTCGTCCGGTTGCAGGTAAGAAATCGTTGCTTATTTTCATAAAGTGTTCATGCCTTCCATGTTGTTTCATTTCTTCCACCGCTCTTGTCCATTAAATAAAGTATTTTCCTTATCCATGTGTTGTTTGTTGATTTTCTTGTTCCCCGGTAAACCCGAGGTAAAATTTCGGGTAAGGTAAGGTTGTTGGTGATATTCGACGGCAGCGGGATATTGCAGGAACGGCGAGCGTAGGTATTCCGTAAGTATGTAATGTAATATGGTAGGTACTCCCATACTATCAAAATCATCAACAACAACCGATAGACGTCCACTGCTGGACGTAAGTCTCTTGTAGGGACTTTCACACACCACGGTCTTGTGCCGCCTGAATTCAGCGGCTCCTTGCAACTCACTTGATGTCGTCCGTCCATCTAGTGGGGGTCTTCCAACGCTGCGCTTTTCGGTGCGCATTCCGAAGCAGTGGTAAATTAAAACTACCTGACTATTCATAAGTACTTGTAAAAAGTTTACATGAATAAAAAAAACATTCTATTCTATTCTATTCAAAGTTTTCGAAGTACATGTACCCTGCTCGCAACCCGCTGAGCTATGTCAGTTACTCTGGCTCTCCTACCGATATCCTCATTGCAAAAGCGGGTGACAGCGCCATGGATGGACGAGGGATCGACTGGCGTAAAAGAGATTTTCCCGCGACCACTATGGCCACTCGTCTCAGATGAGGAACAATCAGAAGCTGCGCCGCTTTGTGAGGCGCCCTTCGCCGCGCCCTTCGCCTCCACCTCGAGGCCGCAGCAAAGCCGCAAAGCCCTGACGCGATCAGTCACGTTGCTGCAGCACGTCACAAGCAAAGCTCTTCCATCTTATCATTTATTACCGCGACATGCTGCAATTAACTTCCCCAAAGTCATTATGTTACTAAAATTTTCCATAATCATAATACCCAATCAACCAATCTATAGTCCGTACAAAATGACTCCTCACGACGTGCCTCTATGGGTCAACTGTCATGTCAAAAGTACTTTTGACAGTCACAAATAGTTAAAATGGCGCGTGAAAAGTTAAATTTTACGCGTTGAACTAGGAAAGCATAAATAATGCCAAAATCACAGTATCATTCGTCTATCCTGTTACTCATAAACTAATTTATGCTGACTAGATGTGATACAATCCAGCTAGGTAGGCCCAATATCGAGACAGAGGTTAGCCACTGAATCCAACTCAGCTGGGTAGCTTCGAGATGTTTTCTCGTCCAAAATACCTCAGTGCTTGAAAACCAAAGATGACATACTGATCCGAGACTATAATATGGTCGCTAACTATGGGCTTCTTAGGAAAGCTCAGTCACTCAGCAGCGGGTGGTGGAGAGGGCTACGCAACGGGTTGCGTAGCTGAAGAGGCAATGGGCATGGCACGTTGTTTGAAAAACCGGTAGACATTGAGGTTCTAAAGTGCTCGCACCGGAAAGGGCAGCGTTGGTCCCGTCAACAGGTAAATAGACGACATCAAACGAGTCGCAGAGAGCCGCTGACTCCAGGCGGTGGCGTAAGACCGTGGCGCGTGGAAATCCCTATAATAAGAGACCTATGTCCAGCCGTGAACGTCTATCAGTTGATTATGAAGACGATTTGATTGATTTACAAGCGTTTACGAAAGTAAAACAGCTGCAAGAGAAAAGTCAACACAAAACTCAATATAGGTAGGTACTTAGGTGTACCATCCATAACAACACAAAACTCAATATACTTAGGTGTACCATCCATAACAACACAAAACTCAATATACTTAGGTGTACCATCCATAACAACACAAAACTCAATATACTTAGGTGTACCATCCAAAACAACACAAAACTCAATATACTTAGGTGTACCATCCATAACAACACAAAACTCAATATACTTAGGTGTACCATCCATAACAACACAAAACTCAATATACTTAGGTGTACATAACAACACAAAACTCAATATACTTAGGTGTACCATCCATAACAACACAAAATTAGCCAGCCACTAAGTAGCCTAATGGTATAGCCTATATCAAATTTCTGATGGGAGGGCCTGTCCTCCCAGGAGGGCTTTACCACCCTACTAAGAGTCATATTATCGGATAAGTTGTTTAGGTTCCAGCAAGTGCAAGCCCGTATAGAGGCTGATAGCGGCCCCGCGAATATCCCTACTACAGTGCGCCGCAGAAAATAATGAACATCGACATTTGGAACGAGATACTTACCTGATTTGTAGAGCATTGTTTCTGTCGTTGAGACCGACAAAACGTCATATAGGTATGAGTGACAGAGACAACGTGCTCTACAAAGCCGAAACGTCATTCTAAAGGCCGATGTAATACAGATGTATTCTGTGGTAAAAAAGTTCTATACTAGCTAATGTTCGCGTGGGTTTCGGTTTTTTAAATCCCGTGGGAACTTAAGAGCCTCGACAGCTCAACGGTTAAATGAGCTTACTGAAATCGCCGGTTCAAACCCCACTTGTTGCACTATTGTCATTTGTCGTATCTACTAATAGCACAAGCTTTACGCTTAGTTGGAGGGGAAAGGGGAATATTAGTCAGCATAATAAACTTGGCTAATATTCTTTTTCTTTAGCTCTTTGATTTTCCGGGATATAAAAGATTAGGTACATAAAATATAAAACAAAACCTATGTCTATTTCTAGATCTTTAATTATATCCATTGAAAAAATCACGTCGATCCGTTGCTCCTTAAAAACAATCAAAATTCAAAATATTCCAAATCCTAAGCCTATACCTAGTAATAAACTAAAGCTGGTAAAGCAAAACAAGCTTGGATGAGGTTTTTAATTAAGACAATCAGCTAATGAGCCTCTAGAGAAAATGCATTGGTTTATCTGCTATTCATGTTACTAATTAATTAAAATACGTGATTGCATATTGTGTTGTTGTACCTAGAGGTAGACTAGGTGTATTGTTAGCAACAAAGTGCTCACACTGTGGCTCAAACTCAAATCATTTATTATTAACTAGCTGATCCCCGCGGCTTCGTCCGCGTGGAATTAGGTTTTTTTAAATCCCGTGGGAACTCTTTGATTTACCGGGATAAGCAGCCTATGTCCTTCCCCGGGATGCAAGCTTATCTGTGCCAAATTTCGTTAAAATCGGTTGAATGGATGAGCCGTGAAAGGCTAGCAGACAGACAGACAGACACACTTTCGCATTTATAGTATAAGTATGGATATCCGATGTATCCATTATCTCGACTGTGTGTATAACCATACCATTGATGTTGGAATCCTACTAACGTAAAGTCTCACGCTGAACGCACAATACAGCAATTAGCAGCAAAATGGAAACAATGATTGGAGCTTTGTTTGGAATTAAAATTACTGATCGTGAAATTTTGGATTGCTCCCTTTTAGATAGAACCTTCATTTATTTCGAGACTAGCGAAGCGAACTATTCTAAAAGCTAACAAAGCTGCGTTCATATAGGTACGCAGCTTTGTTAGCTTTTGGATTGTGTAATAATGTTATGTGCCTAAAGTCCTATCTCAATTGGCAATGTACAATTATTTCGTGAAGTTAACTAACAAATAAACGGACCCTGCATGCCTGAGAACTGTCAAGCATGTAGGTTTCCTCACGATATTTTCCTTCACCGTTAAAAAGTGATATTTTATTGTTTAAATTTAAAACTTTGAAAAGCTAGACGTGCCCAGGATCGAACCTCCGACTGAAAGGCAAATATCTTAATTCTTAACCATCAGCCTATTAAATTACCGTTCTAAAATTGGCGAATAAACAGTGATAAAAGAACAACTTCCAGAATATAATATGTAGATCTCGATTTATGAAAAGATGTTCCTATTTTCCTACGCGGGACATGTTTACGCTTTAAATAAGCCCGTTTTATTTTCCTTCCGCCCTGTATATATCTACAGTTATATAGGCACTTATTATATTTCAGCCAAATCCTCACAGTTGCTCTAATGGTACATGATTCGTGCGCGGAAAGATAATATCCCAAAATTTTACCATTCATATGAGGCTCTCCCGGGCTTAGGCCTTAAGGCGCGTTATTTATAACGTTTGTCGAGTACGAACGTGACGCCCCCGACGTGACAAGTAAACGAGGCTCGATCCAAATTCTATGGAACAAAAAATCTTATCCAGATTAATCTATACTTATATTTAAACCACATATATATGTATATTGATATATCACCGCACAGCTCAAACTACTGGACGGATCGGGCTGAAATTCGGTATGCAGATAGCTATTATGACGTATACATCGGTAACGGCACTTGACTCAATATCCGCACCAGCTAGTGAGACGGCAGCCTGAGTCAATATCCTGTGGGAGGCGGTAAGACGCCGCAGTCGGATATTGCCGCCCGTCGGGTAACCGCAACTCGTATCTACGCTCTCTACCTATAATACGTTTCACGTAAAGCATGCACTCTATAATTTTATTGCATTGGCGACCAAGCGCTGGTCAAGCCTAAACTTCAAAGTTTTATATCATCAGACATCAGCGCAAGATCGCCTGCCAGTCGGTGTTTACAGAGTAGAGTATTATTAAGGCTATTTGATCTAGTTACCCCCTTTCGTCATTTCACTATCGGACCGCGTGGCATCGTATAGCCTGAAACTTGATCCACATTGGTCGGGAGGCTCGAAGCTGTAATTCGTTTACGGCTGAATCCATTTCTATGATTCGACATAAAAGGGCGTTTTGATTGATCGAACGACGGCATCATGTCGTGGGTGCAGGTGAAAGGGGAAATATAAAGGGCCGGATTATCCCTTTTTTGTACCTTCTGTACCTTCGCTCGTTAAAACAGTTTGTTCAGTGACGTTTTATTCTTAGGGTTCCGTGGCCGAAGAGGATCTTATTACTAAGACTTCGCTGTCCGTCCGTCCGTCTGTCTGTCAGCGGCCTGTATCTCGTGAACCAGGGACAACCCTCCACCTCCCATGGCCCCACCAACCTCTCGGTTATATGAGCCGAATCGCGGGAGGGCGCCCGTTCGGTACTCGCTCTCGGCGTTTTGCCGGGGCGCCTTCTTGACTCCCTAGTCTACAAATAATTTAATGTCTGCTCCTTGTCCCTTATAATCACTTGGGGGGCTAGACGTCACTATAGTAGAGCTGAGATCCCCGCTGCTGTGTGATGTATATCTCGTGAACTGTAATAGGTAGAGGGTTGAAATTTTCGAAAAATTCAAAATGGCCGCCATTCAAATTATTATACTATTCAAATTTACAAATAAAATTACATGTTACAATAATTGTTGACTCCAGTTTAAGCCGCGTAGGTTGAATGGTTGTTTCTTGTATAACGCAATGGTGCGGATTACGGAACCCTTCGTGTGCAAGTCCGACTCGCACTTGACTAATTTTTTTATATCTTCTATGTACTTTCGCTCGTTGAAACAGTTTGTTCAGTTGTGTAAGTTTGCGCGTTAAGCTTATTGGCCTGCGAAGGGATACACTCGAGTCTCGAACCTTCCATTATGGATGTTAAGTTTTTGTTTATTTGGTAAAGCATGACTCTTACATACTTATATGCTTATCCAGTTAAAGATACCCCAAAATTGGTATATTCTGTCTTTTCTTTTCATTTTAATCGTAATACTTACCTAGTCAAATGTTATTAACTAGGTAGGTACCTACGTATAATTTCTCATAACCTTATACTTGTTTTAACAGTGAAGGAAAACATCGTGATCACACCTGCATGCAGCCTGAAAATCTTTCCATAAGTGTCAATACGCATCTAATCAGCATGATGGACTACGACCTAAGCCCTTCTTATTCTGTGACGAAACCCGTGTTCAGTAGTGGACCAGTGATGTGTTAATGATGATGGCATTTTGTTTGGAAAATGCCATAAAACCTAGTTAGGTTTCCTACAGTTTGTATGTTTACAAACGAATACAAACATTGCATTCATTGAACTGTAGGATTCTAGAACATAAAAAGTGTTTGAGTTTAGTGCGCAATAAAGTGGAAGTTAATGGAGAAGTAAATTCAGGTTAAGCGCCCCTCGCGGACAAGTTGCACAACTACAGTTGTTACTTGTTGTGATGGTGAACAGCTAACAGTCGGCTAGTGTGTTGGGGGACCTAATAACACCAAATTAGAGAAACAAGCCGCAAACTGACTGCAAAGTCTATCGTCATGCGACGCCTTAATAAATGAAAATTTGTACAATAAGAGATTAATCGTGTCTTCTTCTTCTTCTTCTTCTTCTTCATCGTAATACTCCTGGTAGAGTGGTCGTGGTCATCACGAAGTGAAGACGTCTTTGGAAGTAGATGTGCCCCGACAAAGCTCAACGGGTTGCGAAGAAGTGGCAATGGGCAGGGCACATAGTTCGAAAAACCGATAGAAGTTGAGGTCCCAAGGTGCTAGAATGGAAACCTCGCACCGGCACGCGTGGCATTGAAGCACCTAGAGTACGCGCCAGAAAGTAATGTGCATCGGCCTTTAGAATGACATTTCGGCTTTGTAAAGCGTTGTTTCTGTCACTCATAGGTACCTATAATATTATAACGTTGTGTCGGTCTCAACGACAGAGACAATGCTCTTCAAATCTGCTATCTCCTTCTAAAGATCGATGTACGGCATCGACAGTACGACAGACGACATCAAGCGAGATGTAGGTAGCCGTAGTAAGTCCCTACAAGAGACCTATGTCCAGCAGTGGACATCAATCGGGTGATAATGATGTGATGCGCCTCACGAGCATTCTCCACTTCTCCCTGCCAGCCGATAGCCTGGTACTTACAGTCGTGCAAGGGACCACAGTAGACTTAATTTGGTCGGTCCATCACATGGGCGACCTTGTAGTGAACGAATTCTCAAAAATTACGTGTCAAAAATGTGTCAGGTCAGGTGGTTCCGTTGCGCAATCATCCCCCAGATTACTGGCGGGGAATTGTTCGGCGTCCACACGCGGCAATCACGAGGGGCTTGTCGAAAGAGTAATAAAACGCATTAATTCCCAGCGAGCGGCTCGGGCGGCCCGCGTGTAATATTTACGTAATTTGACGCGGATGTGGAGTGCCGAAAAGCCGTTTATTGCTTCATCCTTTGTTTTATTGTGCAAATACAAATGTCATTTACTTGAAGCAGGCCTTCCTACGTAACGTTTATTTTAATCTGTGGTTTCGTTATTATATCATGACCAACCCATCGCCAGCTCGTTGCGGGTCCTCTCAGATGAGAAGGGGTTGGCCACAATCCACAAGTGCCGATTGGCAGACTTTGGACACCTTTGAGAACATTGTGGAGAACTCTCAAGCATGCAGGTTTCCTCACGATATTTACCTTCACCATTGTGAATATTGCAGTTATGGAATGACATAAGGTACCTACTTTTTGTCCCAGAAAGTCAAAGAGTTTGCACGGGATTTCTAAAAACCTTAATCCACGCGGACCAATTCCCTGGCATCAGATATAGTTATCAATAAAAGTACCTAGATAAACTTTCAAAGCAATTCAACAACTATAAAATATAAGCTAAGAATTCAAGCGTTACTGAAATGGTTTCATTCCAGCAATAGGTAGGTACTTGAATTTTAAAAGTTATGTACGTGTCCATAACTGCGCGGAGCAGGATAGCAACGTCCAGGATATAAAATATATAGTAAAATATCTGCTTCTTCTACCGACGAGCCAAACAAAAATAGATTCAATAACATTTCTATAACGCTCGATGCAATAGAGAATTTCATATCCGCCGTCCGTAGCCGCCTTTGTGTCGCTCTCCACGTCCCGATACTAAATCCTGGCTTTTGAATCACCACGCCAATCGCCAATCTATCCGCCAATATAACTATACCTAAGTATAAAACTGCGAATTTTGCGCTAGTCTGTAGTAGAATCAGCAATACTCTACCTAGTTTCAGAAAGTTGTGTCTGTCTGTCTGTCTGCTAGCTTTTCACGGCTCATCCGTATAACCGATTTTGATGAAATTTGGGACTGAGATAGCTGGCATGGGCTACTTTTTATGCTGAAAAATGAAATACTTGTCACGGGATTTTTGAAAACTTATCTACTTGGGCAAAGCCGCGGGCATCATCTACTAGTTAATATTATAATGTCATCATCATCCGCTGTCCACAACAGTCCACTGCTGCATTAGTGCAGGCCTCTTCTAACGATAGGGTTTGCCCGTAACCACCACGCTGGGCAGACGGGGTGGTGATCGCAGTGGATGGTAGGAGTGGCTCAGAGAATGCTGCTGCCCGTTCTCGTCATATATAATACTGGCCTCGTGCGACACCTGTGGGAAGAGGAGAGAGAGGTATACTTAGTATTTTCTCATGAAATCGCTTCTATCATAAATTGCATTGTATAAAACGGGTACATACTACATACTACGATTAATTAGGCGATTTTTAACTGCCCCGTTTTATACAATATGTCGTTAAACCACGAAATAAGCTTAATCGCTTCTATCATATGGCCAGCAGGCGGGTTATGAACGGCTGAATGCAGCTGGTACGTGCCGACTGCCGGCACGCGCGTCGCCGACACGGGCACACGGGCGCGGGGCGGCACGGAGCGGCCATACTTTGCGCGGCTCGATTTATCCCCGCGCCGCGCGCCGCAGCATCCCGGCAGAGATTACTTTAGACGCTGCACTGTAATGCGCTATCTTTAGCTTTTTATTTTCTCGCCACATAATACCTATACTGCAACGGAATAATAATTTGGAATTTGTTAGCTAATTTTTAGGGTTCCGTACCTCAAAAGGAAAAAATAACCCTTATAGGATCACTTCGTTGTCTGTCTGTCTGTCTGTCCGTCTGTCGTATCTGTCAAGAAAACCTATAGGGTACCTACTTCTCGTCGACCTAGAATTATGAAACTTGCCAGACTTAGGTCTTAGTACAAGTAAAGAAAAAATCTGAAAACCGTGAATTGCCACAATTCACGGTTTTCAGATTTTTTCTTTACTCATAAAAAATTCAAGGTAAGATAACCATACCAAGTGGGCTATCATATGAAAGGGCTTTATCTGGCCATTCCAAAACAGATTTTTATTTATTTTTGTGCACAATAGTTTTCAAATTAATAAACAAACACACTTTCACATTTATAATAACAACTAGCTGATGACCGCGACTTCGTCCGCGTGGAATTAGGTTTTTTAAAAATCCCGTGGGAACTCTTTAATTTTCCGGGATAAAAAGTAGCCTATGTCACTCTGCAGGTCTTTATCTATACCCATGCAAAAAAATCACGTCAATTCGTTGCACCGTTGCGACGTGATTGAAGGACAAACCAACAAACCAACAAACAAACACACTTTCGCATTTATAATAAGGGTTGAGGTACTGATTTATATGGGTACTGATAAAAACCAATCGTTTTCTGGATGGAAAGTAATTAGGTAGTATTTTTCCGAAAGTTTAGGTTTGTGACTGTGAACTCTGTGGGACTTGAATTGTTTGATACTTTAAGTTAATATTAAAGCGAAATCTCAAAGACAATAGAGAACAATTACGGCGGTCCCCCGCCACGACGACGACGACGACGACGACGACGACGGCGAGCGACGGCGACGCTAAACGTATAATATAAAACCCTTTTAAATAAGTTTAACTTTGCGCTGGGAACTGTTGGCTAAATTTGTGCTTTTCGGTCGTTTCTTTTCATTAATTCAACTTCTTACCTCAGCTTCCTTAAAATGTTTCACAATTTCGATGTTCTGAAGTTTTATTAAAACTTTTAATGTACCTACCTACCAGGTTTAATGTACCTACCTACCAGGTTTAATGTACCTACCTACCAGGTTTAATGTACCTCCCTACCAGGTTTAATGTACCTACCTACCAGGTTTAATGTACCTACCTACCAGGTTTAATGTACCTACCTACCAGGTTTAATGTACCTCCCTACCAGGTTTAATGTACCTACCTACCAGGTTTAATGTACCTACCTACCAGGTTTAATGTACCTACCTACCAGGTTTAATGTACCTACCTACCAGGTTTAATGTACCTCCCTACCAGGTTTAATGTACCTACCTACCAGGTTTAATGTACCTCCCTACCAGGTTTAATGTACCTACCTACCAGGTTTAATGTACCTACCTACCAGGTTTAATGTACCTACCTACCAGGTTTAATGTACCTACCTACCAGGTTTAATGTACCTACCTACCAGGTTTAATGTACCTACCTACCAGGTTTAATGTACCTCCCTACCAGGTTTAATGTACCTACCTACCAGGTTTAATGTACCTACCTACCAGGTTTAATGTACCTACCTACCAGGTTTAATGTACCTACCTACCAGGTTTAATGTAGGTACCTACCAGGTTTATTAATTATGAAAGTTTTAT
The DNA here is from genome assembly GCF_902806685.2 of Maniola hyperantus. NCBI lineage: Eukaryota > Metazoa > Arthropoda > Insecta > Lepidoptera > Nymphalidae > Maniola > Maniola hyperantus. Next base: position 14,965,645 of record NC_048547.1, on the reverse strand, counting down.
AATTTAGTCTCTATATTTTGGGGACGTTGGGGAGGATGTGTGTCGTGGTGTGTGTTGGTGGTTAGTATTGCTTGCTTTTCCTGCTGCAGTAGTGGGAGGGCGGGCAGTGCACATCGTTGTACCATACAGATTTGTCTGTTTTGGTGGATTACAACAAATTTCGCTTGAAGTTCCAAGACTGCGGCGTGTGGAAGTCAGTAGAAGAGACCTAAATGTCCAATAATACCTAGATATTAATATTCTATCGGTAGAGCGCCTTCTCGGTGTCATTTTCCCGCGCCACCGTGACGCGCTGCCATCGTGTATTCAGTTTGTTTCAGCCTTAAACAATTTGCTTAATGGCAAAACGATTAAGACACTTTATTTACCTACGAGTTCCGACCCCGTGCCCCGTGGGCGTGGCCCCGCACAGCGCACACCGCACACCGCACAGCGCTTTGCACTCGTTGCATTGTGCTGGCGCGGCTTTAAACAGTAAATGCAAACAAACTTCCCTCTATCGGACAACTTTTTAGCACAAAACAAAAGTGGAACGTTTTACACAGACTATGCAAAAACTACGTTCCATTTTCACCAAATTTTTGTACAGCTCTTGCTGCCTTCTTTTTTAATAAAAAATGTAGATCGGAATAAAATTGAAAGGGTTTGTGTTGTAACGTTTCACGTTGTATTGAATTGTAGTTGAAGGTAAATGATTGTTTTTCTGTGAGATAGGCTTGCTCTTGACGATAAATATAATCCTAAAAATGCCTAAAAACCCGGTCAAGTGCTAGTCGGACTCACTCACGAAGGGTTCTGTACCATTGTACACGATATAACACTACTCTACTCTACTTACTTTTTAAGTTTTTAAAATGCATGGCAGCCATTTAAAAAAAATTGTGATACACACTGTGAAAATATTCAGCCTATTACGGGTCGTAAGTCGTAAGATACAGCCCGCTGTCAGATACTTACAATAGGAAAACAATCTGAAACATTATAGCTCATGGATCTGTTTATTATACCTATGGATTACCTACTGGCTACTGGATCAGATACTTTAACTTAAAGCTTTCATGCGAAGCGTGCAGTTTTTACAGAGATTAGCGCTAGAGATGAGTCTGTGTGATGCTGGGGCGGGCGGGCGGCGCCGCGCCGGCAATCGATACGCGCTCCGAGTGGCGCCCTAACGCGATTTGTCACCATACTCACTACACACCTACATTCTGAAGTATACAGTACACTCAACAAAAGTATGATGTGATTATAGTTACCTATCTACATTCTACACGATTTTACCACACGAGTAGATACTCATGTGATTTTACCACACGAGTAGATACACATGTGATTTTACCACACGAGTAGATACTCATGTGATTTTACCACACGAGTAGATACTCATGTGATTTTACCACACGAGTAGATACTCATGTGATTTTACCACACGAGTAGATACTCATGTGATTATACCACACGAGTAGATACTCATGTGATTTTTAACCGACTTCAAAAAAAGGAGGAGGTTCTCAATTCGTCGGAATCTTTTTTTTTTTTTTTTTTTTTTTTTTTTTTTTTTTTATGTATGTTCCCCGATAACACGAAAACGCCTAGACCGATTTTGAAAATTATTTTTTTGTTTGAAAGGGTATACTTCAAAGTTGGTCCCATTTCAATTTGGTGAAGATCTGATGAACATCTTCGAAGATAGATACTGGAACTCTTCAACGGATAAGAGTAAATTGCTCGCGATCAGTGTAATAGCTTAGTAAACAGTAGACTTTTAACCAGTCATAGCATAATTATTCCATGGGGCCACTAAAAATTGTGAAATAAAAATTTTTTACAAAAAAAATAAAAACCGACTTCGTTACACAAACACTAAAAATTGAAAAATAATTTAATTTATTACCGAATATATTATGTATACAAGAGTTAATATAGTTCCATAATAATATTTTTTGGGGTCGGTGCCAATGAGGTGCCATTGTGGAGTCCCATAAAAATATGAAGTCTAGACGATTCGCGCAGCTAAAGCTAATTGGCACCGGCACCAAAAAGTATTATTATGGAACTATATTAACTCTTGTATACATAATATATTCGGTAATAAATTAAATTATTTTTCAATATTTAGTGTTTGTGTAACGAAGTCGGTTTTTATTTTTTTTGTAAAAATTTTTTACCACACGAGTAGATACTCATGTGATTTTACCACACGAGTAGATTACACATGTGATTTTACCAACAAAACCGAGCTCTCAAAAATACGTGTGCAGTCCACGTGGCGGTACAAGTGCAATCTTCACAAAATATTAAGTTTTGTCTCAAATGTCATGTCAAAAATAACTATTTTAGTCTTGGATGAATAATTTTAGTCGTTATTTTAAAGATGAACCGTACTTTTGGCATGCCAGTTGTCCCGCATAGAGTTAAAATGGCGCGTGCAAAGGCATTTTTTAGATAGCGAGCAAATGAGCAGGCGGGTCACCTGATGTTAAGTGATTACCGCCCGCCCATGAACATTTGCAGCACCAGAGGAACCGCCGACGCGTTGCCGGCTTTTTAGGAATTTGTTGGTCCGCCCCTTGAATAACCCCATGTTGTAATCTAGTGGGAACACCGCCGATGGGAGTAGGTTTCACAGTTTGCATGTGCGTGGAAAGAAGGATCTGGCACAGTGGACGGTCGAAGTGCACCAGACACCCAGTGGTGAGGGTGAAATTCCTTACGCGGTGGCGCGCGGTGCGGTTGTAAAAAAATGAGGGTGGAATGAGGTCAAAAAGCTCTTCAGAGCACTCCCCATTATAAAGGCGATAGAACACGCATAGAGAGCTAACGTCTCTGCGGTGCTCCAGGCTTTCCAACGAGCCGGTTAGTTTGGGATCGTCCACAAGTCGAACAGCCCACCTTTGGATCCGATCAAATGGAAGGAGTTGGTACTGGGGTGCTCCAGCTCAAAGGTGAGAGCAGTACTGCATGTGTGGACGGACTTGCGCCTTATAGAGTAGAAGCCTGTGCTCGGGCGCGAAGTACCTCTATTATGACTCTTAGCAGCTCTAAGTAGCTCGATCCTAGCAATGGCTACCTACTTAGAGTTTGGAAATTGAATATCTAAGGTCCCCAGCATCTAAAAGCGAGCAATAAAATCTCATAAGCAATCTAGCTTCGCGCAAAGAATGCTTTAGATATCAAAAATGTGTCTCGTATCCTGAAATACGAAGTCTGGAAAGCAATTTGGAGAAAGGTATGCACTTCGCAACCGCAAGCGGGCTGGGAATTGCAACGCAAATACTTAGTGCTTGCATATTCTGACTTATCTAATAATACCTACTGAATCGTACGTACCATTTTTTGGGTACAGGAGAGGTACAGAAGTACCTCAAAAGAAAAAAAGGAACCCTTATAGGATCACTTTGTTGTCTGTCCGTCTCTCTGTGTGTCTATCGTGTCTGTCAAGAAAACCTATAGAGTACTTGCCGTTTGACCTAGAATGTCCATAACATAGATTTGGTCTAACTAATATTTAGCTAGAAAGAGAAATGTTCGACATATATTATATTAAAGTACCTAAACGAACTTGAGTTCGGTTGATTCCTTTTCATGGATCCATTAACCGTGTATTTCCCCAAGTGAGCTGCGTAATTAATCTGGCGGGATTGTTTATTCAAGTGATTTCTTCAGGGAATATCTACCTATCTGCGCCGCTACCACCCGCTACCACCCGCTACCACCCGCTACCACCCGCTACCAGCAGCAGTCGGCTCCTCTCTCGCTACAATCATAAATTTCAATTTAGAAAGTTAATTTTCCCTGTTGCTCCGTTTGTTTGTGAATATTTTTCATTTAATTTAATAATATTTTTACTTAGGTACTGAACGTAATGTTTCTGTTTGCCTGAGCGCTGCGCTGCTGGAAAGATAAAACCTGTCAAGTGCGAATCGCACTCGCCCACGAAGGGTTCCGTACCATCGTACTTTTTAATTTACATGGTAGGTAGCTATTTTGAAATTTTTATTATTTGTTGTTACAGCGGCAATAGAAATAGGTACTCACACTTTGTGAAAATTTCAACTTTTTACGTACATATTGGTTCATGAGATACATCCCACTGACAGACAGACAGGCGGACGGACGGACAGCGGAGGCTTATAGTAATATAATAGGTAATCCCATTGGCACCCGTCGGGTACGGAACCCTGAAAACAAAGGTATGTAGTAAGGTAAAAGGTTTTAATTTATTAAAACAGATTTTTCAGATAATTTAGCGAAGTTCATGAGATTTAATATTTCTAAACTTTTAACAAGAATTCTTGTTTTCAACTTTAAGAAGGAAATTCTTCGAATAGATTTACATTCAACGCGATATTTTTTGGTGGTTTTACTATATTAATATAAAACTATAAAAAGTACATACCTAGTAACGGGCATAATAATATGATTGACTATGATTTCTATGATTATATCTATAATGTCTATGATTTCGTCGAATCTGCTGCGCGATTGCGGGAGAATGACAGCTACAATGTCACGATCGCAATCATCTCCGATTGGTTAACGTTCGCTCATTATTGGCTACAATGCATTGTTGCAACAAGAATCGCAAAAATTCAGCCAATCAGAACAATTGAGATTGTAATAATGATTGATGCAGGTTTTAGACAATCGCCCTGCTGATCAAAGGCTATTAGACTTTATATATTTTGAAAAGATATACAAACCGATTAAGAACCGAAGATCTGAACATCTATCTTCTCAAGATGAAGGATGGAACTACTCAACGGATAACAGCGAATCACTCACTTTCAATGCTTCGGCTTGGTAGGTATACAGCCACACAATTTCAACTCTCTACCTATTGACAGACGGACAGATATACAGACAGACGGACGGACAGCGGAGGCTTAGTAATAGGGTTCCATTGGCATGCTTCAATGAGGGACCCTAAAAAGTTATGCTACTTATTTTAAACGTACCTACCAATACATAGGACCACAGTTTTACGAAATCGTAAAAAAATGCGTAGGACCTAGGACCAACTCTACATCTCTTAGCGACTTAAAAAGACGATCATGACCATGACATGAATCCAAAACATCCAAACGTATAAAAATATAAGGATCAGATACTTGGTCGTGGGCGGGCGGCGGGCGGCGATCGAGCCTCAGGACTGATGAATCCATTTAATCCACAAGATATACCTAAATAGATTACTTTGTGTTGGACCGCGCTCTCCTTTGATCTCAGTGGGTTATGATGAAACAATATATTATGTAATATGGAAAATCTTTTCGCATTGAAATCCCACGCAAATCCTTTTTCGAATTATCATGAGACTGGTTTTATCTGATTGAATAATATAAAATGCCTTGCTATGCCTTCCTGCCTTGTGTACGTCTACCTTAAAAAAATAACAATTTATTGAAAATATTTTACAAATTGATTTACGAAACGAACGATTGATGTAATATTGAAAAAATATTGATTTTAGGCTTATTTAGTGGTATACCGACATTATGATATGAAACAAGAAAGCGGGTAGTTCGATATGTAGATACTGCCCTCTGCTCGAACTTGATCTCTTGCAGCACTGCAGAGTCCCGTCGTGTGTTGACCACGACTGTACAACTGCGTCTAAATATCGTTAATAATTCAAAATAATCTTACTAATCATGGTAGCATACCTACGTGTCGGAAATATCTGCGAACCTGGCTTAGTGACGTTGCAACGCGCTTGCGTTGGCAGTTGGCACCGGGACTGGATAAGTGAAAACGGGCGAGCTGCGGGGAAGCACATTCCAGCGAGGTGCGCAGATATTTCCGACGGGTTGTATGTACCTACAGTAGCTGGCAGACAACCTCCATGGCGCAGTGGTAAGCACTGTGCTCTTATTAGTGGGAGGTCCCGGGTTCGGTTCCTGGCAGGGGTTAGGAATTTTATAATTTCTAAAGTTCTGGTCTGGTTTCGTGGGAGGCTTCGGTTGTGGCTAGTTGCCACCCTAGCGGCAAAACCGTGCCAAGCGATTCAGCGTTCTGGTACGATGCCGTGTAGAAACCAAAGGGGGTATGGGTTTGATAAAAACTGCCATACCCCTTCCAGATTAGCTTGTTTCCATTTTAGACTGCATCATCATGATCATCAGTTCATCGCTTACCACCAGCTTCAGTCATACGATATCAATCAAATTACAGTCCGTACAAAATGACTTCTCACGCGCCGTTTTAACTCTATGGGTTAACTAAACTATAATGTAATGTCAAAAGTACGGTTCACCTATAAAATAAGGACAAAAATCGTACTTTTGACCTGAAATACTATGACGTGTGACTATGTGTATTGCGACGCGTGAGGAGTTAAATTTTAGGCGCATTTACGCGTTTTATATCTAGAGAGAAATGACAAATTAAAAGTGTCTTTAGGCTTGTTGCCATAAGTACAGCTCGCCGTCATGTACATAGTGCGTATGAGGCCTTAGTAGAGTAGCTTAGCTATCCCTGTAAACGCTCACCATAATGTCACCTCAATGTCACCAATGTTATTGGTCTGTGAATGTCACATTATGACATTGACAAGTGAAAGTGTCATTTGTCAAACGTGAGACTTCAAACCGCAACGCCAAACGTCAACACAAAGTTAATTTTAATCACAGACCAATAACATATAGGATACAGACCACCAACTCCATAGACGATGTTTGTTTCAGTAGTAAGGGGAAGTGGGAGGCAAGGAATTTATATAACAAATTGTCATTGTTGTAGTGATCGTCTGTCTCACATTTTATTGGTTTTTACTATGAGAATCCACAGGACCATCTCTTTCTAACTTTATATAATATATAGCAATTATATGCCCGGATTGTCGTAAATTAGGGATGGCGTGACAGCAGGAAAACCGTAACTTTTTAGTGATGTCCTTTTTACAGATTTTAACGGTTTTGCTATTAATTACCGATTTTCAGTATTTATCGGTAATCCTACTAATAATTTATTAAGAAATTTAGTTTTTCAAAAAAAAATCAATCAAATTTATCAAAATATAAAAACTTTATTTAGAATAGACAATAACCATGTTCCAGTTGTAGTTGACGATAAGTGTTCATCTGTATTCTTAAGCTGTGGGCCACATCTCTGCTGAAGACTTGCGCAGCAAGTTTCACCTGTAATGCATGGTTATTTTTTTATAGATAATTATGTTAATAAACTAAATTTGATAATGCAATTTAGATTTAAAGTAGACATTGGGTTTAAAATATAATTAAAGAATTTAAATGAGTAGTTTGGAAATTCATTAAGATTCAAATTTTTGTTCAAAAAATTATCTTTTATGCTCATAATTATACTATCCTAAACCTAATTATCCTAATCCTAATGTTAATATTATAAACTAGCCGATGCCCGCGACTTCGTACGCGTGGATTTAGGTTTTTAAGAATCCTGTGGAAACTTCAATTTTCTGGGATAAAAAGTAGCCTATGTCCTTCCCCGGGATGCAAGCTATCTCTGTACCAAATTTCGTCAAATCGGTTGAACGGTTGAGCCGTGAAAAGCTAGCAGACAGACAGACAGACACACTTTCACATTTATAATATTAGTATGGATGTGAAAGTGTGGATGTTTGGATGTTTGTTACTCAATCACACAAAAACAGCTGAACGGATTTGGATGAAATTTGGAATGGAGATAGATTATACCCTGAATTAACATATAGGCTGCTTTTTATCCCGGAAAATCAAAGAGTTCCCGCGGGATTTTGAAAAATGAAAATCCACGCAGTCGCTGGCATCACCTAGTATGCTCATAATTATCTTCGACACTATTGGGTGCCGACCCTGGTTATTGGTACTTCTTGTTTTTATGGTGTCTATGTGATCACGTGATGAGATTTTTGTAAGCTGAAACTTAAAATTGACCACACCGGACCACAGGGTCTACAACCCATAGTTTCAGAGACAGTGCTTTCAAAAACGTGATAACATAGACACCACGAAAACAAGAAGTTTTAGTACCAATAACTAAGGTCTGCGCACCATAGTTTTATTGGATTTTTTCCATGGCAAGGACATTATCACAAAGCTATTGTTACAAAACAAATGTTCAGTTACTTGCCTTCAACTTGTCATATCAATTTGGTTTCACATGCTTGTCTGTTAATTTGGTAGACCATCCAACACCTGCCACACCATCAACAGCAAACAGCTTCATGATGTAGTCCCACTGAGCACGCTGACTCCCGATGAGCAAGTCCTTCTTCTGAAAATTATTGTGGAAACATTTGAGTAAATGTGGGACATCATATATATGATATATTTATGACTCAGTGGTTGAGAGTAATGAGTAATAGAAGTTGTTGGCTCTAAAATAGAGTGCTGAATTAAATCTGGTGACTTCTGTTTGTCAGGAATCGGGATATTTGGCAAGGGATTTACTAAATCTATAGGACTTGAAATAACAGAAGCTTGCTCATTCCTACTTTGTTTGTCTGTTTGTGAAGTCGATGGGATATCGACTATGTTAACATCGAGGGGTTTACCAGTCTGTAAAGGGGATATCTCTAGAAATTTGTCAATTTTAAAATGTACTATACCAGGGTTTTTAGAAGACTGTGTAATATGCAAATTCAGCGTGGGAATTGAATCTTTTGTCAATCTATTATTTACGATATACCGAGGTAAGAAATGGGATTCGCAAATCCTGACATTTTTTAATTGCCTAAGGGAGTACTTACGCAAATATGTACAGTTAATCAACCATGCTGTCCATCTAGCTGTGTCGGTAAAAGGTACGGCGTGTAAATGTAGGGTGCTTTTACACTTAGGTACACTACACTGCCTCATATCAGATAAAAAGGATACTAGGAATTTAGAAACACTAACAATTATTACTAAGCCTAAATTAGGCAGGCAAGGTTAAAGAGCACATCCACTATATTATCTCTCAATTAAAACAAAAACATAAAAAACTGAAAATAGAAATATAAAACGAATATCCTGTTATAACTGCAGCACACTTCAAGGTTTAAACTCTCGCAATGGATTAAGGAGAAAAATTGAGTTTTTTAGGTTAGGTTATAAAATCTCTCAAAACCGACATGTTTTTATTTCGAAATTCTATGTAATGAAAGCTGATGAAAGCCGATTGGATCTAATCACCGACCAATAAGATTTGAGCAAAAAAAATATCATAGGTGTGCTGTATGTACATGTGCCTTTAATACTGTGTGAGTGGAGCGAGATAGTCCTGTGGATTTCGAAAGAGGAATAGAAAGTGCGAAAGAAATGGACTGATGCATCTTTTATGGCCCTCAGTTGACAGGGCGATTTTAATTTTTTGTAAATTTTTGATAATGCCTTCTTTGAATCTTAGATATTTTAGAGTTAGTTATAGTTTTTAAGCAAATTAAATAATAAAAGAAACACTACTGCTTTAAATAAGTTTACAAGTGAAGTGTTAAAAAATAAAATATGGCAGGCGACCACGACAGAAGTAAACATCGTTCCCCAGAGAGGCACCGAAGCAAAGACACAGAACGGCACAGAAGTCGCGACCGAGACAAGCGGGACCGCAGTCGAGATCGTCACAGGACCAGCAAGGACCGGGAATCCAGCAGAGACAAGGACAAACACAGGGATCACAATAGCAGAGAGAGGGACAGAAGCAGGGATAGAAGGAATCGCAGTGATAGGGATAGGTCGGAGAGGCCACAAAATCGTGATCGAGGCAGGAGCTCCTATAAAGAATATAATGGAGGAGGGTTGGGAGGCGGTATGTACACTTTGGTCATTCTTGTCAGTTATTTTTTATTATTTTTCAATTAATTATAATCACTAATCTATCAACAGACAGTCCTAATAAAGGGGCTAACTTATATCTTGGAAACCAGACACTTTGGAAGATTTTGTCTCATAAAATACTTGTTTGTATTGATGTCAGCTATTGATTGATATAATGTTTGGCCACTATTTTGGAAAAAAGAAATATAGTGGACTACTAGGCAGGCTGAAATCTTTAATGCCCTTTATTTTGGAATACCTTTCTCTACAACTTTGTCCATTACTGCTTTGAAGTTAATAACAATTTTTTTTCCAATATATCTATCTGCCATCAGCTTTCTAGCCATAATTAGATTTTGGATAAGTGTGGGTTTAAAATTTATGAGTTTAGACATTCCAGTAAATATCCTCCCCTTTTGTGTTGTATATTATTGAGTATGTTCATCTCTCGTCTAATTCTAGTATATGCCATCTTTGAAGCGTTTAGTGTTGGGGCTTACAAGCAATTTCTGTGCCAATGCATTAGGATGTTTTTCCAGTCTAAGCTTGTACTTTGTGGAATACTTGTTCACTTCCTCTTTGATTGCTGGTATTTCAAGGTATCTGTGGATTTCATCATGTATGCATTTCCAATTGCCAGGTCTGGGTGGAGGTGGTGGCGGCGGAGGAGCGGGGGGCGGCCGCTACAAGGCTCAGGAGGAGGAGTTCCTGGACGCGCGGCGCGAGGAGCGCGAGCGCATCGGGGAGGTGGGGGTGGCCTCCGTGTGGGGCAAGTCGCCCGTCAGACCTGAGTCAGTACTCATTTGTTTTCACTCATATTTCAACTTTACTATTATATCAATGGCCAGCGTGCATTGCAATGACTCATGTTTCACCTTTTTGTATGTTGATGGTACTATGTCGTAAAGAGCTGTCATACTCATAGCAGAGTGGTTAAGATGTCCACGCTGTCCAAATCCTATTCTGGAGTTCAGAGATTTGATCCAGATTCCAGAGCACACACCTCTAAATTTTGGGAATTATGATATATCACTTTTATGGTGAAGAAAAACATTGCGAGGAAAGCTGCATGCCTGAGAGTTCTCATTAATATTTTCAAAGGGGTCTTGCACTTGCACTTGGCCAGCGTGGTGGACTATGGCATAAATACTTCTTTTATATTTTAATGATTCTTTCACCATTAGAAAACTACTTTATCCAAAAACATCATAGGCATGCCATATGCATAACACAATGTTGTGTTGTATCAAATTGTATCTGAGTAAATTCTTAATTTTTGTTTTAAGCCAATATTTTTGGCACCATTCCACCCCGGCATGATTTGTATAGTAATTAGATGAAACTAGCTTTAAGTTTTATTGTAATATTTTCAATTTTAAAAAATAATTCCTAAAACTTGTTTTTCAATGTCATTCATGAATTTTTCAGATCTGATGAAGAAGAACCACCGAACAAATCAGAAGTGAGCAAAGAGAAGAAAAAGAGCAAAAAGTCCAAAGACAAAGAAGATACTAAGGTAAAACTAAGAAAGTTAAAGAAAAAGCTCAAAAAAATCAAGAAAGCGCGGAAAAAGGCCAAGAAAAAGTCTAGGAGTTCCGGCAGTGACAGTAGTTCCAGTAGTGAAGAGGAGATCTGGGTGGAAAAAGGAAGTAAGTATTGATCTATTCATTAACTTAAGGAATTACCTCATCTCATATTACCAAACAAACTGGTCAATACAATTTGTACTTGCACATGATTCTATGTCAATGGGAAGCGCACTATAGGTTTTGATTCCCTTTCAGGATCTTAACAGGCATGATAGATTAGCAGATTATGAAGTAGTAATAAGGGTTTTTGTTCTCTGGAGATAATTATGGAGCCCTAAAAACATGTAATTACTAAATGCTAAACTTAAAATAACTAGCTGATAATGTGGCTAATTCCTTTGTACACAATCTCTAAACTAAACTAAAATATCACGTCTAAATCTATTGCTATCCCTTTCATAATGTTGCTTGCGGAAAAGGAAAGCACTAGATTTAGACCTGTTAATTTAGTTTAGTTTAGAGATTGTGTACTAGAGAATCGGCCCCAATGTTCGTGTGGATTTAGATTTTTAAAATCTCTTGATTTTCCGGGGTAAAAAGTAGCCCATGCAAAAATATCTCGGCGATCCGTTGCGAATTGATTGAAGGACAAATCAACAAGAAACACACAGTTTTGCATGTATATATGGGCAGTGGTATACATTACAATTTACACATTTACAGAGGAACATGAAGTTCTAGAAGCATCGAGAAGAGCGTCCAGAGAGTCGGAGCTGGGCGGCGAGGCGCCCGGGCCCGCGCCGCGCTCGGCCGGCGCGCTGGCGCCGCGCGACTTCGGCCGCGCCTTGCTGCCGGGCGAGGGCGCCGCCATGGCCGCCTTCGTGGCGGAGGGCAAGCGCATCCCACGCAGAGGCGAGATCGGCCTCACGTCCGACGAGATCGCGTCCTACGAGTCCGTGGGATATGTAATGAGCGGCAGCAGGTGTGTATAGACCACCTAGACCTAGAGTAGAGACCAGGGCATACAATTCTAGCGACGACCTCCCTACGAAACTGAACGCAAACTAATAACATTCAATTTGTAATGTACACACATGGTTTTGTATTGAAATAGTTACCATAGCAACAACTATTACAAAGTTACTTGTTGGAAATTAGTGTGATTTCAATATACCTACTTTCTTATCGGTATTAAAAAATAACCTTTATCGGGGATGTGTTAGTAATTAGTATCTGTAGCTGTATATGGATGAAATATTGCTCGTAAGACGTGCGCGTTCGATTACCTATAATTTTTTATACTGCTATTAATTTGACAATCTTTTATTTGATAATTAAGTTTTCACTTATGTCGGCAAGTGCAATTCGCAAGTTAGGAAATGAATGAGTATACTTCGTTCGGCAGACATCGTCGCATGGAGGCGGTGCGGATACGCAAGGAGAACCAGATCTACTCGGCGGACGAGAAGCGCGCGCTCGCCGCCTTCAGCAAAGAGGAGCGTGCCAAGCGCGAGAACGCCATCCTCGCGCAGTTCCGCGACGTGCTCAGCGCGCGCGCGCACCGCCGGGAGGACTAGCACTGACCCGGTGCAGTCCACCGCTGGTCGAACGTCTCTTGCAAAGTCAAAGGTTTCTAGCGAGGTCAAAGGACGCGAGCTTATCTCGTGTTGGACCAGACCTTCGTTATTTTATTAAAGCTCAAAGTTTATCTGCGTGGTGTCCCCAACACGGAGAAAAGATCAGTGACTATGAAGTTTGGATCATGGTGGCTTTGGGAGATAACAGGTAATAAAGGTGTGTGGCGGTTGCCACAATAGAAACTAGATGGCGCTGTTCAATCGATGACGTAGTCCCGAACAAATGTACCGCCGATAGCAATCGCACTAACGGAGTTTTCTGCAATCTGGACTATATATAGAAGTTTCAAGACATAACCGTCGGCCCAGCTGGCGCTACCGAGCACAACCAACCGCTCGGTGGGAGATCTCCCCTTTGGTACGGTCGAGCCTGCACACCGCTATAGTCTTATAGTCTTATATTTTCTTTGGAATTGTTCAATATGCAGAGAAACTTTCAGCTTTTATAAAATAATGAAGTCCAGCACGCGCTGGCTCTCTCTATACGTCGTGTGTAAATAAATTATGTAAAATAAAAAATAAGAACTTTAAAAAAATACTTTTATTACAACTTCATTAACAAAATTATTGTTCGCATCTAAAAGTAACAGTTGCACTTATTAAAATTTTGCTAGTATCTTATTATTTTTTTAATTTAGTTTTTCTATGTACAAATGTATAAAAAGTTTAAAATAAAATAAAATTAACATTATTACGATGTAAAACTAAAATCACAGGATCCATGTCGTGAATTCAACTTAATAATTAGAAATACACAATATGCGCAAAGTTATATATTAATTGCATTAATATAAGATACCTACACGTTACATATAGACTTATCCTATATATCCTCTCATAAAATTATACTAAATCGCATGAAACTTTTTCACTCAGTTTCTGAACTGCCCATGAAACATATTATAATCATAATTGATAAACATGAATATTATTACATTCATGTATAGTAGGACTAGGAATATTTGAATGGGGCACGTAAACAAGGGACTATTTGCGGAGGACAAAAATGGGTCACTTAGGGCGATGCAACGCAAGTCGCAACGGCGAATATTTAAATGGCATATAATGCGTAACATTTAAATATTATATGGAAAACGACGACCGCACTATAAACTGCACAGTTGAAAAGTGTCTTAATTTGATCCTAAAGTGATATGAATTAACAAAAAAATATCGATCAATAAGTGCAATAAAAATGCTTTTAAATTTGACATGTTACAATGCATTTAATTTCGCCGCAAAAACTTTGTTGTCATGACGTCACACGGATTGATAAGCAACGGTCTTTCCTTAGTGAAATACACGAATCTATACTAAAACCGGATAGCGGACCTTTCACAAAAACGTGCCCGAACGAGAAGTCTGGAAGCGGACGGTGTCCTACTCGCACAGTTGCTAAATAGGGTAACCATATTTGCATAAAATAGGTTGCAGAGATTATCTTGAGCTATAGCTCAAGATAATCTCTGCAACCTCAGTATCCTCAATAGCTCTGCCAACTGCTGGACAAGAGTCGTTACATGTTCAAAGTATGCATTCATACTATGAAAGTCTTAATAAAGCTACATGTCTTCCAAATCCTTTATCTTCAAACACTGCGCTTAATTCATCCCAGGGTTGCTTAGCTGTGTTTGCATTTCGAATATATTGCACACATATGTGCTTCACAGCTAAACTAAAATATGAGCAGGAGCACGTAAATCTCTAGATGGGCCAAATATGGGCTCTGTACCTTCAATACATGACCATAAGTCATCTATGATCAAGATGTGGCGCTTGTTGAATTTCCAGATATTTGTAGTTACTAATACCTTCCAATTTCTCGAACGGTAGGTACATTGTGATGCCGATTAATTAACGCTCCAAAAGCCAATGTCCAATCTTCACGACGTACTTACACGTGGCAGATCGCTGACGCAAAACAAACTTTGCGAGATCCGCCGCGTCGCACACCCTCGTAGTCGTGACCAGTAATTGACGTATACCTTTCCAATTCCAGCGTGGTCAAGCCCCACAAGTTTTAGCCTTGGAAAAACAGTGATAGAAATCTGCTGCTGACTGTAGCATTTTTGCCCTTTATATTTCTTAAATTTACATTTTTTTGGATGTAAATTGTTCTGTAAAACCCAAAATCATGGTTATTCTAGCGTGCGAGTGGGACACCGTTGTACAGATTTGTGGCTCTCGCTCGGCACGTTTTCTCCAGTTGATTATGTCATAGGAAAATTTATCACAATGGTATAGTCTGTTTTTCTTTCGGTGATATCCTTAAGTACTAAATCCAGTTTTAGTATAGATTCGTGGTGAAATACATTACAATTTCAATCCATGTGACGTCACAGTCGGAATGAACATGGCGGTTACGGTATCATGCGTTTTGGATATCTGTAGAACAGATTGAATAATATTATAAAATTAATTATTAACATTTTCCGATTGCTTATTCCTTATACTATCTGTTTATATATTTTTAGACTTTTTTCTCGCTTGGTGTAAAAATACCGTATCGACAACAATATAGTCTCTACAAAGTCCGAGCTATCATTTTCCATCACAGAGTGATCTGATCACTGGTCGTGCCCGCCCTCGTAGTGCGCGAGGCGGGCACGACACGCACGCAGCTCCGCGCCCAGCGACGCGACGGCCGCGCGCGCCTCCAGCAGCTGCGCGCGCAGCGAGCCCCCCTGTGTCTCCTGCGGCCCCGGCGGCTCCTGCTCCTCGTCCATCGTGATGTCTATGGTGGTCGAGTCGCCTACGTCATGTATAATTTCGTTTACCACGTATGTTGGTGTGCTTGTCTGAAATAATCAAATGAACTACATCCAGTTGATATCTCTCCTCGGTCTCGTTTAATATAATTATAACAAAGTAAAAAACATTCGTTTTAGCTCAGTCAATTTAGACTCCAAGGTTACAATAATTCACACTTGGCTGAAAATTGGTAGGTTGTTCAAAACACTATTATAAATGAAATGTGTGTGAGGATGTGAAGTCCTCATCAATCCGACACCTGGAAAAAATATTTCTTATTGAAATGTGGAATGACCTCACCTGTGCAGCGACAGCGGGTGCTGCAGCCCTGGTGTTGGCCAGCAGGCGCTGCAGGTGCGCCTTGTCCAGCACTATCTTTAGCGCGGGCCGCGGCTTGCCGGGGACCTGTGCCAATGCCTTGTTGGCGGCCGGCACTCGCATTACTTTCAATTGCTGGAAATCACACGTAGCACTCAAAAGTTTGAGGGGGGGGGGGGGGGAGGTCTTACTGTTCCCATTACTCATTGCAATGGTAATACTGAGACGACGTTTTTCCAATCAGTCTCATTATACCCATTGCTAAAGAAACGACGAATGGAAATAGTGAGACTCATGTCCTCCTTCTCGGTATTCCCATTTCAGTATCAGTTTTACCGTCATGGGAAAGCTCAGCGGACATAGTGAGACCCACCCGTTTGAGGAGATTTGAGCGTCATAATAATGAACCGGATAGCTTAGCCGTCTAACTTCTACATGCCAGTGACAGCAAGAGGACATATTGGCCAGCATATCGACTGTGAACTGACAACATGCCCTGAGAACTCAAACTTTTGATGATTTCACTTTTATGAAGTTATAAAGCTTGAAACAAAACATGTCACTAACGAGGCTTCACCTACACTGATAGGCGTATTTAGGTACAATCGCTAATGTAGCTCAAGGTACCTAACAAGTTTTTCAAAGTCCGTCATTTCTCAAGTTATATCTATGAAAGACAAACATCTCGATTTGACATCGGTACATTGAAAATAATGGCATAGAGATACTGTCGATCACTGGCAAGATCGGAGAGACCCTGCGGGCCACACCCTCCAGCAATGCCTTCCGTACGGTCTCCAACGGGGAACAATGGCGCAACATCATGAAGAATTGATATCTCGAGGGAACCACGACCTTTAAAATGAAGGGATCGGTCCCTCTAGAAAAATCTATGAAAACTGGTATTTGGTCTTTCGGGCAAAATGAAGTACACGTTACAATTTTTTGAGATTCTACCCCCTCTTACCGATTTTCAAAAATCCCACTCAAGCAAAGTTACTGTACGTATTTTTATAAAGTTACACATAAAAGTATATTACCTGTAGATCATTCGGATGAATAACCCTTTTCAATGGCTGATTCTTGTTCAAGGTCACCAGTTTGACTCCCTTCCCGAACTTGGCAGGCTTCACCCTCGCCCCCTTGCCGAAGCCCTGCACCAGGCTCGCCTCCGCCACCCCCACACTATCCGCACTGTTGGCACTAGTGTTGGCACTTGCACTAAGGTTAGTGTTCACTTGGAGGATGTTGGCGCTGGTCACTGTGCGCGTGTTGGTATTGTTGGTTAGGATGTGGGGATCGTTCGTGACGGCGCTACTCTCTTTTAGCATTAGTTTGCCGGCGTCTGGAAAGTGACAGCGGCACTTATCAGCTCAATAGGAGATTAAGCAATTTTTCAGATTTTACTAATTTCAGTAACTTTGCAAGGAAAACATTCAGTGATAGTAAAAAAATTGTACCTAACCTAAGCATAAAACCTCCTAATTGTATTTAGGCACTGACTATTTGGATAGCTGAAGAGAACTTGGTTAGAAAATCATCCTCGTCTAGTCTAGTCCTTTGCTTTTGAGGAATATGTCGAAGAACACAAAATATATAGTCCGCGACAGGACGAGATTGCAATCGGGGTATGAGGCGGTGGGGAGGACCACCCGCACTGGTTTAGTGCGGGAACTGTTAGGGTGTGCGGGGCGTTCTCTCCTCGATTGCCATTTAAACCTGTCGCGTACCTACTATGGGTTAGGTTTAAAGACGTTTATATTCTCATAAAGACAAAGTCACTTACATGAGAACTTAATTCTAAGAATAAAGTTTACAAATATTCACCATTTAGGTACTCATTCAATAATGCATTTTTCGAAGTGATTCGCATTACTCATAATGTGAGCAGCTCATTCAGTTTTAAATGCATTGAATGAGTGTACATTTTTTATGTATGCAGGTATTTGGTTATAAAGTTTAGCTCCTTCATAGGTAAGGGTTTTTCTGCCATAATTTGTTCTAGTTTTGGGTAGGATAAGGTAACTGGCTCGACGAGTTTTAGTTTTAATTTTTGTAAATGTGATATTTGTGTAGATTGTTTTATTTATAGTTTTCCTGACAAAAATACATGTGTTGTATATATATAACTGATGAATGTTCATAATTTTGGTGTCGATGTAAAGTTTTTTAGTATGTTACTATAGATAGTTCAATCTACGAAGACGCGCCCCATTTTTTGTCCAAGTGTCGTATACGTCATAATAGCTATCTGCATGCCAAGATCCGTCCAACAGTTTAAGCTGTGCGTAGATCAATCAGTCATTCAGTCAGCATATCCTTGATTACGCCCCGCGACCCGCGGTTTCCACGCACGAATCACGATATACAGTGGCGGGCGTGCTCGTCGACTGAACTATCTATACTTACCCGACAGCACTACAGTACGTCCACTCCGCAACGCGGTGAGGGCGGTGGAGCCTCGGTCCGCTGGCAGCAAGGTGATGCCGTGCGCGCGGAGCAGTGCTGCGCCGACGTTTGTGGCGCTCGTCGACTGAACTATCTATACTTACCCGACAGCACTACAGTACGTCCACTCCGCAACGCGGTGAGGGCGGTGGAGCCTCGGTCCGCTGGCAGCAAGGTGATGCCGTGCGCGCGGAGCAGTGCTGCGCCGACGTTTGTGGCGCTCGTCGACTGAACTATCTATACTTACCCGACAGCACTACAGTACGTCCACTCCGCAACGCGGTGAGGGCGGTGGAGCCTCGGTCCGCTGGCAGCAAGGTGATGCCGTGCGCGCGGAGCAGTGCTGCGCCGACGTTTGTGGCGCTCGTCGACTGAACTATCTATACTTACCCGACAGCACTACAGTACGTCCACTCCGCAACGCGGTGAGGGCGGTGGAGCCTCGGTCCGCTGGCAGCAAGGTGATGCCGTGCGCGCGGAGCAGTGCTGCGCCGACGTTTGTGGCGCTCGTCGACTGAACTATCTATACTTACCCGACAGCACTACAGTACGTCCACTCCGCAACGCGGTGAGGGCGGTGGAGCCTCGGTCCGCTGGCAGCAAGGTGATGCCGTGCGCGCGGAGCAGTGCTGCGCCGACGTTTGTGGCGCTCGTCGACTGAACTATCTATACTTACCCGACAGCACTACAGTACGTCCACTCCGCAACGCGGTGAGGGCGGTGGAGCCTCGGTCCGCTGGCAGCAAGGTGATGCCGTGCGCGCGGAGCAGTGCTGCGCCGACGTTTGTGGCGCTCGTCGACTGAACTATCTATACTTACCCGACAGCACTACAGTACGTCCACTCCGCAACGCGGTGAGGGCGGTGGAGCCTCGGTCCGCTGGCAGCAAGGTGATGCCGTGCGCGCGGAGCAGTGCTGCGCCGACGTTTGTGGCGCTCGTCGACTGAACTATCTATACTTACCCGACAGCACTACAGTACGTCCACTCCGCAACGCGGTGAGGGCGGTGGAGCCTCGGTCCGCTGGCAGCAAGGTGATGCCGTGCGCGCGGAGCAGTGCTGCGCCGACGTTTGTGGCGCTCGTCGACTGAACTATCTATACTTACCCGACAGCACTACAGTACGTCCACTCCGCAACGCGGTGAGGGCGGTGGAGCCTCGGTCCGCTGGCAGCAAGGTGATGCCGTGCGCGCGGAGCAGTGCTGCGCCGACGTTTGTGGCGCTCGTCGACTGAACTATCTATACTTACCCGACAGCACTACAGTACGTCCACTCCGCAACGCGGTGAGGGCGGTGGAGCCTCGGTCCGCTGGCAGCAAGGTGATGCCGTGCGCGCGGAGCAGTGCTGCGCCGACGTTTGTGGCGCTCGTCGACTGAACTATCTATACTTACCCGACAGCACTACAGTACGTCCACTCCGCAACGCGGTGAGGGCGGTGGAGCCTCGGTCCGCTGGCAGCAAGGTGATGCCGTGCGCGCGGAGCAGTGCTGCGCCGACGTTTGTGGCGCCCGTCGACTGAACTATCTATACTTACCCGACAGCACTACAGTACGTCCACTCCGCAACGCGGTGAGGGCGGTGGAGCCTCGGTCCGCTGGCAGCAAGGTGATGCCGTGCGCGCGGAGCAGTGCTGCGCCGACGTTTGTGGCGCTCGTCGACTGAACTATCTATACTTACCCGACAGCACTACAGTACGTCCACTCCGCAACGCGGTGAGGGCGGTGGAGCCTCGGTCCGCTGGCAGCAAGGTGATGCCGTGCGCGCGGAGCAGTGCTGCGCCGACGTTTGTGGCGCTCGTCGACTGAACTATCTATACTTACCCGACAGCACTACAGTACGTCCACTCCGCAACGCGGTGAGGGCGGTGGAGCCTCGGTCCGCTGGCAGCAAGGTGATGCCGTGCGCGCGGAGCAGTGCTGCGCCGACGTTTGTGGCGCTCGTCGACTGAACTATCTATACTTACCCGACAGCACTACAGTACGTCCACTCCGCAACGCGGTGAGGGCGGTGGAGCCTCGGTCCGCTGGCAGCAAGGTGATGCCGTGCGCGCGGAGCAGTGCTGCGCCGACGTTTGTCGCGCCTGTCCCACTCGCACCCGCGGGAGTCCCACCCGTGGCCGTCCCGCTCGCTCCCGTCGCCACCCCGCCGACACTCGCAGCACGCCCTACGTTCGCACTCGCCGGGATTGGCTGTTTATTTAACCACACATTAGCATAGCTTTCTTTGACTTTGCTCAGACTTCAGCCATGGTTAAAAGAAGACAGATTTGTCTTTCAAATAAATGTCTCATTTTAGCACGCTCTATTTATAGACATATTATGACTATGAGATCTATAGATCTCAGTCGAAGTGCGGAAAATAAACCCAGGTCAAAAAAAAAGAAGAGTTTATATTTTCAAAATCTCAAGATCTTTGATTGATGAGACAACTAGAAACAAATTAAGTAAAGTAAAAAAATCACAATAATTCTAACAACTTACCTGTGTTTTCGACTCTATTATAATCTTTTTCTCTGCCTGAACCTTTACTTTAGTTTGTGGTTTGCTATCAATTCCTGAAAATATCAGCTCATGTTATTTTATTATTACCTATGTATAACAATTTACATTATAGTAAAAAAATATTATGTAATTAAATTTTAAGTATTAAGTAGGAACTCACTTCTAAATAAATGTTGAGGTTTCGGCCGCTCTTCAAATACTTGTTCTGAAATGAAAAAATATTCATGAATTACCGTAATTAAATACCTACTATGTAGTAGGTATAAACTTAAAACATTTTGATTTTTTATATAATAATAATAATTATCTATAAGAACTGTGGTCCTTTATCACTAACTATGCCGCTGGAATACCCTAAAATGCTTCAACGGTTGAAGTGAATCAGCGGAAAATTAAACGTCTATATAGAGACGAATCCAGGTGCAAAAGAAAAAAGATGATACTGATAAAATGAAAAGAAAAAGCTAACTTACCCGGCACGGTATTGGACTCTTCCTCATCAAGCAAGGCCACTAGGTCGGGTCTATTCGCACGCAGGGCGAGACATCTTGGAGTCTTGCGGAACTTGCAGCGCAAGCGCGGGTTGGCGCCATGTTTCAGCAGACACCGCGCCACCTCCAGCTGCCCCCTCGCCGCCGCCCAGTGCAGCGGAGTCATCAGCAGCATGTCGCGGCAGTCCACGGCGGCCTCGTACTGCAGCAAGAGATCCACCACCTCCACGTGGCCCGCGGTCGCGGCTAGGTGCAGCGGTGTGCGCTCCACCTTCGTTCGCGAGTCGCGACTCACGCCCGCTCGGAGCAACACGGCACATGTTTCCACGTGGTTGTTGGCTGCTGCGAGGTGTAGGGGTGACGTGCCTAGCTGTGAAGTATAATCATCATGATCAACCCATCACCGGCTCACTACAGAGCACGGGTCTCCTATCAGGGTAAAAGGGTTTTGGCCATGAAACTTGATCTACAGCCCAAGCTCAGCAAACTTCGACTCTCACGCCGATCCTCGCCCAATGCATCGCCCCCCACCCGGGCACTATTCACTCACCCAGTCTGTGGTGAAGGGTGACCCCTTGGCCATCAGCTCGAGCACCGTGTTGGTGTCCCCCGCGCGCGCCGCCAGCAGCAGCTTGCGTCCCAGCTCCACCCCGCCGCTCGTCGCCGCCGACCCCCGCCCACTGCTCGACACTGATGCATCGCCCCCCACGGCCACGGGAACTAGGGTCTCCGACTAGGATAACAAAAGACGCGACATGGAACTTCAAGTCTTGTCGGGCAATACACATCAATAACACAGCACAGCGTCTATGGACTTCGCCAGTGAAAATGACAGGTCTAAATGATTTCCAAAGTTTGTTCCCGTTTGAATTTCTCAAAATCCTTTAAGAGTGGGGGTCTACAATACAGATTCTAGTATATGCAACATTTTAAATCCACCAGTTGTACTGTGGTGCATGCTGCACGTTGCATCGTACAGATTTGCCTGTTTCAGCAGATTATAGCAAAGCTTTTGGCTCCTTGTATGTGCTATATCTGGCAGTTGGTTACAATACTGTTTTATAAATGTAGTTACTGATATATAAATAAATGAATTAGGAAATGTGCTTTCATATCTAAATATATAAAAGGAAAAGATGACTGCACAATCAATATATCAATGCACAGCTTAATCTACTGGACGAATTGGACTGAAATTAGGCATGCAGATAGCTATTATAACGTAGGCATTCGCTAAGAAATGAATTTTGAAAATTCAACCCCTAAGGGGGTGAAATACGGGTTTAAAATTTGTGTAGTCCACGCGGACGAAGTCGCGGGCATAAGCTAGTTACAAATATGTACTTACTGAGATAATTTGTGGGGAGGATGATAAGCGTACAACTACATCTTCACTGCAGAGATCTGTGCTCATGTTGAATCACCTACAATTATAATTGCTAGGTATCATTTACTTAATACTACTCTATACAGACAGATTCTCCTTAAGTATACATCATTGACAGTTGGGGATACTTATCACTATACTACCGAGCAGTGATAGCCTAGTTGTTAAGACATTGGCCTTCTATTTGGAAGATTGGGGGTTCGATCCTAGGCACACACATCTGTCTGAGTTATGTGTGTTTTAAGCAAATAATTAATATCACTTGCTTCAATGGTGAAGGAAAACATTATGAGGAAACCTACATGCCTGAGAGCTCACCATAATATTCTCAAAGGTGTGAGAAGTCTGCCAATTCGCACTTGGCCAGCATGATAAACTATGGCCTAATAATTCTGAGAAAAGAGTGTGTGCTCAATAGTGAGCCGGCGATGGGTTCGTCATGGTGATGATGATATATCATTGCATGATGAAAATTAGAAACAAAACTTAATACTTATTTGACATTTTCTAAATAAAACACTTTCTCTTTAGAAAATGGCATATTGGTATGGTAGCAGTTAAAAGTTACTAGGTCTTATACCTAAGAGTATTTAACAGAGATTTATATGACAACTGAAAGAATCATCATCTCTGTTAAGCAATCTGCACAAAGGTAAGATAAATCTTTCCTTTTTTAAGTTTTGCTACATTCGAATATCTATTCATGTTTATTTTTTTAGCGATTAGTTAGGTATAGAGCGCATATGTAGGTACAAAGATAGGACTAGGTACCTACCTACCTCATGATAATATCATGTTTATCATGGCCTTCCATAATTCTTGACATAGTGGATTCCCCTGTAATATTTCAACTTTCATTTCGCGCTTCGTAATTTACTTGTCAACTTTTCTATGAACTGTAGAAACAGGATAAGGATGTTGAAATCAAAGTGCTTTTCCAATGCACTTTCGATGACCGACCACACACTTCCTTTTCCTGTCCCGACGGAAGTTCTTCTATTTACGAAATTATTGTTTAATTCTACGATAATAGACCAACAGAACTCTTACCTTATTCAAATTTACTACGTAATTTAGCTAGTGAAATGGTGCATTACTATTTTAGTTAATGATGTAGATTGTGGACGTCAACAAATCTTCATAAGTTTACGATTTATGAGTGATCTATAGAAGCTATAGTATACCGCGAAAATAAAAGTCAAATTAATTGTTTCGCAAATATTGTGAAAACTTTCTTCTAGAAAGAAATTTACAAAGCCTTTTATTGGATTATTATATTATTCTATGGCTTGAAAAATGAGAAAATACTTTTATTGTTATTTTAATTTTTATAGGTTATAGGTATTTCTCTGAATGTTGGTCGACCTGTTAAAAAGGTATAGACATAGACAATATAAGTCATTACCCACTTAAGTAGTCTTTACACGAAGCGAGTAGACAGGTCATTATGGATTTAATATATGTTGACAGTAATAGTTCTAAAACCGAGCAACCGCCTCCGTGTTTTTTCAGCTAAGGCGCGAGTCGCGACAATGGCAAAGTATGCAAACACAGGTTTGTAATCACTACGTGTGTGCAAAGTCTCAACCTCTTGGTCTGGTGTATTTCTGTAGCTGGCAATCAGTAGAATAGTAGAATTAGAGTCCAGAGCCGTAATGTCCAGTCATAAAGAAACTAAAATGTGACGTCATTATGAAATATGCGCGTGTTTGTGCGCGAGCATATGACGTCATTACCGGATAAAATTCAATGAAATTCTGGTCGGTGATGAAATTCACCTTTTGATCTCGACTAGGTACCTATTTATTTAGAAACAAAACTTAAAAATGAAATTATCAATGCCAAGATACACGTTCTGTTTGATCAGCCAATTAACATTTATGTTTTGTGATCTTATTTTTAATTGCGTTAGTTTGTTCCCTAGAAGTCGCGATGGTTTATTAGTTTTATTTATGTGAGTAAAAAAAAATATTTTTGTTTATTTTATAGCAAATAGCAAGCAAACAGTGTTTAAATATAAAATTCCCTGTGATAAAATGGATTTAATTAGATTTCAGGATTTGTTCCTGATTCTATCTATCACAACAATGTTGATGACATTTTTTTCAACATATTTGTTTCAAGTAAGTTACTACCTTACTTATAATATAATTTTTAGTTTATTAAATACTAGGTACTTACTTATTTAATTTTCAGAACTTAATCAATTTAAACTTAGCAAGCTAACTTTAACGCAAGGTTAAAGTTAGCTTGCTAAGTTTAAATTGATGTTCCGGCTTTTATTCAAAGAAACTTTTATAAGCTTGTGCATTAATAAAGCGGTATTGCTGTATTTGCCTGCATTTTATACTCTTGGATATTCTGAGCTCGCAGTAATAGAGAAGAGGGTATAAAAAGTAACTTAAACTTAATTGTCAAGGCAGGTCTAGTAGAGGTGCTAATCCGCAAGTTCCGTGCTGCGGGTGCTGTGGTTATAGCGTACGTGCTGGCCAGTGTGGTGCTGCATGCCGCGTGGCTGCTGGAGAAGTGGGCCGACCCTGAGTCTGTGTCCACTCCTATGCTCATCGTGCTGTTCACTCTGCAGCGATGCTGTGAGTATATCGTCACTTCTCAGTGTCACTCGGTATGATGTAAGGATTCTAACGATACCCTATCCATTCAAGCCTGTTTAGGCTTTAGGTAGTCGAAAGTCCACGGACACGTACGAAGCGATTTGCCTCCTTGCTTCTAATTCGAACTGCTAGGATATGGAATGCCCTTCCAGCATCAGTTTTCAAGTAGAGATTGATTAGGCACCTTCTAGGCAAGCGCGCTCCATTTAAGGTTGCATCATCACTTGCCAGCAGATCTGATTGTAGACAAGCGCTAGTCTATAAGTTAAAAAAAATGTTTGTCATGTTCCCCAGTGTCGCCGTGGTACTACTTCTTCTACAAGCGCGCCGCGCTGCGCGTCAGCGACCCGCGCTTCTACGAGGACATCGACTGGATCAACCAGCAGCTCGCGGCGCATTAATGCTCCACTGCTTCGACAACTCCTACTCTACTGGATGGATGGATATTTTAGGTTGACTTATGATATTCTTTAGTTTTCCTTAGCTGACTTAAAAGATAAACAAATCGCAGAAACCCTCGAAGAAACACGTAAGCGACGCTATTTGCCCGGCGCTTCAGACCTTCTCGAGTTAGGGTTTTCACTCGTATAGCTACTTGTTTAGCTTTTAAAAGGAAAAGTACGGTCGGCCTCAGAATTCGAGTAGCAATTCCGCAAAACTATTGCATGAAAAAGCATTTATGACCTTTTTCCATAAACACGCCACACAGACATTGTACGCACGACCGTGCCGTGCAGTGCAAGTGAAATTGATATTAAGGTGCTAAACGAGTTTTGGCCTTTTGACTGTATACATACATATTATTTTTATGACGCCAACTAATTTGTATAGTAACTAACTACTTGGATTTTTTTCTTACCAGTGCAGTGTAATCATAAAAAGGAAAACAAAACTTTCTTAAATTCAAAACTGTCAAGCCAAAAAGCAAATAAAAGGTTTGAGTTGACAGTTTTAAAAAAAATAGGTTTGTTTTTCCTTTTCTCATTACATCGGTAAGAAAAAGATGCAAATATTTGAGAATTTAGCCATCAGAATCAACTTGAAGATCGAAACTAAGGACAAAAGTCCCTCGTGCTTTACTGCACCATGTGCAGTACATGTGTTTGTGTTCTATCGTGTACTTGTGATGCTGTTCTTAGCGACCCATTTTTGTCCTCCGCGGACAAGTCCCTCGTCTGCTGAGGCCGTTAAGGGAACCTAGGGCAATTAAAGTATTATATTTGTTGCATTCCGGTTATGGCAAATACTAAGTTATAAAGTATTTTAAAATATTTAAGGTGTCCTGAAATATTAAATGATGCATTTACCATACCAAAGTAAAATACTATGTGAATCTCTAGTCTGTTTAATTTAGTATTAAGTAGGTATAATATTTTTTCTGTTTCGTTTGAAATACAAAATGGAAAGAATCTAAATAAAACAATTATTATAGTAAACATTTTTATTAATTTATTTAAAAACACAAAATTTTATAATTATTGTACATAATTTAATTTATTTAAACAGCACAGTACAGTAACAGTAGAAGAAAGTGTAGTAGTAGTTAGAAATAAACTGCTTATTATTTTTATTGAATTTATTATTAATTTAATTAACCAAACAGGTAAAGCCTTGGCGGGACGTACAGCAAGATGGATGGTGAATAAGACGCTTTAAGTTGCTTTTTCACTGCTATCAAAACTACAAAGTACAGTACGCCGCAGAAAGTAATGCATTGACCCCGCGCCACCTATTTACACAACGTTCGATGACCGCGAGCGTTGACATACATTGCGAACTTTTTTTTTTTCAATAGATATAGCGAGCAAACGAGCAGGCGGGTCACCTGATGTTAAGTGATTACCGCCGCCCATGAACATTTGCAGCACCAGAGGAGCCGCCGATGCGTTGCCGGCCTTTTAGGAATTTGTTGGTTTAAAAAATAAAGGTAAGTGATCAGTACTATCGCCTGTCTTCGTTTTTGCTAGCGTTTTAATTACACCCTATATAAATCTCTCTCCGCCGACGGCATCAGAACTTGGTGCGGCACAGCGGGCAGTTCGACTTGCCACTGTGCAGGAACCATTTTTTCTGAAACAAAAACCTTTTTTAATAATTTTATTGTTACGGGGTACGTGGCATCGAGGCCGAGCCTCCTTGTCCGCGCGTGTCCTGTGTCTTGGGTTACCAGTGCGGTGATTCGCCAACTCAGCGTTCAACGATGAATTATAGCCACCAAACTCATTTGACATTGCTACGGCTTCCAGATGCAGAGTTGTGAATTAGTTGCTTTAGACGAATCCCGGTGTAGTGTCTGTACTTCATATCTATACGTTGTCTCACGTACACGATGATGGTAGGGTAGTGTTGTTTCGGCAGACTGCGCTCATGCTGCGTGTAGTAGTGAGCCAGTGAAACACCGATACCTATAACTAGTTTACCTCATCGCTTGATAGCGATCACTACACCTGGGTTAGCAGGTAGTACATACCAGGCAGGCGGAGTGGAACTTGTTGCGGCACTGGTAGCACAAGACGTTGGGGAAGCGGCCCGACGAGGGGTGCATGCGGCAGTAGCACACGTAGCACTGCGCCGCGCTTTGCATGCGCGAGTTGATGGCGCGGATCCACATCTTCAGCGCGTTTAGTAGTGTCCCGTTCTGCAACAATGGACACAATAATTATACACAGCATAAACAACAGATGAACAAGAGAGAAAGGGGAATGTTAGTCACGATTACCGTGGCTAATATACTTTTAAAGAAAATACCTGGTAGGTGAGATACATCACTATCCAGCTGGTGTCCGGTGTGGGCGAGTTGGGCGGACTGCTGACGCTGGGCGGCACCAGCGGGTGCTCGGGCGCGAAGCGGATGGTGAGCTCCAACTCGTGATCCTCGAGCTCGAGCCAGCACTGCACTTCGCCGCGAGACCATTGGATCGATATCTGGAAACAATCAAATTGTGGATAGAATTAGACAAGAAAGACCTATCTTTGCAACTTAGGTCCTGAGAACATAGATAGTACATAAGAACTTGATTGAGGGAGCTAGCCGTAGAACTAGCAACCGACGCGTCAAAAACGACTCGGAGCTTTGTAGTGCTGCTGTGCTCCTTCAGAACACCATGATGTGGTATTTTATATCGTTCACTTGCGTCAGGAACAAGATGAAACACTTCGCGCATATGACCGGCAGCGGTGAAATCCGTGAAGACATCGCTCGCGTCATCGGGGAGCGTGTACGCTTTTTCGAAGCACTTGCTACAGTTTTACAAACGTAGAAGCTGTTAAAGTCGCGGCCGTTATACCCGCTAAGTGGCGGTCTCACCCGCGCGTCGGGCAGCTCGTGGGCGCGGTCCTTGAGCTGCACAAGCTGGCGCTGCAGCAGCACTGGCGCCACGGCGGCCGGCACGAGGCGGCGCAGCGCAGCGGCGACGCGCGACGGCGCGGCGCCGCTCCAACTGCGCGCGCCCGCCGCGCCCGGCCCGCCCAGCGTCTCCGTCAGCACGTGGCACGCCAGCGCACTCACCGTGTCACCCGAGCAGCGCTCTGCGGATCATATTATCAACGATAGATATATTGTGTATAAAGACAGTCACATTTACTTATTTTCGAAGTATACCGCGCCGCATAAACAAACAAGCCATAATCCGCTAAAATAGACAATAAAAAAATCAAAAAGATAACATAACCTCCCAAATGTCTAGTACTTTTTTTAAACGTTACAACGCACGTAGAGGTGATGCTTTTAAAACTTATACTGATAATGCTACTACCTTAGCTGGTGGTACGAAGGAATCAAAGATTTTAGATTTTTTAATTAAAATTCAACATTAAGGCCAGTAACTACGGCATATTTAATTATAAGTATCAATTGAATATTTTGTAACAGTTACCCCGAGTCACCAGTAGTACCGGTGACTCCGGGTAACTGTTACAAAATATTGAATTGATTTCACTCACCGTACACGTCGAGGGTGGGCAGATCCCGGAACTGCTGCAGCAGCGCAGCGCTGAGCGCGGGGCCCCGCACGAACGCGAACGCGGCCACGGCGCTCGGCAGCAGGCGCAGCGTGCACGACATCAGCCCTTCCGCGTACATGCGGTCTCTGCGACACGACACCGGGGCTGGCATTACCACGCAATATGCGATATCGTGCTTACAGAATAGAAAAAGACCACAATGATTTGGAACCCACACAGGAAAATGGTTCCAAACAATACTTGCTATGCTTCACTCAAAATTAAATACGGGGTTTTTGTGAAACATTTTTTAAACACTGGAAATCTCAATTAAAAAAAAAATGCAATTTGCAGATAATGGATAAATTAGAACGTGTACAATATAGCCCGTGGCACGATGTTTTTACAAAATGACAAATTACTTGTTTGGTTTGTTTTGTCTGTCAACTTTTAAATTGATGATACTGAGATTCGAAAGTTTCTAATAGGCCAATTGTAATAAATAAAATGATGGCTTCATTTTTAGCAGTTCTGTACCTAAACTCTGTCGTATAGACATGATGCAGGTCGCCGCGCGCGAAGCTGCACAGGCGCAGGAACGCGGCGGCGAGCAGCATGTACCCGAGCGACACGCAGTGGCTGTCCGAGAACGGCACCATCTCGCACGTGCCCTCACATAACCTGCAAACACGATTTTTTATTTATACTAGCGCTTGGCTGCAACGGGTTGCGAAGCTGAAGTGGCAATGCGCAGGGCACATAATTCGAAAAACCGATGGACGTTGGGGTCACCAGTACATTGGTTACTGAGTTAATGTTCGACCAAAGTCTTGACGCAATGCGTGTTGCAAGAGATGACATGGATCCGAGACATGGTCGCTAACTACAGCCCTCATAAGAAAGCCCGAATCACTCGGCGAGTGATGGAGAGAGCTACGCTTAAAATTTATCTGCGTAATTAAATCAGAAATGAGGAGATACGTAGGTGAAAATGCCGAGTGAAACGGGTCTGACGCGTGCGAGGCCGCGTGGGTCGCGTTTAACTTTTTTAAAATTTACAGATTAGCACTTGGCTGCAATCAGACCTGCTGGCAAGTGATTATGCAGCCTAAGATGGAGCGCCCTTGCCTAGAAGTGGTCTATTCACTCTTGACTTGAAGGTGCCCATATTAAAAGTGAAGAGGAAAACTGATGATGGATGCGGACTCACTTGACGTTGGACAACGCAGCTTCGGTGTAGTCCTGCAAGTGGTTCATGGCCTCGTGGAACAGAGCGAAGCACATGGCAGGGCGCGGCGAGCCTTCGTTCTCCTCGGCGTTCCACTCGCTCAGCTTTTGTGCTGTGGATTGGAGTTTCGAATCGAATCATCATCAACCCATCGCCGAATCACTACAGAGCACGGGTCTCGTCTCAGAGTGAGAAGGCCACGCTGGCTAAGTGCGGATTGGTAGACTTCACATACCTTTGAGAACATTATTAAGAACTCTCAGGCATGCAGGATTGCTCACGATGTTTTCCTGCTTAAAAACGCACATAGCTCCGAAAAAAAATTTTTTTTTGGAGGTACGTGCCCGTGATCGAAACCTCGACCTCCGTCCGAGGCGGACGTCGCAACCACTAGGCTATCAACCGATTATGTTTTATTGCAGGATAAGCCCTTAACGATAATCACGCCCTAAAGAAAGCAATGATGAGGCCAAAGCTTGACAACAAATTCACGTTTTCGGATTTTTTCCTTCACGTGTGCTGTAAGACAATGCTACCTGCCTAATTTCAAAATTTTAGGTCAACGGGAAGTACCCTAAAAAATTTTTCGGTCTTGACAGACAGACAGCGAAGTGATTCTATAAGCGTTCCTTTTTCCCCGTTCCCTTACCATCCTCAAAGACCAACGGCTTGACCATGATCTGCAGCGTGTGGAAGGCCAGGTACTTGTACGCGTGGTGGTTCATGGCCAGCAGCGCGCGGGTGGCGGCTTCGGCCAAGCCCTCCATGGTCAGCTGCACGGCTGGAGTGTTGGGGATGGCGTCCCAGTCCATGTAGTTGGTGGCGGTGATGAGGCACCCGATGGTGGTCACGCTGCTTGCGGTTACTGGGCTGTCCGTTGAACCTAGATCATTTTATTTATCTAATTTATCAACCCAGAGCTGGCTCACTACTATGTGTCTCCTTTCAGAGTGAGAAGAGTTCACCAGTTCACGCATTATGGAGAACTCTCAGGCATGCAGGTGTCCTCACGACGTTTTACTTCCCCGTTAAAGAAAGTGGGAAAACAGACATTATAGTAGGGAAAATATTGACACTTTTGATAAAACATGTGTGGTAGATCTGCGGACATCCAAACTATTTTTGTTTTGCAGAATAGAGTCATTCGAGCAATGGGCTACTTGACTCATATCTAATTTCGTCCAATAAATCATTATTTATTATAGTATTTTGCTTAAGACAACGAAATATATCAATAACAATTATTAAAAACGCAGGATGGATATATAAATCCAATTTTAAAAAATACAGTTTTTATTTTTATTTGAAACGCAGAAAACGCTGTCAGCCATGATGTGACGTCATTAAATATGTAAACAAAGAAATGTCATCCCTATGTCACGCGGGGACTAACGTAGTATCCATATTTATAAAATTTAGAGTCCTGACTAACTTATATATCAACGCACAGCCTAAACATCTAAACAGCTGGTCCTAGATACATGAAATTTGGTGGGTGTGTTCTTTGTAGGTAAAGAGAAGGTATCCACTAGGAAAGGATTTTTTGAAATTCCACCCCTGAGTGGGTTAAATGGAGGTTTGAAATTTATGAAGTCCACGCGGGCGAAGTCACGAGCATAAGCTAGTTTTTATATATTTCTAAAAACTCATAGTAAACGTAAAAAAATATCGTTTTCTCTTTATAAATTGAATAAGTTATTACAACAAAGTGATCTTTGCAAAAATAAATTTGGGTTGAAGTCGTTAGTCATATAGGATCCCTTTAAGCAAGTCTTCGCGTGTTACGTATATTTATTTCACTGGGCACTCTAATCCACAACTTTCCTGTGGTCTTTATCGATGCGTTTTTTACATTCTCGGATGATACAATAACGAAAATTACTATATTTTTCATGTACACTAGTATAGAAGTCATGTTTATTAAACTTTGGGAGGTTATGCTGTTGTTTACAAATGCATGACGTCAGAGCACAGATAATCTATCGGCCAAACATGGCCGACAGTGTTTTCACCTGTCTAAGAAAAATATATTTTTAAATGAAAGTTTTACGGTTTTTAGGGCGCAAAAAATATAGTGTTAATTTTTTTGATATAATAGCACAAATATTAACCATTTAAGACCAACTTTAAAAAAGTGTCAAGTAGCCTATTTACACACCTGAATCACGCGACACCGTTCGTGAAAAATCTTTTTAAGACTGAGTGGTGTCATTAATTGTTATGTAATAGTACTTACGCAGCACGGTTAGGAGGATCGTAAACAAGTGTTTGTTGATGTCGGGAGCGAAGATGTCGTCCCACTCCGACAGCAGCGTCTTGATGTGATCGGGCGGCGGCGTCAGCGCGCAGCGCAGCTCGCGCACGAACGCGCACACGCGCGACAGCAGACGCGTCACGGCACGCAGCAGGGCGCACACCTGCACACATATTTTTTCAACTGGCTTTACGGCTCTGGGTTCTAGTCCTTTTGAGCCTAGCTGCACACAGATACGGGTTGACCACAGACTCTAATTATTGGTCCGCCCCGAACTAGCAGATCTATTTCAAATGATCGCATCATGCATCAGTGTGAGCGGCGTCTATCCACAAAAAACCGGCCAAGTGCGGCTCCGCGCCATCGTATAAGAATCTAGATGTTGTTACGGATACAGCTATCCTTACCTATCTATATAAAACCCAGGCATCGCCGGGGGAGCTAACATGTCGTCTAGCAGTCCAGCTACGTGTAGAAATTTGCCATCTCATCACGTTCCGGCACATGGAATCATCAAGGTCTGCAGCCACCTCTGTACGTGATCTCTGGTGCTAACCGACCACAGAACGGTAGAGGGGAAATCGATATAAAATCGATAGAGTTAGTTTTAAGGCAGCATTAATCTAGCATAAGTAGTATTTGTAATTTAGATAAGATATAGTTAAGTAAAGGCCTTCGTGTCCCAACGTCGACACGAATGTCCTAATTAAATCATTTTCGTAACCAAAAAGGACTTCTACCTTCAACCCCCGCTCCAGGTAGCCGCCCTTACGTAACTATGTGGTAAACTAATTGTTTGGTCGGAACGAGAAGCTTTTATTTGTTTTGTGATGGAATCGACGTATGACGTCATAGCAGCACGTATACCCAAATAAAATGGTGGCTATACATTTTTACGACGAAATTTGAAAGACAAAATTTAAATGCATTTTATTGCACTTATCGATCGAATAAAACTTTTGTGAAATTCTGGTAGTTTATTTATACCTTAGGATCAAATTAAGACACAAAAAAGGGTGAGATACCCCATTGCTACTCACACCAGTAGTCCCCCAGCGGCGCACGGTGCGGCTCACGGAGTCCAGCAGCGAGCTCAGACTGATGTTGACGAAGTCCCAGTGGCTGGCGAGCATGGTGCGCGCCTCCGCCGCCACCATGGCGCTCAGGTACTCCACGATAGCCACGTTACTCATTATCTGTATCCACGGCACGTCGCGCAACTCCCTGACACACGACAATAGTACGCTGCGGTCAACATGTAATATACGCACACTCATATACACGCAGTGGCGCAGTGGCATATGACCTGCCAGTAAACAGTTTCCTACCTAACTAGTGCCTACCCTGGCTTCAAGCCCTGTGCACGCCACTGTATACACGCACACGCTGATGTTGTTGGAAGAGCGAAGCCATCTGATAAAAGGCTAGTAAAGTAATAAGGAAAAAAAAAACTGAAAAACAAACATTGCAGAGACATCAATGTATATTAAAGAAGAATTGTCGCAAAGAACACTACAGAAAAGGAAAGATCTTCAAGAGGAATTAAGAACTAGAAGAGAACAAGGCGAAAAAGTAATACTCAGATACGACAAAATTATAACATTGAATAAGTAGTACAAACTATACTAAATAGAATACAAAACATTAATTAAACCTTAAAAGATAAATGTTTTACCCTCGAATTCTAATTTAGTCGATCTATCAAAGACTATTTTAAAAAACACATTTTATTGCAGGACAGGGACCCATATAAAACATGGTTACGTAGTATTAAACAAATCAAAAACGGTAAATCATCGGGTCTTGATAATAATTTGAGTATACTCAGTAATTTGAGTGAGCAAGTGATATCTGCAGAAAATATTCTGTACTCTAAGCTACGCACCCTATTCAATACGAGTATTATTAGCTGATATTCACGTCTACCTGCTGACCTAATTCAGACAGACTCAGCTATTTTTAGGCTTAAACATACAGTGCAATACATGCGTTTATGCATGCTTTCTAGACCTGAGCTGCGCGTTTGATTTAGTGAACTATGATGTCCTCTGGAGCATACTGGAAGCGGTTCAGCCCAAAATATGAGATATAGGAAGTCTGCTAAGGTACTGGTATGGTATGAAAGTCAAATTAATCTTATAAGATGGGGCGACGCGACCTATAGTGGGTATATGCTAGATTGCGGGGTTCGCCAAGGTGGGCTTACCTCTCCGGACTTTTTCAACGTTTACATCAATGACCTGATACGCAAGCACAGGGGCAGAAGGCGCGACTGCCGTCTGGGAAGTGTATGTGTCAACAATCTTAGCTATGCAGGCGATGTGGTGCTTTTGAACGCCTCGATTAGTGGACTAAGAAACGTACTTTTAATCTGCGGTTGTAATATCAATTAGGATAAGGTAGCTAGTAATGTAATAATTACCTCTCAAACAGCATCAAGGAGTGTCGCTTGCGCGGGCAATAGTAGCCGTTAATGACGGGGTCGGGGCTGCACGCGTCGCGTATGGTGACGGTGTCGGCCAGCAGCTGCACTATCACGCTCGGCTCGTACATGTGCGTGCTGAGCAGGCTGCGCATCATTATCTTGAACCGCGTCTTATAGTCGCGGCTCGCGTCAGGCGAGTATTTCGCTTCCGCCTACAAATGACAAAATAATCCAGGGTAAACGTGATTGGAAACACCTATCACAAAAAAATTTGAAGATCGAGAGTGTAATGGAACACTATAAGTTTTAATACCAACATAACCAAAAGTAGGTAAAACTAACCTCCAAATTAAGGTAGTAAGCATTATTGCTAACAAGCTCCTGTAGAGATGGGCAACCCAACAATTCTGTCCACTGCACTTTGTCCACGTATGGGGATGTTTCTGCAAAGAATTTATGTGCGTCCTCGTGCTCTGATGTGGGTTCACATTTACTCTTTTCAGATGCAGATTTACACTGTTCTGGTTTAGATTTAAGTTTCCTTTGTTCCAATGTAGATTCAGATATACTTGGTTCTGATTTAGATTCAGTTTTAGTTTGTTCTGGTTTGGATTCACTTTTACACTTTACTGATATAGATTCACTCTGATTTGTTTTGGATTCAGTTTTACTCTGTTCTGGTACAGTTTTAGATAACTGTTCCTTTTTAGATTCAGCTTTACTCTGTTCTGATTTTGGATCAAATTTACTCTGTTTTGGTGTGGGTTCGGTTTTACTTTGTTCTGATATAGATTCAAATTTACTCTGCTCTGGTGTGGATTCACTTTTACTCTGTACTGGTTTTAAATCAGATTTGCTCTGTGGTAGTTCTGAATTTATATTTTCTTTTAATATAGATGGACACAGTTCCGATTTAGATTGGGAAATATTCTCTTCTAATGAAGGTAATTTGATATTTTTCTCCTCTGCGATCTTGTGCTCTGTTACAGTTTTAGAATCGTTCTGCCCTGATTTCAACGTAGATTTATCTTCGTTTGCAATATCATGTTGAATTGTTACTTTGTTGTTAGTATCCTTTTGCAGTAATTTGGTTCCAGAATCCTGTTTTGAATTTTCTTCAGAATCTCTCTGTTTAATTTTGGATTCTAAAACATTATCTTCTGCTGGTGTTATCAGCAAGTCGTTTTGATTGAATTTTGTTTTAGAATCATCTTCTACCTTTTCAGAGATTTTCACATCATCATTATGAACGTCATTTTCTTGCTCTAATCGAGGGTATTCTAGTGATTTATTTGGACTTTCTGGTGTTTTATTTTCTTGGTCGTTAATTTTTGCAGTAACTTCATTGAATTTAACTTCAAATAATTTTCTCGCAAACGGCCAATAGAAATGGCCCCGTTGGGCAAATGATTCGGTAAGGAAGGAATATATTGCATCGTTTGTTTCAATAGTAAAGTCAGTTAAAATATCTTCAAGTAGACATTCCATTTGCTTTTTAGTTTGACATATTATTTCATAGTGTGGCCACTGGAAGGAAAAGTATGAAAAATACATTTATATAATATGTATAATGTATAAATGAATTAACTGATTGGCTGACATCATATCAACATACAGCTCAAACCGCCGCTGGCTCTAGAACCTAGAGGTTACACATACAAGCTTTCATTTCTGAAAATCCTTTCTACAATTTTTTTTAAATTTATAGACAAGCGCTTGGCTGTAATCAGACCTACTTGCAAGTGTAGCCTAAGATGGAGCGCGCTTGTCTATTCAGTATTCACTTTTGACTTGAAGGTACCCATATTAACAGTGACTGAACCTACATGCAAAATATCAAGTTTTTAGTCTCAGCGATTTGAGCTTTATAATATAGAAGTTAATTAATTAAAAAATACTTACAAATGCATAATACTCGAAAAGTGTGTAGATTACAGCATAATCATACATAAACCGACTAAACACTCCCTTGAAGTGAGAGTCACTTAACAACAAGTTACACCACGAATTACACTTCACTTCAATGTCAAGGTTTTGTGTAATCTTACGCAAGAAATAACCGCGAAACAGACTTCTATGTACTGATATCATAAGGTCCTCTTTTGATAACTCCTCGGGCTCTTTGTCAGACTCTAAACCAATTTTCTTGCAAAGTTCATCATTTCTTTGGAAAGCTGGAACAATATGTCCGTGTATGCAATCGCATCTCAGTGCGTAGAACTCTAATGGTGTTTTTGGTTGTTTAGTTTCTATATGCGTGAACAGTTTGTCAGTGAGAGAGACCAGTTCGGTAACACTCGGTTTGTTATCTTCAGTGGTACCGAAGAGGTGTGTGCAAGAAGATGCGGCGTCTTCTATGCGGTTTACGTCCAATTTTTTTATGCTGAAAAGGTATAAAAATCGTTAAAATTATTTAGTGCTGCAAATGTTCATGGGTGACGGTAATCGCTTAGGCTGAGATCTATAGAGCGCACTTTGACTTTGCTTAGGCTTAAGACAGAGTTAAAACGAGACAGAGCTATATCTATCATACAGAGCTATATATATATATATATATATATATATATATATATATATAAATCTGTCATATAAATCTGTCTCGTTTTAACTCAATCTTAAGACTGAGCAATGTCAAAGTGCGCTCTATAGATCTCAGCCTTACAGTACGCGGCAGAAAATAATGTACAACGGTAATGTATAATGTAATGTACATTAAGGAACAAATTTAATATCCGATCAGAAATTTTTACTAGCTTTTAAACTTTGTCTCTAATCATCACCAAGCAATAGACGTACACCTGGACATAGGTCTCTTGAGTCTTGTAGGGACATCCACAGACCACGATCTCGTGCCGCCGCCATCCAGCAGCTCCCTGAGTCGTTTAATGTAGTCTGTCCACCCAATAAGGGGGTCTTTCAACGCTGCATTTGCTAACGTAAAGTTAAGGTTTAATTTTTAATAGTATAACTTTACTTGGGGCCATACGATTTTTTAAACCAAACACCTGTTTGTGGCTGTTTAGACACTTCGGCAATAAAATGACGTGGTATAAGACCCGCAAATTGCTATTGCGCTGGAACCATGTCTCATTAACATCGAAATGACGACATTTGACGTAACTTCATTCTAGTGCTGACGTCACGAGCAACTTGTAACTCACTTGTGGAATATGTGGTCACATAGGTCCCGCAGAGCGTGCGTCAACAGCTGGTCCCGCCGCGCCTCGGGCAAAGCGGGCAGCGCGTCGCGCCACGCCTCCCACACTAGCGCGCCGGCTGTTGTTGCATTGTTCTTGTTGTCGTGCTGCAACCGACACTTGTATAGTAGTTTTACCTCATTTACGAAAAAATAATCAGTACCCTTATTATAAATGCGAAAGTGTTTATTTGTTGGTTTTTTGGTTTGTCCTTCAATCACGGCGCAACGGTGCAACGGATTGACGTGATTTTTTGCATGGGTATAGATAAAGACCTGGAGAGTGACATAGGCTACTTTTTATCCCGGAAAATCAAACAGTTCCCACGGGATTTTTGAAAAACCTAAAATCCACGCGGACGAAGTCGCGGGCATCATTTAGTTTTATATATTTAGGAGATGTACTACAAAGCTAGTTCGGAAAGAAAATTGTACAGCGAAAAGTCGACATGAAACTCACAGGCAGCCGCAGGTGGTACCGGAAGAGCTGCCTCAGCAGCGGCTCGCAGTGTGCGTGCGCGGCGCCGCGCGCCAGCACGCACACCACCTCCGCCGCGAGCTGCGCGCGCCGCAACCACGCCTGCGCGTCGCGCGCTGCACTCAACACTTGGACCACTTTACCCACTGATGACTCGCTCACTATCACTTCTGTGAACACATGCAATACTAGATTGTACAAGGGCATAAAACAAGCCATTTTATCCGAGACGTTTATCTACCCGAGCCGAAGACGAAGCAGATATTTAACTCAAGGGTAAAATGGGTTTTGTGACCCAACCTTCTTTTGCTCTCCTGGTACTTCCATCCATCTCCTTCCCTCAGGCAGCCGATTGTGCGGGTGCGACAGGGACAGCTGAAACATACTCACCCCCTGTATCATCCGGAGCGAGACACATGAGCAACAAGCTCGTCGCTTTATTATCCTCCTCTCGCTTGCACAGCGCTAACACACTCGCGTCCACCACGGAGCCCCGCATCCATCTCCTTCCCGCGGGCAGCCGACTGTGCGGGTGCGACAGGGACAGCTGAAACATACTCACCCCCTGTATCATCCGGAGCGAGACACATGAGCAACAAGCTCGTCGCTTTATTATCCTCCTCTCGCTTGCACAGCGCTAACACACTCGCGTCCACCACGGAGCCCCGCATCCATCTCCTTCCCGCGGGCAGCCGACTGTGCGGGTGCGACAGGGTCAGCTGTATACACCACTCCACTACCGGCGGCGGGAACTGAGAAGTTGCACAATTTAACACGATTTTAACAATTACACATTTATAATATTAGTATGGATGGATAGAAGTGGGGATTCAAATCTTACCTGTTGGAAAGAGCTGAACATGCTGTCCTGTTCCTCTTCAGACAAATATTTGACCACCAAGAACACCATTTCCACGAGCGCCTTGCATCTCATGGTGTCCCCCGCCAACCATGGCCTCAACACCTTGTCGTAAAACCCATACACCGTATCAGCACCGAAGTGCTTCGCTAGCGCCATAAACAGCTCTCTATTGTCAAATTCCATCAACAAATTGGTCAAAACTGGACAAACCGATTGGGAAACTTGCTTTTTATACGCAAAATCAAAATAACTACAACAAGTTTTCTGAACTAGATCATTCAAGTTGTGCTTAAATCTTTCCTTTAGTTGTTCATCACAAGTTAAATCTAATTTTTCACATGTATCATCAATTCGACTTAAATCAATTTTTTGGTCCTCGAATTGTATGCTCATTTTCTTTTTCTGCTCATTCAAAAATGACGTTCGCAATGTTTTTAATAGTAGTATATGAGATTCAATCGCTTGTACGATATCCTCTTGTTCGATGGAAAGTTTGTCGATTTGTGTGAGGACAGTGGAACCAATGTTTTGCCAAAAGTTCCTCGTCAGTTGGTCGTACTTTTCGTTCTCTTGCTGGGACTGGTTGAGCCAATATTTGATCAAGCTGGCCATGTTTGTCATGGAATGTCTTATCAGATTGATCCGCGCTTGGCTTTCTTTGATATTGAGAACCCTTTCCAGCCAAGTTCGATGGACGTAGGTGATAACTTCAATAACGAAGTCGTGGTTTTGTGTGGACAAGTGGCGCATGCATTCGGCCAAGTTGGATATCCAAGTCTGTCTTTCGCTTTTGGAGTTTAATAAGTTTTTGTTGCTTAACCTGTGAACAATGCAAATCTAAATTACTTACTTGAAATCACTACCTCTATTATAAATGCAAAAGTGTGTTTGTTTGTTGGTTTATTGGTTTGTTGGTTTGTACTTCAATCACGTCGCAACGGAGCAACGGATCTACGTAATTTTTTGCATGGGTCTAGTCAAAGGCCTAGAGAGTGAGAGAGTTCCCACTGTACAGTGTGGCCCAACCTTAGACCACGGGATTTTCAAAAACCTAAATCCACGCGGACGAAGTCGCGGGCATCATCTAGTAAGTCATAAAGTTCCTAAGTACGTACGCGTTTTGTGGCCTAAGAGGGACGCGTTTGCCTAAAAGGTGCCCATTCACTCTTGTCTTAAAGATATCTAACTAACTTACCCAGTGAACATGGCGTCGAAGAATTTAATATAGAACTGTTTGGTGAGCAGGTCAGCCGGCAAGCTCGCGAGCAGCGGCACGAGCATGCTCGACAGCAAGCGCGCCGAGCCCCAGGCGCCTAGCAACACAATAACAGTTTCCTAAGAAATTCGTATTCGAAGTTTGTCGGCCTGAAATATACAAGTAGGCATAGAAGAGTTCAAGAACAAAAACCGATTACTCCTGTAAAAAATACCACGACGGACGGACTGTTCATATAATAATAACATACATAACATATTTTCGAAGGTTCTTTAGTTGATACTGAATTCGATACATCTTTTTAAATTTCATTTTCTAACTAATGTATATTTGCTTA
Source organism: Maniola hyperantus (assembly GCF_902806685.2). Taxonomy (NCBI): domain Eukaryota; kingdom Metazoa; phylum Arthropoda; class Insecta; order Lepidoptera; family Nymphalidae; genus Maniola; species Maniola hyperantus. Next base: position 14,924,281 of record NC_048547.1, on the reverse strand, counting down.
TTATACCCACCATTTAATTTTTTTTAGTTGTGAGATAGGCTTGCTCTTGTCAACAAATCAGTACCCTTATTATAAACGCGAAAGTGTGTTTGTTTGTTGGTTTGTCCTTCAATCACGTCGCAACGGTGCAACGGATTGACGTGATTTTTTGCATGGGTATAGATAAAGACTTGGAGAGTGACATAGGCTATACTTTTTATCCCGGAAATACAAAGTTCCCACGGGGTTTTTTAAAACCTAAATCCACGCGTACGAAGTCGCGGGCATCAGCTAGTATAGAATACTTGCACAAGATTGACCTAGTCAACCTTGTGCAAGTATCTAAATTATAAATCTAAGATAATAAGTAAATGATAAAAAAGCTTGGATTTGACTCGCTCCAGCAATGCACAGGGCTGCAATGGCTTGTATAGTATGGTATAATAACATTGTAAATTAAAAAAATAAAAAGAGCAACCGCCGAGTTTCTTGCTGGTTCTTCTCGGTAGGAACGGCATTCCGAACCAGTGGTAAATTAAAACTACCTGACGATTCATAAGCACTTGTAAAAAGTTTACTTGAATAAAACATATTCTATTCTATTCTTATTCTAAGAAATGTAAACTGTACTTACCATTTTCTATCATGTCTAGGAGCCGAGTTACAAGCAGGTCTTTCTTCTCTAACCACAAATGCCATTCCTAGAAATAGAAAACTTCACTTAGTTTGTCTTCTAAACTAGTTTTTGTGCGAAATTTGGTCCATTTTGAAATAACCAAAAAACCCAAGATCGCGTGAACGAACTAAATTATTATAGTTAACTATGAGAATACTTGCAAAATTTAACGCCCCACGTTTTCCGTTTTAAATATTACAAGTATTCTCATAGCTGACTACAGTTTATTTCATACCTTTTAGCCCGTTTTAAAAATGAGGTATTTCAATATATTTTTTTCTAATGCTTTTCTTTCAGGTAGGACTTACTTCGACATGTCTCATGAGCAGTAAGAGCGCTGCCCAGCGCTGCGCGGCGACCCCGGCGTTTCTCTCCGGCTCGGCGACGAGTGCTTTAGCTGCTTTGTTGCCAACTTGCAGCGGAATTCGCGCTCCGAACCGCTCTATGATCCCACCGACTGCGCCATACCATGCCGCTCTATGATACACAAGTGTTCAGGTAGGACTTACTTCGACATGTCTCATGAGCAGTAAGAGCGCTGCCCAGCGCTGCGCGGCGACCCCGGCGTTCCTCTCCGGCTCGGCGACGAGCGCTTTAGCCGCTTTGTTGCCAACTTGCAGCGGAATTCGCGCTCCGAACCGCTCTATGATCCCACCGACTGCGCCATACCATGCCGCTCTATGATACACAAGTGTTCAGGTAGGACTTACTTCGACATGTCTCATGAGCAGTAAGAGCGCTGCCCAGCGCTGCGCGGCGACCCCGGCGTTCCTCTCCGGCTCGGCGACGAGTGCTTTAGCTGCTTTGTTGCCAACTTGCAGCGGAATTCGCGCTCCGAACCGCTCTATGATCCCACCGACTGCGCCATACCATGCCGCTCTATGATACACAAGTGTTCAGGTAGGACTTACTTCGACATGTCTCATGAGCAGTAAGAGCGCTGCCCAGCGCTGCGCGGCGACCCCGGCGTTCCTCTCCGGCTCGGCGACGAGCGCTTTAGCCGCTTTGTTGCCAACTTGCAGCGGAATTCGCGCTCCGAACCGCTCTATGATCCCACCGACTGCGCCATACCATGCCGCTCTATGATACACAAGTGTTCAGGTAGGACTTACTTCGACATGTCTCATGAGCAGTAAGAGCGCTGCCCAGCGCTGCGCGGCGACCCCGGCGTTCCTCTCCGGCTCGGCGACGAGTGCTTTAGCTGCTTTGTTGCCAACTTGCAGCGGAATTCGCGCTCCGAACCGCTCTATGATCCCACCGACTGCGCCATACCATGCCGCTCTATGATACACAAGTGTTCAGGTAGGACTTACTTCGACATGTCTCATGAGCAGTAAGAGCGCTGCCCAGCGCTGCGCGGCGACCCCGGCGTTCCTCTCCGGCTCGGCGACGAGTGCTTTAGCTGCTTTGTTGCCAACTTGCAGCGGAATTCGCGCTCCGAACCGCTCTATGATCCCACCGACTGCGCCATACCATGCCGCTCTATGATACACAAGTGTTCAGGTAGGACTTACTTCGACATGTCTCATGAGCAGTAAGAGCGCTGCCCAGCGCTGCGCGGCGACCCCGGCGTTCCTCTCCGGCTCGGCGACGAGTGCTTTAGCTGCTTTGTTGCCAACTTGCAGCGGAATTCGCGCTCCGAACCGCTCTATGATCCCACCGACTGCGCCATACCATGCCGCTCTATGATACACAAGTGTTCAGGTAGGACTTACTTCGACATGTCTCATGAGCAGTAAGAGCGCTGCCCAGCGCTGCGCGGCGACCCCGGCGTTCCTCTCCGGCTCGGCGACGAGTGCTTTAGCTGCTTTGTTGCCAACTTGCAGCGGAATTCGCGCTCCGAACCGCTCTATGATCCCACCGACTGCGCCATACCATGCCGCCCTATGATACACAAGTGTTCAGGTAGGACTTACTTCGACATGTCTCATGAGCAGTAAGAGCGCTGCCCAGCGCTGCGCGGCGACCCCGGCGTTTCTCTCCGGCTCGGCGACGAGTGCTTTAGCTGCTTTGTTGCCAACTTGCAGCGGAATTCGCGCTCCGAACCGCTCTATGATCCCACCGACTGCGCCATACCATGCCGCTCTATGATACACAAGTGTTCAGGTAGGACTTACTTCGACATGTCTCATGAGCAGTAAGAGCGCTGCCCAGCGCTGCGCGGCGACCCCGGCGTTCCTCTCCGGCTCGGCGACGAGTGCTTTAGCTGCTTTGTTGCCAACTTGCAGCGGAATTCGCGCTCCGAACCGCTCTATGATCCCACCGACTGCGCCATACCATGCCGCTCTATGATACACAAGTGTTCAGGTAGGACTTACTTCGACATGTCTCATGAGCAGTAAGAGCGCTGCCCAGCGCTGCGCGGCGACCCCGGCGTTTCTCTCCGGCTCGGCGACGAGTGCTTTAGCTGCTTTGTTGCCAACTTGCAGCGGAATTCGCGCTCCGAACCGCTCTATGATCCCACCGACTGCGCCATACCATGCCGCTCTATGATAGACAAGTGTTCGGGTAAGATCTTTGAAAATGATTTCTGAGCAGCTATCCTGATCTTTAAGGTATTGAAGATAGGTGGAAGGTGCTCGAGTAAATATCATTCGAAACGTCATCCAATTGGCAATGCGCAGAACAAAAATACGAAATTGCGAAAAAAGATGGCCGCCATACAGATTTCGTCAGTGTCCATCTTGGAGGGTATACAGGATGAAAGAGTGCAAAATACTAGTATACTGATTACTTATACAATTAAAGTATTAAAAAATTACTCTCAACCATCCATATAACTTTAACACCAAATTCTTCGAAAAATGCGTGTTCCCAGTGATAACATATAGATACGAGACATGTCGCCAACTATGGGCTTCATAAGAAAGCTCAGCATCACTCAGCGGGCGATGAAGATCGCTATGCTTGGAGTTTCTCTACGTGATTAAATTAGAAATGAGGATGTTTGTAGAAGATCCAAAGTAACCTACGCTCAACGGGTTGCGAAGCTGAAGTGGCAATGGGCAGGGCACATAGTTCCAAGAAATTAGCATAGCCCATTTAAATGTCTGTCATGTATTGACAAATTACAATGTGCCCTTACTTTCCTCTGAGTTTTATTTTGTCGAGATGTTTTTTCCCTGGGGATTTTACCCTAGAATTTCCTATTTCCACAAAACTCACCGAATAGGCTGCAACTGGTGTCTCATGAGCCCCCAGAAGTAGTTGTGCTGCAGTAAAGGCGACATGAAGGTGTCCCACAGCCAGTCGTCGTGCGCAGCGGGCAGCTTGGTGATGATCAGTTGCAGCGCGTACAGACTGCTCGCCAGCACGCGCGACACTTGCGACTGCCTCTCTTCCGCGTCTTCTATCCTACAATGGCAAAAACAAGTCTGTTCTACAATGCCTAAAACAAGTCAGTTCTTCTATAATGGCAAAAATAAGTCTGTTCTGTAATGGCAAAAATAAGTCTGTTCTATAATGGCAAAAATAAGTCAGTTCTATAATGGCAAAAATTAGTCTGTTCTGTAATAGCAAAAATAAGTCTGTTCTATAATGGATACACACCTTTTCCCCACCATGGCATCAGCATTGCCCGTGAGGTTTTCGTTTAGCAGCGTCATGACTTCCGCCTTGCAAAATGACAGAGCCTCAGCTAACTTTCCTTCGGGGAAGGTGTTCTGTTCACAAAATAGACATTAATAAGCCAGGGCCCAAAAAAAGGATGTAATGTTTTCTGTAATGTGTGTGTATGAATTTGAGTTTCTTTGTTCCACCATACAATAGTGCTCCCCACTGCACCAGAGAGGTCGTCAAAAGATAGTATCGTATAGCCTCTTACGTATATCAATGAGAAGCTACTTGTTTACCCTTTAAGCAAACTAAACAATGCTAAGTCTAGAGGTGCAGGTGGTGTAGTTAGTTTGGCCTGACCTGCAAGTGTGCTTGCGCGACGGAGCACGCGGGCGCGTGCTCGTCGTTGAGCGCCAGCAGCCACGCGGGCAGCAGGCGGCGCAGCTGCGGCGCCACGCGGCGCCCGCACGCGCCCACCATGGCGCCGTGGCATACCTGTACGAAACAATATTTTCACTTCTCATGCTTCGTAAAGTTCTTCTTTATATTATACTAGATGATGCCCGCGAGTTCGTCCGCGTGGATTTAGATTTTTAAAAATCCTGTGGGAACTCTCCAATTTTCCGGGATAAAAAGTAGCCTATGTTCTTCCCCAGGATGCAAGCTATCTCTGAACCAAATTTCGTCAAAATCGGTTGAACGGTTGAGCCGTGAAAAGTTAGCAGACAGACAGACAGACACACTTTCGCATTTATAATATTATTAGTATGGATATTATACTACTTTATATTAGATATTATACTAATAAAGAAAAATAAAGAAAAGAAAGGAAAAAAAGAAACAGCAGGCGCCAGTGGGAACCAGTGGGTAGCCCTGTGGGAACTCTTTGATTTTCTGAGATAAAAAGTAGCCTATGTCACGATCCTGCTCTTTAATACTATACCCATGCAAAAAATCACATCGATCTGTTGCTCTGTTGCGACATGATTGAAAGACAACCCAACACACTTTGGCATTTATAATATCAAAACATAATATCCCAGTGTACCTGCGTGGCCTCGCGCACCCTGCGGTCCGAGTCAATGGTGAGGCTCTGGTAGTGGTGTGACCAGCTAGGCAGCGCTGCCTCTGCATCTGTCATGTTGCCCGTCTTGACCAGCTCTGTCAGTTCTTGTAGTGCCTGAAAACATCAGTCACTATCACCATCTCATCAACCCGTTGTTACCTACTTAATTTAGAATGGAATAGAAATATTTTTATTCAAATTCACTTGTACAAGTACTTTTGAATTTGACAAATAAACCTACCATTAGTGCAGAATGCCTTTGCTACTGAGAAGAACCAGCAAGAAACTCAGCGGTTGCTCTTATTAAGATTCATTTAACCATAATTGCACTTTATTGAGTTTTAACAAGAGTATTTTATTTAAACACTAGCTAGTGCCCGTGATTTATCCAAGAAGATTTAGATTTTTGAAAATCCTTTGGGAACTTATTTTTGGGATAAGAAGTAGAACTATGTCACTCTCCAAGTCTTCAACTATAGCCATGCAAAAAGTCACTTTGATCCATTGCTTCATTGTGATGTGATTGAAGGACAAACCAACAAACAAACACACTTTCGCATTTATTTATTCGTGATTTTTGCAGAATGAATATTCTATACTATTATTAAGTATTCTGTGTTAGAAACCTTAGTTTTTGTAACAGGATCCTTCTTGGTAAACTTCTTGAAACACACAGAATACTCTGCGGGGAGTCCTTGCTCTACACTGATGGCGGCGAGAGAAGGGAACAGGACTGGAGCCCCACTGCCCGCTGCAAAATATTGTTCTGCTTTCGCTGCATGGTTTAGCAGTTCAGCACTACGACCACTGCTTGATGGCTGGAAATATTCAATAAGGTAAGATAAAGACATCTCGTGGTTAGCTAAAAAGCTAGGTACCTATAGGCAGCATAGATAGGAAAGTGTTTCGTATTGTGAAAAAATATTTTCATAATGTTATTGGCCATAATATAAACTGGAATTTGAAAAGTTTCCTATCGGTACTTACACGGACATTATTCTTCGTTCTTTGACTTGTTTTCGTCTTCCCGCCCATTTGATACACGTATGGGTTCAATAGAAATATTTAAAATACAAGATAGTCATCGGTTCTGTGCAATAATTTGCTATTTTTTGCAAAATTACTCTACTTGGCGAAATTTCCAATCACAACAATCGGTGACAGGAGGACAGTGACTGGTGGTGATATGTCACAATGTGACAGTGTGACATTATATTGACAAATGACAACGTCAACTTGACATGAACACAGACGAATAGTACGGTTCTTAAATCTTAATATAAGATCCTATTAATCTATGATGAAATCTAACTCCACTCTCGTCGCTTATCTTCAAATTCGGATCGATTAAAATATTAATACGATTATGTAGTGAACTCCTAATTTTATGGAATATAGGGAATATAGTTGGTGGCGCGCGTTGCATACATACGTACAAAGTGGCATTGCGACGCACGCCGGGCATTGGTTACTCACAGTGATCGTCAAATGAAACAGTTTGTTTAGCACACCCGCAGTGCTGCCTTTGTGGCGAATTAAATATAGGTTTTGGTAGGAATAAAGATCATTATTATTATTTACTTACTCATCATCAAACACGGTTCAGCACTCGCCCGCACAGGGTTAGCGTAGGGCACAGAATACATTTACTTGGCGTAGGGTCTGTGGTAGGTTTAGGTAGGGTAGGGTACGTAGAGGTTTTAGCGGGTGTGCGGGGCGTTTCCTCCTCGATTGCCATCTCGTTAACGTCTTGTTGCGGACTATACATAGATAGGTGAAGCCGCGGAATCAGAATAAACTTAGTGTTTTTGAATCGTCAAAAGAATTCACCACTTGTTTTGAATGCTATGATTGCCGCCTGCCCCTTTGCGAAGGATCTCCGGGCGATGGATATGTGGAATCTATCGCTCAATGAGAAACTAGTCCTCGAGTCGGGAGTTCCTGGTATGCCTGTATGTAGTGCAGGGGCACTTTATTCATCTCGGGATAGAGTCTGCCTAGGCAGGTAACTCGAGGAGTCCAATCTCGCCACTAGGTGATACGTGGAACATCGTAGGGTTTTAGTTGGTCCAAAATAACCTTGCAGTGTCTTCCCGGGCATGGCGGTATCCATGATGGATTTCCCCACGTAAGAAAGACTGATATTATCAGAATTTCAAAGATGGAAAATAGAATAAAAGAACTTCCTTTGCATTGAAATGTCAATATATATATTTTTAATATTCATAAATTCAATATACATTATAATATCAAGTAAAATGAATTACTATAATTTATATAGGCAATATTTTAACACATGTTAATCTATGGTTAAGTTTAACAATCTAGAGTTACCTTAATTTTAACAAGTGGTTAGCGACAGAGCTGTCGGCTCACATTTACAACAAATATTATAATGGCAATAGGAATTCACTTTGGCCTAACATTAATCTTAGTATCTTGCGAACGCTTGTTAATATTTTTGTCACCAAAAAGTTAACGGCGCCGTGTGGCTCGCCTTTTCCTCCTTCCTAATGTACAATCAACATTAATATGAAACTTCAGTTTTTTTATAGTTTTGTAAATGATTACATAATGCTGACTATAATTAAATCACTTATGATCCTAACAGTGGCTAATATTATAAGTGACAAAATAAGAGGCACTCTGTTTACACTTGTCACTGGGCAAATATTGAAGTTAGTCATACTCAAATCATCGGGGTGATTCGATCCACCGAGCTCATTTGACATATTTTGTTTTTAAACCATTGACGGTTTTCTACGAAAAAATCTTTTTATTTCCTTTAGTAAAGCAGCAATGTCAAATGGGTTTGATGGCTATCATTTACCCTCTAACAAATAAACCTGGAATAGCGGTGGAATAGTTATACTCTATTTTGTCTTTCTCTGTCATCAGTAATTTGACATTTGAAGGCAAAAGACAAAACAGAGTATAACTATTCCACCGCTATTCCAGGTTTATTTGTTAGAGGGTTAGTGTTTATCTCTGATTCAGCTAATTTCGGCATTATTCATATCATAGGAATTTTATTATGTAAAACTGGCGTCTTGTGTTCATATTATTATAATGATGACAAAATTGTTGCATTATGGTTTCTAAAAACATTTAACAGGTAATTAATAAAATACCATGGGCCACCGGTTCAAGGGGGCCTGAACAGGGGCCAGTCCAGTCAATATAACATTTTTACATTACTCTTTACGCCACCTACATTTCAAAGAGGTTTTTAGTAAACGCAATATTTTTCAATGAAGGAATCCATGTACCTAATAATAAATTATTTTAATTTAGACTAGGTATTTCTATCCAAGCAGCGTAGCAGAATCACTTGCAACGTTTACAAGCTTTCGCAAGTTACAAAGATTACACTACTAAAACTAGATCTTATAAAATAAAATACTTTCCTTGCAATATTATATTGCACAAGAAATTAACTAAACAATGCCACAGTACATGATGCCCAATTAAAAATTTACATTACATAGTAAGTATACTTATATAAAATTTATTCGAAGCATTAAAATTATTTTTGGCACAAAACTTATCAGCTAGTGATGGGAGGATTATATATTACAGTTTTCCACATCGCATTGTTATCATAATTAATCTTTGGTTTATCTAGCCCACCAGTGATCATTTGGAAATCACTTACACCGCCCGTTCAAGGATCATCTCTAAACCAGCGAGGCAAATGTATAAATTTAACTGCTTAAATTTTGTAAGTCTTATAGTCTGTTATAATAATATGTTACGAAGTCTTATTTAACCCATAACGTATAATGAGAGGTATTACTAGTTTATTAAACTTATATACTTGCCTCGCTTGTAAAGCCAATCACAGGTGAACAGGTTCTTAAAACTAAAATTATACATAATAAAATATGAAATATATCAAACAGGTTCAAATAATCCGACTACAATATTAAAACAACGGTTTTTTGATTATTATATATAATTATTTACATAATATTTTTTTCGCATTTAAACGCAATTTCAAATTGTTAGCAGAATACTGATTTGACTTGAGATCAGTACTTAGCGAGAACAGTGGGATTTAAAAAATTGTGTAGGTACCAAAGATACACTGTTCAACTTAAAATTTTGTATCTACCAATTTGAAATATTGGATTTAGGTAAATCTTTGTCTGTAAAGGTTTTGGTGAAGTTGAAATAATCTCGCATAAGAAATTGATCTCTTTGTCTTACTACCAACAACATAATTTTGATATCGATTTACAACTAGAATTTAAATTATGCGCAAATTTTAAATTTTGTGTTTACGGAAATCTTATTGTGCTAAAAAGTCCACATAATAATAATATACTGCTTGCAATAGTTTTATGTAATTCGTTGATTAGAAACCTTTAGAAATTAATTTTACCTACTTACAATTACAAAATATAGATAAATCATTAGGTATCTCTTAAAAATATTTTAGTTAGGAACTTTCTGTTCTAACATACTGAATAATAATTATTGGTGCGTGAAATAAATAGTGAAAATAAATTAAATGTTTTTGTTTGTGTAAAATCAAATTAAATGCACTACGTATGGAGAATAGGTGCTTCCACTAATAATAAAAAATATTATTTATATGACCATTTACCCTAGAATAGAAAGTTCAAATGGAGGCACCTTCTTAGTTTTTAACTGACTGTATCAATTTAAGTACATCGAATAAATGTTTCTCGAAAAATGGTATTTTTACTTATAAGCGGCGTACCAATAAAACACCTGTTATCTGTATTTAAATATTCATTCAATAATCTATTATTATGGGCAAAATTTTAAGAAAAAATTGCAGATGATTTGCGACATACATTTAACCAGAATGTAATAAACGTGATATTATGGTTATCTCATTAAAATTTATGGTAACGTAAATAAAATAAAACTCTAAAAAAATAAACGTACACAAGGCCCCCTGGTAGTCGGGGCCTCAGGTATTTCGTAATTTCTGCCTTCTTATCGTTACGCCACTGCATTATCTTTTGTATGACGAATAGGTAATTATTATTAAATTCGCAATAATTCGATTAATTAGAAATCGTATAACACAAAACTTCAGTAACAGTTACACTTTAGGGATATTTATATAAGTAAATACAGATTTTATATATAATTATTATGTACCATTGTTTCATAATAATAAACAGATGTTCATTCCTTATTTTATTGTCTCGTATTCATTGTTTCAATTGGCACTACATTTTGTCCTCTATAAGTAAGTTCTTTCACATTCATGACAAGCGTTGGCCAATGTCTGCACGCGCATGATTGTTGAAAGAAACTGACTGCCTTGGTCTTGATCAAGGCAGTCAGTTCGCTCGTCGACCACCGAATGTCTATACATTAGCCAATGTTCGCCATGAGTGTGGCAGAACCATATTATTATTATGCTAAGCGCACATTACATTTATAAACGAACCAACATTCCGCTAAAAATGCATTCCTCAATACTGCAGGTCTATTCCTTAGGATTTTTTCATATCTCAGTGTATAATGGAAGTGCTATAATTTCGGTGTTCCATATTACGAAACGTGAACTAATTTCTTATTGGCTATCTTTGATACCTCTCGTTGTACTACGAAGTAGCACTTAGAAATTCTTTGCTCGCGCTTAATTTAACTCCTCACGCGCCATTTTACTTTATGTGTCAAATTTCATGTCAAAAGTACGATTTTAGTCCTTAAGGCGAACCGTACTTTTGACATGACAGTTGACCCTATAGAGTTAAAATGGCGCGCAAAGAGTCATTTTGTACGGACTATACCTACATGGATATAACCAAGGTGAAGATATCTCTCATCATTATTAAATTAATAATATTATCTAGTATTAACTATCTTATCTACAATTTGTAGATAATATCAATAGGGTTTCAGGATGTTTTGATTTTAGTACCGAAAAAAAAAGGAAGGTACCGAATTAAGGATGCATTCCTTGCGGCGCTTTTGGCACATGCTGTAATGTGCGAACAGCGATTGTATCTAATTACATAATATTCGAATAAAATTAAAGCGCATATTTACAAATAAATCCTCAATGTATTTACATTTTACAATAAGTATTATTTACATTCCCTTACGAACTAATCTTTGGATTAATTAATTATTTATTTATTAATCGAGAGAGTTTTTTAAACACAGCAGAGATCCCATAGGAGTATTATGGAATGCTTTAAACTTATACAATTATAAACTATCTAAATAGTAAATACTTATGTGCTAAAATACGAGAAGCTTAGATATTTATAATTTATAGTATTTAAGAGAATAATGGTAACCACACAGCTATCTATCAGATCCGTACGTGTCATTTTTTCAGCATAAAAAGTGCGGCGTACGACACGTACGGTGTGACAAATGTGCGATTGGAATAAGGAGGTCGCCCACAGTGACTTTTGCAGCGATTCAGTAGCGATATAATAGTCGCGATACTGCTCCTGGTCGTAGGTATACCTTCGCCCGCGTAATGGTACTGTATGCATCGCTACCATCGCGACACAGCATCGACACAGACGCGATGCAGCATCGATACAGTTGCGCTGCCGCCGACGACGCGGCACTCCCCGCTCTTCTTTACCCGATGTCACCAGAAACAGTCACGCATTGGTAGCGATTAAAGAGTACAATAAATACCTACCATAGAGCAGAAACAAAGAGGAGTTGGCCTAAGCAACTGTGCACTGTGATTTTCAACTAGGTCCTGACGTCATCACTGTGGGCGGGGCCTTAGTTAGTATGCTGTCTGCGTTCGTCAGGTTCACATATATTGAGACTCGTATTATCGGTGTGTTTTCGCGTTTTTAAGAACAAAAGGATGAAGTGTTGTGTTTTATCGTGTCAAAGTTATTCAGACAGACGTTCTAATGCTATGAATGGTATCACATTTCATTTGTAAGTAATTTTATACGTAATTATTAAAATAGTTCTAGATTATTGACATCTAGTGTGAGATAGCTGAACTATGTAGTGATATCAATATATCGATGTTAGGTCGCTAAGCGAGTAGTTTTGCTACTAACCCGCAGATGGAAAATTGAGAAGTGGGCGGCGTTCCACAACCCCTCACCCCGCAAAATGTCACTCAATATTTCATAGGGAAATCTTAATACAACATCTCCTCTTTGTTTCTGCTCTATGATACCTACAGTAGCGATGCAGAAGTGATGCTGAATCGACCCTATGCGATTGTATCATTACTGAATCGCTACTATCGCGCGTTGCAAATATGCGACTTACGGCCAAAGTAGCGATACAGATGAGTGCCTAGTACACTCCATAGTATTAACAAAACGCGCACTGAATCGTTGCAAAAAGTTGCTGAGGGCACCCTAAACGAAAGATGACGTTATTGGTAGGTGAAAATTTGGTTCTATATTTGTAAAATACTGACGCTAATACGAAAATAATGTGACCGAAGCTTTATCGGTTCAAAGGAAAAGCAATTTCCATGTTGGAAGCATGAAATTAGATGTCTACGAAAGTAGACGCGAGCTCGCCGGACCTTTGTACATGTTTGTACGTATATAGTTTACTTTATATCTATATATTACACGAAGATCGAGTTATACGGATAGTGTTCTTATCTACTTATATTGTCATTGGTAGACCTGCAACGCCCTTAGCAAAAAACTTTGATGCACAGTAAAACAGAAAAAACGGCCAAGTGCGCACCGAGGGTTTCGGGCTACCTACCGAGAGGACTGTACTATAGTCGTATTTTTTTGATATTTTGCACGATAAATCAAAAACTAATATGCATACAATATTATGCATAAAAATAAATAAAAATCTGTTTTAGATTGTAGGTACCTACAGGTAAAAGCACTTTCATACGATACCCCATTTGGTTGGTATATTAATCTCATTATTCTAGGTCAACGGGAAGTACCTACCCTACAAGTTTCTTGACAGACAGACAGACAACAAAGTAATCCTATAAGGGATCCTTTTTTCCTTTTGACCTCAAAAACTAAAAATGCTAATTAACTCTTTGGCTTCGTGCTACGTAGGTACTACTAAAAGCAGCCACGGGTAGAGACATTGCCTGGACCTACATTTGAGTTCAAGTGAAGACGCTGACTCAACCTGAGGCTAGCCTCAAGTCTTACCTACATTTTGTTTTTATTGTGATGATCACAAGTTAGGTGCTAGGGCGGCAGATCATTATATCCTACGTATTATTTGCACTTTGTTTAGCAAATGCTCATACCGTGTTCGATTCGAAAACATTAATAAATTCATAAACATATAACCATAACATAATGACAAGATCTCTCTTTAGGCTGGCCGCAAACTGGCAACTTTCGCGTGAGCAACTTAAAAAGCTTTGCACAACAGCCCCCCAATTGTGTAAGAATAACCATTTCATGGCTATCGCAAACGTCAAGAAATTCTGCCCTTTGATTGGTTGATTCGCTGTTTACATTTTTTCACAGCCAATCAAAGGGCAGAATTCTTGACGATTGCGATAGCCATGAAATGGTTATTCTTACACAATTGGGGGGCAGGTCAGTATGGTTAGTATAAGATTTTACATCTCACTAACGTTGATAGTATTCGAACTTCGAAGCACCTTAACGTTAAAATGAACATTAACTGTTAATCTTGCTTAAAGTTCAAACCTACAGCTAGCGCTCCAAGCGGAAACTTTCCGAAATTAAAATCGATGGTATTTAATTTTTAACTTTAAATTAAGGAGCTTTCGGTTCATTTCACTGATGTTATTATGTTTTAGCGCTGGAATTTCACCAATGTTGATCAGAAGATCAGAAGTAAAATCTCATACTAACCCTACAGTGTATAAGTTTTTTTTTCACATTTCGGCCAAGTTACTTATGGTGAATTTTGTGACAGTGACAAACTTTGGTAACGGCTGATTTTAGGAGAAATACGGAACCCTAAAAAGAAACAATACGATTAGGTTCACTGGGATGTTAATCAACGGGATGGTTGTTTGTGTAGCTATAAACCAAGAGCGAAGGTTTTTACTGTTTCAATCAGTAAGCAGGATTATCGCTCAAGCGAAAACCGTCGATGTGCGAACAACCTTATGTACGAAATATAATATAGGTATATAGTATCATTTACATACCTAACTAATAAGTGTAAAAATGATAAAATAACATTTTGAGTATTATATTACAGGTACTGGCCTTGGCGATACAGTACAAAATAAAATTTATTATACTTAATTAATAATTATTATTAAATAAAATAAAATATTCGATTTTGGCATATTAAATGGCACATTCGTTTCTTTGGTAAACACATTTGGCATTATGTAGTTCATTAGATTATTAATTAAAATTTCAACCGATATTGTACCAATTACAAAAATCAATTAGGTACAAAATAACCCTACCTAATTTTTAAGTTTTTTTTAAATATAGGTATTAAAAAATTCAGCAACTTAAAACTTCGGAAGATTTTAGGAAAAAAAATTTTAGACTTACGTATCTATTAGTTATTACTAAGTAACAGGCTCATACTAGAAGCAGATGCCAGCGGCTTTCCTTTAGTTTCCTGAATGGGTCTGTACTCTGTACTACCTTTAAGATAGTAAGTAATAAAATTACTTTCAAAGTGAATTCAGTTTCATTAATTAAATTATGGTGTGATATAAAATAAAATTTTTAGTTCTCTGCACTTTTAAAATATCATTTTCATCGTGTTGATACGCGTGAGCACTTTCTGAACAAGACAGTGTAAATGTATAACTTTTATGATTTGTATAGTCATTAGATAACTTAAGGTTTTATTGTAATATTAAAAAAAACTTTTTGTATACCTTGTAAACAACATGGGCACGCGAGTTGACAATGTCGAACATGAAATTCCAAATAGATTTGCTAGAACGGTATTAATGGTTAAGTTAGTCTCTATAGGGCTTGCAGATGGCGAACCTGTGGTTCATGTGCTGGCTGTAGGAGCCGGAGTGCGAGAACTTCTTGAGGCACTTGCAGCACTGGTAGGGCTTCTCGCCGGTGTGCAGGCGCTTGTGTTCTGTGAGGTGATGCTTGTGCTTGAAGGCTTTGTCGCATTCTGCGCATTTGTAGGGCCGCTGACCTGGAACATAAAAAAATTGGTCAATTTTAACACATACTTTATGAAAAATACCTATCAAAATTCTACATAGATTGAGTATAATTTTCAACGAATAATTAATCAATTAACAATTAGTGTATATTCAACATTTTTCTTTTTAAGTAAAAAAATAAGTCCAGGCCAATTTACCAGTGAAAAATATCTGGAGTAAAACTTTAATGACAACAGAATTATTATAAGCATTATTTAAGTATTTGTCTTGAATATAATTTTCAGGCTGACAAGTTTTTGGATGAGCTAAAACAAAAGATATAATGTTGTGACTTAACTAACCTGAGTGTTCGTATTTATGTCTTGCGAGGGAGCTCTGCTTGACGAAGGTCTTGTCGCACTGGTCACACACGAACTGTCCTTCTCCCTCTTTATATTCGCTTGAGCTTTTTAGTTTACTTTTTTTAAGTACTGGTCCATCGTCATCGAAATCGTTTTGTAAATGTAGATCATCGCCCCAATTCGGCCGATCGTAAGACGGACTGGATTCATGCCTTTTCTCTGACGACATGTGCATGTTGAGAATCGGTGATCGTCCGTTCGTCATGTCGTTGTACTGCAGTAACTTGTCCATGGGCATCACAGGGTTGAGAGGCATCTTTTGAGTCATTGGCCTTTTTTGTCCACTTATAATTTCGCCAGGTGAGGGCGACAACCGAAAGTCGATATATGAAGAGGAAGAACAATTGGAATGTGGGTACGTGTTTAAATAGTGTGAGCGGTGTGGTGTGGTACTTCGTGAAGATTTCTGACTTAAATTAACGGCTTCTTCGGAATCGGAATGTGTTACTGAAATGCTGCAAGTCGGCGAAGGTGACGGACTCGACGTAACGGACGCGCTCGACTTCTTTGTAGACAAATCCAAGGGCTGGTCGGACATTGCGACCACTTGCGACATTCTCCGTACTCTGGCCCTATTATTTTGGAACCATACTTGTACAACCCTGTTGTCTAGGCCTATTTGTTGTGCTATCTTTTTAAACTCTTCCCGATTTGGACGAGGATTTATAGCGTAGTGCTCTTTCAACACTGTTTGTTGTTCTTCACTCAACGCCGTGCGTACTCTGATTTTTCTATCGCTGTCGTGTAAAGATGCCTTATCTTCGTGATCCTCTTTTCCATAGTCTTCATCTTCACTCGCACTCACTCCACTCTGTATGGACGCCCGCATTTCAGCTTCTAGTCTGCTGAGTGCTACTGTTTCAGCCACTTGAGCCGCTAGCCCTTCGTGCTTTCTAAACATATTTCCGCATAGTTTTTCATGCTCGTAAAGATCACTTTTGCCATTGAATGTTAGATTACACTTTAAACAACGGTGGGGATCCACAGGCTCTTCTTTTACTGTTAAATGATGAGCGGGAGGAGACTCTACTGTCGGGAAAACTTTCCCCGATACTGGAGACAAGCTTTCCATGTTGGCTCTAAAAAAGTGTTTCGTTACCGACGCATTAACAGATTTTAAAATTGTATTAAAGCCTGACTCGTCGCCTTCAGAAACATTGTTACTAGTTGGAACAGTCTCAAAATCACGAGACCGTAACACTTGTTCGTTGTCTCGATCTTCATGTTCCTTTTTAATGGAAATGCTATCGTCGTCCTCGATATCCATCACTAATTCAGCGCTGCCCTCGGATCTTTTATCGTCTTCTTCGATTACTTCTTCAATTAAATCTTCTGGATTAGGGCCGAGTGGACTCAATAGTTTCGGACTCGGGTTCTCCATCTTTCTTTGCTGGTACTGTTGTGAGGCTATCTGTTCAAACAGTTGACTCAAAGAAGCTGGAAAAGAGTAAGGGGCGATACCACTGGCTGGACTCATGGGCATACCGGGCGGCATGTAGAAAGGGTTCATTCCCGGTTGTCCTAAGGGTGCACGGTGATAGTTATTTTCTTGAGGGGACATCGATGCGAAAAATGCAGCTGCTGCTTCGTTGTATTTAGGTAGTATGGGTAAAAACGATGCGTTGTTGGGCGCTATGTTGTTGTTCATCTGCGACGCGACCAAAGCATTCGTTCGTTTTCGGGAGTTGTTTCGGTCCGGATTCAGAGCGGGGTTATTCGGCTTTATCCTTCCCATCTTGAGGTTCATAACGAGACACTTCTTGGAGGTCATGTGCGAGGAATACGAGCCGGAATGGGAGAATTTCTTTCCACAGTTCGCGCATTCGAAGGGTTTCTCGCCGCTGTGTATTCGCAAATGCTCTTTGAGGTGATGTTTGAACTTGAACGCTTTTTCACAGTCGTTGCACTTGTACTTTCGTATTGATGCGCAGTCGATGTGACTTATCATATGCCGCTGCAGGCGGTACACGTTGTCGAAGCTCTTCGGACATATTTTACAAGACTGTTGACAAAGAAAAACACATGATTATAGTAACTTTAAAATCTGCGAAAAATCAATCTTAAAGGTAGCTAGCTGTAATGTTTATATTAGAGCCCTTTTCTAACCACAAAATTTTGTTCAGCAAAAATGTTGTACTAACAATGTTTTACGAACTGTGGATGGAAGATGTTTACGCGATGCAATGTCACAATAAACTATCAGCTGATACATTTTTTGTGGTTTACATTGGGGCCTCTTAGTTTGAAATAGTCAGTGAGATAAGCCCTATTCTTGTGTAGCTTGTAGGTGTTGTTTAGCTCAGTATTACCACAGCATAAAGAGATACTTCATACATTAATCTAGACAGAGCCCGGTCGGGTTACAGGGGAGATTATAGCGACTGGTGAAGGACGACAAAACAAACTTTAACTATTTTTCTTAGTAGTGGATCAGTCGTTCGGGTAAGGTATGCTTCGATCGTCAAGCTACACCGCCTCACTAATTAATCTAAATAAATCTAAACGAATTAAAGCTTAGATTTGTAGTTGCAGTTTAGTTATCATTTGAATATCAACTACCTACTTAATTAAACTTGATATAGGTAATTTTGCAGACACGTTCTAGAAACTAATAGGTATCTGTCTTGGATAAACCCCAGAACTACACTAGACTAAGACTAAGTAAACTAGACTTCGGTAAGAATAACTACAGTACGCGGCAGAAAATAATGTACATCGGCCTTTAGAATGACATTTCGGCTTTGTAGAGCGTTGTCTCTGTCACTCATACCTATATGACGTTGTGACGGCCTCAACGTCAGAGACAATGCTCTACAAATTCATTATCTCTTAAAGGTTGATGTACATTAAGTATTTTCTACCGCGTACACGGGTTTAAAGATTTGTATGTAAATTCTTGAGAGCGTGTACCTTTGAAACAGAATATTTTAACGAGGAAACCAGTGGCACATATCCTACATTGTATTTACAAAATCTTATTAAGTTCAATCGGTTAGTATTCAAATGAGAATGAAAGTACGTTTGTATGGAGAACGCTGAGGCTGTCTGGCTTCCGCTATATGTTTACGCTGTGGTAGTACTCGGGACGGGTACATATAGAATGGGCACTGACATATTTGACGTTATCCACCTGAGTGCTGGGCGCGTGCAGGGTCTCGTGGCGCTCCAGCTGCTCGCGCGAGGGGTAGGCGCCGCGGCAGTGCCGGCAGGGGAAGGGGCCGCCCGGGCCCAGCGGCGAGCCCGAGCGCTCCGCCTCCTCCTCCGGCGGCTTGCCCTCCGCGCCCGCGCCCGCTAGCGGCCGGACTGCAACAACACACTGCCTTTACACTCCACTAATGTTGCCGCTCACTACACCTAATGAGGAACCAACTAAACCAGGTAAATCTGTATTATAGCGTAGGTACCTACAGCATGATTGCAGCCTACCAATATTGAGCCATGATTATAGAGCTTGAAAATCGGACTATATTTCAACCTGCATGCCTGAAAGTTCTCAAAGGTATGTGAAGTCTGATAATTCGCACTTGGTCAGTGCAGAGTGGTGAACTATAGCCCTTCTCATTTCAAGAGACCTGTGCTCCATTTGAGTGAGCCGGTGGTGACGCGATGGATTGGTCATTGATGAAATGATTATGAGACTACGACGTGAAAAATCCACAGCAATTAAATCAGTAGGTAAGTATAAAACGTGGATTTTATATTATAAATCCACTGTAATGAACAATTTTATTAAAGCACATGTAATCCCTTTATTCAGGTGCGATAAAGTCAATAAAACGTTAAAAATGAGATGAAGGACTCCCGAGCAGCGCCCGCTGGCGGCGAGCGGCGGCCAATTAGCAGTGCTTACACGTTATAGGCACAGAACAAGTTGTCGAGCAACACTTCACTTGAGATTTTATGTTTCAAGACTTTTCTTTCACCTTCATCATCATCATCATCATCATCAACTTATCACCACTACTACAGAGCACAGGTTTCTCCTCAAATGAGAAGTTTAAGCGTTTCCTTCACCGTTAAAGCAAGTGATAGATAATACTTATGATTGGTACTGACTCTCAGCACAACTAAATTTAAGAGCATTCGCATCCTCTTCTTACTAATATTATATGGAAAGGACAGCCATAGTTTGACAGTTTTAAGTTTAATTTAGAGCCGTCAAAACCTCGGGACTTTAGCTGCCAGTCTCGAGCGTTTCGTTTAGATTGGTAGCGTGCACTAAAATTTTGAGTCTTTAAATGTAAAATTCATGTTCCGTCCTTTTTTAGCAATATTAAAAAGAAAAGGATGCAGATACTCCAAATTTAGTTTAGCGAAAAACAACAGAATCAGCGCCAATTGTGTATTTTATTTTAATTATTTAATACGCACATAACTTCGAAAAGTTAAAGGTGCGTGTTCTGGATCAAACCCCGCTTCTTCGGAATAGGATGTCACCTTCTTTACGTTGCCCATTGCATTGTAACGTGATTGAAGGATGACATAAAAGCAGTTGTAACATTTTTTTTAAAAAAGAGCAACTGCTGAGTGCTGAGATTCTTGTCAGCTCTTCTCAGTAGAATCTGCTTTCCAAACCGGTTAAGTGGCACGCGCTGTCCCACATGATACCTAAATACTTAAATTTATTTCATTTCAATACACCAATAAACACACTTTCGCATAATATAATATATGGGTAGGTACCTAGTGATATAATAAAGCTCAAGGTATACTTATTATATAACCTATGTATTTCTCATGTTTTAAAAATCAATATCGACTTTTTATCCAGTGACAAAATGTCGCCGATGTGAGAACACGCGTTACACGATAAGCGCTTATGAAAACAAAACACGACAACAATTCAATTTGGAGTCGGTTATTTTGGTAATGGCCGCTTTCCCGCGTAATATCGTTTTTAAACCGGCCGCTAGCGGCGCGCGTCGTAAATCAAATATAATAAAGAGCAAAACAACGCCGCGTACGAGTATTAATTAGTGCGTGTGTAGTCGTATCCAATGATCAATCTTTCAAACCCGCAATGTAAGTATAGTGCGCAAAACTCGGGTTAATGTCCCGCCTACGACGCAGCAATGACACCGAGTGGCCTACTTACGCAACTTTCGTTGACCTCTAGCGTCAGTGAGATGTTTTATTTGCATAAGTATCATGAACTTTTACAAAATATAGGATTTTATTTTAATATTTTTCGCGTTGTTTTTGCTTTCGTTCTGTATACGATGCGATATATTATATTAGACAGTGGCGTGCACGTCATACAGGCACAAACGCACGGCTTACCCTAGTTGTAATAACTCATAGCCCAGCAGCCACCGATTGTTTTTTTTTTTTCGCTGTGAAAATGTTCGATAGAGGAAGCTATTGTACTGCGCAGGTATAAAACATGTCGATTTGGTGGGTGTCGAAATTGTCTAACAGTAAGTTTTTCAGGCAGGTCCTGCCTACCTCTACCTTAACTAGTAGGTACCTACCTACCAAAATATTCATTGCTGTCCGCTAGCTATACATTTTTATTTAGAATTACATTTTTATTAAATTCATTTACAAATCTACTTTAAATGATTAAACTATTTTGATAGCTATAATAAGGTGATGCAAGTGTGCTTGTGCTACTCGATAATAGATGGCGCTAGTGGTATGAAACGGCGATGTTTCGTTTATGATTTAAACGATACAAATGTTACACAGGTACCTACGTAAATAGTAAACAGATAATTTTTTTTTTTTAAACAACACTGGTTACTTAGTTCGATAAATTAGTGTTGAATCAAATTGTTAATACTTACCTAGTTCCTAGAGCCATGGCGTGATGACGATTTTTATCACTCATCGTTATAAAAATGAAACTGTACCTATTTATTTACCTACTAGTAAACTGTACAACATGGTTTAGACAAAAGTAAACCTACCTATGTTTTATCACAATGTGTATCAATAAATTAATCTGTGCGCACGAGCATTCAATAAAACAATTTACACACACATACAAACTGTCACGAATCGTGTTAAAAATTAACAAACACCTACACGCAGAGAATAAGTATGAGTGTAAGCACACTAACAAATCAAACAATCGTCGTTGGCGGTGATTGGCCACACCTGTACGGTTGAGGTATGGGGGAGGAGGAGTTAGTCATAAAAATATTAAGACTCCATGATGTTTTGTAGACTCCGTTTTACAATGGTACAGTAAGTTACTACAATTTTGGTTCTAATAATGATGATGATGATGCAATGATTTGAGCTTCTAAAGATTTGTAATTGGACGGATTAGGTCCAATGAAACTATTATAAGAACCTACGCCTCATGACGTGTTGATATCTTTATATTTCAATTATTATTTAATTAGAATTATTATCGATTTACAAAAAATATTCTTTTTTTTTAATTTTTTTTTAAAGAAAGTTCTAGGATTAAGAATCATGTTTGTCTAGTTAGCTGTAGTAGGTAGATACCTATAGACACTTACTTTTATAGTCTAATAAATTTTAATCAAATTGAAGTGTAATCTTGATTAAATTTTAATGGATATTGGATACTAATTGACTCACACAAACACGCACATAAACAATAAGTATGATCAAGTTTCCTACACTTAGAACAACGAGCGATGATTGGTTGACAGGCACCTACCTACACTGAGGTGCGGGGGAGGGTTAGCAACAAAAACCTTGTGGTCGACTTTGTGATGGCGGTTGTAGTTTACACGCATGAGAGTCAAATTGTTTGTCCATTTCTGTGCTACAATCCATTGGTACCTATAGATATACCTGGATGATTCCGTGACTCCACCCTGTTTTAAATTAAAATAATAAATAAATAAATAAACTTTTATTTCAGGCATAATTGAGTACACCCATAATGTGTGTTAGAATCCTGTTGGAATTTCTGAAAATCGTTTCATAAGGCGGGCCTAGGTTATCAAAATTTAGAAACATGCAAAATTTTCAAGTTTCTAAATTCAATGGTTAAGGCCGTTGTCTATCAGTTGATACCTATCTACTGTTAGGTAGGTGTATTGATTATACTAGCTCATATCTTAACTGTGGTTTATGTACCTACGTACTTACCTACATACCTACCTACTTATTTGTATTTTTATTAGTGACAGGTTATGATATAAGTAGATGGGCTAGATAAAACCTACATGCCTACCTTTGGCTCGATTTCGCTATGGGCAGATAACACTCAAATTCCAAATTAGCAAATGATTCATAGACTAAAATTATCTTGTACCTACTCCTACTCAGTTGATGGTAGTGATTTAGGAAAACTGACACTGTAAAATATCTGAAATAGGTAGGTCTACCTAAGATGAGTCAACAACCATAGATAGATACCAATAACTATCAGAGTGAAGGGAATGCCAAATGATTCACCATTATTCCATGTTGAGATATCTAGACTATCTCATTAATAAAAACAACTATAAGGAGGTAAGATTTAAGAACTGATTTTATAGAAGTCTAAACAAATTTCTTTTGAAAATAATCAATAAACAATTTATATTGTCTTAAGTTCTGTTTAATTCACACTTTACACGACAGACCCCGTGTTTAATCATGCACGTAGAAAGTGTAGAGCCTATGTTGATCAGTAGTTAAAAGTGTTTATCAAGTGATTTAGGAGTTAGTCGATTTTAATGAGCCTTGTTGTGTACAAACAAGTGATTAGCAAAGTGGCGCCGATCGCTCCTAACGAGTAATACCTACCTATCAACCTATGATTCGTCT
The DNA here is from genome assembly GCF_902806685.2 of Maniola hyperantus. Lineage (NCBI taxonomy): Eukaryota > Metazoa > Arthropoda > Insecta > Lepidoptera > Nymphalidae > Maniola > Maniola hyperantus. The sequence goes on along the minus strand of NC_048547.1, from coordinate 14,900,822 downwards.
TTTACCTTAACTCACCGACTTGGCAAAACTTTGGTACCTACTTCCTCAAAACAGTTATTATGTATGACTATATTGCAGACGCTTCGATAGTTCAGGACTCTACTACCGGGTTTAAAAGCAAAGTAACCAGTAGGTCACTATATCTTAGAATAACTGGCAGGTAAATCAGCAGCTGCGATTTTCAAATGAAATGAAATGAATAAAAGAAAACCTGATACATCAACGATACCTTGGGAGTAGCTGAATGCAAAACCATTTGCTTCTATTAGATACCTATCTACCTAAGTATATTGTCAATAAGACATTCATCATTTGTTGGTTGGACAAATACATGTTTCAACTAATCTATCTACTATGGCTAATCAAAAATTTGAACCAATCACTACTTTACAATAAGTACCCATACATATTATTTTGAATATAAGTTCCAAACGTCAACTAGGAATGACATAAATATAAATATTTATCCACATACCTACCTATACCTAAGCAGTTTCCAATAAAGTACCTATCAATAATTAACTCGAAAACTCCAACAACTGGCAGTTTCCTTATTGGTAGGTACAAGTTCAGGATATCATTTCTACCAACCTAGATGTTATCATAATTAGAACATGAATTAAAGTTAACTCATTAACTATCGCTCTACCTACAAATGTCAACTCTATTAATGTAGAGTTAGCAAATAGGTATTACGAAAAATAAACAACATTACCTAGTCCTGATTTATTTAGTGAAGCTTAATCTTAAACTAATAAAGCACCTAATAGATAGGTAGCTATCATAAACAAATTAATTAGAAGATTCTTTGTAACTAAGATCACGTGGTTCAATTCCATTAATTTCTTAATCATCATCAGTTTGTTGAAAGAGGTTATTGTTTTCATTTATTTTGTATTTTTTTCAAGGGTTGGATACATTTAGCTATAGATATTGGTGTCTATGTATATTTCATAATCATCAATATCAGCCCACAACGGGACAAAGACAAAAGCTCATCAAGGTGAAATAGTTTTAACCTTTGGAGTTTATATTCATCACACTAATCCAGTGCAGCTTGGCTGGTGGCATTTCAGTCGTTTAGTTCAAATTAATCTGTTAACTTCCTATATTATCTACTTTTTAATAAAGAAAAATATTTAGGTAGGTAAGTACCTATGAACTGTTTTATAGTCAGCATAATCAGGATAAATTCAATGTACATACTAGAAAAAAATTGAACAAAAAGTAGTATCTGATCAGATCTAATTGAGATCTTTTATAAACAAAGCCCAGTTTGAAAGTTATAAGAAGGTTGTTGAAGTTATTGAATAAGTATGTACTAAGAAAAGTTAAGTAGGTACTTAACAACTAAATGGTTGAAGTAGATGTTTTCAATAATAATAAGCATCTAGCAATTTATAAGACATTCCAAAAACTTTGGTATTGCCGTCTTTCATTAAATAAATAGGTATACGAATAATGATGGGTAAAACAACCCCAAGTTTTACTAATTTATTCATACGCTTTCCGCAAACTTTTCATAGACACCACGCTTCACGCACAAACGGCCGAGTGCAACAAACGGCCCTATTACATTATTATCCACTCCAGACAGGCGGCGTTCAAAGAAGAATAAAGTAAAAATAAAGTGAAAAGGAAAAATAAAAGTAAGTAAAAGCAAATGAATTAAAACAACATAATCATTTACGATTTAAGACGTTGAGGGGAGCCTCGACAAACGAAACTTTCTTTCAAGTCTGTGTATACCTGTTCCCGATTCTCAAGTGGATGAATTATATCCCGAGGGATCGAGGGGGACCAACACCAAGGTTATTTCTAATGAAGACGTGCGTACGGTTTTATTTTTAATGCGCCAGAGGTGTTCGTTTTCACCTGTTTCATGATTCTAGTCTTCTTGTTACGGGTAAACTTTATCTACAATATTAATTTTTTTTTATTGTTTACATACACTTTATGGGCGAAAATTTCTTATGGTGTTATTTATACTTCGTGTAGGTACTTTTCACAAATATCAACATAATCAACATTGCACTTAAGGTGAAAAAATACCAATTCTGATACTTTCTAACAAATGTAGAGCAATCACGAAATTCAATATTTTGCTTGCAAAATCAATTTTGGGATTCTATTTTAGAGGCAAAGTATTTTTAAAAGAGAGCACGAATGGAAAACATAAAATTGTTTAGGAGGTACCTACACAATTTTACTAATTACAATAATATCACTTGGTGCTCTATACAAAATTCAATGTTTTGAGTGTAAAAACGTTTTCAAGAAAGCAATTAGATTTTTAACGCTTGTAGCGCACGAAATGGAACGTAAACTATTAGAAAGGAAGACAATAAATAATGATAAAAGTAATTAAGTACTTAAATATTATAAGATAAAATAATATGCAAATGAAAACAAAAGTAAAAGAAAGCTTACTTAAGGCTGCCAGCCGCCTGGCAGAGGTGGTGGACGTGGGGACCTGCTTACTCCTCATGTTGGCGAGCCAGTCGGCCGCCAAGCATTCGTACCAGCCGCCCACTCCCATAGGCTGGCTATGCACTTTCATTGAGCCACAACTTCACTCACTGCCCTATGGCGACTCGACGGTTAACCGTGTTTACAACACACTAACTCGACTTGTACGTTTCTACGTCGGATTCACTTTGGCAGAGTATTCGTGCTGGGGCAGAGGATTGTGATGCCCAACGCACTTGTATGTTTTCTGAACTTGAACTTTTCTACTTTGTTACCACTATGCATGAGGATTTGCACAGTAAGTATCCGATGGTTGAATATTGTAAAATCCGACGCACTTAAACTTTTATACGTTGCAACCACTCTGATAGCAACGGTAGCGCGAAATTCATTTATTTTTTAGTAGTGAATTTTGGACGCACTTTATTTTATATTTTGTTTTTGCAACCACTCCGATACGGTCGTAGTTACAGTCCTATTAACACGGACGGTAATTATTTATTAAACGAGTGTACCGCGACGCACTAACTAAACTTGAACTTTTTTCCGTTGGACGTTTCGAGCACTGCGAGGACGTGATACTTGTTTCTACTGTCCCAACTCACATCGGCAGGCGCCCCAAACGTTGGCCAGGCTCCACAGGCGGTACGAGTAGCTGTCACCATAGCAGCCGAACATCTCATCGGTTCTCGCGACCATGGCCCGCGCTCGCACGTGTGTCTCGCGGCGCGGCGCGCGGCGGAATGAAGCCGGCCCGCCTCTCGCCCCGCCCTGCCCGCACCCCACCCCGCGCCGCACCACCTCCCCCACCTATACTTAATTAGTGAACCCGCTGAGCGGAGCCGGCCCGTGTCCCGTGTACACCGAGCTATCTTGCCCGCGATGCCACTGCCCGCTCAACTCAAACTCGCAACTCAAAAGCTTTAAATTATTACCTTTAGGTCAATTTTGTCAAGAGAAGCATTCAGGCACAAGTCTGCTCTAGACCATTCTCTCCCTTAAGGTTTTTTTGTTTCACTGATGTCTTAGCTGATGAGTATCTGCATGAATAAACTGAAAGCGGGTCCTTAATCGGTTCCTATTATGTGGTCTACCTAGTCTTCGGTCCATCAATTGGCAAGGCATGGTAGTAGCCTTAACTAGTACCTAACTAGCAGCAGTGATCTCTCACTAGCCTCAGACTTAACCCGAGTCCATGTGCAGAAGTTTATATCTCGACTCATTTAAAGATCGAACCCAAAATGCTGAGACCACGCACCACTGCACCAAAGGGGTCAGCAAAAAAAACTAGGTTCGGAAAAGTTCACACATGAGGGTAAAGAAGTTTCTAGTTTTGCCACTATGACTAGGTAGGTACCTAGGTGCAAAGTAAATCTGTTTATTTATACACACTCTACGCTCCACCTTCCCATTCATCTACCTGTCTCTATTTAACTCGATAAGCTTTTTGATAAGCCGTCTCTATTTAATTCTATAAACTAAAGTTGCCACAGTGCCCTTGACAAATAGTAATTTTAACTGCTTTTATTTTCAATGGAGTTTACTGTTTTACAATTATTTATATCTACCTACTTGCCAATCCTCTGCTACAAACCTATTGATTATAAATTATAATTTCTTAAATAATTTATTATTCTATATTAAGATACCTAAAATAATATTTTATTTACAAATATCTTAATTAAAACTAAGTTTCCAAACGTGTTTTTAAAATAAAATTAAGACTCTACATTTTATGCGCGTTTCGGCTTCTTGTCACTAGATGGCGCTAGGCGTAGCTCAAAGCAAGTTGAGTTCTAACTTCTACCTATGAATCCGCGACAGGTCGAACTGGCAATCGGGGAGGGAACGCCCCGCGAACCCGCACAGCCCCCGCGCTAACCCGGTGCGGACGAGCACGGGTGACGTGTGGGTGTCCGGTCCATCCTTTTCGATTGCCATCTCGACCTGTCGTGTACATTATTTTATTTGAGTAAGTAGGTAATACAATTTTTTTCCAGTAAAATAATATTCAGCTAATTTCTATATTAAAAATTTGACTCGAAATTAATTAATGATAGGTATTGGGAAAACACAAAAACAATTAGGTACCTATCCGCAAACGAAATTAATCGCGGGTATGATATACCTATCAGTGTTACTAAATACAAACTAAGTAAATAATAAGTAGGTACCTTACCTAACTACCTAAATATTGACGACCCCTATAGCGCAGTGGTCAGCGCTGTGGTCTTATAAACGGGAGGTCCCGGCACCCCGGGTTCTATCTCTGGCAGGGGCGATTTAGGAATGTATAATTTCTTGACTATCTCTGGTCTGGTCTGGTTCAGCCGTGGCTAGTTGCCACCCTACCGGCAAAGCCGGCCAGTCATTTAGCGTTCTGGTACGATGCCGGGTAGAAACCGATCAGGGGAATGGGGTTCATGAAACTGCCGTACGTACCTGTTCTTCTACCTTCAAGGTGTTTGACAACTAGTCAAGTCAGTATCTCTTTATCAAACGTGAAAACAGGTGCGAGCTTCTATAAAATATTTACTGGCATGTGACTTTACATTGACACTGATTTGACGTGCTTTTTTAGTTTAATCGGTAATTTAAAATGGTTATTACACTTAACACTAACAAAGGACTTGGATTATTACGTATTTTAGAAGACCCCTCTATTTAATAATAATAATTGAGAAATAATTTAAGTAGGTACCTACTTATTTAGACATAGGCAAATAGTAAATACCGTCACGAAGTCGCGGGTAACAACTAGTGCTGAGACAATATACTTACCTATTATATGGGTATATTGTAAAAAGTTGTCAATGTGATGTATTAATTGTAATGGCCAAGAACAAAGCCCACCAAGAATTGGTAAGGTTACGCTACCGGCATCATTATATTGACAACTTATTGATTTCAATTTTAATCCCTATCACAATGTATTTAGAGTTTAAATTCCTTTATGAGGTTTGCCTGTAATTTATCCGTTGTATAACCTTTATAGTCAAAGACAATAGCACCTTGTTCGCACGTGGAGCACGTGGAGCACGTGGAGCACACGTGTGGACGATCCTTTTGAAATGGATTTTAACACTTAAAGCGATGTAACGACGCTTTAAAGCTATTCAGTTTCTTTGAAGAGACAATAAGATTTCACTTTACCTAGACGGGTGTTCATAGTCAGTGTAAGGAGAGATTTATTGTACAGTGTGATTTATGGTGACCAAGAATTTTTCTAAAAAAATTAAATGATTGCAAAAAATTAAAAACAGGCAATAAGTAAGTACATATACTTACCTAACTATTAATTTCAAACTACGTAATTTTTTTAATAATTAATTAAATTGTAAAAAAAATAATCTAATATTTTGTGTGCTATGAAGTATTTCTATCTATCTATGTACAATGCCTAGTAAGATGGTTAAGAGATTTTGCGGGGCGGCCCCCGCCTCGTACCCCGATTGCCGTCTTCACTTGTCGCGGACTACACGTAGGTATGTATTTTCCAAAATTAACGTCTGAAATTAAAAATCTAAAACCATATTTTGAAGCATTTTTTTTTTAAATTCATTATGGCAAACGCTTGACCACAATCACACCTGATAGAAAGTGATGATGTGGGATGTGGCCTAAGATGGGACGCGTTTACCTAGAAGATGCCTATTCACTCTTGTTTTAAACATACCCGGGTTGTAATTGGTAGGAAACACATATCGTGGAAGAGTATTCCAAACCTTAGCAATACGTATGAGGAATGATGACGCAAAACGTTTCGTGCGTGTAGATGGGATGTCGACGACATAAGGATGGAAACTCGCCCGACGTCTTGCGGTTCGGGCGGTGGTAAAATCTAAGCTCAAAATATTAACTTTGCATTTTATGGTTTACTTAAATAAATACTTAAGTAAATGGTGTTAAATAGGAGCTTCTAGTATGTATGTCTGCTAGGATGTCTGCAAGCAAAGTCGCAGACCTACCTTAGTTAACAATGAACAAGACGACTATTTTTCTAAAACGCCATAAGCTTTGTTTTAAAGTCGAATGCGTTGTTTGAAAGTCACACCTCAGCAATTGTGTGGGTAATTTATATTTTTACGGCTTTGTTAGAGAGTGTATTGTTTCCACGAGTAGCTTGTATAGGCACTAAACACTAAACACTAGCGCGACAGTGACATCTGGAGCATCTGTTGCAGAGAGAGAGTAGAGTAGAGGTACCTTACAAGAACCGTAGCATTGCATACTATTCGACTGGTAGATTGAGATATTGAGGGCAAAAAAAGATGAGCAGTTTATTTAAACTCAAACTCAAATTATTTATTCAGAATTGGTAAAATTTTTGATTGTCATAAATTTTTATTTGTACGATGATATTATGATATAGTGGTGATAATTAATACGCACTTAAAACTAAAGCTACGAGGGTTCCAAACGCGCCCAGGTCTGAGAAGAGCCCACAACAAACTTCAAGCAACAAGACTTTTTTAAACAGGACCATACACACAGACCACCCGTGACCATACATGAATGACACGTGCAGAATCACTATTTACTACCCATATTATAAATGCGAAAGTACGTTTATTTGTTGGTTGGTCCTTCAATCACGTCGCAACGAAGCAACGAATTTTTTGCATGGGTGTAGTTAAAGACCTGGAGAGTGACATAGGCTTTTGATGCATTTGTAAGCGCTTTGGCCTTATTAGGCCGGTTTCGATTTCTGGCAGAGGCAATTTGGGAATGTGTATAGGTTTCTTGATTATCCCTAGTCTGGTCTGGCTTCGGCCGTGACTAGTTACCACCCTACCGGCAACAACTTACCACCAGATCAGGTGAGATTGCAGTCAACTTGTATCTGAATAGGTAATAAAAAAAGGCTATTTTTATCAAAGAAGAATATCAAAGAGTTAGACGATATATACATTTTTTGCCTCGTACTTTACGCTTTTCTTCCTATATATGGCAGAGTTTTCGTATTAATTAATTATTTAACAATGCGTTAGGAGTTCACGTAAGCTCATTTTATCGAAATTATTCATACGTTAGTGTCCAGCCCACACCTACACTAGGTGGAGCGGATACACCTACACACAGCGATCGTAGCTATAGCACGAGTCGACAACGACAATGTTTTTTTTTTTTTTTTTTTAAAAGAATATTAGCCATGTTAAATGACTAATATCCCCCTTTCCTCTCCAACTAAGCGTCAAGCTTGTGCTAGGAGTAGGTACGACAATAGTGCAACGGGCGGGGTTTGAACCGTCGACCTTTCGGTTTTCAGTCCACTCCTCTACCCGTTGAGCTATTGAGGCTTTCAAATGTTGATCGATTTCGAATTTTTGGATGACCTTCTTGACGCATTGGTGAGCGTTATGGTCTAGATATATTTTCCGGATGGATCATCATGATCAACTCATTGCCAGCTTACTAACCACGGGTTTCCTCTTAGAATGAAACGGGGTTAAGCCATAGTCTGCCATGCTGGCCCAGTGCAAATTGGCAGACACCTTCGAGAACATTGTGGAGAATTCTCAGACATGAGGTTTCCTTACGTTTTCCTTTAAAATATCACTTGCTTTAAGTAAGTGATATTTTGTGTGTGAAGTGAAGTGTGTGCCTGGGATTGGACCCCCGACCTCCTGAATAGAAGGCGGACGTCCTAACCACTAGCTATCATCGTTTCCAGGTGAGTCGTTTTAGCAATTTCTGATTTGTTAAATGTTCGCAGCACTGAGGCAGAGATCTTTAGAGCGCACTTATATTTAGCTCAGACTTAAGACACTGTTCAAACTACCGCCGCTGTACCGCTGCTGGCATGAATCTGTCTCGTGTTAACACAAACTTAAGTCTAAGCAAAGTCAAAGCGCGCTCTATATAGATTTCAGCCTTAATATGGTCCATTTAACGTTGATGTGTTGCGATCCTCGAAGTCTATGAACGTTGTCGAGAAGCACAAACTCGTGCTAGGGGTAGGTAGAGTATCACTCTGTAATCTCTGCGCACGCGTCCGTTCACCGCGATAACACGCACACTAGTACACACACGGTAATTATGTCACACACACACACGGGTAGAGATAAGCTTGTCCATACAAAGGACAATCGTGGGTTGCACCTGTGGGCAGGTGGAAGGGGCTTATGTAACACATATAGTCTTGACTCCATGTTAAATATCTACCTACAGTGCGACAAGGCTCTTTTGGCGCGTGGCGATATTCGCAACTAAAGTTGCCGTCAAGTGTCTCCTTTGTTCTTGTTTTAGCCTTTTTTCTCCAACAGCGCCCCCCTGTCAATGTCATTCGAGTGCCAAAAGAGCCTTGTCGCACTGTACTGATGATTAGCTCCGAACTGGGTATAATCTATACTTAGAGCACACTAATTTAAATTTGCTCAGACGTCAAAATGAGATAGATTTATGAAAAATATCTCTCCATAGGTAAATGAAAAAACCAGCCAAGTGCGAGTCAGACTCGCGCACTGAGAATTCCGTAAGTACTACAGTCGTATTTTTTAGACATTTACATGATACATTTATATTAAGAAACCCAATAATATGAGTTCATGAATCACATTAAAACTATTTGCCTACCTACATATAATATGCTAGACTATGATTCAGTGGTGCCTGTAAAAACTCGACAGTCGTTTCACAGTTATTGGAACCGATTCTATTTTCATACTCATTATAATATCTGGTAGGTACCTACTTACCTAATGGAGGTAAATAGAGTTAGTTACTCATGATTTGTTTTGAAAACTCACTCGTTACGAATGTTTGAACTTTGAAATATTTCTATTTCGTTTTGCTGGCCGTATCTACCTACTTATTATTTATAACACGTTTCAATATTGTGTCTTTTTAAAAAGAACAATTCACATCAGTTATACCCTTATTAGGTATAAATGCGAAAGTGTGTTTGTTTGTTGGTTCGTTAGTTTGTCCTTCAATCATGTCGCAACGGTGCAACGGATCGACGTGATTTTTGCATGGGTACCTGGAGAGTGACATAGACTTTTTACCCCAGAAAATCAAAAAGTTCCAACGGGATTTAAAAAACTAATTCCACGCGGACGAAGTCGCGGGCATCAGCTAGTAACTAGCTGCTAGTCTACACTTCTACACTAATATTATAAAGAGGAAAACTTTGTTTGTTTGTTTGTTTGTTTGTACTGAATAGGCTCAAAAACTACTGGACCGATTTTAAAAATTCTTATTACTTATTAATAAGTAAGAAAAGTTACTTATTTTGCGTACGCTGCCTAAACTATAAAAGATAGAACCATAAAATGTTCTAATTAATTGTAGATCTTATAAATATCTACAAAAAAGTCCGCGACACACTATACCCATCTATGTCGAGTGAGGCACAGCAACCATTTTTTTATTTAAAAATCTTGAATTTTTTTTGGACTACATTTAAACGCGTTTATTTTACTCATGCTATTAATCCTTATCAAAATAAATGATTTCATCACTAAGAACAGTTTATGGAGATAATATTTGGTCTTTGAATGATTAAAATTGGACGTTTGGTTTTGAAGTTATGGCGAAATTAAAATATTACGATTTCTGCTGCACGGCCCGTTGTCTACACTAATATTATAAAGAGGAAAACTTTGTTTGTTTGTTTGTTTGTTTGTTTGTTTGTACTGAATAGGCTCAAAAACTACTGGACCGATTTTAAAAATTCTTTCACCATTCGAAAGCTACATTATCCACGAGTAACATAGGCTATATTTTATTTTGGAAAAAAATAGGGTTCCGTAAGATATTTGGGTTTTCGGACACAAGGTGTAAAAAATCAACCAGAAAAGTTACTTATTTTGCGTACGCTGCCTAAACTATAAAAGATAGAACCATAAAATGTTCTAATTAATTGTAGATCTTATAAATATCTACAAAAAAGTCCGCGACACACTATACCCATCTATGTCGAGTGAGGCACAGCAACCATTTTTTTATTTAAAAATCTTGAATTTTTTTGGACTACATTTAAACGCGTTTATTTTACTCATGCTATTAATCCTTATCAAAATAAATGATTTCATCACTAAGAACAGTTTATGGAGATAATATTTGGTCTTTGAATGATTAAAATTGGACGTTTGGTTTTGAAGTTATGGCGAAATTAAAATATTACGATTTCTGCTGCACGGCCCGTTGTATTATATTATATAAAGAGGTAATGTCGTTAAGTTTGTTTGTAGGGGGTAATCTTTAGAACTACTGAACCGATTTTAAAAATTCTTTCACCAGTAGAAAGCTACATTATTCCTGAGTGACATAGGCTATACGGGATCTTTAAAAACCTAATCTACGCGGGCGAAGCCGCGGGGATCAGCTAGTATTATATAAAGAGGTAATGTCGTTAAGTTTGTTTGTAGGGGGTAATCTTTAGAACTACTGAACCGATTTTAAAAATTCTTTGACCAGTAGAAAGCTACATTATTCCTGAGTGACATAGGCTATACGGGATCTTTAAAAACCTAAATCTACGCGGGCGAAGCCGCGGGGATCAGCTATTTATTATATAGACATAAGAGCAAAATTGTTTCTCGTGTAGAATCTGCTTTCTGATTCGGTGGTAGTCTTGACGTACCATAGGTAAGGAATGAGGAAACCTCCATAATGTTCTCAAAGGTGTGTGAAGTCTGCCAATGTGCACGTGGCCAGCGCAGCGTGGTAGACTATGGCCAAAAAACCCTTCTCACTCTGAGAGTCGACCCGTGCTCTGTAGTGAGCCCGCGATGGGTTGATCATGATGATGATGATTCATTGTTTATGGTTCCGTACCCAAAGGGTAAAAACGGAGCTCTACTACACTCTGCTGTGTCTGTCTGTCTATCCGTCTGTCTATCTGTCTGTCTGTCCGCGTGTCACAGGTCTCTATCTCGAAGACGAAATGAGTTACAAGGTTGAAATTTTTGTAAATTAAATTCTTGTATGGATGAAGTTGTGATAGCCTAGTGGTTAGGACGTCCGCCTTTTAATTGGAGGTCGGGGGTTCGATCCCGGGCACGCACCTCTAAAACGGTGAAGGAAAACATCGTGAGGAAACCTGGAAAGGTGTGTGAAGTCTGCCAATCCGCACTTGGCCAGCGTGGTAGACTATGGCCAAAACCCTTCTCACTCTGATAGAAGACCCGTGCTCTGTACAGAGCCGGTGATGGATTGATTATGATGGATGTTTTATTCATCTTCTTAGAAAACATAATAATTTAACTTTGGTTTTTCTACTGTAAGTACCTACCTATTCAGTTTCCCAACGACCGGCCAGTGCGTAGTGCGTTGACAAAACTACAATTTCCAAATCAGTTCGTTACAGTTTTATATTTATTATTTTTCTTCTATATTCTTGTGCTAAATGTTAATTTCTTATCACGACATATAAAATACGATACGTATTGTATTTAAATATGATATAATTAAGCACTGTTAACACTACATGACTACAAACACTGTGATTAGAAGCTGCCACTCGACTACCAAATTAAAATCCTAGTTTATTGCGTCAAAGCTCGTTTACGGAGTACGGCCTACGGGGTACGGGGTACGGGGTACGGGGAAACAAGGAGGATATCACTAACCATATATTATTATAAATGCAAAAGTGTGTTTGATTGTTGGTTTATTGGTTTGTCCTTCAATCACGTCACAACGGAGCAACGGATCAACGTGATTTTTTGCATGGGTATATACATATATATATATATATAGTTAAAGATCTGGAGAGTGAGTTTTTATCTCGAAAAGTCAAAGAGTTCCCACGGGAATTTAAAAACTTAAATCCATAAGTTTCTATGTAGGTACGAAAGTAAACCTAGTTTCTTAACTGCTCACTATCTTTTTGTAACTATATTTAAATTAAGTAAACAAATAAAATGTATATCTAATAACAGTAATATGCCATCATCTCAATAAGCGCAGCAAGTAATAGTCGCAATAAGTAAACACAATCGTCGGTCTGTTTACCTGTTCCCGCCAGATGTGCGCGTTATTGCTTCGCCGTGCCGTGAGAAGCGCTCCATTACCCGCTTCTGTGCCGACGATGCTTCGCAGAAGCGGCACGTAGTTAATTATTATGATTATACCTACCTATTCGATTATAAATAAAGTTTGTTTGTTTTACTATGGTTTTACTGATGTCAGATATTTTTAACTTAAAAAATAATGAGGATTACTTAAAGTAGGTACCTACCTATAATGATTTCGATGGTAAGTTATCTACTGCTTTCTTTTGTTTCATCTTTTTATTATGAGTGCTATTATGCTATTATGCTAATGCTATAAAACACAAATCACAATGTTATATAGAATGGAATAATATAAGTAATCAGATGAAGGTATTATTACAACACAATAGCCACATGTTATATTTACAACCATTCAATAATGACATTCTTGCAGGCGATATCTGAACCGATGTATCGACAATCGATATCCACGATCAATGCCATACAAACCATCACCCGCATGCGTATTATCGACCTACAGCATACGTATTACATCTATTATTTGTACCTATTATAAGCCTCTACATTGTTGTTGTATTGTTGTTGTTGTTGGTGAATATTGTGATTGCAACGGTTTTTACAAAATAATGACGCTGCGGGAACTTTGTGAAAGAAATTGTGTTTTTGAATTGACGAAAAATTACAATCATTTAGTTTTATGTTCTAGAATAAGTTTCGTATTTTTGTTTTTTGTATTTTCATTTGCAATAAAAAATAATTATTTTTATATTAAATGAACAATAAAAAAAAAAACATTTAGTTTGAAAATAAGATCACAGTAAAAGTATTTAAATTTTTTAAGACAATTTAAACAAAGCATTAGATATATTATCTATACCTAGCTGCCGTCCTATAACTAGCAAAAAATATTTTTTTTAAGTAAGATATCGCAAATAACGAGGGAATTTTCAAAAACGAATACGTATTTCTAAAAAATAATAATGTGTGTGTTTTTTGGCGATAAACTCAAAAAATATTTTTGCAGTTAACGACCTCTTTAGTTAAAAGCCGGCACATAGGTAAACATCTACCTAAACAGGTACCAAAACAATGCAATACTTACCCAATTATTACCAGATCTAATTACCTATAATAATGTACCTACTTAATTAATATTTTATCTTTAAGGAAAAAGATTGGCTACACAAATAATATAGTTCAAATACATTTTGGTTCAAAAATAGGTAACATCTTATAAAAATGAGGATAGATTCGATAACCTTTGGCACACCGACGTTAATGTTTATCTCGCAAACATGTGGTCCAAAGTTCGATTCCCTCTTGAGGTAATTAAGATAACACACTTTTAAATGTAGGTAGATATGTTACAAATATGGCTCTCTATAGGTAACTTGAAGCTTATTAAAGAGCGAATGAGGTTTTAGTTTTGATAAATAGAGGAAACGTGTTACTACTTAATGGCTAAATCCACGCGGACGAAGTCGTGGTCGCGAGCATCGTGTACCTCATCGTCATCATGATCAACCCATCGCCGGCTCACTACAGAGCACAGGTCTCCTCTCAGAGTGAGAAGGGTTTGGCCATAGTCTACCACGCTGGTCATGTGCGGATTGATAGACTTCACACACCTTTGAGAACATCATGGAGAACTCTCAGGCATGCAGGTTTCCTCGTGATGTTTTCCTTCACCGTTAAAGCAAGAGATATTTAATTAAGTAATTAAAACGCACATAGCCCCGAAAAGTTAGAGGTGCGTGCCCGGGATCGAAACCCCGACCTCCGATTAGAAGGCGGACGTCCTAACCACTAGGCTATCACAGCTTTGTACTTAAATTATTATAATATTAGCTTATGCCCGCGACTTCGTCCGCGTGGACTACGCAAATTTCGAACCCCTATTTTACCTACCCCCTTAGGGGTTGAATTTTCAAAAATCCTTTCCTAGCGGATGTCTACGTTATACTTAATAGCTATCTGCATGCCTTTCAGCCCGATCCCTCCAGTAGTTTGAGCTGTGCGTTGATAGATCAGTCAGTCAGTCCTTTCGTTTTATATATTTAGATTATGCACTTTCAATTCTTTGCACTGAAATCCTTACTTTAGCATGTACAGATAAAGTAGAAGGCATCTAAAGTTATAGTCCGTACAAAATGAGTTCTCACGCGCCATGCCTAGTGTAAAAGAACGGTTCCACTTAAAAATAAAGATTAAAATCATACTAACTTTTGACATGACAGTTGACACAAGGTTAAAATGGCGCGTGAAAACTCATTTTGTACGCGTTATACCTACCTAAATAAATACTTACTCACGGAAAGTGTATAAAAATGTGAAAAAAGTTTTTTTTTTATGCCTATATACAAACAAATTATCGCTGTTAGGGAAAAAACGAGTGTCAGTCAAGCTTATCGCGTGGCGTGGCGTGGCGTGGCGTGGCGTGGCGTGGCGTGGCGTAGGAAACGAATATCCATTCCAAATTATCTCTTTCGGTGAGTTTCGTGGAGCGATAACAAGTGGGTACATTCTGTAATCAGCTAAGGGTCAGAGCACACCGGCATCGGCAGTGAGACGCGACGAGGCTAGCACAACTGTAGCTATAGGTAATTAATATGAAACGTATTTTTCCCCATTTTTCTCTTTCTTAGCTTATTTACAAGACGCTTCTTGGTAGGTACTTAGACAACTACTAGGTACAACTAAACCGAAAGAAACTTAGGACTGTTGTAGGCACGCTAACAAGACACGATTCGTTAAACAAAGACTTCTATTCTAGGTATCACCGACAGCCCTCTAGCAGAGCATGCATCGAGATTGACGAAACAGGAACACGTTCCTAAGACAAGGCAAACAAATCGATTCACGAAAGCAACGCTCTATTCACGTTCTCCCGCGAACTAACGTTATTCAAATACAGAATCAAAAAGGTTTTGAGCATCATTGATTAGCGCTTTGTGAGTTTATTCGAGAAGTTTTCTGTGAGTTATTTACTTTTTAAGTGGTAAACAAAAAATGACAATCAACTAACAAGTAATTTTACTTTTGCCTCTTACTTACCCCTAGCGCAGCCATGCTGTAGTGTGTGTCAACCCTTATAGTTTAGAGCAGTGTAGAGTTTAGACCCGTGGGTTATCGGCATCGACCTGCGTTGCAACCCTTTACAAAAACTTGTACTTAATATTATTACAGATGACGCTGGGAGGATTTTTTGTTTGGAGGTAAAAACTTTGTGACAAGGGTCACAAAGAAAAAATACCTATATAAGTTTAGTATGGCCGTTTTCACTTACGACAAACAAGGCACTCACTAGGTACCTAACGCCTAAGTTAAGGAGATTCCTTAGGACTCATTTTCTTCACCAAACGATTTACACTCGGCAACTCCTAAGCACTCTGTGCACATCCTTGTTGCGTAGAGTCCGCTCCAGCCCCAACGGCCTCCTGAAGGTATTTTCTGACAGGATCGACTGCCAGTACTTACTTGAATCACTGTTGTATGATTCACGTGCTGGCAAATCGATCCTGTCATAATTATAGTCATAGATATTATAGTTATAGATAGTTTACTAACAAATAGGTTTAAGTTTACGTTAGTACTATTATATTATTCTGTGGTTTCGTGTAATTAACACCAATATGATCCTTGTTGGTCGAAATAAAAACATTTTATTTTTTATTTTATTTATTTAAGCTGTGAATCGTTTAAAATTATTTAAAAGTACAACTTATTAAGAGTTAACTATTCATTATGGTTTTTATCGGATGCCTACGTCATAATAACTATCTGCATGCCAAATTTCAGCCCGATCCGTCCAGTAGTTTGAGCTGTGCGTTGATAGATCAGTCAGTTACCTTTTCCCTCTATGGGTATATTTAGACTGTCCATGCTAATCATGACTAATATTTTTGAATTTTAAGTTGGTTTCCACTAGAAACACAGATCAGAAACATAACGAAAATAACAATATTTTTATAACAGCAATTAATAATAAAAAAATGCCAATGAAAGTAAGTAGGAAAATGCATATCAAAAAGTGAGACCCCTCCAAGTGAAGTTGGGAGGTAGTTTCGCGCCGCGTCATCTCCGCCATAAAGCAGCCATAATTAATTAACAAATAATAACAATAGTGGGGTGTTTTTACGAGCTCTAAACAATGGCGGAACTTGCGAGTATACCTAATGTTATAAATTAACGCATATAAATTACTTATTTGCTGTCCTCGCAATATTTTTGCAGTGTATTTTGCAATTTAAACTACCTCGTTGGATTACCGTGTCGTTGGTGTTAGACTCTGTGGTTAGCATTTTTGAGTGCGGCCGATGAGGTCCTGGGTTCTATTTGCGGGTAGAGTAAAAAAATTAAAGTGGGTTTTTTGTCCAGAAATTCTCAGTTAGGAAGTGGGCGGGAAGAAATAAAATGAAATGAAATGAAATGAGATGACATTGAGTTAGGATGTAGGCGGTTGTACAGCTGTTGTACAACCCACCTGTTTCGGAGAATATGCCAGTTTTGCACCTGATCTCTCTCCAGTCGTGACACCGTCTACTTTGTCGAGAGAGAGAGAGAGTGAGAAGGGCCCTGGCAGTCAGGTGTAATATGCTGGCCCGCAGGTTCACCCGATGTAGTAAAGAGGCAAAAATAACGCTCTTCAAGGCTTACTGCCAAAACTTCTACTCGGGTAGCCTGTGGGTCAACTATTCGAAAAAGGCCATAGACACCTTAAGGGTGCAGTATAACAATGGGTTCAGGATGTTGTTGGGCTTGCCGCGGTTCTGTTCAGCGTCAGGAATGTTCGCAGATGAACGGACTGATGACTTCTTTGCAGTAATGCGGAAGAAGTCATCATCACTGCTGACAAGGCTGCGCTCAAGTACGAACTGCATCCTGAACCTGTTTGCGAGCAAAATGGACTCACCAATGCTTGAACATTTTGTTCAAGTGTTGGTGAGGCCACATTTGTAAATGTAAATAATAAAATAAAAACAAAAAACTGTCTTTTTCCCACAACTGTATTATTAGTTACTAACATTAGTTTTTAAGTAAGTCTGTCTACTAACAAATTGAGCCATAGATGCTTTTAATAAAATGATTTTATTTATTTATTTATTATTATTATTTGGCCGCACACGCAACCAAAAAGCCTGACTGTGTCCGGATTTATCCGGACGCCTGGCAACGCTGTCTATACATCTAAGTATCTAGGTATGGGAAATTAAGAACATTACAAGTGTAGGTAATCTGTACCACATGCAACCAAACCTCACAGTATCAATGACAATCGTATTAAAAGGCCATTGTGCTTTGTTTTTTTGCTATCCGTACAAACAAGGGATTTACGGCGTCCCTAGCATTATCTCTGGCACAAGTCGAATTGTTAAAGCGTCTACAGATGTGCGAACAAGTTGGCTGATATAAGTCCCGCAAATTGCTAGTGAGCGTGGCCGCCATTTTAGTGACGTCAGCACTAGACTGAAGTTTCGACCTGATGGTATCAAAGAAATTTTAAGTACTACTTCTTAAATAAGAATTTTTACTTTCTATATCGATGGATGGTATTTTTACTTAAATATACATCAAATGACGTCAAAATGATGTCATTTCGATGTTAATGAGACATGGTTCCAGCGCAATAGCAATTTGCAGGACTTATAGCATTGATAGGCACGGTTCTAGTAGAAAGTACAATGCTTGCAGCTTGCATCCCAGAAATAGACATGGTTACTTTTTGTCACTGAAAATCAAACAGTTCCCACGGGATTTAAAAAGCTTAAAATCACGTGGATGAAGTCGTGGGTATCATTTGATTTTCCGCGATAAACGGATGGGCTGTGAAAAGTTAGCAGACAGATAGACACACCTTCGAATTTATAACATTAACAGGTAAAAGCTTTCATCCAGATGATGGACAAAGGCTACTTTTTATATAGGAAATTCAAAGGTAGGTATCTCACGAGATTTTTACAAGACCTACTTAAATCTACCTTCTGAAGTTGTAGGCATCATCTTACTATACTCAGTCTATAAACATTTTGTAGGAAAGTAATGGTGAGCTGATGCCACGTTCCTGACAGTAGGTTTACTAGGTATACTAGGTTAGACTGAGGAGGACTAGCTTAGTTAGCCAATCTACAGTCGTGGTAAACTTCATCTGCAGATCTTACCGGTAGGAAGTTGGCATGTCTAAACAGGGTTTAAGAGCAATTCCTTTGACACTTGCAGCATAAAGCGTTCCTGTGGAAACGCAGACCATCTGGCACCAGGTTACAAAACGCTAGGATAAAGGAAATTAAGCTTTATGTTTGTAACAATAAAGGCTGGTTAATACGCATTGATGTGATGGTGTTGGGAGGTATGGAACAATTAGCGCCTGAGAAGGTTGGTCGGATGGTCAGCACATGATGCAGCGGACGGAGGTGCGACATCCTCCAACAATGGGCCACAAATCTGTTTTTCTGCCAGTACGTGGCTTTGTGCCATTGTTTTTAATACCTTGGGTTGGTAATTTATTACTTGTCAAATCGTTTTTATTATTAGAACACTAAACTTTTTTATTCATTTATTCAGATTTCTGATACAAGTTAGCCCTTGACAGCAATCTCACCTGGTGGTAAGTGATAATACCTACAGTCTAGGAAGCAGGCTAACCTGGAAGGGATATGGCGGTTTTTGAGTTTGAATTTGTTGGTCTGCCCCTTGAATAACCCCATGTTGAAATTCCATAGTAGAAAGTAATGTTATATCGGCCTTTAAAATGACATTTCGGCTTTATAGAGCGTTGTCTCTGTCACTCATACCTATATGACGTTTTGTCGGTCTCAACGACAGAGGCAATGCTTTACAAATCCGCTATTTCCTTCTAAAGGTCGATGTACATTATTTTCTGCCGCGTAGGTACTGTATCTAGATACAAATATATAGTTAATTTCTGCTACATTTATGAGTAAGTCTTATCAGGAAAATATTGTTAGTTATTTCAAAATAATACCTAATTAAGTGTCCAACAGGTAGGTATTGTAGGTAAGTAGGCACCTAACAGGATGCGGTCTGGCTGCGGTCGGCAGTTATATTTAATTGTTGCCTCCATCGCAGAGGTAGGTACAGTGATAAGAGATAACAGTGTGTGCACCTGAACCACAGAATATAATATATATAATATACTAAACGTCCTGAACCACTGACTCTGTGGTTACGGCCGCCATTGTTCTTTTATTGCGTTATATTTATCATTTACTAGGAAAATATTATGTTGTTATTGGTTTGTGAATACTTAGACTTGTTATTCTTTCGATAGCTACGAGTATCTACCTACCTAGGTGAAGAAATGAAGAGTAAAACACTTCAAGTTTATCCTTCCACTTTAGTTTCATCAATTCATTAAAAAATGGCCAAGTGTGAGTCGGACTCGCACACGAAGGGATCCGTACCACCGTACAAGAAATAAACCTTTTTTTAAATTTTCATGGCGGCCTTTTTGAAGTTTTTGTTATAACGGCAATATTATGGTATTTGCCTAGTCAAAAATAAATTATTTCTTCGAATTCGTCCGCGTAGATTTAGGTTTTGAAAAATCCTGTAGGAGCTCTTTGATTTTCCGAGATAAAAAGCTAAGATATCCTTCCCCGGAATGCAAACTATCGCTGTACCAAATTTCGACAAAATCGGTTGAACGGATCGATCGTGAAAGGCTAGCAGACCGACAGACTCAATATTAGTATTGATAGGTAGCATATTATCCTCAATATGACACAATGCATAACAAAATATCCCCAAAGGGCAATAAATTAAAAGCAGTCCGTCAGCGCAGGTAGGTAATTACCGTTAACAAAGAGCTATCAATCAGCCGCGACGTGTTCCCAGAAGTCTGCGTGTTGCGTCGTCGCTCCTTCACCTCCGCCCCGAGATAACGCACACACGCACCCATTGACGTCACCCACCCTGTACATACCGGTCCCACTTAACACCCACACACGCAACATACTTTTTGTTACGTCGCTACTCGCCATTGGGTCCATTTGACCCACATATGAAATTAAGTTTTTTTTTTTGGTTTGACCACAATCACACCTGATGGAAAGTGATGATGCGGCCTAAGATGGGAGAAGAAGATAGAAGATGCCTATTCACTCTAAGTAAGTATCTCTTTCATGACAAAAATTTCAGCCCCTCTTTTATCGTAGGTATCTGCTAGATTTTGGTTTTAAAAATCCCGTAGGAACTCTTAGTTTAAATATACCCTATGCTCATTTCCGGGATTATTGAAGGGCCGTGATTGAATTTTTTTTAAGACCCTCGAGTGGGTTATCAAAATAAAGGACTTCAAATGGCGAGTAAGAAAAAATGTTCAATCTAGGTATACCGTATATAGATTGTATATTATGTTTTCTATGATCATAGACCGATCATAGAAATAACTACACAGGTGGTTACACTAAAAACCAGAAAATAAAATAACTGGTAGGTACCTAACTGAAAAGCAAAAAATAAGCTTTGAATTCTATGAAATAGAAATTGTTCAGGTCATAAACAAAAAATGTATGGCAGGCGGGGGGATTAGGTATTTAGCTAACTACCTACATTAGGACTGAGCTAATAGAATGCAAAGCTTGTTGTTTGTTTTTCAGTTATTAGTTACTATTTCTTTGCAGTCGGGTTTTTAGTTTTTTTATAAACCTCAGTGCTGCCCCCTGCACATCTTTTAGCATTATCTGTAAGTACCTACGAGTACCATGTCTTCACACCAGACCAGACAAATAAAATGAGAAAAATAACATTATCATATTCATTTCCTTTCTCTATCCGTCATTGAACTTTATAAAAAGCACTGAAATTGAATTGTACTACTTAGATAAATGGGTAATGGGTTATATGTACCCAGCAACTAGTATCGAAGTGTTGACACCTTATCACTGGGAGATAAGGTCTAATTTCGCGTGACGCAGCGCAGATAAAGCTTAGCACCTACATGACACAGCCTCGGCCCGTCGGCCTCATTCTACTGAGCCGAGGTTTTTCAATAAACTACGCATTTTATTATGAAAAAGGCAATAACCTTAAACGTCTTAAAAATACATATTTATTATCATTATTTATTGTAACGTTTGTCAAATTCTGTAAGTACATAGATTAATTATTTATTTGCGCAGTACCGTAATACCTAGGTACTTAGGTAATAAGTTGCAGCTAAGGGCCACCTAGGAAATAGGGCCACCTAGCAAATCTCCGGAGACACTCAGCGGGCGATGGAGAGAGTTTCTTTACGAGATCAAATCAGAAATGAGGAGATCCGTAGGAGAACCAGAGAAACCGAGTGGAAGTGGATCGCAATGGGTAGGGCACATAGATAGCTCGAAAAACCGATAGACGTTAGGGGGTTCCAAGTTGCTAAAATGTCAACCTCGCATCGCACCGGAAAGCACAGCGATGGAAGACCCCCCACTACTTACCTAGTAGAGGGCCGGACGACATCAAACGAGACGCAGGGAGCCGCTGGGTTCAGGCGGCGCAAGATTGCGGCGTGTGGAAGTTCTTGCAAGAGACCTATGACCAGCACTGGACATCTATCGGTTGACTAAGTAACTTTTGACAAAAAATTTCAAACCCCCATTTTACCTACCCCCTTAGGGCGTTTGTGTACTCAATACCTACTCATCCGTATTCCGTTTTTATGTATACCTAAGCAAAAAAACATATCGCCGTATTTTTGCTAACATAAAAACACGAATAAATACGAACCGAGTACGGATAAGAGCACAAATGCCCTTATAGGGATTGAATTTTCAAAAATCCTTACTTAGCGGATGTCTACGTCATAACAGCTAGACCTATCTGCATGCCAAATTTCAGCCCGAAACGTCCTGTAGTTTGAGCTGTGCGTTGATAGATCAGTCAGTCAGTCAGTCTGTCAGTTACTCAGTCAGCTATTTGAATTATCAGCGTCATGCTTGATGCGAGGGGAAAGGGGTATAAAAGGAACAGGTATGTATGCGGACAAAGTCATGACCATTTAGTAGTTAACGGAAACATCAATCGACAGTTGACGTTGGCTGTTATCGTAGTTTTGCGGCGACCAGCAGCTTATCACCTTCCCTTATTATCTCCCACCTTAATACTTACAATAATAGCCTGTACTTATACTTACAATAATATTGTAAACTGATCACTTGAAAAGAGCAACCGCCGAGTTTCTTGCTGGTTCTTCTCGGTTGGAACGGCATTCCGAACCAGTGGTAAAATTAAACTAGTTAACGATGCAAAAGCACTTGTAATAAGTCTACTTGAACAAAATATATTCTATTCTATATTCCTGTTTTTAAATACGTAGGTTTGATAACCTAGTGGTAAAGACGTCTGTTTCCTGTTCAGGAGGTCGGGGGTACGAACCTGGGCACGCACCTCTAACTTTCTGAGTTTTAAAAGTAATTAAATATCACTTCATGCTTGAGAGTATTCTCCATAATGTGAAGTCTGCCAATCCGCATTTGGCCAGCGTGGTAGACTATGGCCAAAAACTTTCTCACTCTGAGTAAAGACCCGTGTAGTGAGCCGGCGATGGGTTGATCATGATGATGATGATGATAGCTTTGATAGCCTAGTGGTTAAGACGTCCGTCTCCTATTCGGAAGGTTGGGGGTTCGATCCCGGGCACGCACCTCTAACTTTCAGAGTTATGTGCGATTTAAAAGGAATTCAATACCAAACCAGAAATTATAAAATTCTAAACCCCTGTTAGGAAGCGAACCCGGGACCTCCCACTAACAAGACCACAGCGCTTACCACTGCGCCAGGGAGGTAGTTACTTACAATGCCATCGTAAATAATATAACGCCGTATCTTTCCATACATAAACGGAACGGTTAAAACATACACGAGAGATATCTGGCAGTGTGCGTCACTCATGTTATCTGTAAGGTAAAAATGACCATACATAGTTCACTATCACCGCACACGAGCATGCGTTATCTATAGGCGTAGATACACACACACACACACACATGGAGGCGATCATTCATAGCAGCCATTTCTGTATTCCTATATCAATGAAACAGAAGTGGTAGATTCACTTGATTCCAAACCACTTGCAGTAGGACGCGACAGAAAGTAATGTACATCGACCTTAAGAAGGAGATAGCAGATTTGTAGAGCATTGTCTCTTTCTTTGAGACCGACAAAACGTCATATATAGCTATGAGTGACAGAGACAACGCTCTACAAAGCCGAAATGTCATTCTGAAGGCATTACTTTCTGCTGCGTACTGTAATAAAAGTGTGCCTACCCAAGACTACCTACCTACCTAAGATATTTTGAATCTTTCAGATTTTTAGGGTTCCGTACCTCAAAAGGAAAAACGGAACCCTTATAGGATCACTTTGATGTCTGTCTGTCTGTCAAGAAACCTACAGGGTAGTTCCCGTTGACCAAGAATCATGAAATTTGGCAAGTAGGTAGATCTTATAGCTGATATTTGGGGAAAAATCTGAAAACCGTGAATTTGTGGTTATATCACACAAAAAAAAATTAAATTGTGGTCATGAACTAATAATTAGTATTTTCAATTTTCAAAGTAAGATAACTATATCAAGTGGGGTATCATATGAAAGGTGCATTCTAAAACAGATTTTTATTTATTTTTATGTAGCATAGTTTTTGAATTATCGTGCAAAATGTCGAAAAAATACGAATGCTGTGTAGAAACCAAAGGGGCATGAGTTTATTAAAAACTGCCATACCCCTTCCAGGTTAGCCCGCTATCATCTTAGACTGCATCATCACTTACCACCAGGTGAGATTGCAGTCAAGGGCTAACTTGTATCTGAATAAAAAAAAAATGTAGTAGGTACCTACGGAACGGAACCCTCATTGCGCAAGCCTGACTCGCACTTGGCCGGTTTTTTCAATTCTTAACCTACGTACCTACTGCAACACCAGTAACATTTGTATGGAAAGAGTCAGGGAGCGCGCTGAGGAAAAAGGTCTGTCAGTCACTTACTTACTCCATGCAATTATCTCTGACTGGCTAACATCTTTTTACCCTCCAACTAAGCGTAAAGCTTCATTGACATTCTGCAACTCTTACTCACGCTGCACTCAGCGCGCAATGGAGAGAGCTTTCTCCAAGCTATCAAATTAGACCGTGAGCGTGACGAGAGGTTGGAGACCTGAAGTGGCAATGGACAGGGCACATAGATCTTAATAGACGTTGCGGTCTCAAGGTACCAAAAGGGGGACCTTACACTAGAAAGCGCAGTATTGGGAGACTCCCCACTAGGTGGACAGACGACATCAAACGAGTCGCAGGCTTCCGCTGGCTGGCAGCGGCACATGACCGTACAAGCACCTATGTACAGCGGTGGACGTCTATCGGTTGATGATGATGATGATAAGGGTTTATTGTTTTTCTACGGAACCCTAAAAATCATCCCTCCACGGCGGTTTAGGAAGAATCGCTCAGTGTGTACCTACACGTAGCCAGGGTGTCGGCTGTCAGCCAATTCCTCCAATCTGTATAACGTCTGGTGATTCGCGTTCCACTTATTATCGTACGGTGGGCATTTGCATAAGAATAACAGGGAGGATTATTGATGTCGCTCCCCTCCGCGCCGCTCCGCTCCGCGCCGCACCGCTCCGCGCGCCGCCTCATCCGTCAGGCCACGGTAGCAGCGGAAGCGGGTACAGAGGATCCAAACATTGTAGAGAACATACTGCCATAACTCTTCCAGGTTAGCTCACGGCCTCGATTGCGGTAGAATGACAGCTACAATGTCACGATCGCAATCACTTCTGATTGGCTGACACTCGCTCGCTATTGGCTACAATGCATTGTTGCAACAAGAATCGCACAAATTCAGCCAATCACAACAATTGAGATTCTAATAATGATTGATGCAGGTTTTACGAAATCGACCTGTTCCATCTTAAACTGCATTATCATTGATCACTTACCGCCGTGTGAGAACTTGTATCTTGATTCTTGATGCATGCAACATAAAAATAAAGTGTATATACGTTGATGTGTCCGAAGTCACTTTCGTTTTATTTAAACAATTAAATATCACGTGATATAAAGGTGAAGGAAAACATCGAGAGAAAACCTGCATGCCTGAGAGCTCTCTATAATGTTCTCAAAGCGCGGTGACCTATAAGGCCTTCTAATTTTGAGAGGAGGAGGAGGATTTGGTGTGATTGTACACAAGCGCAAGCCTATACATGCAAGTATAAGGGCGCCCTCAAATTTGCCGCAAAGGGTCGCGCGAAGGCAGCGCAGCTGCAGCGCTACGGCCGCACTGCTTTATAAATGCATATAAATAGAAACGCGTGTCTGCAGCGATACACCCGCGCTACAGCTGCGCTTCAGTTCATCGATCGAAATTATTTATGGATTTACAAAGCAGCTGCTTCCTCTTTTCGAGCCTTCGCCCACGGCGACTTTTTGTAGCGATACAGTAGCGATGCTGTCGCGCGTCCGCATCGATACAGTCGCGATGCAGTAGCACGTTGCAAATGCGACTAACACGCGTTAGTAGTGATGCTGGCGTGCGTTTAGTAAACGCGCGACAGCATCGCTACAAAAAGTCGCCGTGGGCGAGGGCTCTTCACATTGTATAGAAGCAGGCGTTACTTTGCGGAAGTCCATACAACATTGCAATTGTGCAATGTAAGGTCTACATCTCCTGAGGACGCTCCTGTGTCGGGGCGAAACGTGCGTCGAGTGTGTTTTGGGATTTGTGTGGTGCTGCGTGGTGGTGGTGCGTATTGCTTGCCTAGTGGCTGCTTTTTCCTGCATGGTTAGCAGTGGGAGGGCGGACGGTGCATTTCGCATGCTGCATGTTGCATCATACAGATTCGACCTGTTTCAGCGGATTATAGCAAATTAAGCTTTTGGTTCATTGTATATCCTCTTTTCACTTCTCGCTTCCGCCTGTAGCTTGCGTCCATTGTAATGCTTAATTTTGTTCTCTTTTCATGTTTGCTCTGTATACATTTCCTCTAAAATGGAATGGAATAATTTGACGGGCCGACGTGCGCCGATGCCTCACTTTTATGCCGAGTTCCTTCATCGATATTGTATGCAAATAGGTTTCTACTTATAAATTATGGATTATTCTTGCTATCCGCTTCGCAAGAGGCGGCCTCGCTGAATGACAATGAGTGGATTGTTTAGTTTAAGTAGTTGCGATGTTATTAAAGTGCCCTATAAATACACAAGGAAAAACTTTTTCTGATTACATTAGAAGACGTTTCTATGATCTACATAGTAGGGTAGAGGCTATGCTCTGAATACTGAAAAGCAGCTAAAAAGATTACAATAAAAACCTCTAAAAACAAACACTAAAAACTTAATTATTAAATAAGCAATTGGACTTGTTTTTAGCATTTCTTGTTAACAAATATCAACATATCTTCAGCCACAATATTTGAGAAGTTGTACCTATGTATAGACTATGGACCACACGGAAATGATTTTGAGAAATTCCAACAAGATCTTTAAAACAATCTAAATTCAAATCATTGATTTTAAAGTAGTTACTCCTGTTAAGAGTTAGTAAGCTTTTTAAATGCCTGTAGTTGATAAAACTACGAGGGTTCCAAACACGTCGTTGTCTGAGAAGAAGCGTACAACAAAGTATGAATCACTTAAAGCTATTAGAAATAGTTTATTAATTTGAACTAAACCAAGTTACAGCAAATGTTATTAAAGCTTTCTTAGCTATGACAAGGGTCAAGCGAAGTTATTTAAGTGTAAAGTTTGTTACATGTTGAAGCACCTTCCACCCGGTCGAAACAATTAACAGCCTTCGCCATATGGTGCTACGGTTTAAGTGCTACGACCTTGCAAGCTACGTCCGTAGCGGGTACTACGATATTTGGATGGTAACTTTAACGCATTTTATTATTTCTTTATAATGCCCGTGATGAACTTGTGTGGATTTCGGTTTTATAAAATCTCGTGTAACAAAAAATCAGCTTGTATTCTCCATACCTGGGATTCGACCAATTTCTTCCAAATTAGATAGCTCCATACTCCATAATTACCTACTAGCTTATACTTGCGACTTCGTCCGCGTGGACTACTCAAATTTCAAACCCCTATTTCACCCCCTTAAGGGTTGAATTTTCAAAAATCCTTCCTTAGTGGATGCCTGCATCATAATAGCTATCTGCATGCCAAATTTCAGCCAGATCGGTCCAGTAGTTTGAGCTGTGCATTGATAGATCAGTCAGTCAGTCACCTTTTCCTTTAATATAGATATACCTATAACAAGTAGTTAAATCAACATTCACCTTTAAAGTGAACCCGAATATCGTCCGGTAAATAAACAAATCAATGTTCGGTGACCCCGATCGGGAACTGACCGCCCAAATTAACCTTAAATAAACGTCGGCCAGCCGTACATTCCCACGATTAAAATTCCGAATTCCCTTTTTGCGGGGATTCCGGACTCACCGGCGTTCCCGGACTTTACGGCCTTTACGGTGTTCACGGGTTCCGGAGCTCACAATGGTTGAATCTAAATCACGGTGCAATGTCGGAGTTACTTAATTCAATCATGATAACTGCGGCCCGCAACAAATAAATTGACCAATGCTCGCCCTCTAGACTCTAGAGGGGACAGGGCTGAACGGTTCTTGTTGTACCTACTCTAAGTTTCTGCTTTGCACCGACCTATATTGAATGGGAAGCTGGAAGAAATCTCTGTTTAGAGATAAGCATTTCCGATGTAACTTAATTTAATATTACTTTGTAACTACAATTTTTGGTACATGAATAATAAAAATAAATAAATAAATAAATATATAATTAAAAACAGTAACCTTATTAGGTGGAAGTACAGACCTTGTATGGACTGAGAAAATCTAGGAAATAGTTTTTGTATCGATTTGAATTTGGTAGCACTAGAAAAACTACATGCGCAAATGACAGAGAAAAGGAAGTAAGTAAATGACGACGGATTTTGTCTTCCCCTCCCACCAACCACTGCTAAACATGCAGGAAAAACCGGCCACCAACCAAGCAATACGCACCACCACCACGCAGGACCACACAGATCCCAAAACACACTCGACGCACGTTTGGCCCCAACACGGGAGCATCCTCAGGAGATGTAGACCTATAATAATTCACAATTGCAAAGTGAAAGTTAGTGAGTGCAAAGCAATGTTTAGTAGTGGGAGGGCGGGCGGTGCATGTCGCATGCTGCATGTTGCACTATACAGATTTGATCGGTTTCAGCGGATTATAGCAAATTAAGCTTTTAGTTCATGTATATCATGGATTTCCGCAAAGTATCGCCTGCTTCTATACAACATTTTCTTCTATAGTTGGAAGGGGCAACCCTAAGTCAAAAGAAAGGGCCGTTAGTACCTGGTGGAGGGCGACCTTGCAGCGGCAGATAACAATTGAGGCGCTCGCCGCCGCAAATTCAATATCCCGAGGTGTCGCCGCCTGCCGCCGGACTCCCTTACTGCCTCCCCTACTAAAGGCCTTTGTACATTACGTTCGAACTGAGGATGTTGGTAACTGTACTTAGAGATAATAAGTAGAAAAATAGAAAAATTACACCAAAAGAAGCCGCATATAAGCAGTAGATCGATTTCGTAAAACCTGCATCAATCATTATTACTATTTATTACTTTCTTCCGCTTCTTCCTCTCATCATGTCAAATGGAGGCCTTTACCCGCAATGGGGCTCATGGTCCATAAATTAATACAAAAATTAGCGTTCACTTCTTCTTCTTCTTCTTCTTTCTTCTTTGGGGCTAAACAGGTCCTTACTATCCCTGAATCACTGCGACCGTCTCCGATCTATTGTGTTTGCCTCCACTTCACACTTCCTTATCAAAACCTGTGGCCGCGAGATACAGCAGCACCTTCTTGACTGGAATTGAAGTAACATCCTCCGGATAAATGATGTGTCTCCCTAGGAGGACGCTACGTTTGTGCATCAGAGCAGGGCAGAAGCAGATAATGTGCATCGGAGTCTCGGGAGACTCGTGGCACAGCCTGCAGATGTCCGAGCCCTGGAGCTTAAGGTTATACATGTGCCTTTTCAGGCCACAGTGACCCGTTAAAGCTCGCACCAGGATGCACATGTTACTTCTGTTAAGCGACAGCACCTCAGATGCTACCTTCTTGCTGAAGGATTTAACCAGCGTTCACTTACTAACCATACTAATCTAGGAAAATAAGTAAAATTATTGTACTAACTAACAAAACTAATCTACTATGTAACTAACTAACGAGAATAAATGGCTTTTTTATTTATTTATTTATTTTACTTTCTTCCGCGTACTGTAACTGCTTTTGTAAAAAAAAGGACAGCAAAAGAAGAACTTTAAAATCCTGGATTAGTTGGAGTTTGGATGGACAAGAAAAGTAAAATATAAGTAGGTAAGTAAGGAATTAGTAAACTGTTGTAGGTACAGTTTGGGTAACAATTAGCATTTTTTTTTTAAAATAATATTAGCCATTTTTTTAAATGACTAATATTCCCCTTTTCTCTCCAACTAGCTTATGCTCGCCACTTCGTCGGCGTGGACTACAAAATTTCAAAACCCTATTTCACCCCCTTAGGAGTTGAATTTTCAAAAATTCTTTCTTAGCGGATGCCTACGTCATAATAGCTATCTGCATGCCAAATTTCAGCCCGATCCGTCCAGTAGTTTGAGCTGTGCGTAGATAGATCAGTCAGTCAGTCAGTCAGTCAGTCATTCAGTCAGTCAGTCAGTCACCTTTTCCTATATAGATTAAGCGTCAAGCTTGTGCTAGGAGTAGGTACGACAATAGTGCAACGATAGATATAGATTCTAGCAATTAGTTGCGAATGTACAGTGGCCTTTACCCTTCGCACCTTGTGTTTAGTGTCCAGTGCCCCTCGGGTTCGCTGTAGGGGATATAACCACTTACCGCGCAAGTCTAGCGGCGCTACAATTTGGCCACCTCGCCAGTGTCCGAAGTATAATTGAATCGCTCCGAAGGACAAGCTCGCCGTTGCAGCCATTACCGTTCTCAGGTGATGTTCCAATGTGTTTTAATGGAGCCTCAATAGCTTGTAAGCGCACTTATAATAATTAATTATCTCTGACAGACGTCACGTGATGTGTTGCATCACCATCTTGAATCGATTGGTATAAAAGCGAGTATTTGATGATTCTTAAGGCAGTCTGTGTTCACCCACAGACTCATTCGACTATTAAATGCTTTTGTGTTTAGGTCGCATTTCTGATTGAGTGGTTTCAATAGCAATTGTGCCCTAATCAAGTTAATATTGCAGTAAGGTTATTATGAAAGGCAAAACTCTCGATAAGCCGCTGTGTTTCGTGGTTAATATTTAACTTCACTTCTGGTATGTTTATAAGCTCAACCGGTAAAGGTGTGGACTGAAAACCGAAAGGTCGACGGTTCAAACCCCGCCCGTTGCACTATTGTCGTACCTACTCCTAGCACAAGCCTGACGCTTAGTTGGAGAGGAAAGGGGAATATTAGTCATTTTAACATGACTAATATTCTTTAAAAAAAATGGAGCTGTTATGTTTACCGGGATTGCTTGGTTACTGTTTTACTAGCGACCCACCCCGGCTTCGCACTTTCTATTGGTGAAAGAATTTTCTAAATCACTTCAGCAGTTCCAGAGATTACTTACTACAAACAAACTTACAAACTTTACCTCTTTATAATATTAGTGTAGATAGCGTGTGCATTAAATCTACAACCATATTAATATTATGTAGAGTTCACCAGAGCAGAGTCCTGGGGCATGTGATTTGAAAATGTGTTTCAATAGCCTAACCACGAATACAAAAAACTTTCTCTGTGGGCGCCACTAGTATATTATTGTCTATGGTCAATAGTATATGGTCATATATAAATTAGTTCCACGGGTTTTCCGCAATGTGGCGAGGTGTTTTATTTTTCTGGTCAGGCATATCACTTGCTTTGCCGGTGAAGAGACGGTCCGCCACGCTTGCATTACGAACGAGCACGAAGAAACCAACATTTGTTTGTAATCTTTTGTTTTTTGTTGAAAATAAAGTAGGCGGACGTTTTAACTACCAGGCTACCATGAATCATAAACAGTAAATACGTATCGAACACTAATATCAAAGAGAATGCGAGAGCAGTTTTTGTGATAGAATAGTTTCCGGAGCACGTCCTCGTATACTCGTACCTACACACGCTTTATCAGCGGCCGACGAGCCAATACGAGCAGGAAGATGGGCTGATAGTGCGATAGGCCGACGGAATATTAATAATGTCCTTTTGAACGAATATATCGGTTGCTATGGACAATCTTAATCGAGACTAGCCAATTAACATAAACATGAGATATTATACCACAGACTATAATGTACTGCAAAATAAATGTCAAATGAGTAGTATACACTCACACACACATACACACACTCACACTCACATACAATACACATTGATACACATATTATGTACACACACACACTCATACACACACACACATTCACGTATTTTTAAGTTTCATATTCATATCATATCACTAAATTTAGTTTTGTATAAGTGTTTATTTGTTAATGATGGAGGAGGGAGAGCGGGGACCCTGAGATACAGGTTTTGCAAACTTACTTCAGGGTCCCTGGCACAATTTTAAAAAGACCTTTTAAAACAAATAAATCATTTCATTTCAAAAAAAAAAAAATGAGCTCGGTGGTTATCATTCAATGTGGATCACCGAGTTAGCGAATCACCCCCTGAAGGTATTCTATGTCTGTCCGTATACAGGAGCAGACTACGAGACCAATCCAATTGCAGCGGGGAGTTCGACAGGGAGACGTTATCTCCCCGAAGCTCTTTACCGCAGCTTTGGAGGACGTCTTTAAGCTTCTGGATTGGAACATTAACATCAACGGCGAGTACATCACTCACCTTCGATCTGCCGATGACAAAGTCGTTATTGCAGAGACCCTGGAGGCCTCAATACAATGCTCAGTGACCTTAGCAGAGCTTCTCAGCAGGTGGACCTAAAAATGAATATGAGTAAGACGAAAATCATGTCTAATGCTTATGTCCGGCCCCACCCAGTAATCGTTGAGAGCTCTGCACTCGAAATTGTAGATGAGTATATAAACCTAGGACACACAATCCAGTTGGGTAGGTCCAATTTCAAGAAAGAGGTCGGAGGAATCCATCTCGTTTGGGCAGCGTTCAGGAAGCTTCGAGATGTCTTCTTGTCCAAAATCAACGTGATCAAATCAGAAATGAGGAGATCCGTAGGAGAACTATAGTAACCGACATAGCTTAATGGATTGCGGACGAGACGACAGATGAGAGGTCACCATTCTCCCTTTGGACCACAACGTCTATCGGTTTTACGAACTATGTGCGCTGCCCACTGCCACTTCAGCTTCGCAAAACTTGTTGATAGAAAAACAATTTTTTTGGCCCAATCCGGTTCTCAAATCTATGACCTCAAATTCTCAGTTAGATAAGCTAGCCACTATACACAACGAGGTCAATCGGGAGAGGTCGCCGGCATATTAAAAGGCGATTAACCCACCGGCCGGCCGCTTCACTGATTTATGCGAACTATTAAAATCTAGGAAGGCACAGAATTAATTGGGCTACTTCAGTGTTGGCTGCTTTATTAATTGGGAGCGAGTCGCCTGTTGTTTATGGACATTTCCCTTTCCTTTCCCTTATCTTGACCCGGCCGGTCCAATTTGTCCACTCACGTTCGGTCCAATTTCAATGGCTATTAAGGACCCTACCTCCGATCGGAGTAGGTACCTACTGAATGCAGGGTCCATAATCAATACACTTTCACGGTTTTCATTCTAATAAGGCACCCTTGATGGAAGGTTTTTGATGACCACGTCTCTGTCTGTAGCAATAAAGAGTTTAGAGCAAGAGCTTGCGAGAGCCACACATTCGTTGTTTTATAAAAGCTGAAAGTTTCTCTGCGCATTATCCACGGGATTTATAAAAACCTAAATATTTATAAAAACCATACCTACCCCTTTTAAATTAGCCCACTTTCATCTTAGATTGCATCATCACTTACCACCAGGTGAAATTGCAGTCAAGGGCTAACTTGTATAAAAAAAATGAACTCGCGGGTGTCATCTAGTCAAACATAATCAAGCTGAATTGGGTAGCATGTAAAATAATCTAAATATATAAAAGGAAAAGGTGACTAACTGACTGATCTATCAACGCACAGCTCAAACCGCTGGACGGATCGGGCTGAAATTTGGCACGCAGATAGCTATTATGACGTAGGCATGCGCTAAGAAAGGATTTTTGAAAATTGAACCACTAAGAGGGTGAAATAGGGATTTGAAATTTGTGTAGTCCACGCGGATGAAGCCACGAGCATAAGCTAGTCCTACTAATATTATGTGAAAGTGTGGATGTTTGTTACTCAATCACGCAAAAACGGCAGAACGGATTTGAATTAAATTTGGAATGGAGATAGATTATACCCTGGATTAACACATAGGCTACTTTTTATCCCGGAAAATCAAAGAGTTCCCGCGGGATTTTAAAAAATGTAAATCCACGCGGATGAAGTCGCGGGCATCAGCTAGTGTTAAATAACACAGTACAAAAGACTACGGCCAGTACTCATCCATATTCAAAGGAAAAAATCTCCGGCTTGACCTGCATGTGCTCGCGGGGCGCGGTGCCAGGGCCGTGGGAGGTCGGGGAGTTGGGGGGTCTCAGGGGGTTGGGGGGTCTCAGGTGCGTGTGACCGCATCTCATCTGCCGCCGACAGTGTGATGTACTGGGGTGAACACATGCAAATTATCTTTCTATCTGAGTTCTTTGCACAAGATTGAAATCGTTTAGCGAAATAAAATCCCGAACAGTCAAAAGAACTGTTGTGCAACATTTGTTAAAATCCTTCTGTAACTTTACAGTTGAAAATTGTAGATAGGTATATCGATATTTCCTTCTAGTAGGTGCATCCTTTTACTAGCTTATGTTCGCGACTTCGTCCGCGTGGAATACACGAATGTCTAATCATCCCCTTACCCCCTTAGGGGTTGAATTTTTCAAAATTCTTCCTTAGCGGATGCCTACTTAGCATGCCTTTCAGCCCGATCCGTTTAGTAGTTTGAGCTATGCGTTGATAGATCAGTCAGTCAGTCACCTTTTCCTTTTATACATTTCAGTTCGAGGCGGGACTCGAACCCGGGACCTCACGTCCCCTAGCCACTAGTCCAACGAGGCAGTCAGTAATTAAATAAAAAGATGACAAATGTGGTGCAAACCGGGACAGCATCAGGTCGTATCTCCACACCGCGCCGCGTGTCACCCGCGCTAATTGTTGTTCACAATTTGTTGGCGACTCCGCTCCGCTCCGCTCCCCGCTACGTGATGTTTTATCACGGTGACTTGGAACACATTAGCGACTTTTTGTTTTGAAGTATGCTTTGATTGTTCAGAACGACACGATAGTAGCAGATACCTAAAGACATACCTACCTACTATTTGATAAAAATCTATAAATCGTGTAAGGTCAATGATCTTTGTCAGCCATAGAACAGACTACGGCTATTTGAGCTGCAAATGGCAAACACTATTCTCAGTTTTTATCTAATGCTTTGGTCTAAAAGTGTGGTGTAAAATTTTCACTTTCATTAAGTCTATAAAATAAATATAAATAAATAAAAAATAAATATCTATAACTCAGTCATAGTTCACGACAGTTATGAAACTTGTAACAAAACCTCGATGCTTCACTTAAGTTGGCAGGCGTCAAAATAATAATATGTAGGCTATAAAACGACTATACGTATAGTCCGCGACAGGTTGAGATGGAAACCGGGGTATGAGGCGGGGGGACGCCCCGCACACTCGCATGTCGCCCGCACTCGCCTGAACTGGGTTAACGCGGAGGGTGTGCGGGGCATTCCCTCCACGATTGCGCTCTCGACCTGTCGCGTACTATTTATGTGACATGGGCCGTCATGGTAAGTGACAAAGAGTTTTAAATCCCTACACATATTATAAATGCGAAAGTGTGTTGTATGGTATAGTTAAAGATCTGAAGAGTGACATAAGCTACTTTTTATCCCGGAAAATTGAAGAGTTTCCACGAGATTTTAAAACCTAAATCCATGCATATTTCGTCGAAAACGCGATGTTTAGTCGTGCGACACGTCGCAAGTGCGTGTCAACTAATTTGATCCCACCGCAGCTAGGTGCGATATTTTATCAGCGCCGCATTTAAATGTAAATGCGCAAAGTTCCGGCGGAGTTGTCGGCCACCTACCTACAACCTACAACCTACGTCCTACGCACATAATTTCCGTCTGTCCGAGTTGTAAATTTCCCGGACAAGCTCTCCGCTTACCGCTTACATCATAATTTGAATTTTAATCCTGAATTTTAATCGCGTCCCTCATTAGAATAACAATATAGTAATATTAAGTACACGATAAGTTCGCGCATAATCGAGACCTCGCCTAATAAGAACGGAATATAAGTACTTTAACGGTGAAGGAAAACATTGTTAGGAAACCCGCATGCCTGAGAGTTCTCCATAATGTTCTCAAAGGCTTGTGAAGTCTGTAAATCAGCATTTGGCCAGCGCGATGGACTATGGCAAACCCTTCTGGCAAAAGCACTGGTACTAT
The DNA here is from genome assembly GCF_902806685.2 of Maniola hyperantus. NCBI lineage: Eukaryota > Metazoa > Arthropoda > Insecta > Lepidoptera > Nymphalidae > Maniola > Maniola hyperantus. The sequence continues at coordinate 14,864,786 of NC_048547.1, read as the reverse complement.
TATCTATTGGCTATAGCCTAAATAATTGAATGGCTACTAGAGATGATGCCCACAGCTTCGCCCCGCTCCGTCCCGCGTGGGGCAAACTAAAACTTTTTTTATTTTTTATCAACGTTACTTGTAAGAATATTCCCAGAAAACACTTTGTTTTTACTGCAAATACCACAAAAATTGTCATTTCCCACCAATGTGAGGTATCAGTGTCAGTAATACCCTTACCTTGCGATAACGACGACCGCTCCCCGGGGGCCCGGGGGCCCGGGGGCCCGGGGGCCGGGACGAACCCGGGCAGATCAACCTTGCCCATAAAACCCAAGCCGTCTATTTAGATCATCTCAGCCGCCGCTTTATGTCACTCGACGACGCAAGGAAGGTAAGGACAAGAGAAAGATAACTTTTATTGGTACCTAGGTATTGCTTAAACGTAAGAAATTAAATAGGAAAACAATTGCTACTGTTTAGGTTAAATTTCCAACGCACTATTTACATAGAACAATAGTTATTATTTAGTTACTAGCTCAGCCCGCGACTTCGTCCGCGTGGATTTACGTTTTTCAAAATCCCGCGGGAACTCTTTTATTTTCCGGGATAAAAAGTAGCCTCCAAATCCGTCTAGTAGTTTTTGCGTGAAGGATTAACAAACACACACACACACACACACACACACACGCACACACACACACACATACAAACTTTCGCCTTTATAATATTAGTGTGATGTGAAGTGTGATACAACTGATACAAGACTGCAAAGTAGTTATTTGGCGCGAGTGTTTTTTAAAATAGCCATGTTAAATGACTAATATTCCCCTTTCCCCTCCAACTAAGCGTATAGCTTGTGCTAGGAGTAGGTACGACAATAGTGCAACGGGCGGGATTTGAACCGTGACCTTTCGGAATTCAGTTCGCTCCTCAACCGTTGAGCTATTGAGGCTAAAATTTGAATTCCGAGCAAGCAAAGGTTTCTAAGGTCAGCCTATTTGTGTTCACTGCTGGACTTATCACTTAGGTCTTTCCGATATAGGGCGTCTTGACAACAGTTCCTCGCCTTCCTCATCCTGTTATCTCTTTAGAGTTTCTTGCTGGTTCTTCTCGGTAGGAAAGGCATTCCGAACCAGTGGTAGATGCATCCGACTATTCGTAAGTACTTGTAAAAGTTTATTCGAATAAAAAAGATTTTTTTTTTTTTTTAGGCCGTCAGTACAGCCAGCTGGAGGTCGTCTTACGCTGCGCCAAAGTCCCTACTTCTGACTACTACTCAGAACACTAGATTTATTAAAACCACACGTAGGTATAGCCCGCGATAGATCCGCACCGGGTCAGCGCGGAGGCTGTGCGGGTGTGCGGGTGTGCGGGGCGGTCCCTCCCCGATGGCCATTTCAACCTGTCGCGTACAATAGTTATATATACCACATATGTAGTCTTCCAAAAAGGACGAGCATCCAATTGGGTGCGTTTTATAACGATGTAAAAATGTAAGAGTAATTTTGAATTAAATGGGAACACCGAGGAGTAAACCAATAATCTCTGAATGGGAATGAGTTAGTGTGGGAAGACCCACTCTATAGGTGGACAAACAACATCAGACGAGTCGCAGGGAGTCGCTCGCGGCGACTCGTCTGATGTTCAAGCGGCGCAACACCGTGGCGTGTGGAAGTCCCTACTTACAAGACACCTATATCTAGCAGTGAACGACTATCGGTTGATAATAATGAGGATGATGAATTTTGAATTAGGTACTTTGCAATCAGTTAGTGAAGCTATTGCGCTCTAGGTGTAGGTAAAGCTAAAGGTCAACAGCAGCGATTCCGCGAACGTTGGGTTTTCCTCGCTCCACGGCGCAGAGGTCAGAGGTCATCATCAACATGTTTACGCGGCACCTACCTACGCAACTTTGGAGCGAGATATTTACTTGCGCACTTCTCTACGTGTTGTTTTCATTGATGTAAATTGTAGATAAATTGCGTGTTAGATGAAAACAAAATCGTCCGATGTTAAGTACCTAAGTAAAGGTAATGGACATTTTCTCATTGACCGGCGTAAATAATCTGTAAAGGATGCGTTCCACTGAAGCCTAGCGAAGCGGAGATGTAAACAATATATTTTTTAACTATAATAGGCATGCGCTTGAGTGCAATCACATCAAGTGATAATGCAGCCCAAGATGTCTATTCACTCTTTTTTTGAAGGTACCAATATTGTAGCTCGCGGACCAATCAGGTTATGTTAGATGACTTGATAAAATTATTACGTCATCTGACCATAAACAATCTGACTGGCCGAAAACTCACGTTTCTGTTGTCTTGCAGTCAGTGGAAATGCAAACTTATGGGTTTTCTACTCAAGGGTTTTTTTAAAACCTAAATCCACGTAAAGTCGCGGGCATCAGCTAGTTTTGTAAACTTAACTTAGTTAAGTTAATTAGTATTTTAATGTACATAAGTATATAACGGGTACTTACCACGATTTTTTTGTTGTTTGACCCGTGCAATTGGGTTGAAATATCGACAAATAAAACAAAATATAAATCGTGGCATGTATACCCGTTATATACATCAAAATATGTCGTTAAACCACGAAATAAGCTTAAAATCATTAGATTAATTATGTTAGTTAGATATATTAATCTCTCCGATACACGTCAAGTCTTAGTACTTATACCTATTGGCTATTGCACTGATTGCACCTAGTGGTAGGGAGAGGTTTGCACGCGCACACGTTATCTCACAGGTCCAGTTGCCCCAGTTAAAGGTTCCTCAATAAAACCGCACGTTTCTGACGCAATGACTCCGTGTATCTAATCTATAATGTAATAAACATACTTCCTACTACTTACCTATATTATGATAATTAATAACAGCTAATTGGCAGGCTCCAGTTAATTTTTTAAGTGACAATTGCGTTAATTCTGTATGGTCACATTTTTTCTTTACACCGATTTCTCTGTGGTTTCTAGACTGATTTTCGCGTCAGTTTCTAGTTTCTTGTTATGCCAGACTTCAACACAAGTCGAGATGGCAATCGGAGTATGAGGTGGGAGACGCCCCGTACGCCCGCACGTCACCCGCGCTCGCCCGCACCGGGTTGGCGCGGGGGCTGTGTGGCTGTACGGGGCGTCCCTACCCCGCTTGCCATCTTTACCTGTCGCATACTGTACCTACTCGCACACTTTGTAGTGGCTTTGGAAGTCGGTACAAGCATCATATCGTAAGCTACAAGACAAACATTCTGATTAGATAATTGTATAGGAAATATTAGCTTGTGAAGGTGAAGGTACCTAACCTCCGAAAAGTTAACCCCCGACCTCAAGAATAGGAGGCGGACGTCTGAACCACTCGGCTATTACGGTTATCCACTCACGTGTAAATCTAACTTTTTCGAAAAACTTGTTAACCTCTGAACTTGCCGTACAAAGTCTTAAAAGTGTTGAACCGACGGTCGACACGCTCATAAAGCTCTCCGTAAAAAGTGATTCCACTTTAGTGGCAGTTAGATACCGAGGTTATTTCTCCGTCACAATCTGCAAAAGCCGGTGACAGCGAAATTTCGAATTTCTCGATAGCCGCTGGCGAACATAAAAGCGAAATAGTGTACGATACGGTCGCAGGATTTTGAAACGACGCAAGCAAAATGGTAGGATAGCCAAAGTCAAATTATTTATTCAAAGTAAATACCATTGTACACTGTTTGATCACTACCCATAATATAATAAATGCGAAAGTGTGTTTGTTTATTGGTTTGTTGGTTTGTCCTTTGATCACGTCGCAACGGAGCAACGGATCGACGTGATTTTTGTACAAGTAGGTAGAGTTAAATACCTGGAAAGTGACAGAGGCTACTTTCTATCCCGGAAAATCTAAGAGTTTATAATTTTTTTTTATCCAATTAAACTATTGCACAAGTACTTTTGAATCATCTCATGCACTACCACTGGTTTGGAATACCTATCGAGAAGAAACAGCAAGAAACTCAGCGGTTGCTCTTTTCTAAGATTTGATATTAAATACTATGCCATGTAGGTGTAAAAGCAACTGCAATCCCGCGCATTGCTGGAGCATACTGCAGGTTGACCCACGCTCTTTTATCATTTAAATATTTTTCGATTGTGTAATATGCTTTTTTCAGGAGCATACTTTACCTTGACAATTGACATCTGACATGGCCTCCTGGCCTACGTCGGCAGCTGAACTCGCCGCGAGGTGCGTCCCAACACAAAAACTCAATGTTATCGCCGATTCATACGACAATCTTATTAGCACCGTCTCGCACCGCCCCCACATATACCTAGCACTGATATAGCTCATAATATCATATGGGATGCGATCAAGAGCATTGCCATTTTAAAATTCATTCTCTTTTATATGATTTTTATACTGCCCAAAAAAAGGAATGTAATACTTTCAGGGTTCATGTATGTGAGTTTCTCTATGCCGCCATAACTGTGTTCATGTATGTGAGTTTCTCTATGCCGCCATAACTGGGTTCATGTATGTGAGTTTCTCTATGCCGCCATAACTGGATTCATGTATGTGAGTTTCTCTATGCCGCCATAACTGGGTTCATGTATGTGAGTTTCTCTATGCCGCCATAACTGGGTTCATGTATGTGAGTTTCTCTATGCCGCCATAACTGGATTCATGTATGTGAGTTTCTCTATGCCGCCATAACTGGGTTCATGTATGTGAGTTTCTCTATGCCGCCATAACTGGATTCATGTATGTGAGTTTCTCTATGCCGCCATAACTGGGTTCATGTATGTGAGTTTCTCTATGCCGCCATAACTGGATTCATGTATGTGAGTTTCTCTATGCCGCCATAACTGGGTTCATGTATGTGAGTTTCTCTATGCCGCCATAACTGGATTCATGTATGTGAGTTTCTCTATGCCGCCATAACTGGGTTCATGTGAGTTTCTCTATGCCGCCATAACTGTGTTCATGTATGTGAGTTTCTCTATGCCGCCATAACTGGGTTCATGTATGTGAGTTTCTCTATGCCGCCATAACTGGGTTCATGTGAGTTTCTTCTATGCCGCCATTACTGTGTTCATGTATGTGAGTTTCTCTATGCCGCCATAACTGGGTTCATGTATGTGAGTTTCTCTATGCCGCCATAACTGGGTTCTGTATGTGAGTTTTTTTATTAAGTCATAACTTCTAAATGCCTGGACAGATTTGGATGAATGGGTATTGTTAGAAACCTTACCTTATTCCGAGTGACACTGGCTATAAATTATTTGAAAAATGAAAACAAATTGAATATGGCGGCTGAATGGTGCAATCTTCAAATGTGAAAATTTTTACTTCTTACTTCGTCTTTTGGCAGAGTAGTTGTGTTTTATAATTTTTTAATTACGATTTTTATTTTATTTTTAGAGTTCCGTATGTCAAAATGAAAAAAGGAACCCTTATAGGACCACTTTAATGTCTGTATGTCTGTCATGACTGTCAAGAAAACCTATAGGGTACTTCCCGTTGACCTAGAATCATGAAATTGGGCAAGCACAAGTAAAGGAATAAATACGAAAACCGTCAATTTGTGGTTACTTGACAGAAAAATAATAAAAATGTATTCATCAACAAATGTTAGTAATATGTAGTATAATTTCATTTTTCAAACTTAGATAACTATACCAAGCGGGGCATCTTATGGGGGCTTTACATGTAAATTCTAAAACAGATTTTTATTTATTTTTATGCATTGTAATAGTTCTTGATTTATCATGCAAAATGTGGAAAAAATACGACTGTATCACGGAATCCTCGGTGCGCGAGTCTAACTCGCACTTCGCCGGTTTTTAACATATTGAGATACCAATTTAGGTATCCTACGGTAAAAAAGTGCAGAAATTTCATTCACTCTGCCTATAATATGTAATCGGTAACGGTTAAACGTCATTTAAAACTTTCAAACGAAGAAATAAAACTCCTTCGTGGGACTTGGGAGAGACATGGGTACAAAAGGCCGCGATCAAGTCGGTACTTCGTACCAAAGTTGTCCCACGGATCGGATTGAACGAAGACTTGTGCTAATCTAATTACGCGGCCGGGCCTTTGTATCGCGTGTTTTTTTAGACATATTTTTTTAATATTCTTTCTCTTAGCGTTTCCGCGCTCAAAGGCGGACTCGAGTTATGAAATTGTTCGAGCGTTAATTGTAGACGTCCAGTGGCGAATATTAAAGGGGCTCGTGTGCGCTGAGCTTTATATAACAAGCGTCGATATAGGTAAATAAAGATATATAGTTTCTTAAAGCGGGATTTACATGGGGCCAATGACCTTTATGTAGTACCACTGAATACCTAATCTAGTACCGTTGGTTTGGTAATACTTCATAAGACCGCCGCCAAATTTTTTTTCAAAACTGAAGTTTCTAAAAACGTAGGAGTAACATCAAATTAAAACTTTTGAGAAAAATCACTTTTTCAAAATTCGCACGTTTTTTGGCGATTTAAACTACTTTTCTTCGACTTAGCCTATCTACTTACGTTTTCCTATACTTATTAGGTATCTCGCTCACCTTGCACGGTCTTGGACATTCACGGTTCATGGCCTAATATCAGGGGCGTGCAGGTCATAGAGGCATAAATGCACTGCTTACCCCAGTTGTAATCGCTCAATGCATTTTTTTCATTATGACCTGCCAATAAACAGGTTCCTAGCTAACTAATGCCTACCCTGGCTTCAAACCTGTGCACGCCACTGCCTAATATGTATGAGTTTCTATACTGAATATATGTACCTATAGGGTATCGTTAGAACTTAGCATCCCTAGAGATCATCCCGAGTGACACTAGCCATATTTTTTTTGAAAATAAAATCAATAAGTATTGCGGCTGGCTGTATGGGTCCATAATTATTCAAATGTAACTTTTTAGTTTGTATTTGGCAGGATAGTCGTGTTTTTAATTTTTTAATAAAACTTGTTTCATAAAACAATTTACTAAAACTATTCTACCTAAAATAATATCGCTGTAACTTGAAATGGGAATGTCATTTTTAATCGGTTTTTCGCAGCCTTGTAAACGGATCTACCTTAAATATCTATGGATTACTATATCAACGATAACTAGTTAACCTCAGTACATGGGGACAAGTTTCAACATGGCGGGGAAAAATAATATTTAATTTGCAAAGTTGGGAGTATCTTCCCTTTGAATGTGATTACGCTCTCGCAGCTCGCTGTATATTTTGTAACTCAATTGCAGACTGGAAAAAGCTTGCCTGCATCTCTCATTGAATTTTTTATATCCTATACTAGATGCGCGAGTTTAGAGGTCTTAACTTTGCCATATGACTTTTTGCAATGCGTTTTCAAATTTATTTTTCTACTAGCTTATGCTCGCGACTTCGTCCGCGTGGACTACAAGCAACGTCAAAGTGCGCTCTGTAGATGGAGTTAAAACGAGACAATTTATTTTTTCGGGTTGTGCCACATATGACATAGTTTATTCCGGCGCTTCTTCTGCTTGAGGTCTTTTGACTTTACTGCTCAGGTATTAGAGGCGCCGGCGCCGGGATGACCTAACTATAGATCTAATTGGTAATGTGTGGCACAGCTTTAAAAATAAACGTTTTTCTTTCTTTCTTTTCTTTATTTCTTTATTTATGTGAGAGATATAGCTCTGTCTCATTTTAACTCTAGTCAGAGTGCGCTCCATAGATCTCACCCTTAGTGTCGTGCATAGAGTTCAACGAAGGGTTCCGACTTCCGTACCATCGTACAAGAAATAACACTTTTTTAGGTAGGTATATTATTCTCTACATAGTAGGTATAGGTTACTTCGGTCATATTGCTAGGAAAAACGCGAGTAGCATAGAGAAACTGCTGATCACTGGCAAGATCGGAGGATAGAGACCCCGTGGTCCAAGCGCGAGACGGCGTTGGTCCGAAGATACCTACTAGAGGCGGTCCAAACACCCTTCTGCGATGCCTTCCGTACGGCCTCCAACAGGGAACAACGGCGCAACATCGTGAACAAGGTGATATCTCGAGGGAGCCACGATCCTTCACGGGAAGAAGGTATACGATGGAGAACAGCAGGCAGATCCGCATGCCTGAGAGCCAGCTCGATGTTTTCCTTCACCGTTAAATCAAGTGACATTGAATTCTGGTATTAAATAGCCAGTTTTCTTTAATTTTTCCCGTTTCCCCGTCACCTGGCCGGCCTCCGGCCGCTAACGACATTGTCCGCCTCATTGCCCGCCGATAAAAAACAAAGCGCCCCTAATGAGCTCCCCGATTACCAATCACTAGAAAAAACCGGCCAAGTGCGAATCAGACTCGTGCACTGAGGGTTCCGTACTTACTACAATCGTAATCTTTCGACATTTTGCACGGTAATACAAAAACTATGATGTATAAAAATAAATAAAAATCTGTTTTAGAATGTACAGGTAAAGCCCTTTCATATGATACGCCACTTGATATATAGATAGTTTTGTTACTTCGAAAATTGAAAATACTGATTTTTAGTTCATGACTACAATTTAATTTTATTTGTGTGATGTAACCACAAATTCACAGTTTTCAGATTTTTCCCCAAATATCTGCTATAAGACCTACATATCTGCCAAATATCATGATTCTAGGTCAACGGGAAGTACCCTGTTGACATTCCTGACAGTCTTGACAGTCCGACAGACAGACAGACATATACTATAACAAAGTGATCCTATAAGGGTTCCGTTTTTCCTTTTGAGGTACGGAACCCTAAAAACTAAGCCTCGTGCCCCCTTGACGTCATACCGCCTCCCCTGTCTCTCAGCACTAACGCCTACGTAGCTAACCTCCTACTTCTATTTTATAAAACAAAGCTAAGTCACTATACATCACTACCTACATATAAATGCGAAAGTGTGTTTGTTTGTTGGTTTTTTCTTCAATGACACCGCAACGGAACAACGGATCGACTTGATTTTTGTGTGGGTCTCCTTAGATAATGGAGACTATCACGCTGGCTAAGTGTAGATTGACAAATTTCACACACATTTGAGAAAATTATGGAGAACTCTCAGTTTTCTCGCTATGTTTTATTTTGCTCACTATGTTTTCTTTTTCTCGCTATGTTTACTTTTTCTCGCTATGTTTTCTTCTTCTCGCTATGTTTTCTTTTGCCCGCTATGTTTTCTTTTTCTCGCTGTTTTCTTTTTCTCGCTATGTTTTCTTTTTCTCGCTATGTTTTCTTTTTCTCGCTATGTTTTCTTCTTCTCGCTATGTTTTCTTTTGCTCACTATGTTTTCCTTTTTCTCGCTATGTTTACTTTTTCTCGCTATGTTTTCTTCTTCTCGCTATGTTTTCTTTTGCCCGCTATGTTTTCTTTTTCTCGCTGTTTTCTTTTGCTCGCTATGTTTTCTTTTTCTTGCTGTTTTCTTTTTCTCGCTATGTTTTCTTTTTCTCGCTATGTTTTCTTTTGCTCACTATGTTTTCTTTTTCTCGCTATGTTTCCTTTTACAGTTAAAGTAACTGATATTCAATTGCTTAAAACGCACATAGCTCTAAGAAGTTAGAGGTGCGTGCCCGGGATCGAACCTTTACCTCCCGAATAGGAGGCGGATGTCTTAACTACTAGGCTATCGCGCTTTATAATACTACGAGAATAATAGGATAATAACATCTACCCTACATCAAAGTTAAACACTATTAAGACAATTATTCACAAAGACTAAAGCACGGTTCAGACAGACCATGCACCGTGTATACCTACAGAATAATTGAAGTAGGTAAATGCAAACGCGGTGAAGCCGGTCGTACAATGGCGGCGGCAAATGTTTGAGAACTCGGACAAACAGAATAATTCAGCGCTCAGTGGAACCTCCTCAAAGCGGATCTGAAGAATGCCGCACTACGAGATTTTTCCGCGACCCGCCGTAGGGCCCAATTCACAAGCTACCTGCGGGTAAAAAGCTCTTTATAGCCTACGACGATACAAAATTGTTTTAGTCAAGGGCAAGCCCACACTGGAAATTTTCACCGCGCGATTTTTTCCGCAAAATTCTGTGACACGCAATCACAATAATTGGTTACGCTCGTCCACTATTGGCTACAATGAATTGTCGTAACAAGAATCGCACAAATTCAATCAATCAGAACAATTGAGATTGTAATAATGATTGATGCAGGTTTTGCGAAATAGACAGGTAAAGGATTAAGGGAGACGATGCTCAGAGCCATTCGCTCGTGACTTGGAGAACAGCTGATTTATATTTAAGACGGCGCAGCGGCAATTACCCGCCGAACTGGAATCATTGCCCTCCACTAATTAATTCCTCCCTCTTTTAATGTTCAAAAATCGCGGCCTCTAATTAGGTTTTAATTCGTTTTATTGGGCCCAGCAATGAAATAATGGCGCCGGGTACCTCCCGAGCGCCGACCCGTGGGCGCAGACCTGTTTTATAGCTGCAAACTCCCAAACCTTTCGGATATTTCAAGTTATTTCAAGTCGTAGGCTCTACGGCGCCGGACTGCGCCTAATGTGCCAAGTTGGAGGGCCGAATCGTTCCCTTCTAAACACTGCTTAGTTTATTGTGCCCTGGTATTGCTTCTAAATTACTTTTAGAAGTAATGCCAAACAATTTATGATTGCAACAACCAAAACTTCGTTCGCACTTTCGCAACACGCCATTCGCTTAGAATGACGTGGACGCAATGAGTTTGCTCTAAAGCTGCTGTGCCCATGCCCTGCCCGGGCACTGGTCCGCCCCTGCAAAAAGTCACGTCAACGCGTTGCTCTTATGCGCCGTGATTGAAGAACAAACGTGTAAAACAACACATAAACTCATTTTCGCATTAATTTGGGTAGTGATGGTAAAGTTTTATTGATTTAAATACCTATATAACTTAAACTAGCTTTTGCTCACGACTTCTTCCGCGTCGACTACACTAATTTCAAGCCCCATTTTCCCCCCCTTAGAGGTTGAATTTTCAAAAATCCTTTCTTAGCGTATGCCTATTGCCTACATCACAATAGCTATCTAGCCAAATTTCAGTCCGATCCGTCCAGTAGTTTGAGCTGTGCATTGATAGATCTGTCAGTCAGTCAGTCAGCCACCTTTTCCTTTTATATATTTATATATTTAGATAGGACGAAAAAGTAAAAGAAGAAAAGTGTAAAGTTCAGAAGCTTAACTTTCAGGTGGAATACTGGCAGCCGTCGCCCATCCATTAATAACTGAAATAAAATCCACTTTCCCGCCATTATCGCCCTTTCCATAAACACCTTCATTTTCATTAAGGGCCGGTCATTTGGCGCTAAACAAATTAACTGGAAACTTCCGTTTGTATAAAGAACCTTACCCATTGGAAAATAAACTCAAGGAGAAAACTTGAGCTCAATAAAATTAAAAAGTGAATTGATTTTTAGGAAAAAACAAACTCTTATAGGATCACTTCGTTGTCTGTCTGTCTGTCAAGCAAGATACGTCAAGGGAATCAATCCTATAAAGGTGCTTCCCGTTGACCTTAAATCATTAAAGGCGTGTTGCAATGCCTCATAGCACAAGTAAAGGGTAAATCCGAAATCCTTGAATTTGTGGTTAAACTACAAAAAAATAATTATAAAGTGTTACTTCTTGTACAATGGCACACGAAATCCTTCATGTACGAGTCCGACAAACCAAAAAAAACATTATTGCACTGTTGTGCTAGGAATAAAACCGACTGATTTATAAATATAGAACACTAGCTGATGTCCACGACTTCGTACTCGTGGATATGTAAAAATCCCGTGGGAACTCTTTGATTTTCCGGGATAAAAAGTAGCCTTTACAGGTCTTAATCTATACCCATGCATAAAATCACGTCGATCCACTGCTCCGTTACGACATGATTAAAGAACAAACCAACTAACACTTATAATATAAGTAGTAAAAAGTCGACTAAATAGTGAGGGTAGCCGGAATCTTCTATATATTTCTAATAGAAATCACTCACGTTAGTTTAAATGCTAAAACTGACTTATTTACGGTTTACCTCACCAAATTACCTGTGCATACAGTGTACCCGGACCGTAAATGACTTCAAAAGCTATAGGTACATGTTATTCGGAGCCCACTTCACTAAGCTTTTTTTTCGCAGTTATATTCATTTTAATTTGCAGTGAACAAGGTTCCTTACAGTACAAAAGTTTGACAGGGAATGAAATGTCGCGATTTTTGCTAATTACGATCGGTCCTCCGAGTCCCGAGGGAGAGGGTTATCGGCAACTGTGATTAAAAACTGACTGACTAATTATTTTTACACTTTTATTGTTTTCATTGAGTTTTGGAGTTTGAGTTTCAATTTTTATTGATATGGAATTGTAATTAAATGTACAATGATTTCTTTAAAATGTATGCGATCTCACCTCGTGGTAAGTGATGACGCAGTCAAAGATGGAGCGTGCTAACCTATGCGTGCTTATGAGGCCTTACGGGCCTTGTCACAATGTGTGTGTGTTTGTTACTTTTTCACGCAAAAACTACTAGACGGATTTGGCTGAAATTTGGAATAGAAGTATAGATTAACACATAGGCTACTTTTATCCCGGAAAACCAAAGTGTTCCCACGGGGTTTTTTGAGTACCACGCGAACAGAGTCGCGGGCATTAGCTAGTTTATCTTATATATCTTATATATATATATATATATATATATATATATAAAACTGACTGACTGACTGACTGACTGACTGACTGATCTATCAACGCACAGCTCAAACTACTGGACGGATCGGGCTGAAATTCGGCATGCAGATAGCTATTATGACGTAGGCATCCGCTAAGAAAGGATTTTTGAAAATTCAACTCTTAAGGGGGTGAAATAGGGGTTTGAAATTTTGTAGTCCACGCGGACGAAGTCGCGAGCATAAGCTAGTTATAATTAAAACAGATGAAGGCCGATCTGAACAGGCAACTGTAATGTAGGCTTACTTCGTAAGACTGTCACGTAGTTCCCAGCGGCCGGCGCCATACATCATCGTCAGCCAATCATCAACCCTTTCGTGCCAGTCATTTCTCCCTGTCTCCGCGTAATGCAGCAATCAAACCTCGCCACTCGCGTCTAATTAGTTTTGATATTTAAATTAGAACCGCAGTCCACGCCGCTGGCGATTCAGTAACTTGTGCTTTACACCTTACGACATTATATTGGAACTAGCTTATGTGGATGGAAATTTCAAACCCCTATATAGGGTTGAATTTTCGAAAATCCTTTCTTAGCGGATGCCTACATCATAATAGCTATCTGCATGCCAAATTTCAGCCCGATCCGTCCAGTAGTTTGAGCTGTGCGTTGATAGATCGACTGATCTGTGTCTGAGTCAGTCAGTTACATTTTCCTTTTATATATATAGACTAGCTGATCCGCCCCAGCTTCCATCGAGTAGGATTTTGTTAATCCGTGAGCGTGTGGAATTTCTAAAAAATATTTAATTGAGTTTCTAATACAAAATTTGGTTATGGGTTTTACACTAAATATCGTTTTACCTTTGTTTTTGTACCTAATTCATTTCGTCTACAAGGTACACAGACAGACAGCAGCAGAGTGACGTCAATAGTCGAGACTCCGTTACACAGTCTGCTATTGCCCTGCTCTAATGACTGCCACATAATTGTTTTCATTTGTAGCATACCACATTGTCGCATGTTGTTCCTCTGGCCTTGATAGAGCTCTGACAAATTGACAGGCAAATTATTTTTCTCCTTCGTCAATCGTAAGTCGTAACGATATCTCGTAGCATGTAAAAGCCCTCGTCCAGTCAAACTTGCCGGAAAGATTGATTCCTCTTTCTCAGCCGACTGCCCCCCCCCCCCCCCCCCCCCCCCCTTTATCAAGATAAGTCCGTTAATTGCCCTTACAGGCAGGTTGCTCTTCCCGATTATTGATCCCCAAGTTTTTGTATGTCTTCCGGGGGACCCCTGTTTAATGCTTTTTGTTTCTTTGGAATTCCGTGTAACAACCCTTTTGTACTTTGGGAGAGTTTTGGAAGAAGGTGGAATTGGTTTATCTGTTGAAAGATCCCTAGTGAGGTAGAGAATTTAATTGGCGGGAAAATTTTGTCTTTTTCAACCGTCAATTTTAGACTTGCCTACACAAGTTTGAAAAATGCTCCTAAAAAGCTTTCTGCAATCGAAGATGATAAATATGTAAATGATAAAAAAGCATGGATTCGACTCGCTCCGGAAATGCGCGGGGCTGCAATTGCTTGTACAGTATGTATATTGTAATCTATATATATGAAAGGAAAAAGTGACTGACTGACTGACTGACTGACTGATCTAACAACGCACAGCTCAAACTACTGGACGGATCGGGCTGAAATTTGGCATGCAGAGAGCTATTATGACGTAAGCATCCGCTAAGAAAGGATTTTTGAAAATTCAGCCCCTAAGGGGGTGAAACAGAGGTTTAAAAATTTGTGTAGTCCACGCGGACGAAGTCGCGAGCATAAGTTAGTATTAAATAACAATAACTAGCTGATGTCAGCATCTTTGTCCGCGTGAATCTTCAAAAATTCCGTTGGAATTTCTTGTGTTTTGAAATTAGTTTACAGAATATAAAATTAATCTTGAAAAACCTTTGCACCTAATTGAACTAACTCGATTAAAAATATTCGAAATTAGTCAAAGAAATGGCGGTGAAGGTTCGAAGTGGAGTGATTGGAGGGATTTTATAATCGTAAATTGAATAATGTTGAACAATAAGCGCGTCCGTTTGTACGGCATTAGCATTCGGTGAAGGGTTGAAAGAATTAGCGAGGGATGAAGAAGTTTGTGGAAGATTTGCTTTTCTAACGCGATGCCTATTTGTTGATGCAACTGTAGAACTGGCATGTTTTTGTACAATAAGTAGAATATAGTAAGTTTGTATTCAGTAAACTTTTACAAGTGCTTTTGATTCGCCAAAATAATGTTACTAACACTAAATGGATTCATTGTTTTGTATTTTTAGTTCCGTCGTGAAAACGGGTTCAAATATCGACAAATAAAACATCAAAATATTAATCGTGATATGAACCGTCGAAACCACGAAATAAGCTTAAAATCATTGGATCCATTGTTATCCGATAAAATAAAAAGATTATTAAGTATAATCAACTCAAGCTGTTGATATTAGTAGAGTTTATCAAATCGATTATTTAACCGCAACTAATCCGGGTTCTTCTAAAACTGAGATCCTGGTATTGTGTGAAAATTGGAAAACTTTTCTCGTTTCCACCCAATTATATCGCGGGCCGGAAATCTTTCGCAAATATTTATTATAATACTTCTGCGTGACTGAAGCTTTGTCGCCATTGCGCACGTTTCCACTATGACCTACGACACGACAACCGTATTAAGTAACGTCAAAAAAGTTTGACAACAACGATTAAACATCAGTTGCTTTAAAGATGAAGGGAAACATCGTAAGAAAACCTGCATGCCTTTCTTCACAATGTTCTGAACAGTGTGTGAAGTTTGCCAAGCCGCACTTGCCCAGTGTGGTGGACCTTGCCATTCTGAGACCATTCCGAAAATCCTGCATCAATCATTATTACAATCGAAATTGTTCTGATTGGCTGAATTTGTGGTATTCTTGTTGAAACAATACATTGTAGCTAATAATGAGCGAGTGCCAACCAATCAGAGGTGATTGCGATCGTGACATTGCTGTCATTCGACTGCGATCGAGCCGCCCGTGCTCTATACTAAGCTGGCAATTGGTTATCAGGGTGAAGCCAACAACGCGATGATAAATATATATAAGTAATATTTTAAATTTGCTTCAACGCAAGTCTAAAATCTAAATATATAAAAACGAAATACCACTCACTCACTCACTCACTGACTGACTGATTGACTGACTAAATGAGAAACCAAAAATTTTACGCGGACGAAGTCGCGGGCAACTGCTAGTGTATTATAAAATAGAATATAATTTTCTTCTGAATTTCAATTTTGGTTTGAAGTTGAATGAAAATAACTGACATTTAAGTGCCGCGTCGTGTAGGGACAGTGGAGAAACACCCACCCAGCTACAAACGATCACAATGAAAATGCAGCGTCCCTGTCGCTCGCGCGGCGCGCGGCAAATGCATTCCCGCGACGGAAACGGATTTGTAAAAGTGCGGCGCGTCGTTTGTTTTTAATTAATTAATTTTATTATTTCCCACAGCGATAGATATAAATGTTCCACTAGATGCGGCGCTTAATAGTTACAACATGTTCCAACGAACATAGTATAGTGTGTAGAAGGTATACTTAGGAAGCTCTACCCATAGTCTGTTCTAACTTATCTAATTCTTCTATTCTGTCTTAGAAATGGTCTGCGGAAGTGGATTACGAATGAAAGGAGGTGTTACTATGAAGCGTTCCATCTCAACATTATTATCAACCGATGGACGTCCGCTCCTTCACATAGGTCTCTTCACTCTCTTGTAGGGACTTCCACACGCCATTTTTTTTTTTTTCCTTATTGTTGAGTGCCAATTAGCTACTCAATTATATTACGATCTAGCCTAATGTATGACTAATAAGTAATTTTATTTTAACCTAAACTTATAAATTATCTTATATACTAAGAAATTGTCCACTGACGCATCTTAGTCTTTCTTGATTTGAGATATGACACTTTGTTTACGTGTTCTTTAAACCACCACACGCCATTGACTTACGCTGCCATGAATCCAGCAGCTCTCTGACGTCTGCGTTTGATGTCGTCAGTCCACCTAGGGTTACTCCAGTTCTCCTACGGATCTCCACATTTCTGATTTGATCACGTAGAGTAACTCCAAACATAGCTCTCTCCATCGCCCGCCGACTGAATCTGAGCTTTCTTATGGCACGCATAGTTAACGACCATGTCTCGGATCCATCACTGGCAACACGAACTGTCCGAAGGCGTTGGTGTTCAAGCACTGAGGAACTTCACATTCGTCCCATCTAGTGGAGTATTTATATATCGCTGGTTCCCAGCTCTGCGCGTCTTGCCTTTATCGGAACTCGTCGGGCAATTAGTGTTTTATTATGATATAATTTTTGGAAGGGTTGAGTTGAGGTGATCGCCAGATGGTCGGCTTCGGGCTGATTTATAATTAAATGTAAAATTTCGAGGTGCCGGGGTAATTTAGAGTAGGTAGAGTTCCAAACTTTGATTCAAATACTTTACATTTTATTTTAACGTCTTGATGAAGTTTCTAGTTCTAACTACTTTTTTTAGTTTTAATTTAGATTAAGATAGTTACTCCAACTCAAATTTTAAAGTATTTTTTGTGAAAAGTAGGTAAAGGTCCGCGCCCGAGATCTAAGTCCTGACACCATAAATAGGTAGGTAGGTACATAGACTACCACCGCTCTTTACCCGACTGTTTATGAATGTAATGGTGTGTAAATATCCATAAATTATAATACATATTACATTTATGAGAATTATTTATAAAAAAATGATGTAAGAAAATCAATTCATTAAAAATTAAATGGCAAAAAAAATAAAACGTACCTACCTACCTATTATTAAAAGCTACAATAGGTTAATCTAATCATAGGATTGTAAAGGTGTTTAGCCTGTAAGTACAAACAAATATTGAATACTTACTGTTGTTAGCAATAAGTTATCTTAAAAAACTGTAAAACATAACTTTGTTGTAATTATTATAAAAATAAATGACATTTAAAAATCAAATCATCAATCAATCATAGTTTAGTACTTATTGCGTCAAAAAATATTTCTTTCTTATTATTTAAAATTCAGATGTTCATTGTTATTGATTTACTTACCTATCTACTATGAAACAGGCACGAGTAGGTAAGTAGACACATCTCCTTTATTTTAATAATTCTAAAACTACACACCTAATAGGTGGGTGTTAGTTGTAGCTATCTACTTAGGTAGGTACAAATCTAAGTAATTCTTGCACATGGATGAAAAATAGGAAACACGAGGCGTGCACAGTACACGGCAGAAAATAATGTACATCGGCCTTTAGAATGGCATTTCGGCTTTGTAGAGCGTAGGTAGTCTCTGTCACTCATACGTCTTATAGGTAGGTATGACGTTTTGTCGGTCTCAACGACAGAGACAATGCTCTACAAATCCGCTAAGATCTCCTCGATGTAGGTACATAATTTTCAGTCGCGTAGTGTAGATAGGTCGCAAGTCGCAGCTCCATGTTGTGAACGCATTAAGGTAATTAGCTGGTAATGTAATTAGTCGCCTTGTTTATACAACTTTGTGCGCCTCCACTCCGCCTCATTATGTTGAGTGGAAGACTATCCCACCTTTTATAAAGTATTTTTCCGTATGTTTGTAATTTGTTTTAGGTAGGGTATAATCCACGGTCAATTACCTTCTGATACCTAAGTACATTAATGAATTAATACACGGCAAACTAATTATATGTACCTATATATCTACATTAACATAGCTATACCTAAGGTACTTAGTTTAATAAACTAATACCTAAGTACCTATTTTTACCTCAAAAGGAATCCCATATAAGTAGGATCACTTCGTTTGTATACATTCTATAACAGAATTTTATTTATTTTTATCCATAATAGCATTTGATTTATCGTGCAAGACGTCGAAAAATATATGACTGTACGGAACCCTCGGTGCATAGGTCTGACTCGCACTAGGACGATTTTTATTTATTTAGGTAGATATTTAATATTCAATGCACTACACTACACATGAGTATACTTACTTATATTTAGATATGTCTCGCCAAACTGCACTGACTGGGCATTTCTCTTTAGTAGGTAGGTACTTAGGTACAAAGATGCTTGCATCCTGGAAATGGGAAACCTACTTTTTATTTCGGAAAATCAAAAGGTTCCCACAGGATTTCAAAACATAAATCCACGCGGATTAAGTTTACCGTAAGTAGCGAAGGTACACCTAAGTACAGCACGCGACATGTGGAAATGGCATTCGGGGAGGGACCGTCCCGCACTCCTCACATACCCGCACGTCACCGGCTCTCGCTCGCACCAGGTCAGCGCGGGTGTGCGGGGCGTTACCTGCCCGATTGCCAGCTCGACCTTTGGCGAACACGTGTGACCGCGGTAAAGGTGAGCGGTAGGTGTGCGTGCAGGTGCGCGAGGCAGCGCCGCCCACCTGGCGCGGCGCACGGGGCGGCGCACCTGCGCAGGTGAGGCGGCACCTGGCCGCACGCCACGCCCACCCCACCTTCGCTACCTACTGCCACGGGCGGCGGGACAGGTGAGCTATGTCGAGATAAGACGCTATGTCTATATATTTATATTTTATATTTATTTTTATTTAGACAAAACGAAAAGTGAATAATTTACACCACACTTTTAGACCAAAGCACTAGATAAAAAACCGAGACTGGTGTTGGCAGTTTGCAGCCCAAATAGACCGTAGTCTGTGCTAGGGCTGACAAAGTTCATCGACCTCATTCATACATTTAGAGCCTCAATAGCTCAACCGGTATAGGAGTGGACTGAAAACCGAAAGGTCGACGGTTCAAACCCCGCCCGTTGCACTATTGTCGTACCTACTCCTAGCACAAGCTTGACGCTTAATTGGAGAGGAAAGGGGAATATTAGTCATTTAAAAAATGGCTAATATTCTTTATAAAAAAAAAAAAAAAACTACTTTATTTTATTATATTATATACTATACTATATTTATACTATACTATATATATATTCATACATTACTAAAACTATATTTTATTTGGTGCAACAGTGTTAATGCATACGGAGTTTAGATACCTATATAATTTAAATAGATAGGATAAGTTGTAATAAGTTAAAGCATTCGTTTCAACAGATCTTGTCATGTACATGTCATGTCTATGTACCTTACATTACATATCCCGTTTCCTATCAGCGTCTCAACTTATCACCGGCCCACTACTGAGCACGAGTGCTAGTGCTAGATGAGCGGGTGGTGTACGGAACTATTAAACTGGGTCAACACAATGATCTCTGTGTAAGTAGGTAACCAGGTCACTCGTCTCGCAGTCACCTACGTCACGGAGAGGCTGTAGAGGCACTCGGGCTGTGAGCGCGGCCATCGCCTCTTGAACACGGAGCCACTAGGTAATCGGCCACTCCATCAACCATCGCCGGTTCTTTTATATTTTGTGGTTTGTGCAGCTTTGACGTGGAAACTTCTAAAATTCACACTAAGACTAAACTGACACTCTATGATCTAAGTAGGATATTAACCTACAAAAAAACCGGCCAAATACGAGCCAGCCTCGCGCACCGAGGGTTCCGTAATACAATCGTATTTTATCGACATTTTGCTCGATACATCAAAAACTATTATGGCTAAAAATAAATCTGTTTTAGAATGCACAGGTAAGTAGGTAAAGCCCTTTCATAATAATATAATACCCCACTTGATATTAGGTAGGTAGGTAGTTATCTTACTTCGAAAAATTTAAAATAGGTAGATACTAATTATTAGTTCATGACAACAAATTTTTTTTGTGATGTAACCACAAATTTATGGTTTTCAGATTTTTCCCCTTATGTCTGCTATAAGACCTACGCTATTCTAGGTCAACGGGAAGTACTTACCCTGTAGGTTTCTTGACAGACAGACAAACAGCAAAGTGATCCTATAAGGGTTGCGTTTTTCCTTTTGAGTTACTAAAAGTACGTAGGTAGGTACTTACTTAGGTACCTATTGGTCACCATCAACATCATCAACCCATCGCCAGCCCCCTATTGAGCACGGGTATCTTTTCAGAATGGGAAGTTTATGGTTAAGCTATCCACCATGACGCTGGCCAAAGTACGGATTAGCAGAATTCACACACACTTGTCCACAGAATCGAACCCGGGACCTCCCACTAATAAGACCACAGCGCTTACCACTGCGCCAGCGAGTTAAGGAGTAGATACTCGTATTTGGTAAACAAAATCCCTTACCTATGGGAA
Source organism: Maniola hyperantus (assembly GCF_902806685.2). Lineage (NCBI taxonomy): Eukaryota > Metazoa > Arthropoda > Insecta > Lepidoptera > Nymphalidae > Maniola > Maniola hyperantus. The sequence continues at coordinate 14,843,911 of NC_048547.1, read as the reverse complement.
AAATTATTGCCTTCCTCAAGTGTCAACACTGCAGGGCGTGTGGGGGGTCTGGGGGGTCTGGGGGGTCTGGGGGGTCGCGGGTATTTTTTGCGCACTTAACCCTCGCGACACGGAATAGGAGGTGCCGTCTTACAAGCGCTGAAGGGTTGACCTCTTTGAAATGACCTCGTATAGATGGGCTAGTACACATTCAACTTTAAATTTTTTGTCACAATAAATTAACTAGGTATCATAGTGATGTGTCACTTACAATCTTAAACCACATCAATAAATATATTTAGTGATGTGGTTTAAGATTGTAAGTGACACATAAGTGTAATTGACATAATGTTATGCTTTCTTAAAGCTTGAATTAATTCAAACTCTGTACTTACTTAAATATATGCTTTTTAACCGACTTCAAAAAAGCAGGAGGTTCTCAATTCGTCGGAATCTTTTATTTCTTGTAAAAAAACGTTCCTTTTAATGTCGCAAAATCGGTAAATTTCAGTCATATTCCTGATCCTCCTTGTCGCTTATGCTCACTCTTGGTGACTAGACGTAACTAGCACAGCTGAGATCACCGCTGCTGCTCCTCCATGGTGATGACCTGGCACCTATACGCTCTGAGCTGCTTCGCCTCTTATGCTAGGGAAAGTTCTAATGAAGGACCGTCTGATATCACATTTGTAGGTCGAGTGTGTCATGAACCGGTCCCGTGCCCGTATGTTTTGTGGCGCTACTTTCCCCGGTGTCCCGCGGTTTATTCAATGAGGCGGTTTTTGCTCAGCGCCGTGGACCGTGGACCGAACTCTGCTTTACATAATTTCCCGAACCGCTCCTAGTTTCGGCCTTTATGCTCGCCCCTTCAGACTTCGGAAATTCAGGGTTTACGGTCGCCGTAATGCGCATCAGCACAACACAATCGGGTAAAAATGGTACCTAATTTATTTTTCTTCTGAGATTTTCTTCTTTTTTTGTCATAGTTTTAAATCTAGGTTTTATAGCAGAATAGCGAAGTAAGATAATCTTGTGTGAAAAATCGTGGACACTAATTTTTTATCCTTTCTTATTTTTAGCGTTCCATACCTCAAAAGGAAAAAAGGAACCCTTATAGGATCACTTCGTTGTCTGTCTGTCTGTCAAGAAACCTACAGGGTACTTCCCGTTGACCTAGAATCATGCAATTTGATAAGGGGAAAAATCTGAAAACCGTGAATTTATGGTTACATCACACAAAAAAAATTAATTGTGGTCATGAATGAACTAAGATAACTACTTATATCAAGTGGGGTATCATATGAAAGGGCTTCACCTGTGCATTCTAAAACAGATTTTTCTTTATTTTTATGCACCATAGTTTTTGAATTATCGTGCAAAATGTCTTACATGTCCAAATACCTATAAATGCCGATTCTAGGTCAGCGGTAAGTAAGTACCCTATTGGGTTTCTTGACAGACACGGCGGACAGACAAATAAACAGATAACGAAGTGATCCTATAAAGATTCCTTTTTCCTTTTGAGGTACGGAACCCTAAAAAATGTTCTTATAAACGGTGATAGAGGTACCTACTGCATGTAAAGTGTAAGTATACTTTAGTATAGAGTAAACAAGGTAGGTGAGAGCGAACAGCCAAACACGGTTTGTTTATTGTGCGCAAATAGGTGCCGTGTAGCGGAGCGGAGTGGAGTGTCGCCGCGAGTGGAGTGTAATTGAAATTTTAATGGAAACAGGTGTTCCGCAGACGGGCGGTGTCTGGGCGACGACGGAATAAGTACAAATACTATTAGCATAGAGTTTTTACTCGAGATAGTATCAAGGTACCTAGGTACTTGTTTACTCGAGGTAGTATCAGGGTACCTAGGTACTTGTTTACTCGAGGTAGTATCAGGGTACCTAGGTACTTGTTTACTCGAGGTAGTATCAGGGTACCTAGGTACTTGTTTACTCGAGGTAGTATCAGGGTACCTAGGTACTTGTTTTACTTACAAAAGTAGCTTTTATGCCTCGATGATTTGTAAAAAAAATTGGTAGACTGGGGTTTGCCGATAGAAGTGAAAACTGAAAACTATGAAATAACTGTTTCCTTTTGTATTTTTACATAAATTGTAGTTCTTATCAAAAATTATATAAATACCTAAAGTAAATTACTCGGGTTGACATATTTGAATGTACCTAGGTAGTAGGTACCTACTTATCTGAATCCTTGAGTCCCTGTAACTTTGGAACTAAATATTTGACCCAAATCTGGCAAACCACAGACACATTAGGTATATGTAATACGTAAGTATGTGTTTCTAGAACGTACCTATAAAGCACTACGAATGAACTTATCACAAATTCATCGACTTAAAAAAAAGAAGTTGGAAAAAAGTGAAGTTGGTTTAAAATAAAACATTCGCAAGTATTATATCTACCTACTTGCTTTTCAAACTTAGATAACATTAAAAAAAAACCGGCCAAGTGCGAGTCAGGCTTGCGCAGTGAGGGTTCCGTACTACGATCGTTTTTTTTCGACATTTTGCAGGATAATTCAAAAACTATGATACATAAAAATAAATAAAAATCTGTTTTAGAATGTACAATTGAAGAGCTTTTATATGATACCCCACTTTATATAGTTATCTTACTTCAAAATATGAAAATACTAATTATTATTTCATGACCACGATTTAATTTTTTTTAACCACAAATTCACGGTTTTCAGATTTTTTCCCCTAATACCAGCTATAAGACCCACCTACCTACCAAATTTCATGATTCTAGGTCAACGGGAAGTAGGTACCCTGTAGGTTTCTTGACAGACAGACGGACGGAGTCAGACATACAGACAGACAACAAAGTGATCCTATAAGGGTTCCGTTTTTCCTTTTGAGGTACGGAACCCTAAAAATGAAGAGAAACAAAAATCCCATTAGATTTACAAGTTTACAACACTGTTGTGTTGTAAACTTGTAAATCTAATGAGCTTTTTGTTTTTCCCTTGATTTCGTTGTATTTATGTATGGAAGCGGTTTCCCATATTATCAAAGTTTTTGTTTTTGTGCTTTTACACCCTGTTTACACGCGACTCCCGAGCTCCCTGGTGGATTGTTATTTTTAATGGAAGACGACATGAATTCCGCCGGTTTCCCCTCCTCACACCTCTAAATATATTTTTAATGAAATAATAATTGTAATAGAAATAGAGGTAATTTTTAATTTAAATAGGTACCTGCACTTTTACAGTTGCTTTTGGTGGACGTATTGGAGATACAACAACAAGTTCAATAAGTTTTAAACGTAACGTTTAAAACGTAAACTTATTGAAAAATCCTATAGGGAATGACTTGGTCAACTTTGGTAGTTCCAATAAGTTTAAGTAATATTTTTTTTTTATTTATTTTTTTATTTAGAAAACAAACAGCTAAACATACTTATTACACAGTTTTAACCTTAATCTAGAAATTTCATTAAGCCAGTGAAGTTTTCACAAAAAAAAATTATAAATATCTACTAGTTCCAACTTATCCCGATCGGGTAGATATAATTATATTTAACTTTGGCCCGCATACAATAGTTATAGGCAGGTAAGGTTTGCACTTTGCAGCTGCAGTCAGGAAACGAGTCAGGCACATTTCCTGATTTCAGATGCAAACTGCCCGTAGGTACTTATAAAAGAATATGTCTACATGTTGATATTTATTGTTATATCTTTCGCATGATCTGCGGAGAAATTTGTTTCTACAATAATTTCGATTTGCGTGTGAAACATAGAATGTGTACTGCTGCCGACAACTTCTCTGTAAAGGTTTAGGTACCTACACTATATTTATTTTTATTTTTATATTGTGAAATGGTATTTTAAAATATAATACCCAGCTGAGTTTAGGTATATACATTTATACATAGGTACATGCCAAATCACAAGTTTCTGGCGCTGCGTATCTTCACCGCCACCAAATTTCAATGAATAAGTGAATAAAATCATAGATATACCTAATTTAGTGATGTCACTGGAGCCATTCACTACGACTCAAATAAATAATTTATTGACTTCATTAGAATCTATTTTGCGCAGTTATTAATAGGCAGGTACCTACATAAGTTACAAAGCAAGATGTCAGGGTGTTTTCGCTGATGTTAGATTAGAGGAACACGAACGCTATCGAAGGGTCAACCACGTGTAATTGCGATTATCGCTATCGCTATAAAATGCCGTATCATTCTCGATTCATTCATAATAATTAATTACAATACGTAGTATTACCACAGTTTTACGATCTGTAGGTACAATAATAATAATAATTATTATTATTAAGCCTTTAATTTTTTATTTCCTTATCTTTAAATACAATATACTTTCTTTTTTTTTTTCTTTTTTTTTTTTTTAATACAATAAAACTAAAAAATAAATATAAAAAAAAAAAAAAAAAAAAAAAAAAACTTAAAGCTAGCCTTATCTAATTACTATATAAATCATGACCGCGTGGAATGGTGCCAAGAATACTGGCTGCATTTCCGCGCTGGACAGCCAGGCTGATCCGCTGATATACTTTCTTACATCTATCTAGTTATTTATTCTACATTTTGTTTTTACCTTTACTTTATGTTAGTTTTGTTAGTACATACCTATACTATTTTTTGTTTTGTTTTTATGTGTGAGGTGTTGTGTGTTACATTATGTTACCTTTAGTTAGTAAAAATAAAATTACTTATAACTAGAATTGGTACTTTATAAAATTGTTCTAGTAAAATTGTTTGTTAATAAAATTGTTAGTTTACAAAAGCTTTAAACTAGTTATATTTATATCTATTACTATTACATATCTAATTATTTATTTGAGTAAGTTTCACTGTTAGTCCAGATAAGGATCCCATATTTGGGTATAAGGCCTCCCCCCGGTTCCGTCTATATAATTTATGTATTTTCATTAATGCAGTCTTGAAAATCCATAATAATTATAATATAATGTAGGTAAATTCCTTTAATTTTTCCTCCTTGTTTACATAAATATCATAGCCTCTTAGGTAAGTATATGCCTTATTGTTCGATTATGTGTGTAAATAAATTCTGTTTTAACCGGGGGGGTTATGGTCATACTCCTCCACGGTGACCGGCCGTCTTGGAGCCGGCCGTATTGGAGCCGGCCGTATTGGTCCAATAATAATTACCAATTAGAAATTAGGTGTTTAAACAATCCCGCGAGAATACTTTGATTTTCCGGAACAAAAGTGTCCAATCCGTTCCTGAGATGTACAAGCTAACTTCATAGTTCATACCACTGTCAATTAACGCTGTCACGGTTTTGAAGATCTGAGCAAACAGTTATCTATTTCGAAATCTAGTATTAGTAATTGCTATAATATGGTATGAATAGAATAGAATAGGTCCTACCTAGTTTTAAGTTAAGGTAAGTTCGCGTAAAAATTATTATCATCACTATAATATCATCTTGCAAATCCAACAACCGACCATCAAAAAGTGTAATTTATTACCTATCTACTAGCTAATGCCCGCGACTCGGTCCGCGTGGAACCTACGTTTTTAAAAAATCCCGCTTAAAAGTATCCTATGTCACTCTTCAGTACCCGTAGTACAAGATTTTACGTAAACTGGATCTTAAATGCCTTGTTTTAAAGCTCAAGTTTGTCTACACTTCTACAGCCAGCGCTCCAAGCGGAAACATTGCGAAATTAAAATCAGTGGCATTGAATATTTGACTTCAATTCAAGGCTGTTTAGGTCCATTTTACTGTAACGCGGAAGTATTTCGACTCTCGAATTTGGTTTGGTTTGGTGAGACGTAAAATCTTGTACTACGGGTACAGGTCTTTATCTAAGTATATACCCATGCAAAAAATCACGTCAATCCGTTGAACCGTTGCGACGTGATTGAATGACAAACCAATAAACAAACACACTTTCGCATTTATAATAAGGGTACTGATTTTGAATCAATTATTTGACTTTGACTAAGTTTCAATATAAAGACGGTTAAAAACCTAACTCTATCCAATCCCATAAAGAGCCCATAAATAACTCACAGAATAGTTAGGTAAGTGTTATTATTTCCTGTCACCTATTATTCCTATTTGTTTCGTCTCCGTCACAGAATGATTCCATCTCCACAAGCCGGTGTTGTCGGCAGCGAGTTCCAATCAAACAGCCATCAGGCGTAACGCGAGGCGTCTTATTGTGAGCAAAAATGGCCGGCAGGCAAACGACCTGGATTCAAGTGCAAATGGAGTAATTTCGACGATCCGACCGAGACGAACGGAGGAACATGGACGGAGCTGTTCTATAAATGAAAGTGAAGCCGATTGTGTCACAGCGTTGATTCTAGATAGAGACAAAGAAACGAAAAGAAATGAAAATCTTAGCGTCAAGTTTGCGATTAAACTATCGTTTTTTAATCACTACCCATATAATAAATACGAAAGTGTGTTTGTTTGTTTTGTTGGTTTATTCTTCAATCACGTCGCAACAGAGTAACGTTTTTTGCAAGGATACCTGGAGAGTGACATACGGTACTTTTTATCCCGGAAAATCCAAGAGTTCCCATGGGATTTTGAAAAACCTAAATCAACGCAGACGAAATCGCCCAGTGGGTAGGACGTCAGCCATGCAGACGCACATACCTCAAACTTTTCAGAATTAGGTATAATTATTAAATAATTTTAAATACATATCAAAAATTGGTTACGCAATTTTTGATATGTATTTAAAATTATTTAGTAATTTCCTTGAAGTGTAGGTAAACACTAAAAAAATTATAAAAATTTAGGTATAATTATGCTTTTTAAACAATTAAGTAGGTATATCTTACTTTTATTTTAGCGATAAGGCCGCCTGGGCCTTCTTTGTATATTTCTATTGTTTTGGTGTACAATAAAGGATATTTTACTTTACTTTACTTTTATTGGTGAAGGAAAACATCGTGAGAAAACTTGCAAGTCTGAAAGTTCTCCATAATGTTCTCAGAGGCGTATGAAGTCTGCCAATGCTAGTGGGGTGCCAAGCCCTTCTCATTCGGTTCAGTAGTGAGTGGGCGATGGGTTGATGATGATAATGATGATACATCACATAGGTCAATTTATGGCGCTTAAAACTTTACCACCTGTTCAAAATACAGATCAGTACTGAGTAAACCTAGCAAGGCATTCATCAGTTGCGCTTTTTAAGGAAAAATGTGTGTCTACCTATTTTATTTAGTCTGTGTGGTCTGCTCGCGTGGGGAGGCTGGGCTGGGGAGGTAAGGCGCTGAAGACGAACAAACATAAATTTGATTAGGGCAGGTTCCGTAGCAATCAACAAAGCGAGCGATATTTTGTTTGCACGTGGCTTGATTGAAGCCCAAGTGACGGGAAGATGTTTTGTTTGGCGGTACCTACCTCTACCTCTACCTCTACCTACCGCTACCTCTCTAGCTACGAGTCGAGGTATGGTGTGTATCGCGAGACGCTTAATTAAGCTGGGAATGGGTTTCGCTTCGTGGTTTCGCATTTTGAGATATGTATTATTATAATAGAGAAGCAGGTTTGTGGTTTAGGAATTAGGTGCTTCGTCTTATGAGAGTAATATACGAGAGAATGGAATTTAACTTTGTTTAGAATTAAAGTAACTTGTGGATATGTAAACATAAATTAGTTGATTGATAGTTATTTATGGTTTTATTGTAGGTACACTAGATTCTGCTCGCGAGTTCGTCCGCGTGGACTACAAAAATTTCAAACCCCTATTTCACCCCCTTGGGGGTGGAAGTTTCAAAAATCCTTTCTTAGCGGATGTCTACGTCATAATAGCTCTCTGCATGCCAAACTTCAGCCCGATCCGTCCAGTAGTTTGAGCTGTGCGTTGATAGATCAGTCAGTGCAGATAGCTAAAATCTGCTAAGAAGTATTTTAGAAAATTCAACCCCTAAGGGGGTAAAATAGAGATTTGAAATTTGTGTACTCCACGCAGACGAATTCGCAAGTAAAGCCAATATACCTACCTATTTCATAAAATAAACATCCGATCTCGTGTACTAATAAAAACACCCCGACTCGCCCGTGTCGGCACATCGCGTCGGCAGGTACGATATGATTTTATTACGCTTCAGCAAATATTTGCCACCCACCCCTCCTCACCCCACCCCACCCTCGCTCATTCACTGATCAATCTACCCCGAGTGCACATCGGTACCGTGAAAACTTATATTAACATATTCATTTTGCTGATATTCTCTTTATTATACAATATCGCAGAAGCTCACCAACATCGACTTCGCCATCATGTTAATTTGGAGGCTGTGAAGCTTCTAGATAACATGGATATCAAAAGGAGGCTCAAAAGAACCAAGCTGTTCGAATTAGTGTTAAAAAGTACTTCAGTGCAGCGTTTGTGTAATAGTGCTTGTGCTACTTTATTTTTCTAGGTCACAAGAACATAGTGAACTGTAAACTGTACTTACGTGTTAGAATAAACTAAGGACAGTTATTGGACTGTAAATTAGATTTAAAAATTAATCATAAGTAGAAGTTTAAGCTAGAATAATATTACTTATTAGCCCATAGGCTAGATGGTAGTAGTAATAAAGCTGCCATTTTATAATGGTGCTTTATGGTAGGAAAAAAAAAATAAAAAAAAATATATATACAATATACTAACTGATGCCCGCGACTTCGTCCGCGTGGATTTAGGTTTTAAAAATCCCGCGGTAACTCTTTCCTTTTCCGGGATAAAAAGTAGCCTATGTCACTCTCCAGGTCTTAAACTATACCCATGCACAAAATCACCCAACATCCGTTGCTCCGTTGCGACGTTATTGAAGAACAAACCAACCAACAAAAAACACACTTTTGCATTTGGCATTTATAATATTATGGGTAGTGATTAACTAGTAATGAATCCAGGGAGCATCTACAATTTAAATTCTAGTCTAGCACCGGACCGTGAGTTCTGAGCTAGCCGCCTCCACGCTGTATATGCTGTATATGCTGATACGGCGCTCGCAATCAAAGTTGCCTCATTCATATGTATTAGCGGACGCCAATTTAAACTATTCCACTACAACTAGTTACACAGCCACTGGTGAGTGGTCACTCGGTGGGTTAAATACATACAGCAAATAAACCTTAGAGCAAAGCAGCAGACGTGTAGGTACCTACCTTATTTAGAAAATATCATCATTATCATGATTAACCTATCGCCGGATCACTACAGAGCACGGGTCTCCTCTCAGAATGAGAAGGGTTTTGGCCATAGTCTACCACGCTGGCCATGTGCGGATTGGTAGACTTCACACACCTTTGAGAACATTATCGGGAACTCTCAGGCATCTACATTTCCTCACGATGTTTTCCTTTACCGTTAAAACATACTTAAAACGCACATAGCTCCGAAAAGGTAGAGGTGCGTGCCCGGGATCGAACCCCCGACCTAACCACTAGGCTATGACAGCTTAGTGGTTAGCTTAGCTGAGAAAATATAGTGATCGATATTTTGCGGGCCTTTGAACTTCCAAGAAAGGTTTTTGGGGTCCATAGTAAAACTCGAGGAACTGTAATAGTATCGTCCAGTCTGTCTGCCCATCTGTCTATCTGTATGTCATGCTCATTTTATAAGAGCTGTAAGGTTGTAATTTAGGAGAGTTTTTGTCAGGGTACCTACGTTCTGAACATGAAAAGTGAGAATCGTAACAAAAAAAATAGTTTCTTAGTAAACACCAAAAAAACGTAGAAAATTTCCAAAATTATAATGTTCATAAAAATAATGCTTTTAGTTTTTAGTTTGGTCCTATGCACCAACTTATTTAGAAACATCAGTTTTTTTAATTCTCACGTTTTTTTTGGAAACGTGGGAAAGTGGAGACTTAAGTTAACGGCTTTTCAGATATAGAGCGACAGCACGTGCCATTCAACTGGCCCTAAGTAATCAGTCTAAGCAGTAATTGTTTATCAAGAGTGGCGGTAAACTTAGTGCGGCTTGGTGCGGCGAAGTTGTTCCATTTATTGTTGCCTTTGTGTGGTCAGCTCGCGTCGAGCGCTTCTTGGAGCTGTCCCAAACTTGTGGAAAGCCAATTAGTCAAATTGACGGAGGTCCTGCCCAAATAACCTTTGATTTGAGGTGCTCCGCTATAACCTTGCATAGATTTGGATTAGCAGGTGCTGCGTTGATTTATTCAATGTTCACAGAATTTGGTTAATTGTTATTTATTTTAATCTAGTGCGTGTTGCCAGTGACGACATATGAATCCGAGACATGGTCGCGAACTATGGGCCTCATAAGAAAGCTCAGAGTCACTCAGCGGGCGATGGAGAGGGCTAGGTGCGGAGTTTTGCTACGTGATCAAATCAGAAATGAGAGTAGAACTAGAGTAACCGACATAGCTCAACGGGTTGCGAAGCTGAAGTGGCAATGGGCAAGCGACCATGTCTCGATTCCATATTATGTCACCACCAACAACACGCAATGTTCTAAAATTGGTCCTCAAACTTTGAGAAATTTTGGACGAAAAGACTTCTCGAAATCGAAAAACACAGGTACGAGAAAGTACGTTGATACTTGATCAAAGATAAGATGTTTTCAACTTTACAATTTCGTTTATTGAAGACAACGGGAAACAAATACCAAGCACGAATTGAAATGAAAACAATCCGAAAGAGCGCGACCGTAACACAGAGTAAGGCTATAACATTACGTATACAGAGGTTCGACGAAGTTGTCTAGAACGGAGCAATCGTACAGTAAGTGCGGGGCAAAGAAGCGACCCGAACTGGCCTACGTAGTTAGGGCCCTATGTAGGTACAAGGATCGTCGTTCTCGCCATTTACCACGAGATCAAAGGCCTGAGGTTCGACGAAGCCGTCTAGACAGGGCAAACGTGCGGTAAGTGCGGGACTAAGGAGCGCCCCAAACTACGTAGTTAGGGCCTTATGTTGAAAGATTTTAGTAGTCGTTATTCACCACGAGAATAAAGGTGTCAGACTGAGGTTCGACAAAGCTGTCTAGAATCTAGATAAAACAATCATGCTTTAAGTGTGGGAGATTGAAGCGACCCAAACTGGTGTACGTAGTTAGGGCACTATGTTGAAAGGTTGGCACCCTCCTTTAGTCTTAAGTTTACGCTGTTAATTATCACCATTACATCATTATCTTACATATTCAACAATTGACAACCAAAAAGTGTACCATACCCAATTTTTTTTTGCCTACCATAGAGCACCATTATATAATGGCAGCTTTATCGCTACTACCATCAAGCCTATGGGCTGGTAATTAATGTGATTCTAGCTTAAACTTCTACGTATGGCTAATTTCTAAATTTAATTTACAGCCCAACAACTGTCCTTAGTTTATTCTAATACGTACGTACAGCTCACTATGTTCTTGTGACATAGAAAGAATAAAGTAGCACAAGCACTATTACACAAATGCTGCACTTATGCACTTTATAACACTAATTTTTGGTTCTTTTGAGCCTGCTTTTGATGTCCATGTTATCTAGAAGCTTCACAGCCTCCAAATTAACATGATGGCGAAGTCGATGTTGGTGAGCTTCAGGTGGCCAATTTGAATAAAATTATTTGACTTTTGCTTTGGTCCTAGTGGTCATCACGAGATCGGCGTCGGACTACTGTCTCTCTTTACGCCGTGACCTGTGTGTGGGCGGACAGTGGCGCGAGACTGGCCGCGGGATTTATGGCCCCACGCTAGTTTATCGCCAGCTCGCACGATTAATGGCCCCTTACACACTTGCCGCTGTTTCCTTCTCACCTTTGCTGTGACGCCCGCTGCAACATTGTACCTAATTGTTATCTTTGATACAGCAAACAATATGAATAGCTTTTTCCCCTCGGTTTCGCTTGCGTGAAGTTCTGTTTGTTAACACAACCTAAACGAAATTTTATTTAAGACAATAATTTAATAGTGGTAACACCACGGTGTTACCCTAAAAAGCTGTGATAGCCTAGTGGTTAGGACGTCCGCCTTCTAATTGGAGGTCGAGGGTTCGACCCCGGGCACGCACCTCTAACTTTTCGGAGTTATTGTGCGTTTTGATTAATTAAATATCGCTTTCTTTAAAGGTGAAACAAAACATCGTGAGGAAACCTGCATGCCTGAGAGTTCTCCATAATGTTCTCAAAGGTGTTTGAAGTCCACCAATCCGCACATGGCCAGCGTGGTAGCTTATGGCCAAAACCGTTCTCACTCTGAGAGGAGATCCGACGTGCTCTGTAGTGAGTCGGCGATGGGTTGATCATGATGATGATGATATAAAAGGACTGACTGACTGCTCTATCAACGCACAGCTTAAGCCACTGGCTGGATAGGGCTGAAATTCAGCATGCTGATAGCTATTATGATGTTGACATCCGCTAAGAAAGAGTTTTTGAAAATTCAATCACGGCTGCGGGGGTAAAACAGTGGTTTGAAAATTGTTTAGTCCACGCGGACGAAGTCGTGGGAATAAGCTACTGTAAATATAGCTTCCAAAAAACCCATTTCCTTTTGTTTATTACAAAAAAAATATCACAAATATGAAATAAAAAAGAAAAATTTGATCATATTTGGGGTTTAGGATAAGAACGCAATATGGGGTTAAGCCAGAGTTATGTTGGGGAAAAATAACCAAAAGACATCGCCTAAACCACTGCTAATTTTCTGTAAGTACTTATATATGCATGAAAATATCTGTTATTTATTACCTAGATAAACATAACTCGGGATTTACTAAACCATTTTTCATGTTACATAGTATTATGAGAAACCCCTTGCTAACGAAACCATAGCAATTGTCTTAATAAGAAAACATGGATGTCTTATCGTCATATCTTTTTATTGTGGCCGCCTATTAACATATACGTTGTCATAAGTAAGAAAAAATGAAATTCGCAAAGGACGAAAGGTAGAGTTGGCAAAAAATGTTAAATAATTCTAAGAACCATCACACCTTAAAAATAATAAAACCATTCATGAATATCTTATATCTTCTTTTATTGTATGACTAGCTTATGCTTGCTTTCACCCCCTTAGGGGTGGAATTTTCAAAAATACTTTCTTAGCATATGCCTACGTAATAATAGCTATCTGCATGCCAAATTTAAGCCCGATCCGTCCAGTAGTTTGAGCTGTGCGCTGATACTTGATAGATCAGTCAGCCAGTCAGTCAGTCATCTTTTTCTTTTATATATTTAGATAAAGTTACACTGACGACAGTGCTTAATAAAACCTACGATGAGGCCTACTTTGCCTTGCCTAGAAGATGCCTTGTCACATTTGCCTTATCACTTTTTTGAAACTATCACAAACGTTGAGCAAAAAAGTCCAGTTTCAGGAATATCATATCAGGATTTAAGCTAGAAAATTATCAAGGCAGCTTATACAAATGAAAAACAACTGTTTAAAGAAATACAGGGTGTAACCAGAACGCTGGCAAAAACAAAGACAGGTGATAGTACTGATATGACACCACAAAAAAAAAAGAAAAAATATATCCTATATTTTGTAAAAGTCTCAGATATATTGCAAAAAAATCATGTGACTGATGCTAGAGGTCAACGAACGTTACGTAAGTAGGCCACTCTGAGTCAATGTCGCGTCGTAGGTAGGGCATTGACTCCAGTTTTGCACGCTATACATTGTGGGTTTGAAAAAATACTAAATTACTAAATGAGGCAAATGGTTATTAGTATTGGATTGTGTTTAGATAGTTAGTATAACAATAACGCTAAGTTCTTGCTAGAGTTCTGGTTACACCCTGTATAACCCAGTGTTTATAAAATGATCAGTAAAATGAACAAAAAGTAAAATTCCTTTAATCACCACCAATATTGGAAACGTGAGAGGACAAAAAAATAACTCGTCTTCGGGCTGGGAGTTTTCAAAAGGCAATTTGTTTTTTAAAATACCTATTAAAAAATGTTCAGCAGGTTTTTTGCTAGCGCTACTCAGTGAAAGGTCGAATGCCGCGATACCTATTGGGTTAAAGGCAGATAGGGTCCATCGCATTTGCATACAGAGCAGTCGCCGCGGCCAAATCATATTACCTATTGCTTCTGAACTCTTCTAATAAATTACTTACAAGATTCTTACTCTGGACTTAGAGATAGCCTTTTAAGGCTTTGAGAGTATAATATTGAATTTATAAAAAAGTAAAAAAAAAATATTTTTAGAATTCTCTAGGTAGTATTCGTTTTTTTCTATTCATTTTTGGCGGAAGCAGTCTTGGCATTGCTAGATCTCTCAGATTTTGAGGATGGTTTCTTCTTGATGTCCTTAACATTAGGAGATAGCATTAAGGAAGATAAGCTTTTAGGTCTGCTGAGATCTTGAGGATTTAAAGAAGCTAATTTGAAGAAAACGTAAATATTATATTAATCGTAGGTTTTTGTCCTTTCCCTTTTAAGTATATTATGTCACGCATAAAATTCTCTTGCAATTCTGTAAGATGGCTTTTCTGTATTGCTAATGTCTGATAAGCGTAGTGAGATATGTTGTGGCCGTATGGTAATAATTAAATGCGGCAACGGTGGAAGATGTTTATTGAGAGCCGGCTTATGATCTACTCTTGCTTATGGACTAACAATACTAATAAAGAAATCTTACATACTATTGTTTTAAACTTATTGCTTAACGACCTAACCTACATAATTTTGCATCACCTCTCTTTCAATCCGATGTGCAGGCAACCTACTTTGATATATTGAGGAGTTGCATTTTTATGTTACTTAAACTGACAATTCGTACATATTACAACTCCCCTGAAAATGTATGCGGTTACCCCTCCCCTTAAAAGAAAAAAAATGTTAGACGCTACATCGAATCAGAAGAAAAGATGATGACAATCACAAAAATAAAATCTAATGCTAAATAAAATTAAAATTATGTAAGGAAACATTTTTTTTTAGTTACTTCCTGTGCTTAAAGTGCAATTTATCTTATCTCTTACTTCGTATGGGCATACTTTTAACCTTACTTATATAAATATAAAAATCGTAATCTATTAAGTGCACAGTCAAGGATTTAACTTTTACAAAAGTTTCGAAAAATCTCATCATAATAAAATAGTCTCAAAATAGCATCATAGGTAGATATGTATAAGTTGAGGTATCGATTTCACAAATCGACTTCAAAAGATTCTTTGACCTATCAAATCGTCGTCATCATAAGTATACAGCTGTCGTATAGCATCGTCGTAAGACGGTAAATATAAGGTTTCTATTCTATAACCCATAATAATACCTATTATTAAGTAAACATCTCAGGTATTCATATTTCCTGGACAGTCAAAATAAATCTCTCCTAGTCTTCATCTTCCTTTCAAGTTACTTCTTCACATAATACAAATAAATAAACAAATCAACAAACGCGGCGCGTACTCTCCTAATCAATATTTAACCTAACATGCTTGCGAGCATTTTTCATAACACTTATAATCTTCATCAAACTTATTTCTTTCAATAAGTATTTCAATAACATTCAACTTTTCATAAAAATTCTAGGTCTTTCACTAACACCAGCGCGGTAGATAATGATCAAGAGTCTAGACAAATATATAGTTGAATGAGGAGGTACTAAATATGCGCAAAACATCGCGTCCAAATAAATAAATAATAATCATCTTCCTACGTCAGTGTGTCTCAATCCCAAAATAAATATTGTATATTTTATACCTATAGCACTTCTACAGCCGAAGGGTGATCAAGCCTTTGGTTTGCAGAGTCCTAATTTGTCAAAGCCGGGTATAGTCTTACATCGTCAAAACTTGCACGAAACTAGACGAAAAACGTCTGTAGGGGAAAAAATTCTCCTTATTTCATATTCATTTCCTTGTATTTGCAAATTGCATCTCGAGCAAAACCATTGTCTCGTATAACAATACAAAATGTTCGGGTACGCGTGTGTCGTTGACCACGCGATGACACCGTTATAATTCTCTGAATTATTATATTTCGATTTTAACACCGAATATTTACGAAAGAAGTAAGTACCTACTTATTCATTTATTAATTATCTATTATTATTTTAAACTATCCTACACACTATATAAAATCTTACAAATGAAGCACGAAGGGTACTTATGAGTAGATAGTGGAGCAAGTATTATTTATTATTTAAAAAAATTACCAATATTCTCCTATCCTATACGTACAAAATTAAATTATCTACCCAAAAAAAAAATACAATAGCTACACATTCTACCTATTTGCCCATTACGAGAGATAAATTGCACTTACTTTAACTATTAGCGACACATTTTATTAATCAATTTCGTGACCGCCGTGTAGTCGCCGTCGTCGTCAGGGGTGATTTCGCTCATCAGGTCCGGAGGTCTGGAGTCTGCGTCTCTTCTTTCTTCTTGGTGGGCCGGGAAAACCCTGGACTCCTCGAACTGGGCCGGGAATACCCTGGACACCTCCTAGTTGTGGCCGGGATAACCCTGGACGCACGATGATGCTGGGCCGATCAATGAAGCTTGAGATGTCTTCTGTTCATAAGCGATTCATTTTTTTTGGCTTATTTCTTGATGTTAGTGTTTCTTGATTTTTAATATAGGACGTGGAATTATTTTCTTCTTTTTGTTCTAATTGAGTCTTGAATCTTGATAATATTCTTTTGAAAATTGTGTAGTCTTCATCTTGATCGGTGCCCAGCCGGTGCACGCACTTAGATTAGGCATGCACCGACTGGCAAGGGTCGCCATGAGATATGTTGTGGCCGTATGGTAATAATTAAATGCGGCAACGGTGGAAGATGTTTATTGAGAGCCGGCTTATGATCTACTCTTGCTTATGGACTAACAATACTAATAAAGAAATCTTACATACTATTGTTTTAAACTTATTGCTTAACTACTTAACCCACATAATTTTGCATCACCTCTCTTTCAATCCGATGTGCAGGCAACCTACTTTGATATATTGAGGAGTTGCATTTTTATGTTACTTAAACTGACAATTCGTACATATTACAGTAGAAAGTAATTCGATGGAGCGCCAATAAATGGTCCCGATGAGACGCAATCAGGTGCTCTCATTGTGATACGATGCAAGCATGAGTAACGCGACAGACGCCCTCACGTATTGGGGTAACTGCGCCTCTTACACGCCAGGCTATGAGATACGCGATATAATAATCCATGAGAAACTGACTGGTTGATAATATATCAACGTACAGTTTAGACCGCTATAACGTAGATCTAAGAAAAGGTTTTGAGTTTCAACAGGATCTTCAAAAAAATGCTGTCGCATAACTTGGTTTTGAATTCCAAAATATTTTGCTGCAACTGCTCGAGCAAACCTCTACGATCGCAGCACCTATCTGAAGTCTCAGTAGCCACAACCAGTGTTCGAACCTTTTTCCTTATTTTCAAATTGAAATTTTTACCCTTTGACTGCTCAGGTTTATATATTATTTGTACGTCTAAATTCACAGTCGCGATTTGAAAATATTTAAACATTAGGTAAGCGGACGTCGCCGGTCTTTTATTCGCGGGGTCCGGACACCTCTAACTTTTCGGAGTTATGTGTGTTTTAAGCAATCAAATATCACTTGTTTTAATGGTGAAGGAAAACATCGTGAGGATATCCACATGCCTGAGAGTTCTCTATAATCGTCACAAAGGCGTGTGAAGCCTGCCAATCTACACTTGGCCAGCGTGACCTTCCGGGCCAGAAATGTGTTGTGATATTGATGATGATCAAAACTTTCATGTTAACCTGTAAAATAGTCCTATGATAAAAATAATGAATCAATGAGACGATAAGACGTCCATGATAATTAAGCCGTCGGATCTATTATCACGTTGCGATAAGAACAATGGATCTCCCAGGATCGCCGTCCGTGACAACAAGACTATCAATCTCGTCGCCTGCAGTGAAATAAATATTCCACTAGATGGGGCGCTTCATAGTAACAGCATGTTCCAACGAACATCAACGTCCGAATTGCTGCCAGTCGTCTTCACATGGTTAGCTTTAATACCCATGTAGATAATAATTTAGAGTTCTAACTTATCTTTGACCGTAGAAACGGACTGCGTCTTTTATGCGGATTGCGATTGACGTTGGGACATGTTACCTACTATGAAGCGCCTCATCTAGTGGAACATTTTAAATCGCTGCCCGCCTGCTTCTCCCCGCTGGTCTCGTGGCCCCACATATTCCTCGCATCACGCGCGCTATTCCGTCAGCAATACTGTGTAAAGCAATTTGTATGTAAATCAATTGTTGTTAATACTATTTATGCCGATGGTTATTGAGCATTACTATTTACTTTCATTGGCGAAAAAGTGTATACAAATACCACCTTTATTTCGACAGTTCTAGAAGCGTTTTTGGTATTCATGCTACAAAGGTTACTTAAGGCAGGTCGACAAAAACATAAGGTTAGTAGTTGTACGTGCAATGTTAGAGAATTCTTAATAAGAGTGCCCTACATGAGACGAGTAGAGAGAGGATTATGGGGTATAAATTTTATTATATTATAAATAGGGGATTTATGGAGTGGGTTTATTGGCGACTGGCGAGTGATGGCGGATGGGCGATGAAATGTGTATATTACCTTTTAGATGGCATTAACTAATTTGATAGGTTGAGTGGAATTGAACTCTGTGTAGGTTCCTTCTCGTCTGCAATTAGGTAGGTACATAGAAAAAATCAATTTGAATATATTTTATATACTACATATACGAATTTTTATTCCTTTTTTTATTGCAAGACGGGTTTGCGCTCATTAATCTAAAAGTTTTCGTATAAGTATTATACCTAAGTGCAAAACTTTTATTTGTTAGTTTGTTGGTACCTACTTTGATTGTTTGGTTAGTCCTTCAAACACGCCGCAACGGTGCAAACGGATCGAGGTTATTTTTTGCGTGCTAGTTAAAGACATGCCGCCCAATTGTGTAAGAAAAACGTATTCATCGTTATCGTAATCGTCAACAAATTCTGCCCTTTGATTGGCTGTGAAAAAATATAAACAGTGAATCAACCAATCAAAGGGCCGAATTTTTTGACGATTACGATAACGATGAATACGTTTTTCTTACACCGAGTTCCCACAAGGTTATTACAAACTAAATCCACGCGGACGATGTCGCACACATCAGCTAAGTATTACCTACATAATATAATTAGCAGATATCCTTCATTTCAAAGCGCTATCACAAGCGTCAGCGTATTCTGGTTGGGTTGAAGTAGAGCTGACATGGTCATTCTTTTCCTGTACGTCGTCACAAAGTGATGGGCAGTGAACGTGACCGGTGGTGGGCGGTGGTGGGCGGTGGTGGGCGGCTTGAGGCCAGGGCTGCCAGTGGCTCAGCAAATACGTAAATAGCACAACAAATCACCGAGATCCGATCAGCCCTATAAGTTATTTATGTGAGCTGACTTGGCGGCACTTGATGTAAGAAAGGTTGGTAAGTTGACGCCTTGGATGTGGTATAAAAGAGTTGGTGGACGCAAAAGTAAATCCATTTGTCAGTATACCACAACAGAGTGAAGGTATGTTTCTATGCTATGTAATGGGATTACTAGCTCCCATATTATGATGATCGCAATGGGCACTTAGATTGAGAAAATTTAAGATTGGACACTACTAATACCCATTTGAAGCAAATACCTATTTATCGCTGTCCTACTTCGATTAGAGCGAGAGGTCAGACCCCAACTTCTGGTGTCCAACCGGTCGCTCTCTCTCGGCTATATTAATGAACTTTAATTATAGGTATCACCTCACTACCTATAATTATTATAAATGCGAAAGTGTTTGTTGGTTTGGCCTTCAATCACGTCGCAACGGATCAACGTGATTTTCTGCATGGGTATAGTTTAAGACCTAAACTATATTTCAAAATAAATAAAGACCTGGAGAGTGCCACAGGCTAATTTGAAAATCAAAGAGTTCCCACAGGATTTTTAGGAAACCTAAGTCCACGCGGACGAAGCATTCTGGAATTATTTCTGTAAGTAAGTATCATTTAAATCCAAAACCTTAAACTGTACGTAGGTACCTACGAGTAGTTATTTCTAAGTCCCCGCTATAAGCAATTACCGCATCCTTGTATTTGATCGCTCGTTGTGCATGTTACGCCTTGTATTTGCGCTGTCTTAGCGCGGTATCGCGACACATCTGATACAGCCTTAATTAGCCCCATGTGTATCACACACAGACAGACAGACCCACTGCTATCTACAAAAGGGTATATTTGATGACTAGTTATATATAGTGATTTGGCTCGAACTTAGACCCTGTGACAAAGCTAAAACCACAGAAGATATTATATATGTAGTACTAACGTACTATAACCGACAATTGTTTTTCGTTATTTCAGACTTTATAAGGTTCTGATATCTCCATTATATTCTCAAAATTGTGTGAAGTCTGCCAATCCCCTCTTGACCAACGTGGCGGACTATGTCCTAAAGTTCAGGCCATAGTCCGCCAGGTTGGCCAAGAGGGGATTGGCAGGCCCTAAACCCTTGCTCATACTGAGAGGAGACCCGTGCTCTATAGTGGGCTGACGAAGGGTTGATAATGATCATGTAGGGCGATTGTCTAAAACCTGCATCAATCATTATTACAATCTCAATTGTTCTGATTGGCTGAATTTGTGCGATTCTTGTTGCAACAATGCATTGTGGCCAATAGTGAGCGAGCATTAACCAATCAGAGATTATTGCGATCGTGACATTGTAGCTGTCAAACAACCGCGGTAGGGCCAATGATGTAGAAGGCTTTGACAGGCGGTGATAGCCTAGTGGTTGAGACATTGGTCTCTCAATCAGGGAGCAGCTACTCGGTTCGATTCTGGGCACGCACTTATAACTTTTCGGAGTTATCAGCGTTTTAAGCAATTAATTATCACTTGCTTTAACGGTGAAGGAAAACATCGTGAGGAAACCAGCATGCCTGAGAATTCTCCATAATGTTCTCAAAAGTGTGCGAAGTCTACCAATCCGCACATGGCCAGCGTGGTAGACTGGTCAAAACCCTTCTCACTGTGAGAGGAGACCCGCCGTGCTCTGTAGTGAGCTGGTGATGGGCTGATCATGATGATGATCTCTAAGGATGAATATCTATAAGGATATCACCTATGCCTTCACGTTAATCCATGGAAAATAAACATAATATTCTATACCTCACCTATTTTACAAAGTCTCGATCACCGCCGCAAGGTCGCCGGCTTATCAGTGTTTTATAGGATATATTTCGGAGAGTGTGCTCAGGAACTTTTCGATCTTGTCCCCCCTTCACCATTTTACCACCGAACCGCAAGACGTCGGGCGAGTTTCCATCCTTATGTCGTCGACATCCCATCTACACGCACGAAACGTTTTGCGTCATCATTCCTCATACGCATGGCTAAGGTTTGGAATACTCTTCCGCGATATGTGTTTCCTACCAATCACAACCCGGGTATGTTTAAAACAAGAGTGAATAGGCATCTTCTAGGTAAACGCGTCCCATCTTAGGCCACATCATCACTTCCCATCAGGTGTGATTGTGGTCAAGCGTACACCTATAATGAATTTAAAAAAAAAAACCTAAAAGGAATTAAAAATGAGTTTGCACTTATATACTTATTTATCAGGGAGTCATTTCAATATTATATTCCTAAGTGTATAATATCAGTTAATTGGCAAGTAGTTTATTGTTGTAAATCAAGTCGCGACAACACATTGGCGCAGCTCGCTGTCCACGACGTCGGTTAATTTATGTATCTCCCGTATAGACAGAGAGCCAGCGCGTGCCAGATCTTCGTTATTTTATAAAAGCTGAAAGTTTCTCTGGGCATTGTCCCCAATACAGGGAGGTACGATCGGAGACTATGAAGTTTGGATCATGGTGGCTTTGGGAGATAACAGGTAACAAATGTAAAGTTTGAAAGTTTAAGGGTATCTGGCATGGGGTTGTGACGACGCACGTTGTCTAGCAATGCGACAAGATTTGTAATACTATTCCGAAAAAACTATACAAATTAGACTTAATACTTTAACGTTAGATTTTTTTACATGTTTAATACCTGTTATCAGGGGCGTGCAGGTCATAGAGGCATAAATGCACTGCTTACCCCAGTTGTAATAGCTCAATGCATATTTTTCATTTAAACCTGCCAATAAACAGGTGTAATATGTACGAATTGTCAGTTTAAGTAACATAAAAATGCAACTCCTCAATATATCAAAGTAGGTTGCCTGCACATCGGATTGAAAGAGAGGTGATGCAAAATTATGTAGGTTAGGTCGTTAAGCAATAAGTTTAAAACAATAGTATGTAAGATTTCTTTATTAGTATTGTTAGTCCATAAGAGAGAGTAGATCATAAGTCGGCTCTCAATAAACATCTTTCACCGTTGCCGCATTTAATTATTACCATACGGCCACAACATATCTCACAGGTTCCTAGCTAACTAGTGCCTACCCTGGCTTCAAACCTGTGCACGCCACTGCCTGTTATCCCCCAAAACCACTATGATCCAAACTTCATAGTCACTGATCGTCCCTCCCTGGGTTGGGGACAATATGTAAAGAAACTTTCAGCTTTTACAAAATAACGAAGGACTGGCACGCGCTGGCTCTTAGTCCAGTATAACGTATTGCGAACGTTTTTCCATTATTCTATTCCAATATTGTATTCTATTTCGTAATGAAGTGGTTCCCAAAATATGTATCATCATCATGATCAACCCATCGCTAGCACACTACTGAGCACGGGTTTCCTCTCAGAATGAGTAGAGTTTTGGCCATAATCTACCACGCTGGCCAATTGCGGAGTGGCAGACCGCGTACATCTTTGAGAACATTACGGTGAGGGTGAACTTAGGCATGAAGATTTTCTCACGATGTTTTCCATATTACAAGTAATCTGTATCATACCTACCCATGGTTTGAGAATCACTGGCATATTGTAGGTAGGATCTGTTGAATTACATTTACCTATCTCAGTAAGTCTAACAGATACATGACAAAGGAACTATGTGTATAGATTTATAATAACGATGTATGGGATTCAGCTCGATAGGAATATTTTTGAAGATTTGATTCATGTGCATCATTACATGAAGGCATCCATAGCTGTAAGCAAAAATACCTATTATTTAGAGAATTTAAACAAGCCCATCGAATCCACAATCACACCTGATGTAAAGTGATAATGTGGCCTAAGATGGGACGCGTTTACCTAGAAATAGTCGTGTGCTTAAAAATTATCCGTTGATATTTAGAAGGTTTCAATCGCATCAACAAAGAAATTAAAAATAAATTATGTAAGTAATAAAATCTACCAAAATCGATACTTACTTGCCAATAAAATAATTGATCATTCCAAAAGTCTTAGTCCACTCTCCTACACTCACTCCATTTCTGAGTTTCAAAGTATGAGCTTTTAGAAATTGTATTGGAATAAAACACATTGCAATAGAATTTGTTGATTATAAATAAAAATGTGTCCACAATAGTGGTTCTGTACACGACCGAATATATCGGAACAGTCGTCTGTAGGCTTAGTATAAGATTTTACATCTCACCAACGTTGATAGAATTCGAGCATCAAAACACTTGAGCGTCAAACTAAATAGATTTTAAAGAGCTCATGTTTGTCCATACATCTACAGCCTGCTTTCCGAGTGGAAACTTTGCGAAATTAAATTCAGTGGTACTGTATGTTGAGCTTTGAATCGAGGAGACCATTTTACTATTGCACAGATAGTCCATTTCGCTCCAGCAGAGGTACATACTTGTGAAATGTTATTTCTTCTATTTTACGTTCGCTTTGGCTATTTTATATTTATTTATTGTAGCCTAGTATACTGCAACCCACCATGGCACAATAACATCAAAAAATAAAGCTTTATTTAATTTTCAAAACAAATTAATTATTTCTTTAAAATACTTGAGTCAATATAAACTTACTTGACGTTGTTTGTCACAATCTCACGTACAAAATACATTTTGACAAATAAAAAAAGTGGCCAATGTGATAAAGATGAAAAATCATCACTAATCACACATTCTAATAAGAGCTTGAATGCATCCTTTGTGCACTTATCCGTATTCGGTTCGTATCCGTGATTCTTAGAAGTTGCCGTTATACAAATACGTACCTACTCATTCGATTCGTATTTTTACGGAATCTGTGATTTCACGCATGAGTGCATAAGCGGCCTTAGATTCACAATTGGGCTATTTGTACAGGTATTTGTTCTGAGACGTATAATTTGTCTTTCGACGCTCGAACTCTATCAATGCTCGGTGAGAAATCAAATCTCATACTAAGACCACTGCAAGCCATGCGGTCTCAACGCCTGAAAACTCCGAGCCAGTGCTATCTACAGAACGTTTGGAAACAATTAAACGAATATATTATTTAACAAGTCTCCAGTGTTTGTTACTACACAGTTTCGTTCGGAAATATCGGAAATATCGGAGTAGCTCTGGTATGAAACTTGTGTTTACATGTATTCCGAATGTTACTGGGACCGATTCTGCTGGAATAAAGCTATAACTTAACTAAATAGACGATAGTAGATTTTAGTTTCTGATAAAGTCAAAGAGAAAAAATGGTGATGGTGACGTCCCCCCCCCCCCCCCCGCCTCATACCCTGATTGCCATTTCAACATGTCGCGGACTAGAATTCGCTGACAGGGTGCTAGGGCGGGCGTTAGGGCGGCGGCGGCGCAGGGCGGGCGGTTTACGAGCGCGAGTAAAACGCGCAAACTGTTCGTTTATGCGCCGCCGATTGAAACCGACGCTATAAACGTCGCCTTTATAGATGGACGCCTTTTTCTTCAACCGCTTTAATGACATTTAACTTTAAATAACTTTACAAAGTAAATTTTTTTTAACAGTACGCGGCTGAAAATAATGTACATCGGCCTTTCGAATGACATTTCGGCTTCGCAGAGCGTTCTCTCTGTCATTCATTGTCATTGAAAAAAAGTCACATAGGTATGAGTATACCTATGTGACATTTTTTCAATGCTCTACAAATCCGCTATCTCCTATCTAAAGGTCAATGTACATTATTTTCAGCCACGTACTGTAATTTTTTTTATTAACTACTTATAATTTGACTGTACGTACCTTACTCGATGCTTAACTAATATGCCTATCTCATATTAGTTAAGCATCGAGTAAGGTATGTAAATTAATAAGCGTTTTATTGGTAGGTAGGTAAAACGCGTTTATTACTACTACTTTGTAAAGTAGTAAACTAAAGCACACTAAAGTAGTAAACTAAAGCACACTAAAGTAGTAAACTTTAGAAACTTAGTGCATACGACAATAATACAATGGGTGGAGTTTGAACCGCCGACTTTTCGGATTTCAGTCCGCTCCTTTCACCGTTGAGCTATTGAGGCTATTGTATTTATTATCTAACGAATCTACCCCAAGTATTTGAATCAGTAGATATACCTACATATTCGTAGATTGCACAGCAAAGTCTTGGCACAAAGTGGCTCAGGATTCCTCTAATAAGAAATTATCCGCTCAAACAGCGTATCCCTCGTCCTTGCGACAGATATTTGCATTTCATTTGCCCGGGGCTATCCTCCGCCATCTTTATATCCTTCAGGTAATAACGTCTTTGATGGACACAACTTACAAACTTAACAGTCTCTTCAGTTAAACGAAAATGGGCTTTAGTTCCTTGTGATAGCGATGTGTGGAAGTGCACGAGTGGTTGGTCAGTTGAACAAGGGGTTGAGATAAAAGTAAACGGATTATTGCTCGTGTATCGTCTCGAGCTGTCCGCTCGTTTAGAGCGAATGCTTGAACGTATGTACACATATATATGTATATATACAGTGTATGTACTCAGGCATATATTGTATTCAGTCTTTGTGTACTTTACGAAGGTATTGAGAGGTAATTTTAGGATAATTTAAGATTGGTAATCATCCAAACCGTTTCAATCTGTGAGGACACCCGTGCTCTGTAGTGAGGCAGCGATGGGTTGATCATGATGATGATTTTGATGAATCATCTAATTACATTTTTCCAAAAAGACTAGCTGATGCCCGCGATTTCATTTGCGTGACTTCGTCTACACAAATTTCAAACCCCTAAGTATAACTGCAGGGTATAAAGCTTTCGAAATTGAAAAGCTGACTGACTGACTGACTGATCAATACACCGCTCAATACTAGACGGATCGGGCTGAAATTTAGCATGCAGATAGCTAGTAGACATCCGTTAAAAACGGATTTTTTAAAATTCAACCCTTCAGGGGTTAAAATAGGGGCTTGAAATTTGTATAATCTACGCATAGAAAGTCGCAGGCATAAACTAGTAATTAATAAGAATATAACTAGGTATGGGAATAGGGACTTCTGTCTGTGGGCCTACGTGGGAGGTGATTAATAGTCCATTAATTAGAAATTAGGAGCAAATCGAACGGTCATCGGCATACGACACCGTTCGGTGAGGTAAAATGTTAGCACACGGATCTAGTATTTTGCTAGATAAGAAAAAAATCCAGGCATAGTGGTAACTGGTGAACATTATGGTCTTATAAAAGTAGGAGATATCTAGTTTGGATTCCCGATAGGGGGTGGGGCACTTTAATAAATTAGCTCTGGTCTCAAAAAATTCAAATTCAAAATTCATAATAAATTACACTTTTTGATGGTCGGTTGTTGTATTTGTAAGAAGATGATATAGGAGTGGTGATAATTTTTACGCGAACTTAAAATCTGGTTTCGTGAAATGTTTCGGCCGCGGCTAGTTACTTACCACCTATCTGGGAACCCGTGATTTAGCGTTCCGGTATGATGCATGTAGATAACAATGATTATGGCCTGGCTATGGGTTTAATAAAATTTACTTCAGTACCCGTAGTACAAGATTTTACGTCTCACCAAACGAAACCAAATTCGAGAGTCGAAATACTTCCGCGTTACAGTAAAATGGACCTAAACAGCCTTGAATTGAAGTCAAATATTCAATGCCACTGATTTTAATTTCGCAATGTTTCCGCTTGGAGCGCTGGCTGTAGAAGTGTAGACAAACTTGAGCTTTAAAACAAGGCATTTAAGATCCAGTTTACTGTAACGCGGTTTCGACTCTCGAATTTGGTTTGGTTTGGTGAGACGTAAAATCTTGTACTACGGGTACAGTTTAGGCTGCATATTTATACTTGTTAAACGATATCGCGGTCAAGGAACCACTTATGAAAAAATATTTTGTCTACCAGCTCTGGAAAGTGGCAGCTGGGAGGGGACCTGATTGTTAAGAGTGGTACAAAGAAGAGATCTCTTCCAGCAGCATTAGGTACATTTGTGTAGAGCATCATCGGTGTACAGGCTGCAGTCAGCGTGACAAAGATCGGCCGACAACAATTCACGTCAATTTGTAAGCTGACAAGGTGCATTCGCGCGCCGAGCACGCGGCACTGCGCCGTCTGTGGAGACGCTATGGGATTGTTAAATTTTGTTGGTTTGGACAGCTTTTGTTGCAAGCGAAGTGAGTGTAGAGTCGCCTTTACAGTAGGAGAGAAAAGGCTGCTATGAACAGTTTTCATTGCAATATTGATGTGTGACAAATATTACTTTAAAGACCTCTGAATTGAAATTAGTTTACTAAATAAATAACATAATTTGAATGTAATAACTAATAATATTAAACTGGCTAGGAAGCGGCGATAGCCTATGTCACTCTTCAGGTTCTTAACTATAATGCAAAAAATTACGTCAATCCGCTGCTCCGTTTCTACGTGATTGAAGGACAAACTAACAAACCAACAAACAAACACACATTCGCATGTATAATATATTTAAAAGTTTGTACAAAAATTCGCCTCGACAGTTTCCCAGTTTGCAGTCAAACAGTCAGGTCGAACGTCATAGTTTTGCGAACACGGCCGGGTTGGGGCTCTCGGTGGGGCTCGGTTAGGATGCTTGACTTCACTCGGTGGAACCTGAACTGATGTTTATTCCACGCTTCACTATCTATGCATACTATATAATGCATAATAGTTTTTGATTTATCGTGCAAAATGTCTAAAAACACGACTGTATTACTTAACCCTCGGTGCGCGAGTCGACACGCACTTGGTCGGTTTTTTTAATGATGACTTGCTTAGAATCGATACCTATACGTATTCGGTAGGTATTCGATTGTTCCGTTGCTAATGAATCTATCGATGAAAATAGTAATAGCAATAAGCTCTCGTTACCCGCTAAGTAGAGGCGGAAAGGCCGAACGTGCCTCGATCTCGGACTGCCAGCTAATCACGGGGTTTGCTCCGATGCCAGATCATATTGGTGTAATCGCCAGATATCGCTAATTGCCTTCCGCGAACCACACCTAAACCGTGATCTCATTAATTATTATTATTATTGTTTTATGTTGTAGGTAGCTAAAGCTGGAGCTGTGATAGCCCAGTGGTTAGGACGTCCGCCTTCTAATCGGAGGTCGGGGGTTCGATCCCGGGCATGCACCTCTTAATTTTCGATCACTTGCTGTAACAGTTAACGAAACCTGCACGCCTGAGAGTTCTCCATAGAATAGAATAGAATAGAATAGAATAGAATGTTTTTTTATTCATGTAAACTTTTTAAAAGTGCTTATGAATAGTCAGGTAGTTTTAATTTACCACTGGTTCGGAATGCCGTTCCTACCGAGAAGAACCAGCAAGAAACTCGGCGGTTGCTCTTTTTAATTTTTCAATTTACAATATTATTATACCGTACTATACAAGCCATTGCAGCCCCGTGCATTGCTGGAGCGAGTCAAATCCAAGCTTTTTTATCGTTTACATAGTCTGCGACTGTATAATATGCTTTTTTTAGGAGCATACTTTTAACACATTTTTTAAACTTGTGTAAAGGCAAGTCTAAAATTGGTTGTGGAATTTTATTATAAAATATTACACTCATTCCCACAAATGACTTTCGCACCTTCCAGAGGCGGAGCGCAGGAGTAGCCAGCTTATTTCTGTTTCTAGTTTGCCTATCATGGAGATCACTGATTTTTTTGTAACTGTGAATGTGTTAATTTTTTTGTAACACATAATGTTCTCAAAGGCGTGTGAAGTCTACCAATCCGCCCATGGGCAGCGTGGTAGACTATGGCCAAATCCTTCTCACTCTGAGAGGAGAGGATAATTGCTTAGAACACGCACTTAGCTCCGAAAAGTTAGAGGTGCCCGGGATCGAACCCCATCACAGGTTTTTTCTTTGTACTACCCCCAAATTATTCCGTGGTTACTTTTAGAAATGTAATCGTAAAATGATTTGATACATTGATATTACAGTTGTAATTTTTCCATTTTAATTAAGGATTCGGTGGAATTGGGCGAAATGGCGGCAGATCAAATTTCAATTTAAACTTTTCACATTAACTCTCTGCACGGAGCTTTAAAAATACGCCCCGGAGGGTAATCGGGCAATATTCTAATGACACTTTAGCTGCAAAAGTAAACCGCGGATTACCTCTAAGGGCTCGGTCGAAATTGTAGCGTTCTGTCCAATCAAATAACATTTAGCCATCCATTAATAGTATATACCAGGGACCCTGAGATACAGGTTTTGCAAACTTACTTCAGGGTCCCTGGCACAATTTTAAAAAGACCTTTTAAAACAAATAAATCATTTCATTTTATTTCATTTCATTTCATTCGTCCATGGTCAAATAATAGCTCCGTAAAACGTATTATCTAATTCGTAAATTAGCATTTTCGATATATCATATTAATACTAAACTAGCAGCTTGCCGCGTCTTCGTCCGCATTCAATGCGACTGTACAATCTAAAATCTTTGTCAAAATAACTGCTATCTGCATGTCAAACAACCCGATCCGTCTAGTAGTTTGAGCTGTGTACTGATTAGTCAGTCAGTTAGCTTTTCCTTTTATAGATAACACCCTGCAGAAAAGGATAGCACAGATAAATTGAGACCTGTTAATCTAGTTCACAGATTAATAAATGTTACAGAATTAGCCACATTATTAGAAATGAACCTATCCGCTATATATTACGAACACAAGGTCTAAAGTCTAAACCAAACTAAAATGACTGTAGAAAAGGCTAGCACTAGATTTAGACCTGTTAATTCAACTGTTAATCTAGTTTAGAGATGCGTTAGTGTCATTGTTAGGGATTAATATACCCGCTATTCATTCGAGTGTACCTTTACTGAAGGTTACACTGATGATCACGATTACAAGCGTTGATTGTGGCTGTAATTACGCGGGGGGGAGGGGGCGGCGGGGAGGGGGGGGGAGGGGGCGGCGGGGAGGGGGCGGGGAGGGGGGCGCGGGGGAAATTATGTTTTTACGAGCCCGAGTGCTTTAGACGTTTATTGTCACTCGTTTTATATCGCGATTGTTATGAATTGACACGACAATGAGGGTACCTTTTACTGGATTACATTTTTTCCGTTCACCAAAATGTACGCGGAATTACATTAGATATCTAAATATATAAAAAGAAAAGGTGACTGACTGACTGACTGACTGACTGATCTATCAACGCACATCCCAAACTACTGGGCGGATCGGGCTGAAATTTGGCATGCAGATAGCTATCATGACGTAGGCATCCGCTAAGAAAGGATTATTGAAAATTCAACCCCTAAGGGGGTGAAATAGGGGTTTGAAATTTATGTAGTCTACGCGGACGAAGTCGCGAGCATAAGCTAGTTATGTATAATTTTATGGGACGTACCGTAACTTTTGAGTTTTAATTTAAAGGTTAAAATAGTGTAGTTTAAAGATATATCTTAATATTAACGCACAGCTCAAACCATTAGACGGATCGAGCTGGGCATACAGATAGCTATTATGACGTAGGCAT
This sequence comes from Maniola hyperantus, assembly GCF_902806685.2. Classification (NCBI taxonomy): domain Eukaryota; kingdom Metazoa; phylum Arthropoda; class Insecta; order Lepidoptera; family Nymphalidae; genus Maniola; species Maniola hyperantus. The sequence continues at coordinate 14,813,169 of NC_048547.1, read as the reverse complement.
ACACTAAGAAAGGAATTTTAAAAATTCAACCCCTAACGGCAGTTACGCACTCATCCGATCCAATTCCGTGAAAGTACGTTCCTTTTTGTTTCGTATGGGAGCTTGAAATAAAAAGTCGTAGATAATCTCTGGTATTCTTACGGATGACGTAAGTGTAGTGCGTTATCGCCGTAAGGAGGTAAAATAGGGGGTTGAAATTTATGTAGTTCACACGGACATAAGTTAATTCTTTCATAAATAAGGCATTCCGAACCAGTGGCATCCGACTATTCGTAAGTACTTGTAAAAGTTTATTCGAATAAAAAATATTTTTATTTTATTTAATAATTTTGGGTATTTTAAGCTCTGGATACACGCAGCGACTTTTACCGAACGCGACTTGATAGCGATTTAAGCTTTATACTGTCCACACAACAGCGATTTATCGCTTCGCCATCGCGTCTTTGTTTCGCGGTAGGACACACCTGTGTGTATTTTTGGTGTTGCCGGAGCTCTGTATTCTGTAAGTAGTGTCCAAATGTACAAGAAGATAATATTGCCGTTAGTAGGAAGACATTAGTTACGAGTCTCCAGAGGCTCGCCGTGTGATCGCTTGTACGAGGCGTGGCCACTGGCGCATCGCCTCTGATTGTGTGCACGATGGGCGACACGAGTTCATCTATTCTATACCATCTGAAAATTATCAAATCAAATCAAATCATTTACTCGAAATAGGTAATAAAATACACTTTTTGATTGTCGGTTGTTGGATTTGTAAGATATAGTGGTGATAATTTTTACGCGAACTTAAAACTAAAGCTACGAGGGTTCCAAACGCGCCCAGGTCTATCGGATACCAACTTGTCAGCCGTGAGACTTGAGTAACTTCAGAGCGGTGATAGCCTAGTGGTTAACACGTCCGCCTCCTATAGGTACGGGAGGTTGAGGGTTCGATCCCGGGCACGCACCTTTAACTTTTAAGAGTTATGTGCGTTTTAATTAATTTAAATATCACTTGATTTAACGGTGAAGCAAAACATTTTAAGGAAACCTGCATGCCTGAGAATTCTCCATAATGTTCTCAAAGGTGTGTGAAGTCTACCAATCCGCACATGGCCAGCGTGGTAGACTATGGCCAAACCCCTTCGGCGATGGATTGATCGTGATGATGATGATAGAATATAGATAGTAAGTCAACAGAGCATCACTTGGTCCGCCGGCCGTATCCGTCAGCGATGGTCAGGTGACCGCGCGGCGCCGCCATGTCGCTCAGGGGTGCGTCGGCTGACTGCGGGGGGAGCGGGGGGGATGAGGGGAGATTAATTACTGTTTGATCCCACAACAACGGGCCCCCAGTACCTACCTGTGACATTGTTGAGAGCTGATTTACTGCAGAATGAAATTAGTATTAGGTACTCTATATAGGCCCCGATTCTCTAGTCTCTCTCTAAACTAAATTTAGAGTATCTGCATCCTTTTCTTTTTACTAATGCTAAAAAAGGAACGGAGCATGACTTTCACATTTAAAGACTAAATTTTAGTGCACAATACAAATTTAAACAGTAGGCTCGCGAGTGCGTGCTAAAATCACGGGTTTTACCATCTAAAAATTAAATTTAGAAATGTCAAACTGCTTCTGTACTTTTCATATTACAATAGTAAGAAGAGGGTGCGAATAGGGTGCGAATACTCTAAAATTAGTGTTAGATGTAAAATTTGAAGCCTCTTACTAATGTTACCCGTACTCATTGTTATAGCACTGTGCCTATGGCTCAATGCCTTCTACTTTTCAAGTGTGATCTCTGGACGCTTACGTTGGCATATACAAGTTGTTAAGTTGTAATAATTATTTAAATTAATTAAAAGTTATTAGTGCACAATTCTATTTTATTTACACATAAAATCATTAGGTTAAGGGCCCGGAAAGCCCTGGATAGTAGAATCAAAGTGAACATTGTCGGGAACATAACCTCGCGTCAACGTGTGCCACGCCCCCACAACTTTTATTATAAGTTTTCACAAAAATGTCTTCGGCTAATCCACTCACATTGGTTGATACAATTGATAACGTACACATTCAAGAAGCGAAGACAGCCAAAGAGGTCTGGGATAAATTATCACGTGCCATTGACGACTCCGGGCTGACACGCCGAGTAGGTCTGCTGCGTGACTTGTGCACTACGACACTTGACCGATGCCAAAACGTAAAGGAATACGTAAGCAAGATCATCACGACAGCTCATAAGCTAAGAAATATAGGCTTAAAAGTGGATAATGAGTGGTTGGGAACATCGCTACTCTCCGGTCTGCCTGAATACTATAAGCCTATGATGATAGCAAATGAGAGCTCAGGTATGCAAATATCGGCAGACTCCGTAAAGTCTAAACATTTGTAAGATGTCAGAGGTGCTTAGAGGTTAGCAATGACAAAATTTTAGTCTTAGATGTCTTTTATGTGCCGAAATTTCGTACAAATTTACTATCAGTAAGTCAAATCACAATGGTGGCCAAGTAACATTTTATAATTTGCTATTTTATTATTTCCGAGTGTTATTTTGAATAACTAAAATAAGAGAGTGGCAACGGCCAGCTTAATCAACAACATGCACCGGCTGAATACCCCTAAGGGCTATGCATGCATGTCTGACGTTGACAAGCAAGATACTTACCTGTGGCACCATTTAATGACTCATGTGGCCAAGTAACATTTTGTAATTTGCTATTTTATTATTTCTGTGTGTTATTTTGAATAACTAAAATAAGAAAGTGGCAACTGCCAGCTTAATCAACAACATGCACCGGCTGAATACCCCTAAGGGCTATGCATGCATGTCTGAAGTTGACGAGCAAGATTGAAGACCTGTGGCACCATTTAATGACTCATGTGGCCAAGTAACATTTTGTAATTTGCTATTTTATTATTTCTGTGTGTTATTTTGAATAACTAAAATAAGAAAGTGGCAACTGCCAGCTTAATCAACAACATGCACCGGCTGAATACCCCTAAGGGCTATGCATGCATGTCTGACGTTGACAAGCAAGATACTTACCTGTGGCACCAACGGATGGGTCATTTGAACTTAAATAGTCTGAAAAAAAAAAAAAAAAAAAAAAAATGAAAGAAAAATCTTACCTGTTATGAGTTCAGGAGAAATATGCTTAGAGGTTAGCAATGACAAAGGCGAAGGAAACAAAATTTTATTTAAAGATGTCTTGTATGTGCCGGAACCTGCTACAAATTTACTATCAGTAAGTCAAATAATTATGGTGGCCAAGTAATATTTAATAATAAGGACTGTGTTATTTTGAATAGCCAAAATAAGAGAGTGGCAACAGCCAGCTTAATCAACAACATGCACCGGCTGAATACCCCTAAGGGCTATGCATGCATGTCTGAAGTTGACGAGCAAGATACTTACCTGTGGCACCATTTAATGAGTCATTTGAACTTAAATAGTCTGGAAAAGATGAAAGAAAATACAGTAGGTGTTTGCTTATCAGAAAAGAAAGTTAGTTTTGCATGTGCAACATGCAAGGAAGGAAAGCAAACATGACTATCATACACTCAGATGTCTGTGGTCCTATGGAAACCAAATCACTGGGTGGTAGTAGATATTTCTTAACATTTTTGGATGTAATCTAAGAAGATTTTTGTCAATTTAAATGAAATAAAACACAAGTTGTAGAAAAAGTAAAGGAATTCAGAAATCAAGTAGAAAACCAGTTAAATCATCGGATCAAAATACTGAAAACGTTTGGATGTAAAGCTATGGTTCACTTACCTAAAGAAAAACGAAAGAAAATACAGTAGGTGTTTGCTTATCAGAAAAGAAAGTTAGTTTTGCATGTGCAACATGCAAGGAAGGAAAGCAAACATGACTATCATACACTCAGATGTCTGTGGTCTTATGAAAACCAAATCACTGGGTGGTAGTAGATATTTCTTAACATTTTTGAATGTAATCTAAGAAGATTTTTGTCAATTTATACAAAACAAAACACAAGTTGTAGAAAAAGTAAAGGAATTCAGAAATCAAGTAGAAAACCATATGTAAGTCACATGAAAACGTTTGATATTGAAGCCATGGTTCACTTACCTAAAGAAAAACTAAAGAAATGGGATTCTAAAGCTCAGAAGATGATTTTCATTGGATATTGTGATAATACCAAAGGTTACAGGTTTATTGTACCCAACTCCAAGACCGTGATTAAAAGTAGAGATGCTACTTTCCTAGAATCTACTGTCAAAATAAATTATGTGCCCGTGGAGTTGAATGCAACAGAAACTTACCAGAAGAGTGATTCTTGTGATAGTGAAGAGGATCCCTCGGACAGCTCGCAGGACACAGTTACTGAAAATAAATCGGAAAGCGAGTACTTACCTGATGAAAGTAGTGAGTCTAGTATAGAGTCTCCGCTGGTTTCACACATTACATTGAGACCTAGAAATAAAATAAGTACCAGGAAACCAGAGAATACTTACCTGTGCTACAGTGAAGATGTTTTATTCTGTACAGCTCCTGAAACATAATAGTGATGCATTGAGTTCAAGCGATGCAGATAAATGGAGAAAATCTATCAGTGAAGAACTTGAGGCTCATGAGAAGAACGAAACCTGGACATTGGTAGAAAAACCATCAGACACCAAGGTAATTGGATGTAAATGGGTCTTCTGAATCAAAGACGAGCCAACGGGTCCACGCTTCAAGTCACGACTTTGTGCCAAAGGTTATGCACAAACTGAAGGTATAGATTACAAGGAAACTTTTGCTCCGACAGTCAGGTATGACTCAATCCGTTTATTATTGTCTTTAGCTGTTGAATATAATCTAGAAATTATTCAATTGGATGTTAAAACTGCTTTTCTCTATGGAGAATTAGAAGAGAATATATTTATGTCTCCACCAGTAGGTCTAACCTGCAAAAGTAACATGTGGGCTTGTCAATAGCAAAGCCGACCAATGTGTTTATATGGGCAATGTAAATGGAACAAAATGCTATTTATGTTTATATGTGGATGACGGCCTATTGTTTTCTACGAATAAGTCTGTATTAAATCAGCTTATCAGTGACTTGCAAACAATTTTTGAAATAAAAACAAGCTCAGTTAGTAATTTTGTCGGAATGCAAATAGAGAAATGCAAGAAATACTGGGTTACTGAGATGCAGACTATGCCAATGATGTTGACACCAGATGCTCAATCACGGGCTATGTATTCATAAAGAACGGAGCAGCAGTAACTTGGTCCAGCCAACGTCAGCAAACTGTAGCTCTATCGACAACAGAGGCTGAATTCATGGCAGCCTGTGCAGCTACCAAAGAAGCCATTTGAACAGTTATTAAGTGATATTGGTGAATATAAACAACAGACATTGTGCCTAAATTTAGATAATCAGAGTGCTGTAAGTGTTATAAGAAATGCTAATCTTCATAAAAGATGCAAACACATCGATATTAAGTATCATTTTGTAAAAGAAAAGTAATATGATAAAGTAATTGAATTAAAGTATGTTTGCAGTAGTAATCAGTAGGTACGCTGATATTTTTACTAAAACTTTGAGTAGAGACAAGTTTTGATTGTTAAGAGAAAAGATTGGCTTGGTAACACTTAATACTTAAAATTTTAAATGTGTCATTCTGTTGTTTAATTTTTGTTACAGTTTATTTTGTTGTTTAAGGCTTAAATTTAGTGGGAGTGTTAGATGTAAAATTTGAAGCCTCTTACTAATGTTACCCGTACTCATTGTTATAGCACTGTGCCTATGGCTCAATGCCTTCTACTTTTCAAGTGTGATCTCTGGACGCTTACGTTGGCATATACAAGTTGTTAAGTTGTAATAATTATTTAAAGTAATTAAAAGTTATTAGTGCACAATTCTATTTTATTTACACATAAAATCATTAATTAGGTTGTGCTTAGAATCGGTGCCTATAAGCTCTAGGTTATAGACCCATCCAGTCGTGATTGGTTCGCAAACAAGCGATTTCTTTTTTGGATATGTGGAAACTCTCAGGCATGCAGGTTTCCTCACTATGTTTTCCTTCACCGTTAAAGCAAGTGATATTTTAATTGCTTAAATCGTACAAAAAAGTTAGAGGTGCAATTCCTGACCTCCCGAATATGAGGCGTTTGTCAAGTTACCACCAGGCTATATCGATACCAATTATTATCTCTTTATGTTACATAGGTACTGAATTTCCATGAATATTGATTTCCCTCACCGCTTTCCACACGCAACCCTTGCCTCGGGGGCAAAAAGGCAAGTGGGTGTTCGTGTATTAATTACTGGCCTGTAATAGGCTAAGTAATGACCCTTGTACGTTTGACAGCCAACACCGACAGGTGCTGATGCCCTGGTGCTATAACCCACTGGAAGTGGACCATTATCTGAGCTTGAGACTATACACACAAAAAAAAAACGCGAAAAAAATATAAAAAAACCGGCCAGGCTCGCGCAATGAGGGTTCCGTACTACTCTCCGTCTTCCGTACTACTACAGTCGCATTTTTTCGACATTTTGCACGATAATTCAAAAACTATGATGCATAAAAATAAATAAAAATCTGTTTTAGAATTTACAGGTGAAGACCTTTCATATGATACCCCACACTAGTCACTCACTTCGAAAGTTGAAAATACTAATTATTAGTTCATGACCACAATTAATTTTTTTTGTGTGATCTTACCCTAAATTCACGGTTTTCAGATTTTTCCCCAAATGTCAGCTATAAGATCTACCTACCTGCCAAATTTCATGATTCTAGGTCAACGGGAAGTACCCTGTAGGTTTCTTGACAGACAGACGGACAGACAGACAGACAGACAGAGAACAAAGTGATCCTATAAGGGTTCCGTTTTTCCTTTTGAGGTACGAAACTCTAAAAAACATCCCCTATTTTGTAAAAGTTCACGATATATTGCAAATAAAACATCTGACTGATGCTAGAGGTCAACGAACGTTATGTAATTAATTCACTCAGAGTCGATGCCGCGTCGTAGGTGGGGCAGTGACCCCAGTTTTGCACGCTATACATTGCGGGTTTGAAAAATACTAAATCATTAAAATTAGAAAATGAGACAAATGGTTATTGGTATTGGATTGTGTTTAGATAGTGTAACAATGGCACCGTTTCCTTTGTCGTTCTCTAAACTAAATTTAGAGTATCTGCATCTTTTTCTTTTTAACAATGCTAAAAAAGGAACGGAACATGACTTTCACATTTAAAGATTCTAAATTTTAGTGCACAATACAATTTTAAACAGTAGGTTCGCGACTGCGCGCTAAAATCATGGGTTTTACCATCTAAAAATTAAATTTAGAACTGTCAAACTGCGTCTGTCCTTTTGATATTACATTAGTAAGAAGAGCATGCGAATACTCTAAAATTAGGTTGTACTCAGAATTAGTGCCAATAACGTTAAGTTTTTGCTAGCGTTCTGGTTACACCCTGTATAACAACTTTAGCAAGGTCCAGAGCCAGAATGCTTGGTCCAAACCCTAAAGTTTCAGTAAGAGTTTTCAGCGGGGTGATTTTCTGACCAGTGTCTTACTACTGAAAGATAGCCACTGAGCTTATTTGAAGTTGATTGGTTCTCCATTACTGCTTGATTGAGTTATAGTTATTAAAATAATTTTTCGCAATGGATTAAAAATAAATGTCAAAATATGAGCTCAATGGCTATCATTCAGTGTCAAACACTGTTTTAAGTTTACGTAATTAATGCAGCTGTGATATTCTAGTGGTTAGGATGTCCGCCTTCTAATCGGAGGTCGGGGGTTCGATCCCGGGCACGTACCTCTAACTTTTCAGAGTTATGTGCGTTTTAATTAATATCACTTGCTTTAACGGTGAAGGAAAACATCGTAAGGAAACCTGCATGCCTGAGAGTTCTCCATAATGTTCTCAAAGGTCTCAAAGGTGAAGTCTACCCGTCCGCACATGGCCAGCGACTATGACCAAAACCTTTCTCATTCTGAGAGGAGACCCGTGCTCTGTAGTGAGCCGGCGATGGGTTGATCATGATGATGATGATGATTGTATCCTACAATATGAAAAAGAGTACAATTGTATACCTACTTTGAATAAATATTACTATTATAAATAGTCTCTATTTTGGCAACCGTGGCCGGAATTCGGCCAGGAGAAAGTTAATAGGTAAAATATAAATGGTAGAACCAATAGAGCACATCCAGCAATCGCAGTGAGGTGTCGGCCATTAGCGAGATATGAAAGAACAGGTCAGCGCCGGCCCTAATCGACGCCGCCATCCATCACTTACGAGAATAGGTGAGTCGGTAGCGTCAGCACGAAACGTCACCACAGTACTGGCAACCATTCTTTTACAACCATTCTTAACCTGTTAATTTAAGTTTAATATGACATTCTTACTGATAATCGAAACTATTTTATATTAACATTGTTATATCTTGAGTCCGTGATTGATGAATGAGCTGAGATCAAACACACAAAAGTTCATTGCAAATCTTTAATCATGCTACATGCAAGTTGAGCGCCAGGAGGGTTTTCGTTGGAGGTGGTGAATCAGGTGCCCTTCCACACCAAGGAAGCTAGCCTCAGACAATCTCAGGGTTGTTCTTACAATTTTATTAGGTCCCGTAGTAGAAGGGCGTGGCGTTAGGCTATTAACAAATAAGAAAAACTATAATTGTAGTATGCCACGTACAAATCACAGTACCTACACAACCCGCGGTGCCGTGAAGACATAATATCTACTATAAGCCTAGCACTCACCCCTTCTGCTTGCACACGATACAATTTCCAAAATCACTGTACTAAAAATCTAGTAAGTAGATATTTACATCATTCATGCATTCTGAAAATCACCTATGCAGGTAGCTGGTCCCTGCATTACACCACTACAACCGTTCACACACAAGGTCGATTCGAAAATGTTCTTATTTCCGATAATACGTCACACTAATTCGCTAACTTAAAAAAATAAATAAAAATGTATTATCACACTAATGCCCGGGTGGGATTCGAACCTGTGAGCTCCAACCTACACTGCGGCAAGAAAGCGGCTATACTCCCGCTGCGCTGCGACCAGTTACTGTAAGACTAATAAAATCTTTAAGGCTTACTGCAATCTCATATCAACATACTTGTACCTACTTAATATTACTAAATTATTAACAAAGAAGAAACTAATTGACATTATAACAAACTTAATTAATTAGTGCGATCAATAAATAAAAATAATTTCGATTCAAAATGAATGCCCTATATAATTACGTGATAAAATCTATTATAAAATAATGTAACACGTAGTTTGCATGTAATTGTATAATAATTATATATTTAGCATGTATGTATTGTTAATGTACCTAACTTTGCAATTCCCTAACGGGGCTTCATGTAACCATGAAAGCAAATGAATAAATAAATCAAATCAAATACACAGGTTGACTATCTGGATTACCTAGGCATTTTATTCAGCAGGTAATGATGAGAAGATAAGAGAAGGAGAGGATAAGATTATTTTGCTTCACAATCACAATCACAATAATTCACAATCGAAGATTATGTAAATGATATAAGAGCGTGGATTTCACCCGACGACGCTTGTTCCAGCAATGCGCCGACTGCAATCACTTTTATGGCTTATATCAAATCTTTGTAAAGAGTAACCGCCAAATAATATCTGTCCCGGCTTTACTCACGTGTTTAGTCGACGTCAAGTCAAAACCGCGGCACGTGCGCGAACGGACTCCCGTGAAAAAGGACCCCGTATGGGTTCGAAACTAGTCGGGCTAACGTCGACTAAACACGTGAGTAAAGCCGGGACAGATAGTATTTAGAATGGAAATCACTCACGGTAGTTTAAACGCTAAAGTAACCGCCAAGTTTCTGACTTGTTCTTCTCGGTAAGAAAGGCATTCGTGTTTTTCGACATTTTGCACACGATATTTTTCTTTTCAGAAACGACGGCGGACGGACAGTCTGACAGACAGACAACAAAGTGATCCTATATGAGTTACTTTTTCCTTTTGAGGTACGGAACCCTAAAAAAATTAAGTATGACACAAAGAAATGAAATATGGATTTTCTCTCAGTTTTGTTTAATAAAAAGAGTTTTTTTGCTGTCGGTGGTGTCCCGTGATCGCAATATCCACATCGCACGTGGCGCGATGTAATGACGCCGCCGCGTTGCTGCCGGCTCATCCATCGCTTGTACGAACATTTGTTCTTGTGTACCGTACCTACCGACTACCACGAGTACAATATACACAACAAACCTAAAAACAGGAGAAAAGAAAATGAAAATCAACAAGAAAAGCACCTAAAAGTGTTCAATAAAATTGTAAAGTCACACTGAAATACGAAATGAGCTTAGTGCTCCTTGTTGAAATATTATAGGCAACCTAGCTTATGCTCGCGACTTCGTCCGGACTACATAATATTCAGACCCCTATTTTACTCCCTTAGGGGTTGAGTTTTCAAAAATCTTTTCTAAACGGATGTCTACGTTTTAATAGCTATCAGCATGCCAAATTTCAGCCATATCCGTCCGGTAGTTGAGTTGTGCGTTGATAGATCAGTCAATTTCAATTTCAATTTCAATTCAATTTCAATTTCAATTTTTATTTATTGCATTTCCATAACTCATTACATCATACTAAGTATGTACAAAGTATTATGGATACCCAGTTTGGGTGTCACAATTTGGTCCTTAGACCTTATAGTAGGGAGACCGATATTATTATTTATTTTTATGTTCGTCGTTTAGGAAATCATTTACGGCATAGTAGCCCTTTTCTAATAAAAAGTTTTTTAATATTATGTTGAATTTATTTTCATTGTTTATGTTACGAATTTTGTCTGGTAAATTATTATATATCTGTATAGACATTACGTCAGTCAGTCAGCTTTTCCTTTTATATATTTTTTAAACTCATTATTGCTTGACTACGATCACACGTCATGGAAAGTCATGATGTGGCTTAAGATGGAACGCGTTTGCCTAGAAGGTGCCTATTTAAAGATGCCTTGTTTTAAAGATACCCGGACTATAATTATTATTGGCAGGAAACACTGATCTCGGAAGAGTGTTCCAGACGCTAGCCATGCGTATAAGGAACGATGACGCAAAGCGTTTCGTACGCGTAGACGGAATGGAATGGAACGGATCTAGATTTACTATTCTGTGGATTCGGTATTCTTCCCTTGAGATTCTCAATAGGTAAGTAATCCGTTCATTCGATCCTCGCATCCCCGTACGAGCACAATTGCAATACGCCACATCCAATAAGGTTAGCAACAGCGAGGCGCATCTGCGAGGTCTGATTGCGTGCCATAAGGTGACGCGCTCCGCTTCCTCATCTGCCTTTAATCCATTAGCCACCTCGTTCCATATTTAATTCCAGCCCCCCTTCCCCCGACCCCCCGCGATTGTCCGCTCCATCCGCGCACATGTCGCTGCCCCACGAACGAATAAAGTTTGATAAATTGCATCGCCAACATGTGAACTACCCTCTTAGCTTAAACGGTGCGTACTCCATGGCTGATTTCTCGCGGTTAAACCAATTTGAATCTACTTTCTGTTGCATTATAGCATCTTTTTCATTAATTCTTGGAGATAGTTGTTATTGATGCTCAATTTAAAAATGTCATTAGAACCATTATGGCATTTATATTCTATGGCTTTTGCATTAGAGGTAACTTTTGTGTGAGCTGGAGTAAAAAGATAATTGTAAGGTTAGACAGGCGAAATGGCAAATGCACTTTAGTGAATGCCCGTGCAGAAACTGATTCGGAGGGACGCTGAGGTAAGATAATGCAGATGTTTGGGAGGGCCGCGGAGGTGGCCACCCTTCATACGCCGTAATATTGATGACGCTGGCAATTCTGTTTAGCGTTTTCAATTAATATAAATGCCTACGGTGCTCGAAACCCCACACGAAATACGCGTAAGATCCCATTAATATCATGGTGTTTAAAAAAAAGTTACTATATCTATACATAGGTAAGTATAACATAGGTGTAATGATTTACCTACCTAGTATTTTATATCAAAAACTAAGTCTACCCCCAGAATCGGAAAGGAGATTCTACTAAGATGAACTGACAAAAACCAGTTTAGCCAATGTTAAAAATGTAGCTGAAATCTTGTGTCCTCCTGTGGGAACACAAGGCCGATAATTTCCACGTAACTTTATCTTTAACTAGCGACTCGCCCCGGGTGTACACGGATAGCTTATTACAATTTTCGTAGGGATCTCTAATTAAAAAAAATTGCCGATGTCACTCAGGAATATTGCAACATTAGGTGAAAGAATTTTTGAAATCAGTATAGTAGTTCCTGAAGTTACTTCCTACAAACAAACTAATAAAATCTCTTTATAATATTAGTATAAGTTAAGTAATTAATTATGTTTGTATAGGTATATTATGTTTGTCTGTTTTTAGTGTCGCTTTTTCGTTTCATGCAGTTCAAATTACAAGAGTAGTTACTAAAGTTATCTATTACCTAAAGAAGTTTTCAATTCAAAAGTTTTCATATTTTAAAAACACTAAATTTACACAATCTACCTTTTAATAAATTGCAGGAATTTTGAACGCGATAAAAGCAAAACCTCAACAGAGTTGTACCATCAAATTATCATTTCCGATGTTATATAAACCTACCTACAATATAACAAAGAGCACTCTTGTTTTTACATCCCGAAGATTAAATTATGCGAGCCGCAATCCAATTTCGTTCATAAAAACTCGAATTGGGAACTTCGCTCACTCGTTTACAGTTCGGGAATGAATAAAAACGATCCATCAATTCCGAATCGCACGGGCACGGGCGAAAACTTTCACCGGCGAAGCGAAATCGATATGAAATTAGCTAATGGAAACTTGATAGCCGACAAAAAAGCGAATCCCCGCAAGCCCCGTGAGCGCATTCGCGACAATAAATCTGTGCATTGTGTCCCCGGCGACAGATGGGGCATCACCCAGTCCCACCCTACACAGGTAACTCTATACTCTTTGAGTGTACCTATTGGCGAAAACGCTCTGAACATGCTGCTACAGTAGGGCAAAGTTGTTATTGGTAATCAACTAAGACTGGCCGCACATAATACTTAATTTAAAAAAGTGGTGATAGCCTAGGACGGAGGTCTTCTTTTCAGGAGGTTAGTCAGGTTCCGGGCACGCACGATAAATAAGATAGATATCTTTTCGGAGTAATATGCGCTTTAATCAGTTAAATACCTATTTGGACCCGTATTTCCGACCACTGGTGAAAATATAACTGTGCCTAACTGTTCCAATTCGATCGCGCGCCAACTAGAAGGCGCTTAGGTTGCACCCAGGCGCTAATAGCTAGAGCAAACCTGACAGAAATATTCTGACCGGTTGGACCAAAAACTCAATTAACTATAATCAGCTGAAACAGAATCTGTATAGTACAACATGCAGCATGCGATATGCACCGCCCGCCCTTCCACTGCTAAACATGCCGGAAAAAGCCAGCCACCAAGCAAGCAATACTCACCTCCACCACGCAGCACTACACAAATCCCAAAACACACTCTACTCTATGACTGATCTATCAACGCACAGCTCAAACTACTAGGCAGATTGGTCTGAAATTTGGCATGCATTTAGCTATTATGACGTAGAAATCCGCTAAGAAGTAATTTTTGAAAATTCCATTACTAAGGGGGTAAAATAGGGGTCTGAAAATTTATGTAGTCCACGAGGACGAAGTAATAAGCTAGTTCTGGTAATGTGCGGCCGGCCTAATAGTGCAGTGAAAGTTAAAGCGATGCAGCGATGTTTTATCGTCAGGTAAGGGGTCTGTAACTGCATTAGCCCCGTACAATAGAATATTCAATTATGCTAATCCGCGTCGGTGGCATGTGGCCGATTGTGCGCACGCGTCGCCCGCCATGTTGAGTCGCTGGTGCGTTCCCCGTGTTGTGGGATTATCTCGCTCGTTTGAATCCCAACGGTTGGATTGTGGGTGACAGTCCCTTTACTATTCAAATGTATTTTACAGGAAAAAAATCATTAATTCATTTGTTATTTTAAAACTGTTTTCGATGTTGGTGGTATAGGGAACTTCTAATAAAATGTCGAGCCTTCGACATTACTGGCAGGTCTCAAAATATTTTTACATTTGACGCAGGTAGCCCTAAAGTAGCCCTATTTTTCTTCGATTTTACTATCTATCTATTTTGTCAAAAAATTTGTATGTCAGGGTTTCCTGACTGGATATGTTGGCTTAACTCTGTATTGTATGCACCTTGTCTTCCCATAAGGCAATAAGAAGAGACAAATAAACTATTTCATTTTATCAAACCGAGAGTTCACTCAATCTAGTTTACTCAGTTGGTGCTCATTCAACTTACAGAGTTCTTTTCCCAGCCAATTCGCATTTGGCCAGTGTGCTTTGCTATGGCAAAATCATTGATTTTTGAAAATTCTACGCCTAAGGGCGTGAAATAGGGGTTTGAAATTTGTGTAGTCCACTCGGCCGAAGTCGCGAGCATAAGCTAGTTTAAAAGTATGATTGCGAAAAATGAAGTTCAATGGAATAAGATTTGCAAGTTGCAAGCATTTACAAACTCTTTTCAACTCAAAATAAAGCGCGAAGAGTATTAGCATGTGCACAAAATACTCGTAATAAAGCAGTCTTGCGCACGCAGCGACATCTGTGCTGAGAGAGTGCACATGTCCGCAGAGCAGTCGGTAAATCATCCGCCGAGGATATCTAACCACTACGTGCGCGTTAAGCTGGTGCCACACTGGTGGTCTTCTCAGTAGAAACTGCTTTTCTAACGGTATTAGAGTGCGCGGTATTAGAGTTCCAGATACCAATACCGATTCACTGCCATACCAATTTATGCATTCAATTTTACCCGTAGATTTTACGTCTCACCAAACGAAACCAAATTCGAGAGTCGAAACACTTCCGCGTTACAGTAAAATGGACCTAAACAGCCTTGAATTGAAGTCAAATATTCAATGCCACTGATTTTGATTTCGCAATGTTTCCGCTTGGAGCGCTGGCTGTAGAAGTGTAGACAAACTTGAGCTTTAAAACAAGGCATTTAAGATCCAGTTTACTGTAACGCGGAAGTATTTCGACTCTCGAATTTGGTTTGGTTTAGTGAGACGTAAAATCTTGTACTACGGTTACTGATCGAGGGCTTCTGAAAAGTAACGCCTGCTTCTATCTTCTTAAAAACTTGTATATTCAGATTTCAGAGGTAGTTTTTTGAGTAGATAAAAGGCTCGTTGTGCCTGCAGCTTTATAGTTATCACTCGGGCAGGATTTCACTGCGATTTGATTGCACGAAGTCATATTGATAACTCAATATCGCCGCCGCGCGTCGGCCGCGACATCGCACTTTGCGATATGAGCCACTCTGTCTTCTCTTACTGGACACTTGTACAGCATTCAATCGAACAATTCTTGGAATATTCCTGAAATTTCTAATTCGCTATGGTTTTCAAATTGTAACATACTTGTGAAGTTGTAATCTAAGGATACTTCGCACCAGACGGTTAGATACGTGTCAAAGCTGTTAAAAATAATTTTGTGGTTTATTATGACTTTATGTTTGTGTTGTTTGTAGGTGCTGAACTTGTGTCCTTGATTATTTATAGACCGCGAGCGTTAGACCATGCTTGGACTGGCAAATTATCAGTCATCATCATCATCATCTATCGGTTTTACGAACTATGTGCCCTGCTCATTGCCACTTCAGCTTCGCAACCCGTTGAGCTATGTCGGTTACTTTAGTTCTCCTACGGATCTCCTCATTTCTGATTTGATCACGCAGAGAAACTCCAAGCATAGCTTTCTTCATCGCCCGCTGAGTGACTCTGAGTTTTCTTATGAGGCTCATAGTTAGCGACCATGAAAAAAAAAACTTTTTTATTCGAATTAACTTTTACGACGAATAGTCGGTGCATCTACCACTGGTTCGGAATGCCTTTCCTACCGAGAAGAACCAGCAAGAAACTCGGCGGTTGCTCTTTTCAAATGTCATGTCTCGGATCCATATGTCATCACTGGCAACACGCACTATTCGAAGACTTTGGTCTTCAAGCACTGAAGAATTTTGGACAAGAAGACATCTCAAAGCTTCCTGAACGCTGCCCAACCATGTATAATAACATGTTATTTAAAAAGTCCGGTTAATCTAGTGAAAGTGGAACAGATAATTGTCCGGCGAGTGTCCGGCCGGCGGACGCGGGCAGCACGCCTGTGATATACATCACGCGCCCTGACTGATCGCTCTCCTTAGCCGGGTATCGTCCTAAGACATGAGACAATCGCGGATAAAGGTAAAGTCTAGTGAAAGTGGAACAGATAATTGTCCGGCGAGTGTCCAGCTGAGATTGTAACTTTTTATAATTTGAAAAAAAAATGATGAAAAAAGTGATTCTGCTGAATTTCTTGCCGGCTCTTCTCATTAAAATCTGTATTACAAACCGGTGATAGAGTCACAGACGTAGCATAAGAGACACTATAGTTGTCCTTCATTAAATAAATTATTTTGATTTTGATTATAAGCCGCTATAAGTTTACCCTTTGCGTCGCCCCACATTAGGCCGAGGGGCTACCGGAAAAAGGCCCTCTTTACCTTCTACTAAAACTAGTAAATAGTCGGATTAACTGAACGCATAAATCACGAGTCTCCCTGAACTTGCGCAGATAACGATCGCCCGATATTGAACCTGGTTCACTCACTCGCTAACTCACTTTGTACTTCGTATCTATGTTGATTGACGATCCAATAGATTTACTATAGTTTCTAAGTTTGTTATAGTATTATCCTCGACAGGTCGAGATGGCAATCAGTAGGGTGGTTGTCTAAAACCTGCATCAATCATTATTACAATCTCAATTGTTCTTATTGGCTGAATCTGTGCGATTCTTGTTGCAACAATGCATTGTAGCCAATAGTGAGCGATCGTTAACCAATCGGAGATGATTGCGATCGTGACATTGTAGCTGTCATTCTTCCGCAATCGCGCAGCGGGTTATGAGGCGGGGGGACGCCCCGCACACCCGCACGCAACCCGCGCTCGCCCACACCAGGTTAGCGCGGGGGCTGTGCGGGTGTGCGGGGCGTTCCCTCCCCGATTGCCATTTCGACCTGTCGCGTACGATGGATTACCTATTGCAATAGGTCTTGTTGATGTTTAGTTTTTCTTCTCTCTTCTATTCTTCCTCAACTATGAATTGTATTTCTAAATTAAAGCTTTAAGCTAAGTTTGTTTAGTAAGTTAAATAAGTTTGAATTTTAAAATCTGCTTTCTGAACTGGTAGGTAGTAAAGACTTGACGTACGTCGGTGAAAGCAGTGATAGCCTAGTTACTAAGTTTCTACTAGGCCCTAGTAGATAAGACGTCGGTCACCTATTCGGACGGTCGGGGGTTCGATCCCGGCCACGCACCTCTAACTTTTTGGAATTATGTGCATTTTAAGCAATTAAATATTACTTGTTTTAAAGGTGAAGGAAAACATCGTGAGGAAATCTGCATGCTTGAGAGTTCTCCATAATGTTCTCAAAGGTGTGTGAAGTCTGCCAATCCGCACTTGGCAAGCGTGGTGGATTATGGCCCAAACACTTCTCATTCAGAGAGGAGACCTGTGCACTGAGCACATCATGATGCCGATCATGATGATGTGGATGAAACTATTATTTTATGATAAAACGATCCCACCGCTGCCACCATGTCATGAAACGAGGCTGGTTGACCCACAACTAAATTTATTTTCTGAATACCTTCTTATTTTAATTACACTACATAGTTTTCGAGTCTGAATTCGAAAGAATCGACTTTTTCGACTCTAGAATTCCCAAGTAAAATAAAGTCCAAAGGTAAGAATAAAAGTCGTCGTCCAAATGAAGAGATCGTTACGTGCCGCTGCAGCAGACTTGCATACGAATGGGCACATAACAGCAAATCGCTCTGCTGAGAGTTCGGCACGAGAAGCACTTACGTAGGCAACTGTTCACATGGCTCGGGTATTTATATTAGGACTAACTTATGCTCGCGACTTCGTCCGCGTGGACTACACAAATTTAAACCCCTATTTCACCCCCTTAGGGGTTGAATTTTCAAAAATCTTTTCTTAGTGGAAGCCTACGTCATAATAGCTAACTGCATGCCAAAATTACAGCCCGATCCGTCCAGTAGTTTGAGCTGTGCGTTGATAGATCATTCAGTCACTCAGTCAGTCAGTCAGCCAATCAGTCAGTCAGTCAGCTTTTCCTTTTATATATTTCGATTAGAGGGAGAAAAATGAAACAAGTCTTCTTCAGATACAATTAATTGTATTTCATAATAATTGCCGTTTGTTAATTGACATCACAAAATGCATTTCATTTATCGTTTCGAGAGTGCAATAACACAAAGAATCAGAAAGTTTATTCATTGACTGGCTTTTAGTAAAGAAACGAAGGAATTGTAAAATCTCGACTAAAAATTGGGAGTAATTTTTTAAATTACACGGAACCGAGGAGGCCAATCATTTCCAAGCTGGCTTACGTTGGAGCTCCCCCAAGTCGCAATTAAGGCCAGATCACTTTCCATCTAAGAAGGTGATTCTTATTATTTTTGCCGGCGCTTGGGTACTCGGGAGGAGGTCGTTAATTGGGCGGTATTTTATTAAGGGCAATTTGTTGCAAATACCTGGAGATTGGTGCTCAGATTGCTTCACTGGAGCGATTTGTTTGCTTTCTTTTTAAATAAGGGTTTCTTGTGTCGGTGTTTTTCTTTCCTTTGATTGTTTGTAAGCGCTTGAATTATCTTCATAAGAATGTAAGTATTATTTCATAATAAACGTCTGTGTACTTTTAGGTCCACTGCAGCCATGACCTAAGTGTTTAGGTATACCTAAGATGTCGCAATATTTCATGCGTGGTGTTCGAGCACAAAAGAAAAGTAGCCCAGGGACGCACTTTAAGCTTTTAAGTGGCGGGGCTTTTAAGTGAATAACAGTGGAATGCATGCACTGAAACGCTGCGTGCTATAATGAATAGCACGAATGGGATAGGCAGAAACAATATATGCACGAAGTAATGCTTACGCAGTTCCGTGCTCACCTTGGTAGGCATGGGGAGGTTATTTTAGTCCGTGCGAGTCGGACACACTCTGCCAGCAGGCAGAAGTCCGTAGGGATTTTTTCCTCCCCCGAAGAAAAAAAAAAGGCAGAAACAATATAGCGTCTCAAGACAACCATGTTTCAGATTAAATACAAAGGTCTTACCTAAAAGGCAGAGTGAAGGAGGAGAGGCGGTTTTTAGTCATCAATGTTTTGAGTCGGGCATGCCCGAAACACCGAGGTATCCATGAGAGGTTTCCTCCCAACGGAAAAAATTATTCTATTCAGTGGTTTTAAACAATTAAATATCACTTGCTTTTACGGTGAAGGAAACATGCTGCTTGAAGGTTGTTCATAAAGCTCTCAAAAGTATGTAAAGTCTGCAAACCCGCACTTGGCCATCGTGGTGGATTATGACCAAACTCTTCTCATTCTGAAAGGAAACCCGTGCTCGTTAGTCAGGCAGCGATGATGCTGCTTTGGCTAGATTTTGTCAGATTAACGGGATTTAAATGATTTTAATTCCAGGCACTCTGAGGCGATTTCTATTTCTAGATTACGTTTGTCAATAAAGGTAATTGTCCATATTAGCGTTTTGTGCCAGTTCAGTTTAGTTGTTATTAGTTTTTTGAGCGATGGGCTTGGGTCAGAGTGGGCTGAGTCACCAGGTTCCCACGTCCGAGGCAATTGCTCGAATTGAGCGGTATGCGTCGCGTTAACCCCGCTCCTTGGTTAATTGTCTCCTACCTAAGGACAGAGGCGACTGTGGAGTTGCATTCAGTTGTTAAATATCAAGTTTTGAGCGAGAGGTTGGATCAGAGTTCCGGTTTCCACATCAGAGTGCACGGTATTTGACAACTAGTCAAATCAGTAGGGCGATTGTCGAAAACCTGCATCAATCATTATTACAATCTCAATTGTTCTGATTGGCTGAATTTGTGCCATTCTTGTTGCAACAATGCATTGTAGCCAATAGTGAGCGAGCATTAACCAATCAGAGATGATTGCGATCGTGACATTGTAGCTGTCAAACAACCGCGGTAGGGCCACAGGAACTTTTCATCAAACGTCAAACGCGCACTTAGTATACGATATTCTATGAAACGTGACGTTACATCATGATGACGTACTTTTTAGTTTAATCGATAATTTTAAATGGTTACTACACTTAAAACTAACAAAGGACGTGGATTTTACGTATTTTGGAATTACTATTTAACATCTATAATCACTGAGAAATAATTTATTTTTGATGTAGTCAAATACAAAATGGCTCGAATTGACACCGGTACCCATGTTGTGTTAACCCCACTTCTTCATTAACTGACAAATCGCTCCAATGAAGCAATCTGAATACCTCCAGACATACCTGAACTGTTCAGGAGGTCGGAGATGCGAATCCCGGGCACCCACCTCTAGTTTTTAGGAGTTATGTGCGTTTTAAGTAATTAAATATCACTTGTTTTAACCGTGAAGGAAAACATCGTGAAGAAACCTGCATGAATTAGAGTTCTTTTTTTTTTTTTTTTTTTTTTTAGTTCTCCATAATGTTCTCAAAGATGTGTGCAGTCAGCCAAACTGCACTTGGGCAGTGTGGTAGACTATTATCAAACCTTTTGTATTCTGAGAGGGGACCCATGGTCGGTAGTGAGACGGTGTTGGGTTGATGACAATGATGATAAATTGTCAGGTTTAATTTTAAGCGAACTACTATCGATATAAATGACAAGATATGGTCAAGCGAACAAAAAATTTCACGGTTTAGGAACCAAATAAATCAGCGCCACCTCTAAGATACTAATGAATGACCCGTTTGAAATCCAGACATCACTGAGGTTGCAATGAGTCGGTGCCATATTGTTTGTTCAATAACCCTGTCCATACGAAGTAATATGTAAGTCAATGCGAACTACTTATTTTTGTGGCGACTCCACGGTTTTGCAGTGCCGCTGATAGCTCAGCGTCCGTCATGCAGCGCTTCATACACGCATGACTCACGTCGCTTCACAACACACGTTTATACACGCTTTATCATTAACAGCCACTTTGGCTTTAATGTTCAATATCAATTGTATGTCCACTTATTAATCGGTGCACATGTTTAGATACTGAGGTAGAAATAAAGGCAAAGAAACAGCAACACCCTCTTTGAAAAGCAAATCGGCACAAAGCTTTCTACAACAGTATTCTACAGGGTATGTTTTGGAGAGTGTGCCCAAAAATTTTTTTGATCTGATTCGATATTTTCCATACAGCGGCGGTGACGTTAATAATAATCAATTATGTTAAAATTATAAAAAAATTAAAAAAATTCCTGCCCCATAACAACCATTATACAAAAAATCTCATCAC
Organism: Maniola hyperantus; assembly: GCF_902806685.2. Lineage (NCBI taxonomy): Eukaryota > Metazoa > Arthropoda > Insecta > Lepidoptera > Nymphalidae > Maniola > Maniola hyperantus. The sequence continues at coordinate 14,791,756 of NC_048547.1, read as the reverse complement.
TTTATGAGTAAAGTCCAAGATCCTATTCGTACTTGGTCAGCATACTAGCCTAAGCCCTTGTCATTCTGATAGGATACCTACCCGTGCTCAGTAGTGCACTGGCGATGGGTTGAGAAATAAAAATTGAGATGGTGAATAGAATAGAATAGAATGTATTTTATTCTAGTAGACTTATTACAATGTGCTTTTGAATCGTTAACTAGTTTAATTTTCCACTGGTTCGGAATGCTGTTCCTACCGAGAAGAACCAGCAAGAAACTCGACGGTTGCTCTTTTCAAAAGATCAATTTACAATATGATTATACCATACTGTACAAGCAATTGCAGCCCCGTGCATTGTTGGAGCGAGTCAAATCCAAGCTTTCTTATCATTTACATAGGTAGTCTTCCACTCAGTGGCGTGCACAGGAGTTCAAGCCAGGGAATGCATTTAGGTATGAACTTATTTTACGGCAGGTTATAATGAAAAAGTAAGCATTGATTTCTTACAATGAGGGTAAGCAGTGCGTTTATGGCTCTATGAGCTGCACGCCACTGCAGTTCCACTGTATAATATACTGATGATGATGAATATTCGTGAAATGGTAGCTAGTATAGACTATTATGGACATATGTTGTACATAATATTACGCTTTATCGCAGAGACATAGAGTAATAATATGATATTAGATACAGAGGTTCGACGAAGCCGTCTAGACAGAGCAATCGTGCAGTAATGCGGGGCGAAGCGAGCGACCCGAACTGGCATACGTAATTAGGATCCTACATTGAAGGAGTCGTCATGGTCGTCATTTAGCACGAAATCAAAGGCGTCAGACTACTGTGTGGCTCTATATACTGCGGCAGAGGTGCGCGTGCGCCGGTCGTTGGCTTCTCGCTGTGAACTCAATTAATTGGAGTGGCTGAGAGCTTTCAGTGGGTGTCGCCGCTACAAGTTGCCTCACTCCATATAATTTACGACTGGAGTTGCGCCACGTCGCTACCTTGCCTTAACTGAATGCTTTACCATTCACATCCACTTAAATAGCATTAAAATATGAGTAATATTATTCGGTAATAATAGGCTACTTGACAATTTTTTTAAGTTGGTCTTAAATGGTTAATATTTGTCCTATTATATCAAAAAAATTAACACTATATTTTTTTGCGCCCTAAAAACCGTAAAACTTTAATTTAAAAAAATATTTTTCTTAGACAGGTGAAAACACAACCACAGGGTTATACTGTTGTTTACAAATGCATGACGTCAGAGCACAGATAATCTATCGGCCAAACATGGCCGACAGTGTTTTCAACTGTCTAAGAAAAATATTTTTTTAAATTAAAGTTTTACGGTTTTTAGGGCGCAAAAAAATATAGTGTTAATTTTTTTGATATAATAGGACAAATATTAACCATTTAAGACCAACTTAAAAAAATTGTCAAGTAGCCTATTCTTCAGCCCGCGACTTCTTCCGCGTGACATTTGTTTACTTAAACAATTTTTGAAGTGGAAACTTCTTTAGACGCGTTGGGTAATTTTTGTAATGGGTAAAAACTAAACACTAGTCTATGGTAGGACGTTTATCTCGTACCGGGAGATCCCGGAGACGCACCTGTAATTTTTTTTGTTACAAAGCAATTAAATTTGTATAATTCAACGGTGAAGAAAAATCTTGAGGAAACCTGCATGCCCATAATATTTTCAAAGTTCAGCTAGTCAATTGATAAATTCTAAACTGCCAATCCGCACTTGGCGAGCATGGTGAACTATGGACTAAGCCTTTCTCATTCTAAGAGACCTGTCCTCCGTAGTGAGCCATCGATAGGTAAATTTTTAGGTTCTATTTTACTAATTTACAGGTAAGTACAAGACTAACAGTCCTTGGAATAGCCATGATCGAGTTCCCAGATGTGTTATCACTTGACACGCAAGTAGGAGACATTAACACCTAGTGGCGAGTGGTAACCGCGGGCTAATGAACCGATGTGAATCACGGCGCACATGTAACCTCGATACACCGCGAGATATTCAACGACCAAAGAATATCGTAAACACCAGATGTGACACTCGAGTTATGAAGTGTAAAATGCCTAATTTTCTTATTTCTTCTTTTATGTCCTATATCACTTTAAATTTAAAAACTGTAAACACTTTTCATTTTATTTATCCATTTACTCGCCAACTTTATGTATTCTATGCCACTGACGTTTAGGTAATATTTAAAAGGCGGTCACTGAAAATCAGCGTTGGGGCAACTGGTACCTCAGATATTTGCTCTAGAGGTTTGTGTCTGAGGGGCCCGACGTCTCAACACAAGCTGAGTGGCCTACCTGTTCGAGGTGTTGCACTGCTGTACAGGACGATATTGCCTACACCATGTACCACCTATATACCTCGAATAAACATTATTCTATTCTATTCTATTCTATTCTAATGGTTAATGATAGTACTATCAGTTGTTTCATTTTGTCGTGTGCGCTTTGTTTGGTTAAAAAAAATTAACAGTATCCCTTTGAGGTCCAAAAACGTTATTTTAAAACGATACTTTTTTAATTTATTTATTGACAATAAATTAATACTTTTGGTCCCGGAAAATCATAGAGTTCCCATGGGATTTTTAAAAATCTTGATCCACACCGAAGAAGTCGCAGATGTCTTCTATGTGGTACACAGAACAAGTGAAAAAAGTCTAAATGGTCTAAACTGTCAAAAGATGCAATTAAAAACATTGACATTGTAAAACACAGGTTAGTCTTTGACTGCGATTTCACCCGGCGGTAAATGAAAATACCTTGGAAGGGATATTACGCGGCATCGTAATGGAACGCTAAATCACTTTGCAGCATGGCTTTGCGGTAGGTCATGAGTAACTAGCCACTGCCAGAGCTTCCCACCAGTATACAGACCGGAGAAGATTTAGAAATTATCCGCTGCCAGGAATCAAGCCTGGGACCTTCTAGGATTAACTTGTATCAGAATATAAAAAAGCGACAGATCAAGTTTTACATTTAACAACATTATTTTACCTCATACCGACCTGTGTTATTTTAAAACTTGTCGTATGAGGTAACTTAATCCGGTATTTGACAACATACAATTGATGCATATAACATACAACATACATACAACATACAATGACAATTATAGTCAAATCAGTGTCTTTTTATCAAACGTTAAAACGCGCGATTAGTATGCAAAATTCTATGAAATACCGGTATGTGACGTCACAATCATGTTTTGACGTGTTTTTTTAGTTTAATCGATAATTTAAATTGGTTATTACACATAAAACTAACAGTGGACGTGGATTTTACGTATTTTGGCAGACCCTCTATTTATTGAGCAATAATTTATTTTTGACATAGTCAAATACTGTATTAAGTCGTGTCGCTTCTGTTAACTAGCTAATCTTCACGATTGAACGTGGAGTAGGTATGGCGGCGTGAGAAACGCTCACATCTGCTGGTCCACAGAGGCTGTTGTGCTCTTATTGGCGACGAGCACATACTTTTTAATTATCCTGGCTCCAGTTGATGACAGGGAAGTGATGCAACTGGGCCGCACTAATGATGTGACTTTGTTGCTCTACCGAAGGTTTTTTTTTCACGGCCTTGGATGCCAGTCCTTTAAGGCCCCGAAGGATTAAACAACTTGCAAAGTACAGATAACATTGAATTAAGTTTTTTTTAAATTACATGCAACAGAGACATGCTATCTAGCACGTCTCTGGGCGGCAACCAAGACATGCTATCTAGCACGTCTCTGGCCGGCAACAGAGACATGCTATCTAGCACGTCTCTGGGCGGCAACAGAGACATGCTATCTAGCACGTCTCTGGGCGGCAACAGAGACATGCTATCTAGCACGTCTCTGGGCGGCAACAGAGACATGCTATCTAGCACGTCTCTGGGCGGCAACAGAGACATGCTATCTAGCCCGTCTCTGGGCGGCAACAGAGACATGCTATCTAGCACGTCTCTGGGCGGCAACAGAGACATGCTATCTAGCACGTCTCTGGGCGGCAACCAAGACATGCTATCTAGCACGTCTCTGGGCGGCAACCGAGACATGCTATCTAGCACGTCTCTGGGCGGCAACAGCATGTAGACGGATATAAGAAAAAAAAACCTGCATAGGCATACTAATGTTGATAGTTTCTTAATCATTATGATCAATCTATCTATTAAGCAGAGATCTCCTCGCAGAGCGAGAAAGTCCAGTCGCATGCGGATTAGCACATTTTGAAACACTTTTGAGAATATTATGGAGAACTCTCCGGCACGCAGGTTTGTAGGTACGACGATAGTGCAACGGGTGGGGTTTAAACCGGCGACTTTTCAAATTTCAGCGCTCCCTTAACCGTTGAGCTATCGAGGCTCTAAAAAAGGCTTATTAAATCATCCTATGATTGGTAGGCACAACAACAAATTAGGAGGTTTGACAAAGTGCGATGACAAACACATACCTACCTACCGTGATGGCGTCGCGGCGGCGCCACCAGTCCATGAGACAGCAGGAGCAACACAGAACCTCTTTGTGTCGACCACGAGTGATGTCACGCGACAAAAATAGCTAGTTTAGGTAACGACTGCGGCTAGAGGTGACAAAGATGCCTCTGTTTAGTTTATATCATTGTCTGTTCGTACTTTGTGGTTTTGAAACCTATTTTTATGCGATTTGTAATGTTATTGTTCATATAGTAATCCTAACCACTTCAAAACCTATAGCACGTGACAGATTGAGATGGCAATCGGGATGTCCACTCCAAAGAATTTCTAAGTACTACTTCGATGGTCCACTCGCCTCATACCTCAATTGCCATCTCAACTTGTCGCGCACTATACTTTAGTAAATTTTAGTAGTTTCATCATCATCATCATCATCATCATCATCGTGATCAACCTATCACTAAGTCTAAGAGCTAAGTCCGTAAAGAGGACACACTAAAACACTCGCATCGATCCGTGATAAAAAGAGAAAAACATCTGGTTAAATAAATGTAGCAAACATTTTCGCATTTACAATAAGAGCGAAAATTCTCTTTTCCTGAAAAACCGCCTGTGATATATCAGCACTATTGATCTTGATGATAATTTCTAACGATTGTAATTGCGATAATTGAAAAATCACTTTCAATGGAAAATCACCTGTGAAATAAATAATTTCACCAAATGAAAAGTAGCAATAAGTTCCATTTTTTTTTTTAAAGAATATTAGCCATATTAAATGACTAATATTCCCCTTTCCTCTCCAATTAAGCGTCAGACTTGTAATAGTGCAACGGGCGGGATTTGAACCGTTGACTTTTCGGTTTTCAGTCCACTCCTATACCGGTTGAGCTATTGAGGCTCGTCTTTACCTTTAACCTTAACCAAAATATTGAATAGGTACAATTGCTGGCAATCAAACTAATAGCACGTTTTCCTTGACCTGACTAACGTTACCTATATCTGGCCGTTGTTGCTCGTTACAGACAGACATTAAATTATTATTACACATGTCACTTGCACCCACTGGTCTCGTTAGTGGTGAGTGGGCGACGGATACGCCCTCTGCCTTACCTTGTGTAGTGCTCATAAATCTGCTAGGTAAGTGATTGGGCATGATGCAGAGGTCACTATAAAGAGACGACCTCCCTGGCGTAGTGGTAAGCGCTGTGGTCTTATTAGTGGGAGGTCCCGGGTTCGATTCCTGGCAGGGGTTTGGAATTTTATAATTTCTAAATGGCGGGAGGCTTTGGCCGTAGCAAATTAAAAATCAAACCAAAAACAATTTAGAATTTAATTATAAATTTTCAAATTGGCCTTTGCCGGGAATCGAACCCGATAAGTCTATACATTAGTTAGTGGTGAATGATGTCGGCCTTCTTTTTGAAAGGTCGGGGGTTCGATTCTGGGCACGCACCTTTAACTTGTTTATTGATGGAGAAGGAAAATATTGTGAGGAAACCTGCGTGCCCGAGAGTTCTCCGTAATGTTCTCAAAGGTGTGCGAAGTCTGGCCAGCGTGGTGGACTGTGGACAGAGGAGGTCCGTGCTCAGTAGTGCGCCGGCTATATAGATTGATCACGATAATGATGTTGATTCTGTTAGTATATACCTAGTACCTTCAGTTTGTGTACAATGAATTAAGCACCAATATTATCTTCCAATGCCTTAAGATACAAGCAAGTTGAAAATTAATCAAATTGAAATACATAAGGTTAAGTCGGTCGTTATTTCCTCGGAGCGAGTAACTCCGCAGGTTAAGTTAGCGTTACGGGCGAAGTTGGCAAGTTAGAATTTAATTAATCCCGAATAGTTGCCGGAGCCGCGGCCGACCGACCGACCATGCGGCTACCTTGCAGTAGGGTACACCATCCTATTGCCGGCCATCAAAAAAATCAAATAAATTGAAAAAAAATTACCTCTTGACTCGAATTTTCTTAATCACTCCTTTTCTTCTTCTTCTTGGGCGATTTCTTAGTTAAAATGACTATACTTGTATGTAAAAGAAACAGCTGACTGACTGACTGATCTATCAATGCACAGCTCAAACCACTGGACGGATCGGGCTGAAATTTGGCATGCAGATAGCTATTTTGTCGTGGACGTCCATTTAGAAAGGATTTTTGAAAATTCAGCCCCTAAGAGGGTAAAATAGGGATTTGAACTTTGTGTTGTCCACGCGTATAAAACGAGAAATTAAAATGTAAATATAATGAACAAAATGGTAATACTTACATAAAATATGAAAGAATAAAATATTTGTTTTCCAATTGCTATGACTTTGCATTGTGTGTATTAATCTAGCTTAACCGGCTTCGCTCATGCAGAATTTCTAAATATTCCATCTTAGTGAGCCAACGTTATAAACAAAACCTAAAGCTAAGTAAATCTGTTTTTTTCTTTAGTTTCTAGGTTTTTTGTTTATAATAATTTTAATGTATCTATTATTTTATTTTATATCACTGAAAAAGCCCACAAAATAGGTTGTAACTATAAAGTGTCTAAATATTAAAACTGTAGATCAGGTTCTCCGTAGCAACCCCTAAAGCTTAATTCACACTACCAGATATACTTAAGTCATATTATAGTCCGGTCAATATTGGTGTTCCCAATACTCGTGTCAATTTTAACTCTAAAATTTTAAACAAGATGACATAGAATCTGTAAAATGTATTCAATATTATGTCACTCTACCATTTTCTCCCTTAATAAATTTATGACTTTCGATTCCTTCTAATACATTTTAGTTTTAGTGATTTTTTTTGGTAAATTCTAATGTAAACAATCATTTCGCTTACATTCAATTTAATTTAAAGCGAGCAATTAATGTACAAGTACGGGTATAGGAAGTGTTACCCTGCACACTGCTCGTCTTGCAAGACGTAATTGATTACTGAGAAAAGCTCAAAGTTTGATTGGTCGCCTGAATCGAGCTCAATCCGCTCCTTCCACTCACAAGACCTTTGCTTAACTTGCCAGTTGCCAGTTGCCAGTTGCCAGTTGCCAAACTACATGACGGACTTTGAAACATTTCAATTACGCCTAGAGAGGATTCAATGAAGGTAGAAAATTACACAGATCTTTATGTATCTAATGATTGGTTTTTGGAGTATACTTATTTAGGTGTGCACACTAGCACAGGTGTTATGCACATAGGCGCACATAGGCTTCCTCGGGCATTGTAGATTGTTAGGATTAGTTTTAATTTAGTGCTAGTAATTAGTACAAACATAGGTTTAGTAATTGTTTTTGTACTAACATACAAATTATGGGTATATGCCTGAAATGAAAGTTTATTTATTTACTTATTTATTTATTTATGCTTTTTTGTACATTTCTCTAAATTATTCTCATGTTATTCTCTTTAACAATAAATTCTAGCCCCATAAACTACCGCTATACCAAAAAGCACGTCGTTTTATTGTTACTGTCCAAAACCCTATTGCTTGAATGAAATGAAATAATTTATTTGTATGAATATGGGAAGACAAGCGCACATAACTCCGAAAAGTTAGAGGTAAGTGTCCGGGATCGAACCCCCGACCTCCCGACTTAGCGTTATAGGCTATCACATTTATAAGTAGCATGAATACCTACCTCTTCTAACTTGATTGGGCACACATGAACTCTCAAAGTCAATAAGTGTATTCCTAACTAAATTGAATAAGTTAAAGGTACCCCCATCTCTAAACATAGAATTCTAAACTGATATCCAAGGATGCTCTGATCGGATTAGCATGGAGCCTCGTACGAAAATAGATCGGCAAGTTGTAGGCAAGTTGTAGGCAAGTTGTAGGCAAGTTGTCGGCGAGTTGTCGGCAAGTTTGGAACTGAGAAGTGGCTGCGGTGGCCAACTATTCGTGTGTTTGGCCACTGTCGATGTGAGCAGTCATGCTAAACATTTATTAGTATCCAATACTAGATCTAAGTTTACGTCTTGAAGACATTATAAGAATTTACACTAATACTTTGAAGTTTTTGTGTCATGAAGTTTTAACATGCGCCCCACGAGAAAATTTTGTCTACGCATTTACTCGTCTTATCTCTATTAATGAACACGAGAAAATACGTAGATAAAATTTTCCCGTGGGGCGCATGTTAGGCCCTCTGGGCGCGTTTAAAACCCTTGTATGCTTTAGTTTTGAGTTTACGTAAATAATTATCACCATTAAGTATATACATCTTACAAATTCAACAAAATATGACCTTCAAAAATCTCGCTTCTTTAATGTTTGCTGCAGTAAGATCGAGTCGCCAGGGGAGGTAGGGGAGGCAGGGGAGGTAAGGGTCAAGTACTCAAGTGTACCTATTTAAGACACCGGGGTTTAAACACCTCGTTCATTTCACCTACGATATAGTAATCTTGCCTTTAATGTTTGCAGCGATATGTCCGAGCCGATCAGCTAGAGGAGGCAGGGGAGGGTCAAGTGTGCCTAAGACGCCCGCGGGGTTTTAAACACCTCGTACATTTCTCCCGGTGCCCCTTCGGATTGCCGACTTCACTTCCTGTGTGATTATACGGAATGTTCGGATTTTAAACTACGATTAAGTCATAATTAATAATGAAACCACGATGGGGCTGGCATATAGGTAGATCATCTGTAAAAGCCCCTTACAAAATATGTCAGATAATAAAAAATAAACATTATTTTTGTCTTCAGGCAAAACTCTAAGCCTTATAAGGAATTATTATTAAGGGGATAAAAATACTACTTTTCTATTTCTATTCCAATCTCGTGGAAAAATTTGCTCATACGGGATAAAAGTAGCCTGTCACAAATCGAGTTGATTCGTAAGAGGCGTGATTGAAGGACAACAAACAAACACACTTTACTACATAACTAGATTATGCCCGCGACTTATACGTTTAGAAAATTCGGCGGGAATAGATTTTTACGGGATAAAAAGTAGCCTATGTGTTAATCCAAGGAATAGTAATCTATCTCCTTTCCTCAGCCAAATCCACTAGTTTTTGCGTGAAAGAGTAACAAACACACAAACACACACACACACACACACACACACAGTGTGATAGTAGGTAGTGATTTAATTCAATTATTATTTTTAGAAGCACTCTGTATAATCATGGCCCCATCGCACACGGCGCTAGTCGTTACAAACTGTAAGCAAATACACCCTCCTCCCCCTCCTCCTCCCCCCGTGGTCAAGGTCCGAACTATTCCTTAATAGGCCATAACTCGGTGTTACCGCTTACGTGCCGAATTAGCGTCAACTAACTTACTTGTTACTCTATGGCGACTCTCGATAGCGACTTGGAAGTTGGAACAATATTTTTTGAAGAGAACGTTGGTTTTTAACCGACTTCAAAAAAAGGAGGAGGTTCTCAATTAGTCGGAATCTTTTTTTTTATTTTTTATTTTTTTTATTTTTTATGTATGTTCCCCGATTACTCAAAAACGCCTAGACCGATTTTGAAAATTCTTTATTTGTTTGAAAGGGTATACTTCAAAGTTGGTCCCATTTCAATTTGGTGAAGATCTGATGAACATCTTCGAAGATAGATACTGGAACTCCTCAACGGATAAGAGTAAATTGCTCGCGATCAGTGTAATAGCTTAGTAAACAGTAGATTTTTAACCAGTCATAGCATAATTCCATGGGGCCACTAAAATTGTGAAATAAAAAATTTTTACAAAAAAAATAAAAACCGACTTCGTTACATAAACAGTAAAAATTGAAAAATAATTTAATTTATTACCGAATATATTATGTATACAAGAGTTAATATAGTTCCATAATAATATTTTTTGGGGTCGGTGCCAATGAGGTGCCATTGTGGAGTCCCATAAAAATATGAAGTCTAGACGATTCGCGCAGCTAAAGCTAATTGGCACCGGCACCAAAAAGTATTATTATGGAACTATATTAACTCTTGTATACATAATAATATATTCGGTAATAAATTAAATTATTTTTCAATTTTTAGTGTTTATGTAACGAAGTCGGTTTTTATTTTTTTTGTAAAAATTTTTACTAAGACTAGATGTCTGTCTACTGTCTGTGGCAGACGTGTTCTGGAGTGGAGACCGCGTGCCAGCAAGCGCAGTGTGGGACCTCCGACCCGCTGGGCTGACGACCTTAAGAAGGTAGCGGGAAGTGGGTGTATGAGGAAGGGGGAGGACCGTGTGTGGTGCGCTCTTGGAAGGCCTTTGTCCAGCTGTGGACTTCAACAGGCTGATTGATTGATCGATACTAGATAATGCCCACGACTTTGTCCGAGTGGATTTAGGTTTTATAAAATCCCGTGGGAACTCTTCGATTTCCCGGCACAAAAGTAGCTTAGGTTCTTCCTCGGGATGCAAGCTATCTCTGTACCAAACTTCTTGAAAATCGATTAAACATATGGGTCGAGATAAGCTAGCATTATTTATTCAGCGATTTGATTTGACCTAGATTAGGCTGTAGCTTAATTAGGTTATATCTACCTATTTATTAAAAAATCCTTCAATTATGTTCATGGAATGTTCATGGTTTATTTTCTGCTAAAAAACTTTGTTTACAAAATATCTTCAAATCAACATGACGAAGTACGAATGAGGATATAAAGGAGAATATTATCTTCCCAGCCTTCTCCAAGGGTCCTCACAACCCTCCGTTATCGACCTTCGCAGTTTGTCAAAGCGCCGGAAGTGGGCTGCGAGACCGTGCGTGACGTCACTTCCGCCACAGTCGGCTCACACGCGACACGTATTGTCCGTTTCCGGTACTGCCTGAAAAGACAAATACAATGTTAAGTGGAGAACACCTTTGAAGTTATTCTCCAAACACTTTTCTTTGATTTTGTGGTCAAAAATTTTTGACCACAAAACATATTTTGACGCCTGCTAGTGACGTCGCTTTGTCGAGGACGCTTGCGGCTTGACAGCACAGCACGGCTTTGCCAATTAGATGACAGAAACAAAACATATTTTGATTATTAACATTCAAACATACTCGTAACATTGCACAAAGGCCATTTGCCAGCTCCGTTGCTTTTAATCCTAAATTAAGGCAGTGGTCCGACCGCCTAAGATGAACGAGAAACGAGTAAAACTAGAAACTTAAACGAGTTGGCGATCAGCGGGAAGCGAGTCTGTAGTTTTGATAGTTTTGTCGCCGGGCTATAAGCGAGTGTGCAAGTGCGACGAGCGATTGCTCGCGCTATTCGCCCGCGGTCGCTCAGTCCTGTGCAAACCTTAACTTTACTCTATGGCAAACCTGCGCGCGCGTTACACGTGTTACAAGCGAGCGAGCATCGCTGTGCGAGTTTATATTTAAAAGCTAGTCGCTCAGCGACAAAACTAGTAAAGTGAGTCGTCGCCGGCAGTGTGAACAGTCAGAGAGCAACTTTTGATACATGCATCTCTTTCGTTTACACGGAATGTACATTTATTGTGCGTTTCTTGAGAGAGAAAATCGCCGACAGTTAGTCGTTTCCTCGCCGGCAGTCGGACCACTGGCTAATGTTTGTGAATTTGACTTACAAATGCACTCCACACGAGCAGCCGCTGGCGACTGCCTAATTGCTGTCACCCAAAACTGCTCCGTCTTAGACAATTTCCTCACAACTCATGTTCAACGTCATTAGTGACCTGGAACAGACAATTTTGAACTTTAACACGTTGTGATACGTGTCGACTGGTGTGTTTGGTGTTGGGAGTGTTGTAATTAGTCGGGAGAGCAGGTCAAAGGGGCGGAAGCTGACCGCGCGGCCGGGCCCACTTCCTCGCATGTCGCAGCGCTGTCGCGTGCCGGAAGGACCTCGCAAGAGGTTTAGGGTTAATTCTATACGTTCAGTGTTTACTGCCTTTAGGGCCGGTTGTTTCAACAAATTTTGACGGACACGTAACCTTTAAATATGGCGCTAACGAACGTAAGAAAAGAAAAAGCGTTGATTCAGCATCTATTAGCGCTAACGTTCGTTAAAAAGTTACGTTTACGCTAACCGGTGCTGGCGCCATTGGTGATCGTCAAATCAGTTCGTAACTTCACACACTTACAAACGGAATATTTTATTTACAAATTATAATGGAATCAATTGAATTCAATGCTTTTAATGGTAGTTTTTTTGAGGATGAAAGAGAATTTTTAAAAAAGAAAAAGTGTTTGAAATGCGAAGTAGCAATATCAATAACTATATAATTTAATATAAAATGAAATAAAAAAGGATACGGAAAAGTAAGTTAATTTTAAGGGTAAGTTTCGTTACCAGAATAACAATGACGAACAGTTTTTTGTACAATGAAGCAACGCTCTTAAATTAACAGATGTTAAAATTCGTCTACGTCTGTTAAATTTTAACGAACGTATCTTACGAAGACCAATGGTTTGAAACAACCGGCCCTTAATGCTTTAGTTTATTTATTCACTAGCGCTAGCCGCGAGTTCGTCCGCGCGAAATTAGGTTTTTAAAAATCCCGTGGGAACTATGATTTTCCGGGATAAAAAGTAGCCTATGTCACTCTCCAGGTCTTCATACCCGTGCAAAAAATCACGTCAATTCGTTGCACCGTTGCGACGTGATTGAAGGACAAAACGAACAAACTAATAAACCAACAAACAACACACTTTCGCATTTATAATAAGGGTATCTAGTTACCTACTGACTCACTAACTGTCGCCCGCGACTTCGTCCGAGTGAATTCACACACCTTTGAGTACACTATGGAGAACTCTCAAGCATGTCGGTTTCCTCGTGATGGTTTCCTTCACCGTCAAAGCAAGTGATATAAACTATGATAAAGCAAGTGATATTTAAGTTATTAATAAGGTAAAACCACCTCTATCTAACAGCTAACTCCGAAAAGTTAGAGGTGCGTGCCCGGGATCAAACCCCTGACCTCTCTACTAGGAGGCGGACGTCCTAACCACTAAGCACACTAAGTATGGCGTTACGGTCTTATAAATGGGGGGTCGCAGATTCGTTTCCCGGCAAGGCTAATTTGGGAATTTATGATTTCTAAATTGTCTTTGGTCTGGTCTGGCGGGATGCTTCTGCCGTGGCTAGTTGCCACCCTACCGGCAAAACCGTGCCGGAAAAATCATCAGTATCACTTATCACCAGGTGAGATCGCAGTCAAGGGCTAACATTTGGAATAAAAAAAATAGTAAGCTCTCAATGCAAGTGAGACCAAGTCTTGCGGAACACGAGTCGCTCTCAATTAAACCGATTTGGTCTCGTCTCGTCCCGTCTCGTCTCGTCTAACTCTCGGGACGACCTCTCGACGGATACTTGACGACTCTTCATTCGTGCAACTTTTTGTTTGACACAAAATTGTAAAATCATAACATCTGGGGCCAATAAAATGGCGCTCCAATAATAATTAAATATCAGGTTCAAACTCATGATTGCTCAGGGGAAGACCTTTCATATGATACCCCACTTGATATAGTTATCTTACTTCGAAAATTGAAAATACTAATTATTAGTTCATGACCACAATTTTTTTTTTGTGTAATATAACCACAAATTCACGGTCTTCAGATTTTTCTCCGAATATCTGCTATAAGGCCTACCTACTTGCCAAATTTCATGATTCTAGGTCAACGGAAAGTACCCTGTAGGTTTCTTGACAGACCGACAGACAGACAACAAAGTGATCCTATAAGGGTTCCGTTTTTCCTTTTGAGGTACGGAACCCTACAAACGAATTAAATCAATCTACATAATTAAACTGATAAGTAAAATAATAATAATAATATACTAAATATAGTATCACGTGTGACCAAATACCTATAGGTCTCCCACTCAGCCTCATGCTGCAGCAAGCTGCAGCGTTGGTTTTCAGGAAGCCTTAACAAGTGAAGTCACGGACGAAGTATTTACCTGCTACAGCCTATTTGGTGATATTCTCTGAAATACGATTTGTCGTCGACAGCGGCAACTTAGCGGCGGAGTTAGACGCGGTCAAGCCAATTAGTCGGCTAATTGAAGAAGCGCTTTGATGTCTTGCGCTTTGCCCGGCGATGCGTGCGCCGTGCGCCCTGCCCGAGCGCACCGTCGCACCGTCGCACCGTGCCACCTGGTGCCGACCATGAGTATGTCTTCATTTCATTACTAATTATTATTCTAAATTTAAAGGCTGGCTATATTCTCAGCAATTTCTAGCCGCAATCAGAGTCGGCAGCTATCCATCAGTACCCTTACTATAAATGCGAAAGTTTGTTTGTTTGTTGGTTGTTGGTTTATCATTCAATCACGTCGCAACAGTGTATATGACAATATACCTGCGACATATATAAAAAAAACGTAGAAAGTGACATAGGCTACTTTTAATCCCGGAAAATCAAAGAGTTCGAACGGGATTTTTAAAAAACCTAATTCCACGCGGACGAAGTCGCGGGCATCAGCCAGTAATGTTATAAAATTGGGCTTAGCTGCAATCAAATCTGCTGGCTAGTAATGATGCAGCCTAAGGTGGAACGCGCTATTCTAGAAGATGCCTATTCACTTTTGAGTGTTGATTTGAAGCTACTTTTAGTAAAGTGGATTAGAGAAGAGCATTATTATAATATCCTAACGATTCAATTTCAAATTTGAAATTAGTAAGTAAACTATGTATTTTGGCCCGAAAGCCAAATAGTAAAATGGTATCGACATCTTTGTCAATTTCTGAAGTCTACAATTGGACAGCTAGTAAATCGCCATCTTTCAAGATTTTTTTGCAGTGCTTGCAGAGCAAGACTGTTGACGATGTTTTGATGCAACAAAATAGCTGGCAAGTTTCATTAGTCGGCTAATTGAAGAGTGCTTTGATGTTCCTGAGCTTTGCCCGGCGAAGCGTGCGCCCTTCGCCCATCCACCTGGCCCCTTAGGTACAAAGAGTACTTTTTGACGACCTCCCTGGCGCAGTGGTAAGCACTGTGGTCTTATTAATGGGAGGTCCCGGGTTTGGTTCCTAGCAGGGGTTTGGAATTTTATAATTTCTAAATTTCTGGTTTGGTCTGTTGACCTACCAAGAGCATGTCGCATGCTGCATGTTGCACCATACAGGTTTGATCGGTTTAAGCGGATTATAGCAAACTAGCTTATTCCCGCGACTTCGTCCGCGTACTCTACATAAATTTCAAACCCCTATTTTACCCCCTGAATTTAAAAAAATATTTCTTAGCGGATGTCTGCGTCATAATAACTACCTGCATGCCAAATTTCAGCCCGATCAGTCCAGTTTGAGCTGTGCGGTGATAGATCAGTCAGTCAGTCAGCTTTTCCACAGAGAAGAATGGGAAAGCTTGGAAAGACCAATAGAACCTGTTCTTTTCTAAAAAAAAAACAGCCAAGTGCGAGTCAGGCTCGCACACTGAGGGTTCCGTACTACACTCGTATTTTTTCG
Source organism: Maniola hyperantus (assembly GCF_902806685.2). Taxonomy (NCBI): domain Eukaryota; kingdom Metazoa; phylum Arthropoda; class Insecta; order Lepidoptera; family Nymphalidae; genus Maniola; species Maniola hyperantus. The sequence goes on along the minus strand of NC_048547.1, from coordinate 14,775,954 downwards.
ACATTTTTCACGATAATTCAAAAACTATGATGCATAAAAATAAAAAAAAAATCTGTTTTAGAATGCACAGGTAAAGCCCTTTCATATGATACCCCATTTGATAAAGTTATCTTACTTCGAATATTGAAAATACTAATTATTAGTTCATGACCCCAATTTTTTTTGTGTGATCTAACCCTAAATTCACGGTTTTCAGATTTTTCCCCTAAAGCCAGCTATAAGACCCACCTACCTGCCAAATTTCATGATTCTAGGTCAACGGGAAGTACCCTGTAGGTTTCTTGACAGACAGACAGACAGAAAACAAAGTGATCCTATAAGGGTTCCGTTTTTCCTTTTGAGGTACGGAACCCTAATAAAATAAAACAACATCATAAAATAAATCATTATACAACATAAACAGCAGTAAAGCATTGTCTATTAACCTGGGGTCACACCAAGCGAGAGGTACGTCATGAATTATGCATTGCTCCTTGTGGAGACTACGCTTTGTTGCAACTGAATAATTCCCGCACTTTTTGACTTGACAACTTTTCACTTGCCTCTCTTAACTTTGACACTTGATATTGTTTCTTGAGAATAAATTACAACACGATTGAGAGACTTTGCGAGTAAAATAAAAAAAATGCATTTGCAGGAGTATGTTGATGCAATATTATTGTTCTACTAGCTTATACACGCGACTTCGTCACGTGTATTCCACACTAACACAAATTACAAATCCCTATTTTACCGCCTAGGGGTTGTACTTTCAAAAATCCTTTCTCAGCAGATGTCTACGTCATAATAGCTCTCTGCATGCCAAATTTCAGCCCGATCCGTCCAGTAGTTTGAGCTGTGCGTTGATAGATCAGTCAGTCAGTCACTTCGTTCGCGTCAGTAATTTATATCTTATTTGTATAGCACTCTAGATATAGTAGCTATATTAGGGAAAGAATCATTACACAACATCAAAACTTACAAACTTTTTAGACTTTAATATAAGGTATATTCGGGAATATTTTTTTTACTTTTTTAATATTACAATAAAACTTAAAGCTAGCCTTATCTAATTACTATATAAATCATGACCGCGTGGGATGGTGCCAAGAATACTGGCTGCATTTCCGCGCTGGACAGCCAGGCTGATCCGTTGCGCAAAAAATGAGCCAGCCCTTCTGTCATCAGATGAGGCTATTAATCGCGGTGAAATGTCTCGTAAAAAAATTTTTGCACTAAGACTCCATGGCCCCAGGGTCTCCACGGCAAACGGCACAAAAATGTAACTCTCTATAAGAGAGGCATACTTGCGCCGCTTGCCGTTTTCAGCTGTTTCTGCTGCGGCTCCCGGTCTTGATGCTTATTATTCTATTATTATTATAGTCGGGAATATTATTTTAATATTTGCATATAATATTGTATATCTATATCTTTGAAAAGAGCAACCGCCAATTTTCTTGCTGGTTCTTCTCGGTAGGAATGGCATTCCGAACCAGTGGTAGATGCAGCTGACGATTCAAAAATACTTGTAAAAGTTTAATTGAATAAAAAATATTTTTATTTATTTATTTAAATAGAGCCCGGGACTTCTTAGTAGTGAGGCAACACTCAACAGGCTCAAGTTACGTCAAAGATATCGTCGTGGTTAAATCGGTTACCAAAGTTGTAAGCAACAATCAAGTGGCTGTTAAGAAATTAAGTATTAATCACCCCCCCCCATCCCCCGCCCAAACACAAGATAGAGAACCGTGTCGAAGTGACCACGGCATACGATATACAGGGTGTTTTGCTTTATATAGGGCAGTAAAAAGCTGCTTACTTCATATTTTTAGGGTTCCGTACCCCAAAAAGGAAAAACGGAACCCTTATAGGATCACTTTGTTGTCTGTCTGTCAAGATACCTACAGGGTACTTCCCGTTGACCTAGAATCATGAAATTTGGCAGGAAGGTAGATTTCATAGCAGAAATGAGGGGATAAATATAAAAACCGTGAATTTGTGGTTCCATTACAAGAAAAAAATGAAATAAATAATAAATAAAATGTTTTTATTTCGACCAACAAGGATCATATTGGTGTTAATAATTACACGAAACTTAAACCTAATTGTTAGTAATTAGAGTTTGTTAGTAATTAAAATGTGTTCATGAATTGTGTTATTGCTATTTTCAACTTTTAAAGTAAGATTACTGTACCTAGTACAGTAATCTTACTTTAAAAGTTTCGGAGTTACAGTAAGATTACTGTAACTCCGAAAAGTTAGGGTGCGTGCCCGGGATCGAACCCCCGACCCTCGATTAGAAGGCGGACGTCCCAACCACAACGCTACCACAGCTTACTAGGTGTTGTATTACTATGTTTTTCTATTACTGTGCGATTTATTTCTATTACTATGTATTTAAAAAAAATTCTAAACCACGTCGAGATCAAAAGTTCGAACAGCAGAAATATTGGTCAAATTGAAATATAAACATCCTGTATAGTTCTGAAAATGCTTCTCTTACCCTTTCCCCCGTGCCCGGGCAAGGGACGCGAGTTCCAAAACTCCAGATTAATCTTGTCCCGGATTTTAGCCCAAGACAAATATGGCAGCCGGGGCAAATGGGTGGAAATTATTGAATTAGAGGGATATGCCTATTGCGTACCTCGACGTTTGTCTTGCCGATTAGGTTTGCGCTTCGGATGTCCGGCAAGTACCCACCTAAGTGGTTGTTAGTTGTTACCTACTCGCTGCTGAGCCGAGATAGCCTAGTGGGAGACGTTCGCCTCATATTTGGGAGATCGGGAGTTTTTTTTTAAGGAATATTAGCCATGTTAAATGACTAATATTCTCCTTTCCTCTCCAACTAAGCGTCAAGCTTGTGCTAGGAGTAGGTATGACAATAGTGCAACGGGCGGGGTTTGAAACCTTTCGGTTTTCAGTCCACTCCTTTACCAGTTGAGCTATTGAGTCTCATAAAGTACGATAAAGGACGATAAGGGTTCGACCCCGAGCCTCTAATTTTTAAGGATCCGTACCTCAAAAGGAAAAAGGAACCCTTGCAGGATCCTTTTATTGTTTGTCTTTCTGTCATGTCTGTCAAGAAACCTATAAGGTACTTCCCGTTGACCTAGAATCATGACATTACGGCATAAAACCATGAATATGTGCTTACATCACAAAAAAATTTAAAATTGTTATTTTTTAGGGTACGGAAACCTTCGCGTGGGAGTCCGACTAGCTCTTGACCAGCTTTTCACGAGCTTTAACGGTGAAGGGAAACATCTAGTGCGGAAAAACGGAGTTCTCCATAATGTTCTCAAAGGTGTGAGTCTTGGTCAGCGTTGCGGACTATGGTCTAAACGCTTCTCATTCTGACAGGAGACCTGTACTCAGTAGTGGGCCGATGTTGGGTTAATCATGATCATGATGATTTAAATGGCAATTAGTTAGTAAGTAGTACTATTTTAGTGTTTAAACTACCGTGAGTGATTTCCATTATAAATACTATCTGTCCCGGCTTACTCACGTGTGTAGTCGACGTTAGCCCGACTAGTTTCGAAACTAGTCGGGCTAACGTCGACTACACACGTGAGTAAGCCGGGACAGATAGTATTTATAAGTAGTACTATTATATTCTGTGGTAGACATAGGTGGGTTTGGGGTAGGAATATTTGCGTAGAAGTTCTCAAACGAGCTAGTCAGTCGCGCACGTCCGAAGACGGCCGCCACTTGCCAAGTGGGCCAAGTTGGCGCAAACAACTAACACTGTAACAACTGTGGCTGTGATGCTGAGGACCCTCCCGATGCTAAGTCGGTTACCTACCTACTTACTTGAATGATTTCAAACTTGAAACCAAAATAAGATACCTACTCTCATCGATATAATTTTTATATCTTCCTAAAATAAGTAGATATACGTTTGTTTATCCCACGGGTCGATGAAACATCATTCTTTAGCAAAATAGGACTTAACTATTGCGCTAGATAAGAGTGGCCTAACGGAAAGCCGAAGATAGTTTTTTCAAACTCAAACTCAAATTATTTATTCAGAATTGGTAAAATTTTACGCTTCCTGATTGTCAAAAATTTTCATTTGTAAGATGATAAGATATAGTGGTGATAATTAATACGTACTTAAAACTAAAGCTACGAGGGTTCCAAAGGCGTCCAGTAGGGCGATTGTCTAAAACCTGCATCAATCATTATTACAATCTCAATTGCTCTGATTGGCTGAATTTGTGCGATTCTTGTTGCAACAATGCATTGTGGCCAATAGTGAGCGATCATTAACCAATCAGAGATGATTGCGATCGTGACATTGTAGCTGTCAAACAACCGCGGTAGAGCCACCTGTCTGAGGTTTTGAATTTTACAAACCGATACTAAATATTTTAGTAGCTGCACAGCATTGTCATGACCAACCCTACCTAGTACCGAGCACAGGTCTCCTCTCCAAATTAGAAGGGTATATAAACAAGCGAAAATCCTGAAATAATTATTCGTAAGCATTAAATTAAACACAGAATGCTTACTGTACCCGTAGTACAAGATTTTACGTCTCACCAAACCAAACCAAATTCGAGAGTCGAAATACTTCCGCGTTACAGTAAAATGGACCTAAACAGCCTTGAATTGAAGTGAAATATTCAATGCCACTGAATTTAATTTCGCAATGTTTCCGCGTGGAGCGCTGGCTGTAGAAGTGTAGACAAACTTGAGCTTTAAAACAAGGCGTTTAAGATCCAGTTTACTGTAACGCGGAAGTATTTCGACTCTCGAATTTGGTTTGGTTTGGTGAGACGTAAAATCTTGTACTACGGGTACAGCATTCGGCACGGGATCGTAGTAATTTGGCTGAAAGTTTGTAAGACGGCGGCGACAGGTCCGGCCTGACCCTGCGCCTTGTATTGCCCAGTGAGCGCTGTAATTTATGCGTCGCCTTAACACGTGGTCACGTCACTGTACACAGTGAGAGACCACCTTAACTTCGAATAGTTTTCGACAACGCTCTACAAAGCCGAAATGTCAATCTAAAGGCCGATGTACATTACTTTCGGCAGCGTGCTGTAGCTAATCTTGTTTCGAGCTTATGGACGTTTCGGAATAGTTTAGTTGTTAGTTTAAAACATGTACTATACATATATCTCACCCGGCTATACTCACGTGTTTAGTCGACGTTAGCCCGACTAGTTTCGAACCCATCCGGGGTCAAAGGGAGTCAGTTCAAAATCACACGATTGTTTTTTTATATTGAAAATATTAAAACTTAAAGCTAGCCTTGTCTAATTACTATAAAAATCATGGCCGCGTGGAATGGTGCCAAGAATGCTGGCTGCATTTCCGCAGCCAGGCTGATCCGATGCGCAAAAAATGAGCCAGCCCTTCTGTCACCAGATGAGGCTATTAATCGCGGTGAAAGTTTAAAAGCTAAAATACTTAGGTACGTTTGAACAGTGGCCCAACTATGTACACACACTACAACAATACAAGACGAGAAGTCACAAGTTTCGGTGGAATTGTCCGTCTTGGATTAAATTAACATTAGGTGAAAGTGTCCCGGGGGCCCGAGGGCCCGGGGGGCTAGGGGGCCACACGGGGGGCCATTGTGCCGACAGCCGGCCGCGGTCAGCGGAGGCCGAATTAAAATTACAACATGCAAATTGACCCAACGTCTTAGTTTATGTTAGTTGGACCTTACAACCTTAAACTCTCGCTTTCCCTGTATTGTTTATGTGACCTCTTTGAACCAAGAGGAGTAGGTACTTTTAGGGCTAAGATGTAGGAGCCCCTAGTTTCGATTCCTCTCAGGAAGAGTTTATTCCTAATTCTTTTCCATATCCATGAAAAGCCGTGACAGCCTAATGGTTACGACGGACGATCCGCCTTACCTCTATTTTTTTAGTTATATGCGTTTTAAGAAATTAAATATCACTCGCTTTAACGGTGAAAGAAAACATCGTGAAGAAACCTGCATGCCTGAGAATTCTCCATAATGTTCTCAAAGGTGTGTGAAGTCTGCCAATCCGCACTTGGCCAGCATGGTGGACTATGGCCAAACCCTTGTTATACTGAGAACCGTGCTCTGTAGTGACTAGTGAGCCGGCTATGGGTTGATCAAGATGATGTTAATGATCAGTATCCATCCTCCAAACTAATATTGTAAATGTGAGTCTGCGTCTGTCTGTTTGCTAGCTTGTTCAGACTTTGCTTTGTAGACTTTTGTCCCGGAAAATCCAATAGTTCCCACGGGATTGTTAATAAACCTACGTGAACCAAGTCGCAAGCATCATCTTTTTGGTATAGAGATAGCTTGCATCCCCGGAAAAGACAAGCCTGTGGGAACTTTTTGATTTTCCGGAAAAATGAAAATATATTAGCATAATAATGTCACTCTCCAGGTAACTGTTACTCATGCAAAGATTACGTCGATCCGTTGCTGCGTTGTGACGTCATTGAAGGATAGGTAAACCAACAAACACATAGGTACACTTTCGCATTTATAAATTTATAATATGGGGATAGTGATATACCTACTTAGTCCGTTTCTTTTAAAACATGTGAAGCTGAAACAATGTATAAAGAGATTAAAAAAAAAAAAAAAGCATAATATTGTCTTGATATTATGAGAAATAGTCAAAAAACCGTGAAGCTACAACATAACGTAAGCGAATTCAAAAAAGAGGCGACACACGAAATATGTTTATAAGAAACAACGTGCTTTGATTTATAACGAGCGGCGGAATAAAACACGGGTGGAGTCGGGAGCCGCAAGTTATAGGAGAGAGGGTGGGGGCCTCGATAGCTCAACGGTTAAAGGAGCGGACTGAAAACCGAAAGGTCGCCGGTTCAAATCCCACCCGTTGCACTATTGTCGTATACCTACTCCTAGCACATGCTTTACGCTTAATTGGAGGGGAAAGGGGAATATTAGTCAGCAATTAACTTGGCTAATATTAATTTTGAAAAAAGAAAAAAAACTAGCAATGTACCTATACAAAAGAGAATTTCTAAAAAAATGTCTAGTGTGAATTGTAAAGGAATAGTTTGGTGCAAAAAAAATCCAATTGGAGCACAATATGAAAAGCTTTTCAAAAGTTTCCCTATAAAGATCAATAATTTAATAAGGTAATTTTTAGGGTTCCGTACCTCAAAAGGAAAAAAGGAACACTTTGTTGTCTGTTTGTCTGTCTGTCTGTCTGTCAAGAAACCTACAGGGTGCTTTCCGTCGATCTAGAATCATGAAATTTGGCAGGTAGGTAGGTCTTATAGCAGAAATTAGAGGAAACATCTGAAAACCGTAAATTTGTGGTTACATCACACAAAAAAAATTAAAATGTGTTCATGAAAAAATAATTAGTATTTTCACCTTTCAAAGTAAGATAACTATGTATATCATGTGGGGGGTATCAAATCAAAGGACTTCACCTGTGCATTCTAAAACAGATTTTTATTTATTTTTATGCAAAATAGTTTTTGATTTATCGTGCAAAATGTCTAAAAAATACGACTATATTACGGAACCCTCGGTGCGCGAGTCTGACTCGCACTTGGCAGTTTTTTTTAATTCCTTAGAAATGGGGGGGTCCGTAGAAGGAAAGAAGCCGAAGCTCAACAAGTTGCAAAGCTGAAGCTCAGAATATAAATAAAAGTACAGAATATAAATAAGAGAAGTTACAATAGAACGCTTTTCTTCAGTCTCTTGGACCACACTGAGAATATTTGGAGTCACAAAACTGTAAGATTTATCCCCTAGCCCGGCTTCAAACTCATTAGGCGAGCAAACCCGCGGGATCACACATAGTCTCCTTGGTTTTTACGAGCTTTATCAGACGCTGTATCAGAGTGGCTTGAACTTTTCCCAAATTTGCGGCTAATGTCTTAGGTATAAGTCCCGCGAATTGCTAATGCGCGTGGCCGCCATTTTAGTGACGTCAGCACTAGACTGAAGTTTCGAGCTAATGGTAAGAATATTTTTATTTCGGCTGACGTCAAAATGACGTCATTTCGATGTTAATGAGATATGGTTCCAGGGCAATAGCAATTTGCGGGACTTATTACCTAGGTACTTTATCAAGTCAGAATAGGTAATGCATTGTGCCGTACCTTTTTTAGGGTTCCGGGCACCCTATTACTAAGACTCCGCTGTCCGTCCGTCCGTCTGTCAGTGTGTAGGTATCTCGTGAACCGGTGGAGAGTTGAAGTTTCACAAAATGTGTAATTTCTATTGCCGCTGTAACAACAAATAATACAAAATTCAAAATGGCCGCCAAGAAAAAAAACAAACGAATGTACGATGTACACCACGAATGTACACGATGGTACGAAACCCCTCGTGTCCGATTCGTATCTGACCGATTTTTTTAATTGCAGAATAGGTTTGCGCTTGACGACAATCATGTCTTAATGAAGGAAGAAATGATGAAAAATTAATTAGAGCGCCCTGGTCTAAAAGATTCAATTTACGCTTGCCTTTGAAGTACATACTTAAGTTATAATATATGGCAGGAAACACTGACATCCGAAAGGCATTCTAAACCTTGGCGGTTCTTATCAGAAACGATAAGCAGAAATGTTTCTGATGCTTACCTGACGTTACTTAATTACCGTGATTATGTGCTATCTGCACAAGCATTTTAGGTATATTCGCATAAGTGAAGCTACAGACGAAAACTAGTCTTACATTAAACGCAACAATAATTATTGTAACACTAATAAAACGACGTTAAAATCTAAATTATAGCGCAACGTTGTCCGAGGAGTGGAGGAGCTATAACAGTATTTTAAAATGGAGTCACTTTACTTGACAAAAGATTGGACAATAAAGTAAACTATTACAACAATCGCCAACAAATCCTTGCAGAGCGGGCGGCTGGCCAACCACGGACATTTAGCTTTATTATAGACCGGCTATATGAATCATTTTCATTTACGAGTATTATTAAGGTCTGTACGCACCTGAGCTGCGCTTCGCGTCGCTGCACGGCGCTGCACGTCACGGCACAGAGCGTCAAAATATTATTTTTATCGTTATGAATGGCGCATATCGCACTAGAGCGGCGCTGCACAGCGGGTCACCGCGCGTTGCTGCTAGAGAGAATATTTTTACACATACAGCAGCGCGTCGTGTCGCTTCGCGCACGCGTACGTCGATCTGATGAGATACACGCGCATTGTGTTAAGTATTTAATATACCGGCATGAAAGACCTCAAAATAAATAACGTAGTTTTAATTTATGGCACATGACGAGTTCCTTATGCTCTTATCTAAGAAGTATATCCTCGAAAGTCCCAACCCCTAGAATGTCGGCTTCCCCCCTTCCCCTGTTTGCTGTCACTCATCTTGCGACGTTGTTGCTTGTACGCGAACGGGTATAGAAATGACGCGCAAGTGACGCGAGCTGCAGCTTACTACAGTTGTAGTTCGATAGGTACCGACGAGCGGCCTGAAGTGACGCGCCCTGCAGCGACGCGAAGCGCAGCCCAGGTGCGTACAGACCTTAATGGTTTCATGCTTCTGCAGTCCTAGCATGGGAAGGAGACAAAATTTTTACCCCCCAATTATATCCACTGACAAGGGATAAAATTTACTGGTCCACTTCTTAAAGCATGGTATGGGTATCATTGTTGACACTGGTTGATTGTCTATTCTTGAATTTGTAAGATAAGGGTTTAGTGGTGATAATAATTTACTTAATTACGTAAACTTAAAACTAAAAGCTACGGGTGCCATAAGTTCCTAGACTTTGTCCTATCTGACAGTCACAAGGTCCGCACATCTCTGGCGGGTCGCCAACCACTCCGTTTCGATCGGACGTGTTAACTACGCACGGACCCATTAAAACCTTCGAGGCAATAAACTCCTTGCAGTTATTATTTCCACTGCGCCTTTTTATGAAGAACCCACGACCACTAGTATGCTAATAACCACCGTTACTTCTTATTCTGCAACGGGTATTGTTTGTTGCTCGAATTAGGAACCTTCGCAGACCTCAGACGAAACTATCGGTGATTATAAAATGTCTGTTGTCTACAGAAGCTCCTTTAACCTAGGAATCTAAATAATAGTATAATTATATAAAAGGAAAAGGTGACTGACTGACTGACTGATCTATCAACGCACAGCTCAAACTACTAGACGGATAGGGCTGAAATTCGGCATGCAGATAGCTCTTATGACATAGGCATCCGCTAAGAAAGGATTTTTGAAAATTCAACCCCTAAGGGGGTGAAATATTGGTTTGTAATTTGTGTAGTCCATGCGGCGAAGTCGCGAGCATAATTTTTTTTTAATTCTTTATTTCTACCAAATAATAGTGGCTGGATGAGGAAGGCTGAGGACCGGGTGTGGTGGCGCTCTTTAGGGAAGGCCTATGTCCAACAGTAACAGGTAAAATGTAGGTCGGTAATTAAAAAAATGTTACTGAATACTAGTACTAGTATAAGCTAGTCTCTTTCTAGAGTTCGATGTGCAATATTTCCTGTCGCGTACTGTAATTATGGCGTCAAGACAAAAAGTTGTGCGACAAACAGTTTCTAGTTCAAAGTTTTTGCAACGTAGTAAGTATTGTATGTACTAGCTGAAATTAAAACGCGAAACCGAATCGTGTCGGAGCAGACAATTGTGATGCAAATTGGCGCGACTTGCCACCTCCAGCCAAAAAAGGGCGCGCGAAAAATCGACGCTCTTAACGTAGGAATTTATAATATACTTTTTATTTTGGGGTGACAGACTAAATGGAAAAGGTAGACAGAATGCTCCCAAAAATTAATACAATTGTAAGGCAACGTGTAGGCATTGTACACGACAGCGGTGCGCGGGGGTGCCGCCAAGCATTTCCCCGTGACCGCCGCAGGCGCGTCCCGGCCCTGCGTTTGCCCCTCAGTACTCCCATGTTCGACAACGTGCACGCACGCAAGACAGCGAGCTCGTTACGAGCCCTGCCGCGTTAACATTATTTACCTCGTGCCTATGTAATTCAAATGATTGTTATTTGCAATATACTTTTATTTTATGTGAGCCAAGCATTTTATTAGCTCATAGTGGCGCCTAAACGTGGAGCACGAGGAAAGAACATTCAATCGGGAGTACATACATACCTACCTTTGTGTGGTTTCGTGGAATCGCGTTCGTTCGATTTTTTCCGTCGCGCTACTTGTGGCCAACGTCAACGGACATTTTGTTACGATCCATGAACACTGCCGTGCTAAAGTGAGGTCAACTCAATAGACGTTTTACGTAACGAACGGGGATACCTATCGCGTCGAGTTAATTAAATCGCGTACGAGAGGTCCGTCGCGCTTCTGGGAAGCCAACGGCCATTTTGGGTGATTGTGAAGCGACACATCGCTACCTAACCCTACTACGACGCGATGACGACGCGCAGCAAGACCCGGACGGAGTCGAAAAACGAAGGGATGGCCAGCCCGGATGACCGGGAGCAAGAAGTAGAAGATCTCATCGGAAGCGCGACCCGGGAGTCGCCTTCTGCACTGATGATAACGGAGAGCCAGCTCGCCGCACTCATCCGAGGGATCTCGGGTGGAAATATCAGCACGCCGCCCGCGCCGCCGCCATGCGGGACGTTCGCGAAGTGTTCGGCTCGCTTCGCGGGGAGTTTGCCGCGCGATCCCGACGTGCTAGAAGCTTTCATCGATGCAGTCGAGGTGTATAAGGACTGCACTAACGTCTCCGATGAACACGCTCTGCGAGGCCTACCCATGCTTCTCACTGGTGAGGCAGCTGTCTGGTGGCAAGGCGTGAAGGCAACAACGACCACGTGGGCCGCCGCGATAGAGTGTCTACGAGGCATGTTCGGCGCACCACGAGCTCCATACAAGATCTTCCGTGACGTTTTCGCCGCCGAGCAACAGGACAGCGAGCGTGCCGACGTGTTCGTCGCGCGCACTCGTGCGGCGCTTTCGAAACTTCCGTACAACCTCGAGGACCACATCCAAGTAGACATGTGTTATGGACTTTTACATAAACGCGTGCGTAAACGGTTGAAGCGTGAGGAATGCGTAAGTACTGAGGGGTTGTTACGTAGGGCTAGGGAAGTCGAAGAAAACATAGAAGAATTAGTAAACGTAAGTAGTAAACCTGTTTCAAAGAACTCTTCTCATAATAATAATATGGAAAGTTTGCCTAGTACGAGTCACGCTGACAAGGTAACTATTAAACCACGGCAAAGTCGCCCCAAGTGCAGCTTTTGTCATATTTTTGGGCATGTAGTGTCAGAATGCCGTAGGTTAAAAGACAAAGAGAAAGAAAAATCTGAATCAAGCTCTAAGAGCGACAATAGTAGTGCGTTGCGGTGTTATGGATGTGGCCAGCTAGGGGTAGTGAGATCTCGGTGCACTACCTGCAGGGCTGCCAGTAACAATAATAAAGCAGGCGATAAACAAGTGGATTTTCACAGCTTTTCAGAAGTCAACGAACCTACTTCTGCACCGGCTCGCCCCGTGGTGCGGGTGAGCGCCGCGGGCCGAGCAGGCGTCGCCATGCTGGATACCGGAGCGACGCACTGCATCGCCAGCCCGGGACTGCATCACATCCTGCTGGATGCAGGGGTGCAGTTCTACGAGTCGCAACGATCAGTGAGACTCGCTGATGGGACTCGCCGGGTGAGTAGAATTTTCACCGGTGACACAGAACTCGAATTGGGAGGCCGCGATTTGCCCATTACCTTTATGGTACTACCTGATGCTGCCGATGCTAGAACTTTACTCGGCCTTGACTTTATTACTCAGGCAGGCATAATAGTTGATGCGCCTCAACAAGTCTGGTACTTTAGTGACTCTCCGAGTACCAAGTATGATTTTGTTACATACCACTTACCATCTAAAAACGATGACCACTCACCATCGCAAAATGATGAACTTCTCGCTTTAAATAATGATCAGTCTGTCTACCTTAGAGATGAAGAGGGTACTAAGCTTACTAGTGACCAGAGGTCCCAGCTGGATCAGCTGCTGTCCAAGTATGCCGACGTGTTCGCAGCTGATGGCCCGCCTACCGAGTACGCTATGCACTGCATTAAGGTGAAGAAGGGTCAACAACCTATTGCGTCACCACCCTATAGAATGTCTGCAGGTAAGAAGGAGATATTAGAAAAGGAGCTGCAAAAGTTACTCGAGCAGGACATAATAGAAGAATGCGAATCACCATGGGCTGCAAACGTTGTTTTAGTAGGAAAGAAAGATGGAGGAGTGCGCTTATGCGTAGACTATAGGAAGCTTAATTCAGTCACCGAACCCGACCGGTATCCACTTCCTCGGATGGAAGATATCCTTCACGAGGCAAAGGCGAGCAACTACATGTCAACTCTTGACCTTCGCTCGGGATACTTTCAGGCTTTAGTGCAGCCTGAAGATCGGGATAAGACTGCGTTTGTCACGCCGTTAGGGACTTATAGGTTCAAACGAATGCCGATGGGTCTGAGGAACTCGGGCGCTACCTTTCAAAGGTTGATGGACCGTTTTAAATCCAACCTACAGGATATCAATATATGGGCTTACCTTGATGATTTGTGCTTACTTTCAGACTCATACGAGAAGCACCTGGAAGACCTGGAGGCTGTTTTTCAACGCCTGCGGATGTTCAAGCTGCGCGTCCATCGAGGGAAAAGCTGTTTCGCTAGAGACTCCATAAGATTTTTGGGGCATGTGATAGTGCCAGGCGGCTTGTCCACGGACTGCCAGAAAGTGACCGCCATCGCAGCCATGACCCCACCACTAAATCTTAAGCATCTCAAGAGCTTCATTCAAGCCGCAAGTTGGTTCCGGCGTTTCATCCCTAACTTTGCTGCTACAGCCAAACCGCTGACGGATCTGCTGAAGAAGGCCAGCACCTGGCGATGGGAGCAACCCCAGCAAGATGCATTCGAACAGTTAAAGGTAAAACTTACATCTGCACCTATATTACGACAAGCTGATGGCACAAAACCCTACTCGCTGTACACTGATAGTAGTGGCTACGCCCTCGGGGCTGCTTTGATGCAAGGGGAGGGGCCTGACGAACGTCCAATCGAATACGCCAGCCGCCTACTCAATAGCGCCGAGAAAAACTACACGACGACGGAGAGAGAAGCGCTCGCGGTTGTATGGGCGGTGCAGAAATTTAGAGGATATATAGAAGGATCGACAGTACGTGTGATGACCGACCACCAACCGCTGAAATGGCTCATGAGCTTGAAATCGCCGAGTGGTCGTCTAGCACGCTGGGCGCTGTCGCTACAAGAGTATAATCTTGAGATAAATTATACACCAGGTAAAAAGAACGTTATCGCCGATGCACTATCGCGTCCATCGTGCGCTAACGATGATGCGTGCGATTTCTGTTATACTATCGTGGATATGCCCACGCGAAACCCGGCAGATATCAGAGAGAACCAGATGAAAGATCTTGAAGTCAAGAAAGTTATAGACGACATGGAATCGAACGATCCCTTTAAAGCGCGAATGTGGTCCGATAAAGGCTACGTCATGTCAGACGGCATTCTGTACAGGTGCTCAGCCGACGACGAGGACGTCGAGCAGCCCTGCCTCGTGGTGCCGCAGCACGAGCGCGCGCGCGCCCTCGCCGACCTGCACGACGCACCGACCGCTGGTCACTTTGGTGTCGAGCGCACCTTGGAACGTCTGAGAGCCAGATACTACTGGCCAGGCATGAGAGCCCAGGTAGCTGACTACATCAAGCGATGCGTTCCCTGTCAGAGATATAAAGTGGATACCCGGAAACCAGCTGGCCTAGTACAGACGCCAGCTACGGCGAGAAGGTTCGAAGTCATATCTATCGACTTGTTTGGTCCTCTCCCTGAGACCCAAGAAGGGAATCGCTGGATCTTTATAGTAGAAGATGTATGTAGTCGGTGGGTCGAGCTGTTCGCACTTAAAGCTGCTACGAGCGCAGAGTGTGCTAAAATTCTCATCAACGAAATTTACTTTAGGTACGGGACGAGCCGCCGGGTGATTTCCGATAACGGAGTCCAATTCATCAGTGACGTGATGCAGCAGGCGTGCCACGCCATGGGAGTCACCCAGGCACTCACCCCACTCTATCACCCGCAAAGTAACCCAATTGAGAGGAAGAATCGAGACCTCAAGCCACAGCTCGCTATATTAGTCGGCCGAGATCACACCTCGTGGGATACTCACCTCGCCGCTATCCGCTTTGCGATGAACTCAGCTGTGACTGCCAGTACCGGATTCTCACCTGCTTATCTCACCTTCGGGCGGGAACTCCGAGCTCCTAGCGATGCCACCACCGACGTCCGCGCCATTTTAGAAGAAGACAATTTCGTCCCTAGCTTTACGCCTTACCTGAAAAAGATGGCTAATGTACTAGCCCAAGCCAGAGATGTGCATGAACGCGCGCAAGCGGAATCAAAGAAGTACGCAGATGATGGGCGACGGCCGGCGCCTTTGTATAAGGAGGGTGATTTGGTCCTGCTGAAGACCCACGGCTCCAACGACGCTGCCAGAGGGCAAACGCCGAAACTACTGCCGCGTCGCGACGGCCCGTACCGCGTGCGCCAGGTGTGCGGTCCTGCTACTTTCCAGCTGGAGAAAATCAGCGATCAGGAGGTTATTGGTAAGTACCACTCGTCTGATCTTACTCCCTTCGTTGGTCACATCCAAGCGCCGCTTCAGGAAAAGCGTAAACGGGGCCGACCCCGTAAGTTAGGTGCTAGTCCTATTGGTACCACGCTACCACCAGGACTATAGGGGGGAGATGTAAGGCAACGTGTAGGCATTGTACACGACAGCGGTGCGCGGGGGTGCCGCCAAGCATTTCCCCGTGACCGCCGCAGGCGCGTCCCGGCCCTGCGTTTGCCCCTCAGTACTCCCATGTTCGACAACGTGCACGCACGCAAGACAGCGAGCTCGTTACGAGCCCTGCCGCGTTAACATTATTTACCTCGTGCCTATGTAATTCAAATGATTGTTATTTGCAATATACTTTTATTTTATGTGAGCCAAGCATTTTATTAGCTCATACAATACAATACAATTTTTTATTTGCATAATGTATGTAGGAAGATGTTAAATCTAAGAAACAGTCCATCAGATTAGCCATGTCCGCGTACAAAATAATAGACAGAGGGAGCTCTCGGTTTGACTATAAATCGACGTCTTTCAAATATTAGGTATTTGAGCACTAGGGGTGACGTGAAAACTCTTTGAAACAAAATTCGATAAATAATAATTATTATTATCTCTATTTAAAAGTACTTTGACCAAATACCTATATTACTATAGCAAAAAATAATTGCCTTTCCTTTTCTTAGGGAAGGTCCACGTTTATTTTTGGTTCAGTGAATTCAGCTTCTTTTGTGAAAAATCATCTTTAATTGTATATTTGACTAAATCAAAAATAAATTATTTCTCAGTGATTATTAAATAGAGGGTCTTCCAAAATACGTAAAATCCACGTCCTTTGTTGTTTTTAAGTGTAATAACCATTTTAAATTATCGATTAAACTAAAAAAGCACGTCAAATGATTGTGACGTCACACACCGGTATTTCATAGAATCTCGCATACTAAGCGCGCGTTTTGACGTTTGATAAAAGTTACTGATTTGACTAGCTGTCAAATACCGTATTACCGGGTCAGATTTATACCGTTTCAAAATGTTATTTTTCCTTCTACTGACTACTCGTATATTGAAATTGGCTTCCTCGTGGCACTCTGTGCTGCCTATTTCTTCCGTGAGTCTTTGTTCGGAGTTGGAGTTAAGTGTTGTGTTGGCTATAAAGGGCAACGCAAATGACGCAATATCGGGCGGCGACGGCGCTGAGAAATGACGTTATTATTTATGTTAATTCCGTGCGCTAAATGACGTCTTACGTGCTCACGACACCTTGCACCCCGCCCCTGCAGGGCTACCGGGTGCTTAACGTTTTTATGGCTTACATTCCTTTTTTAGAAGCTCTACGGGGTGCTGTTAGTGTTAGTGATTCTGGAGTTTGTGATGGCTTAGGAAATCACAAATGTAAGAGTTATCAAAATTATATTATGTGACTACAAAGTTTTTCACGGAAGCGGTGATAGCCTAGTGACGTCGCTTTCCTACCTGGAGGTCGGGGGTTCGATCCCGGGCATGCAACTCTTACTTGCATATTATCCCCAACACAGGGAGGAACGACATCAGCGATTTTAGTCTACTCGACGTAAAATATTTTTGAATTTGAATAGAAGAAAATCTAGGAGAGTTTCAGTATAGGTTTACTTAATTATATTATTTAGTAGAACTTTTCATGATATTTTTCATCATCTACCTACTATTTTCCAAAAAAATGTAAAAAAAATTTTTTTTAGATTTTTTTTAAATTCTACCTTAAAAAAATTGTAAAGGTTAAAAACATAGATTTATCTATGCAGGCTCAGTAACTTTCTGCATTCCGATATGTAATCGAGTATTTACTAATGTGCGATATTTTTTGCTTGTGTCATTGGCAGATCATGATACATATCTATCATATTCATAACAGATCAGTGACAGCGTCTGCCAACCCTACCGCAGGCCGCGAATCTTTTTCCCAAGTCAGCGCGGTAATTGTGCTACTTTACATAATGTCTATTTTAGTGCTGCGAGCATTTTTCAAAATACCGCCCTAATGAGTCGTGAAGGGCGCTGATGTTCCCATGATATACAATTACCAAGATATTTTACTTTAATTAAACAATTTAAAATACATATCAAACATTGCAGACCGGCTGGATTTGAACCTACATCTTCTGGGTTCGCGCCTGACGCCTTGACCGCTAGGCCACGGTTCGCTTACTGTCAGTGTCAGCGATTGTTAGTACAGTCGCTTCAGTAACTGGAGCCACTATTACAGTCGCTTCACTACTCGGGCGTCGGGCGCGAGCCCAGACGACGCACGACGGACTACACAAATTTCAAACCCCTGTTTCACCCCCTTAGGGGTTATATTTTCAAAAATCATTTCTTATCTTATTTTCGTAGCGATCTTTTTTGAAAATGAAATAATATAATCTATGTTACTCAAGAATAATGTAGCTTTCTACTGGTGAAAGAATTTTTAAAATCGGTTCAGTAGTTCCAGAGAATGCCCCTACAAACAAACTGACAAAATTTACCTCTATAATATTAGTAGGAATACTTACATAGATGTAATTTTCTGAGCTGGATCTTTGATTTCTTTATATCAATGTAATGCCGCTAATGTAGAAGGTAGCTCGACTCATTTGCCGCTCGCACGGTGAAAGATTTATGGCGGCGTTAAGTGAACTCGATCGCCATTTCACTTTCACTTTCACTCCTCTGTAACAGCGGAGCAGCACTTCAGATCGGCGATTTAAATAGCGGCGTGGGTCACGAATGAGTGAAATGTTTTCAATAAAAGCTTTTAAGATTTTTTGAAATTTATACTTACATATAATGTGATTTTCTAAGTTGGAACTGTAAAACGTATCCAATCTGAGAAAAGCCTCGCCAGAAAACTGGTGGGTAGGTAGTAGGTACGTCTCTACCAAGGACTAACTATAACTAAATATTATATTATAAGATTTTGATGATCTACCTGTGTAGACAAGAGGCTACACAGGTAGATGAGGGACAAACGGGATGGCAATTGGCATCTCCATACAATTTTGGCCGATTTATGCAAAGTTAATGTTAACCTTGAATAGACTGTCAGTTAGTCAGCTTTTCCTTTTATATATTTAGAGGAAAACGTAACTGATTCATGTACTTACGTAGAGCTCAAAATACTGAACCGCTAAGAAATGATTTTTTGGAAATTCAACCCCTATGGGGGTAAATTTTGACAATGTCAAACTCAAATGATTTATTCAGAGTAGGTAACATGCCACGCTTACTGATAGTCCAAAATTGTTAATTTGTAAGATAATATTGTGGTGATAATTAATTACGTACCTAAAACTAAAGCTACGAGCATCAACTAGTTTTAGATATTTAAACCAAACTGAAATCTTCTAAATAATATATAAAAGGAAAAGGTGACTGACTGGCTGACTGACTGATCCATCAACGCACAACTCAAACTACTGAACGGATCGGGCTGAAATTTGGCATGCAAATGGCTATTATGACGTAGGCATTCGCTAAGAACTTATTTTTAAAAATTCATCCCCTAAGGGGGTGAAATAGAGGTTTGAAAGTGTAATCCACGTAGTGAAGAAAAGTCGAGAGCATAAGCTAGTCTTTACTAAAATTGAACTGCAGTTATAGGTACCTACCTACCTACGAGTACCTACTCGGGTAGAAAAATAAACACGAATGGCAAAATATAAAAGTTGCTTTATTTATTCACTGCAAAATCCCAAAGCTGTTTACGCGAGTGTATCAGTGTAAAATAATATCTTCCCCGTCCAAGTTTATGGTGTTCCCACCTTACAACAATAACCCGTCGCTTGTGAAGACAGGTGGCCGCAGCGGGCGGAACCGGCTGTTTATAACAGTTTTATGGCCATCCGAACATCATTGGCGTAAACACAGAACACACCTTGTGCGGTGCTGTGTAGAGCAACGGTGCTACGTTTATTAATACCCATTGAAATAAAATGCTCAAGAAATGAAATTTAAGTGCTTCAAATGCGGCCCGAAAAATAACACCCAAAAAGCTTATTTTAAATTACTCAAATTTTTAGAATTATTGCTTAAGTGTTAGGTTTTATTTCAGAATAAATATTTTTGTTGTAACTTATTTGAAAAATTCGAATATTACAGTCGATGACAAGAAGTCTTAAATATAAATATTTAGCAATCGTTATTAAATTTTATGTTCAAGTGTTAAGGTTTATAATAAACTGAAGTTGATGATAAAACTTTTTTCTACATTTCGTAATAAGAAACATATCTAGATATGTTAGATGTGTATATGTGGCCACTTGAGCAATGTCAATTTGTTAGTGAGGCCTCGTATATACCTAGTATTATAAGTCAATGTGTTAGTACCTACAGGTTTTTTTTAAAAACTAAATGGGCTTGTGCTTGACTGCTATCACACCAAAGTAGGTGATGATGCAGGCTGCAGCCTAAGATGGAGTGCGAGAGCTCAGAGGGGCACGCACCTCTAACTCTTTTCGGAGTTATGTGCGTTTTAAGTAATTAAATATCACTTGCTCTAACCGTGAAGGGAACCTGCATGCCTGAGAGTTCTCCATAATGCTTTCAAAGGTGTGTGAAGTCAGCGTGGTACCGTTCTCACTCTGATAAGCGTTATCTGTAGGGGTTGATCATGATGATGATGATGATGATGAAATAAAATTACAAAGACACTAGTGACGTCAGTACCTATATGCAACGGATTGACGTGATTTTTGCATGGGTATAGATAAAGACCTGGAGAGTGACAGGCTATTTTTTATCCCGGAAAATCAAAGAGTTCCCACGGGGTTTAAAAAAAAACTAATTCCATGCGGATGAAGTCGCAGGCATCAGCTAGTTCTGTATATATATAGAATAGGAGCCTCAATAGCTCAACCGGTATAGGAGTGGACTGAAAACCGAAAGGTCGACGGTTCAAATCCCGCCCGTTGATCTATTGTCGTACCTACTCCTAGCACAAGCCTGACGCTTAATTGGAGAGGAAAGGGGAATATTAGTCATTTTGGCTAATATTCTTTAAAAAAAAAAAAATGAAGCTCTAATCGCCCACGACACAAGTATATAGTAATCCAACCCTGCGCTACGTGGGGTCTTATGTACCGAGTTCGTAAATAACATTAAACGAAGTCTGGTCATACAGCAGTTGATCTCATTTAAAGTTTGAACTCTGAAGGATAAAACAAGGTGTCTTTACGAGACCCAGGATTTGCGTGAAGAAGCTATAAATCCGCCAGAACAGTAGGCGTTTTAGTACGAGTTCAGACGTATCGAGACTCGTATCGATTTCGAGTATCGAGACACCACAATTTCAAAGTTAGATGAATCGAAGTTGTTTTGTTTCAAGGCGTTTGTCCATACATCCACGTATTTTTTACTCGATGGCAAGTTAGCTTTTGACTGCGATCGCACCGGGTGGTATTGTAATGCAGACTAAGATGTAGGCTAGCTTGGATGGAATGTTACAGCTTTATTAAACCCATATCTGCCCCTTATCGGTTTCCACGTGGCATCGTACTGAAACATTTTCACCTTTAAGCAACTCAATGACGACGAATAGAGTGGGGAGCGCTGTGGTTTTATAAACAAAAGATCATGGGTTCGATTTTCAGTAAGGTCAATCTAAAACTCATAACTTCCAAATATTTCTAGCTACCATCTTACTGATAAAACATCCTGCCAAGAGATTTAGCGTTCCCGTAAAGTAACTTCCATTTAGATTGCATCGTCACTTACCATCGTGTGAGATCGCAGTCAAAGGATAACTAATAACTTTGTCATCAAATAAAAAAAATAAGAAGTTGGTTTAAATTGTATATTTGCAGAACCAAATACTGAATGCATGACTTTAAATCAAAGCATTTTCACTTCTAATTTTACTCTGACCTTAGTGTAGTGATACTCGAAATCTGTCCACGATGTCGAGTTGTGAAAACTCGTACTAGGGGTAGAGAGCGCGGGCGAAGTTGGTAAATGGGGCATTTACAAATTCGCCTCATACTCGTCCGGCGGCAAACTGATATTTATGGGACAGACGCACTTCTTCCACGCGTCAACTTTCCAGCTTTAAGCTAAGATATTACTCTATAGTCCAGCAGCCGCCAAGGGATTTTTTTCTGACTAATAACAGGCTGTATTTTCGTGAGTAGATTTCGTTTCACAAGTCGCCCAAGTTTTGCTCTGTGAAAATTGGGTATTTTCCTACTTTTGAATTTGATAAATATTATTACTTTATTATAAACTAGGATAAAAATAATGACGTACGCTGAAAAACATATTAAAATCCAACTAAGATTTACAAAGTTATAGGCAATTTAATTTTGGAGTGGGAGGGTCTTCTATCCCTTTCTCGCAAAACAAAAATTTGTATGAAACCACACGAAGCTATTACATTAGTAAGGTGTGACGTCAAAAGATCGATTTAATTAGTTTTTTCAGTTTACGTCATTATTTTTATCCTAGTTTATAAAAAAATTGGAGTCAAACTGCGCAGGTGCTTAACTTGTCGAAATTGTCTGAATAACAGTATTTTTTTGAACATTGAGATAAACTCGGAAAAACAATTGTCCTACAACATACAATTATATGACTGGAGGGTCCTCCACTCCAAATATGTCCAGATAACGAGGTCATAAAAATTATGATTTTTTGTATGCAGCTTAGTAAATATTCGTACAATGAAATGGCCACATAGTCCTACTTTACTACTTACTCGTTACCAAAGATATTATAAAACTTCAGATAGGCAAAGCTCATACAACAATGATACATAACACACGACAAATTCATACGCTTGTATATTTTGTGACACACATGTGCATTGTGCATACCAGCAGAGGCAGACTATAATACAATACATACTTGGCCAAGAGGCGCAAATATGAAAACCTCGATGGGAGCTTCGTATTCGTGCCTTTTGGTGTGGAGACCTTGGGGCCGTGGGGCCCGGGGGCTCGAGCTCTTTTTGAAGAAATTGCGAAAAGAGTTATCGAGTCAACCGGGGACCCGAGAGCTGGTAGCTACCTTGGTCAAAGAATTAGTTTGGCCATCCAAAGGGGTAATGCTGCCAGCATCTTGGGTACAATGCCTCGCTGCGGTGGTCTCGACGAGGTTTTAGATTTAATTTAATTTATTTTAGTTTTAATTTAATGTTTTTTTTTTTTTAGATTTAAGTTTATTAATAGTTTAATTACTTCTTTGATAAAAATAAATAAAATACGTGTTTAAAAAAAAAAAAAACATACTTACATTTTTAGAACTCACTTGCCATATTTACTCTATGCGTCAACAACTGTCATGAAGGTACCGATAAACTTAACGTAAACCGATACTTGCGTAGCAGTGAAGAAAATAATGGCTTAAAAAAACACAACTTAGGTACTGGAAAAGACATTTTTAACGCTCCAAGACGTGGCCGTGAGTTATCTCCTCTCGCCCCCCTTCCCCTCCACAGCGACACTGCTCTGCCATTATCTGGTGACCGCACAAGTCCCGCCAGTGTTTTATAGACACCACTAGTAGATACATCTACTCGTGTACCTACTTTAGAGTGGTCGCATAAGTACTTTAAGGCAAAAAATATGGCCCACTTCCTGCCTTTAAGTTTTCCAGTGGTTAAAGTGCAGCTTCTTTTTTTTTTTAGGGTTCCGTACCTCAAAAGGAAAAACGGAACTCTTATAGGCTGACTTTGTTGTCTGTCAAGAAACCTGCAGGGTAATAATTAGTATTTTCAATTTCCGAAGTGAGATAACTATATCAAGTGGGGTATCATATGAAAGGGCTTCACTTGTAAATTCTAAAACAGATTTTTATTTATTTTTAGGTATAATAGTTTTTGATTTATCATGCAAAGTGTCGATAAAATATGATTGTAATACGGAACCCTCAGTGTGCGAGTCTGACTCGCACTTGGCCGGTTTTTTTAGTTATTTAAACAAAAAAAAGAAAAGAAAGAGCCTCAAGAAAACACCCTGAGAAAACCTGCATGCCTGAGAGTTCTTCACAATGTTCTCAAAGGTGTGTAAAGTCTACCAATCCGCACATGGGCAGCGTGGTAGACTATGACCAAAACCCTTCTCAATCTGAGAAGAGACCCGTGCTCTGTAGTGAGCTGGCGGTGTGTTCATAATGATGATCCTTGTATCCATACTTGTATATTAATATTATAAATGCGAAAGTGTGTCTGTCTGTGTGTCCTCAGACGCACTCAGCCACTTGTCAAGGCACAGTGCGGCAAAGTTTATTAGAGACGACTTGACGTAAGTTTCAATGTAGACATGAGTTCAGTTCGATTTAAGTTTAAGTAAGGACAGAGCTGTGTCCGCCGCCGGCCATCTTTAAACTTGGCTTGGACACAAAATAGATCTTGGGATTTGTATTTTGTACTTAAATGTAGGTAGGTAGCAATTCCAAGAGGAATGAGAGACGCCGAGTTTGAAATGTGATAATTGATATACAGGGTATACGGAACCCTTTATGTGCGGGTTCGACTCGCACTTAGCCGATTTTTTGAGAATCTCAGTCTTTGATTTTCCGAGATATGAAGTAGTCTATGCTACTCTCCCAGGTCTTCAACTACGAGTATGTCCATGCGAAAAAAACCGGCCGGAAATTACAGTCGTATTTTTTCGACATTTCGCACGATAATTCAAAAACTATGATGCATAAAAATAAATAAAAATCTGTTTTAGAATGTACAAGTGAAGACCTTTCATTGATACCCCACTTGATACCTATAGTTATCTTTATTTGAAAATTGAAAATACTAATTATTAGTTCATTTTTTTTTAATTTTTTTATTTATTAGATTAACTTACGGCTACTTACACTAATACATTAAAAAAAACTTAATTCTGAAATATAACTTACTAAGACCACACTTTCATGACCACATTTTTTTTTTTTGTGCAATGTAACCACAAATTCACGGTTTTCAGATTTTTCCCCTAATGTCAGCTACAAGACCTACCTACCTGCCAAATTTCATGATTCTAGGTCAACGGGAAGTACCAGACAGACAGACAACAAAGTGATCCTATGAGGGTTCCGTTTTTCCTTTTGAGCGTATTCCTATTGACATAAGAATATTGAAATGCTATGACGTTGCAGTTTTGGGAGGAAGTAGGTATATCGTAGTGACTGGTGCATTTCACCCCCTAATATTGCGATTATTTGTACAGGATATAACCAAAACGCTAGCAATAACATAGACAGGTGATAGTACTGATGATTACTGATATGATACCACAAAAAACGCGATAAAAAAAATTAAAAATAAAATCCTAGATTTTGTAAAAGTTCACAATACTTATAAATTGATGAATAAATCACAAGTGTAGGTAGCTATCTATACACAGTATTATGTCCCATTTTCGCCCTGTCAAAGTTTGCCCGGCTCGTACGGCCCAACTTGGACAATAACCGTGCGAAAATAGCAGACCTGCCGTGGAATTGCCATTTTACGAAAGAAAATAATAAGGATTTCTAATTTAAACATCATAAAGCTCGGGAACAAATCACCAGAGCATTATCACAAGTATACGTAGCTACCTATTATACACAGCACCATGTCCCATTTTCGCCCTGTTTAACACTTGCAAAGTTCGCCCGGCCCGTAACGGCCCAACTTGGACAATAACCGGGCGAGATTAGCCGACCTGGCGCGGGATTGCCAGTTGACTATCGGGATCGATTTTACGAAAAAAGTTTCACACAGTTGACGAACTCCTCGGTGCAGTAGTGAGTGATGTGGTCTTATAAGTGGAAGGTCCAAGGTTCGATCCCAGCAGGAACAATTTGACAAACATCGTAAAGCTCGTGAACAAATCACAAGTTTATGTAGCCACCATACACAATATCATGTCCCATTTTCGCCCTGTCAAAGTTTGTCCGGCCGGTAACGGCCCAACTTGGACAATAACCGGGCGCGAGATAAGCCGACCTGGTGCGAGATTGCCGGTTGACTATCTATCGGGATCGTTCCATTTTACGAAAGAAATTAATAAGAATTTCTAATTTAAATATTGTACAGCTCGCAAACCAACCACCAGAGCATTATTACAAGTGTACTTAACTACCTATACACAATATCATGTCCCATTTTCACCCTGTTTAACACTTGCAAAGTTCGCCCGGCCAGTAACGGCCCAACTTGGACAATAACCGGGCGAGATTAGCCGACCTGGCGCGGGATTGCCAGTTGACTATCGGGATCGATTTTACGAAAAAAGTTTCACACAGTTGACGAACTCCTCGGTGCAGTAGTGAGTGATGTGGTCTTATAAGTGGAAGGTCCAAGGTTCAATCCCAGCAGGAACAATTTGACAAACATCGTAAAGCTCGTGAACAAATCACAAGTTTATGTAGCCACCATACACAATATCATGTCCCATTTTCGCCCTGTCAAAGTTTGTCCGGCCGGTAACGGCCCAACTTGGACAATAACCGGGCGCGAGATAAGCCGACCTGGTGCGAGATTGCCGGTTGACTATCTATCGGGATCGTTCCATTTTACGAAAGAAATTAATAAGAATTTCTAATTTAAATATTGTACAGCTCGCAAACCAACCACCAGAGCATTATTACAAGTGTACTTAACTACCTATACACAATATCATGTTCCATTTTCACCCTGTTTAACACTTGCAAAGTTCGCCCGGCCCGTAACGGCCCAACTTGGACAATAACCGGGCGAGATTAGCCGACCTGGCGCGAGATTGCCGGTTGACTATCGGGATCAATTTTACGAAAAAGTTTCACACAGTTGACGACCTCCTCGGTGCAGTAGTTAGCGAGATGGTTCTATAAATGGGAGGTACCAGGTTAGATTTCTGGCAGGGACTATTTGGGAATTTATCATTTCTAAATTGTCTTTGGTCCGTTCTGGTGGGAGGCTATGGCCGTGGCTAGTCACCAGCCTACCGGGAATACTGTACCGCCAAGTGATTTAGTGTAACGAGTAGTGAGTTTAGATTTGTATTCAGTGGGCCAAAAATATCCGGATAAAAGAAAAAAAAGTATTTTCATCAGAAGTGTAACTACACCGTTTTGTTCACCAGTTCCCTAATTTTCATCACGATCCCGATTGTTATACTATAGAGAAGGGACGTGATTTTTTGTGGATATTATAGTTAAAGACCTGGAGACTGACAAAGGCTAATTTTTATCCTGGAAAACTAAGAGTTCCCAGGGAATTTTTGAAAACCTAAATCCACGCGGTTGAAGTCGCTACTCGCTAGTGTGATAATAATTTTCATCTCGATCCCGATTGTTATGACAATTGAGAAGGTAGGATGGATGAGGGGAGACCGGGCAAGGTGAGGCAAACAATGCGACAACATTGAATATTAAGACGAAGCCGGTAATGATGCTCGGCAAATAGTTTGTTGATTGCCGCGGGAAATGTGGAATTGATATACGTGTGTTAGATATGGTAGTTTGGAATCTTCATTATAAACTTTAGGTATATGGAATACACACGTATGAGATATGGAGTAAATTATACAAGATCGGATATTACTGCTTATGTTATAAAAGCAAAAGTGTGTTTGTTTGTCGGTGTGTTGTTATTGAATGTTCAATCGCGCTGCGACAGAGCAAACGGTTCGACGTCATTATTTGCGCGCATTTTTAGTATTCAGGACTTGGAGATTGACAAAGACCACTTTTTCCTTTACTTTACTGCTAACTCCACGCGTTCGAAATCGTGGCGATCATCATAACTCTAAAAAGTTAGATGTGCGTGCCTGGGATCGAACACCCGACCTCTCGAATAGGATGCGGATGCTTTAATCACTAGGCTATCATGAATAGAATTTTCACACTCCTAAAGTTGCCATTTTAATGTTAAAATAGGTATTTATGTAGAGGCTCGGAACTTTAAAATTAATTTTTTTTTCAATGTTTTATATTTTATTTTATTTTTATTTAGGTACTTATTATCAAAAAACCTAGATAATGGCACCACAAACGGATATAATACTTAGTTTTGAGCGTACAATATCAAATAATTTAGTAACTGCCCTCCTACGTTTGTATGAAGAAGCACCGAGCTGCGCCCTCTCAAGTAACATTTTTAACGAACATTTCTTCACAATAAAGTAGGAATCGCCTTCATCAATCTAATTAAAGAGATTAGCCACCGCCCCCGCGCCTCCTCGGCTCGTATTTTTTCCCACTGTTTGTTTCTTGTTTGCGGTGAAGAATTATTCATCCCTAATCCTTTGCTTACTCGACGGATTAACACAACAAGGGAGGTGTTTTCTCCAACATTTTTCAAGAAGCGATATCGGCTACAATACGTCGGAACACCAAGTGGCAGCAAAACTCAGGACAAATCCTATAAACTAAGAAGTCTAACTAGTTATCAATATTTTTAATCTAAACTATTGAAAATCACAATTTTCAGTAAAATAACAAATGTTTTTTTTTTGTAAATTTAGCTATACAATTTCATTTTAAGCATTTATACGAATATAGACAGCTGTATTTTATTCTATATATAGGACGATTCATAAAAGAGGTTTTGGATTTTAGACGATCTGTATATTTGTCTATTGATCTAAAGATGTGTAAAATGATGTGTACATTCTAAAAACTCAGTTCATAAAAATGTCCTGATTTACTCATTGACTTATCAACGCCCAGCATAATCTCTTGGACAAACCTTTACAATGTAGACGACAATTAATAAGGCTGGATTTTCCGAAATTCTCACGAGATAGGGAATAAAGAGGATTTATATTTTCCCAGAGCGGAGCCGCGAGCGTCTAGGGCTAGTATTATTAAAGAAATTAGCACATTCTGCAGCCCAATTACATGCAACATCGCTGTCTGGCGATTTTTGCAACGCTTTGACGAAGCAAAAGTTGCGAGACTGCCACACTGTTTGTGTTGGGCTTCAGGAAAGTCCCACAAAGTTTAAAAGTATGCGTCCCCTACCCACGATGCCGTGGCAATATTTCAAGCGTTTGCAATAAAAGAAGAAGCAATTAGTAATGTTTTGTTTTTTGAGGCGATGCGATCGCGTCGCGACAATTTTTCATTGTTAATCTTGTCTCGCTAATTGTTTATAACTTTTCTTGACGATTGTCATCGCTATCGCAAGTTTTACGGCTACTGGAACGGGGGGGAGGATAAAAAACCGGTCAAGTGCGAGTCGGACTCGCATAAGAAGGGTTCCGTACCATCGTACAAGATATGCCTAGCAATTTTATGTGGAAAACTGCAAGTTAATAACGGACTGCACAATCTTCCGCTACCTACTACGGACTACCTACGTGTAATTTAGTAAATTAATTTTATCGTGGAAACATTTCAAATTTTTTTCAAATTAATTTATCACTACTATGTACCTAACTATAATTTTGGTAGGTACATGAAAAATAAAAATAAAATAAAATAAATGAAATATTGACAGACACGACGGACATACGGACGGACAGACAGACGAGCAGATAGACAGAAAAGTGATCTTTTAAGTGTTCCTTTTTCCTTTTGAGGTACGGAACCCTAAAAATGTTGATTCTTTTCATTGTTTGCGAGAGCCCTTCGCGAACAAAACATGAACATTTATTTTTGGGCTCACTGAAAAGCTTAATTCGTCAATGTCTTAGTTTTTAAGTGCTCCTGTACATTAATTTGGGCCCACAATATAGGTTTCCGGTGAATGGGTATAACCTAAATCACTACCCCAGTGTTTGTTTGTTGGTTTATTGGTTTGTCCTTCAATCACGTCGCAAGGGTGCAACGGATTTGTATGGGTATAGATAAAGACTCGGAGAGTGCCGTAGGCTACTTTTTATCTCGGAAAATCAAAGAGTTCCCACGGGATTTTTAAAAACCTAATTCCAAGCGGGCGAAGTCGCGGGCATCAGCTAAGTAGTAAGTAAATAAATTAGCCTACACTGTCCCACGTCTGGGCAAAGGCCTCCCTCCGATCTTTCAACCATTCCCTATTCCGTGCCTCTTCAGGCCACGGAACCGTCGGTAGATACACCTACAGATAATACCCAAGGAAGAAAAACCGGTCAAGTGCGAGTCAGGCTCGCGCAATGAGGGTTCCGTACTACAGTCGTATTTTTTCGACATTTTGCACGATAATTCAAAAACTATGATGCATAAAAATAAATAAAAATCTGTTTTAGAATGTACAAGTGAAGACCTTTCATATTATACCCCACTTGATATAGTCACTCACTTCGAAAGTTGAAAATACTGATTATTAGTTCATGACCAAAAAAAAAATAAAAACAATAAAAAAAAAGACCACAATTTAATTTTTTTTGGTGTGACCTAACCCTAAATTCACGGTTTTCAGATTTTTCCCAAATGTCAGCTATAAGACCCTACCTGCCAAATTTCATGATTCTAGGTCAACGGGAAGTACCCTGTAGGTTTCTTGACAGACAGACGGACAGACAGACAGACAGACAACAAAGTGATCCTATAAGGGTTCCGTTTTTCCTTTTGAGGAACGGAACTCTAAAAAAACCTAGCAGTATTATATACTACTTATATATTATAAACTAGAGTTACGAGTATAACCATCTATCAAATAGTGAATAGCGGCCAAAAGAAATTGTAAATATGTAGTGCAAACAATATGCAAACAATATTTCCCTTCGCCATCAATCAGTTTAATGGGAACACATATTAGATACTTCGATTTTGATAGACGTGGTTAAAACATGGAGGCTCTCGTCGCGTCGATTGAGCATAATGCCACGAAAGAGCCTCAATAGCTCAACCGGTAAAGGAGTGGACTGAAAACCGAAAGGTCGACGGTTCAAACCCCGCCCGTTGCACTATTGTCGTACCTACTCCTAGCACAAGCCTGACGCTTAATTGGAGAGGAAAGGGAATATTAGTCATTTAACATGGCTAATATTCTTTAAAAAAAAAAAAAATTAAACCGATGAAACCTTTATTCTATTTAAAAGCCTATAAAAAAGACCTATGTTCTATCTATTAGTAATTGTCTAACGCCTAGGTAGGTTATTGAAGGGTACATAAAACAAATATCTGCGTATATCATACCTATCATCACCATCATCATTATCAACCCATCACTGGCTAGCTTTAGAGCACAGAGCACCTGTCTAAGAATGAGAAGGATTTGGCCATAGTCCACCACGCTGGCCAAGTGCAGATCGACACCTTTGAGAACATTATGGAGAATTCTAAGACATGTAGAGTTCCTCACAATGTTTTTCTTCACCGTTAAAACAAGTGTATTTTTATTCGAATACAAAAGAGATTGCCCATTTTCTTAGGAGCTTTGGGCCCCCCCTAATATAATTGTTATGTCACCATGGTTTTCATTTTATTTTGTAGACAAATAATTAACTCTTTATATTCTGCAAACGATTTCTATTTATTCACCCTGGTTATAAAGAAATCTTTTTTTTTATATTGCTGATATTGAGGTTATATTTCATTAATACTTCTTCAAAATAAACGGATGTCTACGATTCTAACTGTAATTGTGGATATTTTCAATAATAGAGTGAAAAAAGTCTTAATAAAACATAATCGTAAAAAAATAACACATTTAAAAAAAAAAAATTAAGTTTTGACACGACGACGCCACAAAAGAGGGCCCGTTCATGGGCGATCTCCTTTGTCCTTGACTGCGATCTCATCTGGTGGTAGGTGACGATGCAGTCTATGATGAAAGTGGGCTAACTTCGAAGGGCTATGGCCAACTAGGAGTGGGTGAATAGTCTATGGCTATGGCAGTCGTACAACCGGTACCTCTTCAGTTTCTACATGGCGTGAGGCGTCGTACCCGAACAATTGAATCTGGATTTGAGAGGTCCGGGATCGAACACCTAACCTCACAGAGTAGCAAGCAGACGTCTTGACCACTAGGCTATCACCGCTTTTCATACGTATAAACTTTTCCAAATCTGTTTTCCTGCTACCACCACAGTGACATTATTCATATGATATATTTTATTGTGTCGGTCGTGGGGTAAACACCGTGTTTTGTTGTGTCCCTTATGATTGTTTATGTAACGACTGTTGTTCTGTTCAGGTGGACTCCTCACTTATGCTAAGTGACTTCGATGCGATGGCTTTTGTTATTTGTTTCAGATATTTTGTTGGGAACTGTGTAATAAAGATATTGTACAGGGGTCACCATTCGGGCCGCTTTTATTTTTGCTTCATATAAACTGTATATTATGTCATAATATAAACTTTTTTGTAAAAAGAAAAGTATACAGTACTTTATAATATCATTTGTTGTGATACTTTATTTCTTTCATCATCATCTTGATCAACTCATCTGAATTCCACGCGGATGAAGTCGCGGGAAATAACTAGTCTATATATTATATAAAAGGAAAAGCTAACTGATTGACTGAGTGGCTGACTGATCTATCAACGCACAGTTCAAACTACTAGATGGATCGGTCTGAAAGGCATGCATATAGTCATTATGACGTAGACATCCGCTAAGAAAGGATTTTTTAAAAATGCTACCTAGTGTAGTCCACGCGTATGAAGTCGCGGGTATAAGCTAGTTATTATATAAAATAGCAGTGTTTTAAAATTTTATATGCCCATCCTTTTTATCGCCCAACATTCTTTTCAAAACGTTGATCGAAAGTAAATTCCGAAATATTTTGTTTAATAAAGCCCGGTATCCAATTTTAGAATAGCTCGTAGCAACATTGTTGGGATGTGTACCTGAGGCGATGAACCGACCGATAGCCCGGGCTAAGTGACTTGATCCCGGGATCTTCGATAGCGTATGCACAACGTCCGATACACAGTGGGGCGTGGAGCGAAAGATTTCAGACAAAATTTACAACAAACACTTTAAACCTGAAACTCAAAATTGTTTATTTCAAAAACAACTACATGATTCATTAATATTTGTGTTGTACATGTTTGTTGTCGACTTAAAATAAAAGATATGTAGGTACATGGATAAGACTTTGGACATGCACTTTGGTATGTTTTAGTCAAAATAGCTGTCATGGACAATGACTTCTATTATAATTCATTGGTCATGGATACAACTTATTTTACAGATATAATGATAATACAGATTCGTAGGTTATTAGAGTATACTAGCAATTGGCTATATTATTATAATATTATCATTGAGTGTTTTAAAAAACAAATACGGTGAGCGCACCAGTGCATACATAATCCCTCGCCTAATAAATACTTTAGGTAACAAGTTTAGAAATGAACTAACTAGATTTAATTTAAAATATAAGCTAAAATCCTATTATATTAACAAATTGTAATGATCCCCATTTTTGTATGAAATGTAATGTAATGAGGGTTTCTATAAACAATTTATATTGTTTATAGAAACACTATTATTATTATTATGTATTAAGAAGTAGACGGAATGACACACTTTTTAAACCTTCGTGGTTTTTTGCTGTGTCTAAATTGGATTTGTTAAACATTCTTTATGTTGGTAATAAAAAAATAAAAAAAAATCTTGTAATGATATACGGTATCTCTGTAATAATATTACATATCTACAGTTGTTTATAATTTTTGTTAGAGTTGCCCTAAATTCGTTAAATATTTAACTGAGTAAAAACTTTTCAGTTTGTGATTAATAATAAATTAATGAGATAATTTTTTACTTGTTTAAACAAGTAAAAAATTATCTCATTAATTTATTATGACTAGACATGTTATTATTATATAACTTTCTCATAATTGTTTTCGCATTAGTTTTGTTCAGAATTCCTCCAAAGAATAAGTTACTGTTTGTACCCTTATTAGACTCGTAATTTTACATCTTATTATTTTTGTCCCGAAATCCGTCAAAGGGCCCCAGTGTGCACGGCTCGCGTACATCCTCGTGGCGCCCGAGGCCGGGTACCTAATTTGTATTGATTAAAAATATTTAGCATAGTTGCACCGGAATGCGCGCTCCGCCTTATGCATTATTGCTACGATGTGATTTTCTTAGAAAATGTTCTCCGGCGAGTTTATTTTTAGGTTCAGCGGATCACTTTATTGGTATTAAGGTATGTGGAGCTTATCTCAGTAATGTGGAAGAATATCTTAAATGTATAAAAGGAAAAAGTGACTGACTGACTGACTGATCTATCAACGCACAGCTCAAACTACTGGACGGATCGGGCTGTTTGCTATGAAGATAGCTATTATGACGTAGGCATCCGCTAAGAAAGGATTTTTGAAAATTCAATCCCTAAGGGGGTGAAATAGGGGGTTGAAATTTGTGTAGTCCACGCGGACATAGCGAGCATAAGCTAGTTGTTTCTAAAAAAGGGAAATAATCGCATAGTAACAATAAAAATAATATGAACACGTGCAAAGTAAGCGATACTTAGACCAACTGCAACGTAAGCGATAGACCAGCTGCAACGTAAGCGATAGACCAACTGCAACGTAAGCGATAGACCAGCTGCAACGTAAGCGATAGACCAACTGCAACGTAAGCGATAGACCAACTGCAACGTAAGCGATAGACCAACTGCAACGTAAGCGATAGACCAACTGCAACGTAAGCGATAGACCAACTGCAACGTAAGCGATAGACCAACTGCAACGTAAGCGATAGACCAACTGCAACGTAAGCGATAGACCAACTGCAACGTAAGCGATAGACAAACTGCAACGTAAGCGATAGACCAACTGCAACGTAAGCGATAGACCAACTGCAACGTAAGCGATAGACCAACTGCAACGTAAGCGATAGACCAACTGCAACGTAAGCGATAGACCAACTGCAACGTAAGCGATAGACCAACTGCAACGTAAGCGATAGACCAACTGCAACGTAAGCGATAGACCAACTGCAACGTAAGCGATAGACAAACTGCAACGTAAGCGATAGACCAACTGCAACGTAAGCGATAGACCAACTGCAACGTAAGCGATAGACCAACTGCAACGTAAGCGATAGACCAACTGCAACGTAAGCGATAGACCAACTGCAACGTAAGCGATAGACCAACTGCAACGTAAGCGATAGACCAACTGCAACGTAAGCGATAGACCAACTGCAACGGACGTAACTTGGAATAATTCAAAACATTTATTTCATGTAAACCAACTTTAGCTCTTATGACTAGTAAAGACTTTACAGATTTTTAATTATTTTTATGCATTGAATTACCGTGCAAAATGTCGAAAAAATACGACTGTAGTACGGAACCCTCGTTGCGCGAACCTGACTCGCACTTGGCCGGTTTTTTTTTAAAGAATATTAACCATGTTAAATGACTTATATTCCCCTTTCCTCTTTAACTAAGCGTCAGGCTTGTGCTAGGAGTAGGTACGACAATAGTGCAACGGGCGGGGTATGAATCCGTCGACCTTTCGGTTTTCAGTCCACTCCTTTGCCCGTTGAGCTCTGTTGAGGCTCGATGCGCATCACGAAAAACCACCAAAAAAATAAATAACACACAACCGGATATAATTCTGTAGCAATCGACATTTAGTCGTAAAAGCTTGTGCGGATTGCATTTAATTTGTGCGCTAAAATATCCAGCGTTTGTTGAAATGACCCCATAAATACACGGGACGTCCCGACAAAGAGATGTCACAGTACGACGCGCGACGCCGCCAACACATAAATTTGCGTATACGAACAGCGGATAACTTTCACGGCTGAAAATATCAAATGTAAAATCCATTGATATACCTACAAACCAGAGATAGCCGACGAGACGCTTAAGGCGAAATGGGAACGCAAAGGTGAATGTATGGAAAAGTCTGGGCCGCGCGCCCGAGCGCAAATTTGTTGCACGCTTTTTGTAAATATTTATATTTAAACCTAGCTTATGTTCGCGACTTCGTCCGCGTGGACTACACAAATTTCAAACCTCTATTTCACCCCCTTAGAGGTTGAATTTTCAAAAATCCTTTCTTAGCGGATGCCTACGTCATAATAGCTATCTGCATACCAAATTTCAGCCCGATCCGTCCAGTAGTTTGAGTTGTGCGTTGATAGATCAGTCAGCGATTTTTTGTATCGAGCCAAATTGTGCCAATTGTATGCGGGTCGTATCCCCACCTCATACCCCGATTGCCATCTCCACCTGTCGTGTACTAATTATATGTGTCTTTTTCCGAATCAATTAGAATCGAATTTGCCAAGTTAACGATTCAATTTCATGTTATAAATGTAGGTACATACTTATCATTTTTTGAAATGAAAAGTTGGGCGCCATACCTATTGCCTATAGTATTTTATTATGTTACTAGTGCTCAGAGTGCCGAGAGATGTAAAAACTATCAAGGGGGGAAGTACATGTCTATGGGGATTTGTATCTTCGTTTTTATATCAATGTGCAAAATGTAAATTTAACTACCTAATACGGGCTTAAGCTACAAAAGTGCGATTTAAAGCGTTGTTTATTTGAAATTTGAGTGGTGTTTTTATGTTCGTGTCGTAGAGAAATAAAAACGTCTGCCTGCGCCGAGCGAGCTTTATGAATGGCCTATGAGCTGATATGAGGATTATGAAAAAAGGGTTAACGCAGATGCGACACTTTGTTTCTATAAGCCGACGGAAATATCTGAGCACTTCGCTGGAATGCGCTTTTAGCCAATCCAGTGCCGGGGCCAACGCGAGCGCGTTGCATGACGTCACTAAGCCAGGTTCTTAGATATTTCCGCCGGGTTATACGTACCTGAAGTATTTTTTAAAATAACTACCCATTAGGTATCACCGCTCGTTCCTCTGATTATTATTTTTGTTAAAGATTTTAGGAGATGGTTTATTTTGCAGCATACCTTTTTATATTTTTTGTCGGGGTTTTTTGCAAGAATTTTATTTTTCACAGATCCTTCTCCGTTCATACACGGAACTTAATAAATAAATAAGTTTTATCTTTATTGACACAACATAACAGAAGAGTCAATAAAACAATAATTATACTTAAGATAAGTACAACCTGTCAACAAAATGCCCCTACACATATTTTCATTTTTTAATAATTTTAAAATAATCTGACTGAATGTAAACATGTTTTACATGGGTTCCTGACCTGCAATAAAATGATCTTATTTTTATTTATTTATTTTTATTTTTATATACACCGTCCACGCTTGGTTCTAACACGTCAGAAGGCCCATGACGTGCAAGGGTCAAATATCTACACTCTACAGTCTGTAGTAGGTGTGGTCAATGGGACATTTTCTCAGCTTTGTGCCGCAATGTGAACTATAACAGACTCAACAGACTACATTTTCAGGAGGGGACCAACTCTTATTAGGTAGGTAATTACCACACCTGCATCGCTTTGGTCTAAGTTTTAACTTGTCTATAACTGGTATATAATTTCTAAATTACGTATTATTTTCGAAAAAAAATGCTCTGCCTTAACGATACATAAAACGATACTTAATTCATAAAAATAAAAGGCTGAAAAATATTTTTTCAAATTTTCTTAAAAAGCTTTAAAATGAAAATGAAAATGCAAATGAAAATCTTTTTTATTCGTATAAACTTTTACAAGTACTTACGAATAGTCGGATGCATCTACCTTTACCTTTACCTTTAAGTAGATAGGTATTTTCATTTCACATCGATAGTCTCGTCTGTTTAATTTCCCTATTCTATGGCAAGTGTCTCTTAGGTGGTGCTGCATCGCAGGCCGTTTGCTTGATATAATGCACGTCGCAGCCGTTATTGCTCCAACCTACTTATAATTGTTACTGCCTCCGCCACCCCCACTTGACCCTCACCCCCGCTCTCGTCATCACTAAATTGGACCTGAAAGGGGTGTTTATAGTATCAAGCGACGGGCCAAGTTACGCCGGTGGCTTTATGGCCAAGGGTAAGCTTTCAAGAGGAGCCAGTTAGGTCGGCACGGGCAATTTAGTTTTCTTTCATAGCGACTGTTAGTACGACCTTTATTGCATTTACCATGGCACTGTGGACGCGCCATACATCATTGTAATGACCCGGTGTTGGATGTAGACGCTATAATATCCGATGCTATCTCTTGTTTTAATAATTACTTGGAACGGAAGCCTAGGCGCGCTGAAGTTCGCCATTTTTATAGGCAACTGTCAAGAAATAACGGCGCAGTTGTGAATAGGAAGGAAACTATTGTCTTGCTTGCATTTTTGGGGTATTCTTTAATGGAGTCACCGACGCGCGACTGCAGTATGCTTATTTGCGTCTCTATTGTCTGTCTTACTAAATATAAAGTACTTATTTGACGCACTTCTTTACAGATTCTTTTCACTGATAGATTTGGCTTCAGATTTAATAAACGGCGAAGCAAAATATAGTTTGCATATTGTTTCCACTACATATTTGCAATGTACTTATATCGCCATGACTCAATATTTAGAGCCTTGATTTGTACACGACCGCCCCCAAAAAGGAGTGTAATGTTTTTAGGGTCACTTATGTTTATAGTATTTGTGTTTCTTTACTACACCATATTTTCTAAATGATGATCAGATTTCGATGTATGTGGTACTTTATCGTAGAATCCCTACATCATCCCGAGTGACACTGGCTGCAAATTATATGAAAAAATCAATTTAGTGTCTGTATGGGGCCATTTCCAATTTTTTTTTACTTTTTAGTCGTATTTTTTTAATTATGACTTCTTTATTATCTGTCTGATTGTACCAAGTGCTATCTATGAATTAAAAAAATGGCGGAATTAGGTAATTTATAAGTTTTCTCTAAATTTAAACAACGATTATTATAAAAGGCGGAAACAATAAGCAGCCGCGCCTTCAGCGCAAGTCGCGGCGATTAATTTGATTGCTCCGGCTAATTCTATCAAAGACTCCCGACTTTAATGGCACAGCAAAATAAGACCCTTAAAAACTAATGTTCAGCCTTAAGTCCACCGCAAATACCTCGAGGAGAGAGAGAGACGAGGAGTTCGTGGCACATTTTAGAAAGACATTTATTTTTTATTTTCATGTAGATCGATGTGTGGTCCACACCTATGCTATATCCAAATTAACCGAAAAACATTCGCATTTCATTAAAAAAAATTATGAAAGCCAGCAGAGAGACATATATAATATTAGTATGGACTTTGGACTAGGAATTATTATTAAAATATATTAGGTATATCTTTAGTGAGTTACATTACTTTCACCTACTTCTGGTTTGCAAATCAATCATATTTTCCTGTCTCTTTCAATTCAGATAAGCATAAAGTTTGTATGAGGTAGATGTGACTGTGAATAGTTCAAGAGATGGGATTTGAACCTGTGACATTTCGGATTTTATTCCACCTCTAGCATGAGCTTTTAAGGATATAATATGTAACCTTAAAATTCGTTATACTGTTCTTCTTTAAAATTTCCCACCAGCTCTCGGAACAGTCTTTGTGACTCGCGACGTTACCGCCACGCCGTTGTCTCAAACCTGGCTATACTCAATTTTCCTACTCTTACACGCTAAACAACCAAAAATGAACCTAAAGTGACTAAAAATAAAGATGATTTTCAAACAACAGAAGGTATTAAGAAAGACGAAGTAAGACGGCGAACAGATTAAAAAGTTGGTATTCGGTCGCGCGTTGCCGTTGTAAGTGGAAAATGAGTAAAATAAGGCAATACATTTTAATTAGGAGGAAGGGATCTGCCCTTTATTCCTTACGCGATAACTCGCCGGTCCTCTATTAATTGAATTTCATGTTTAATTAACTCAGATTCAGAACCGCCGCTCAGATAAGCCGAGTTGATCTCGATTGTTGTGTCTTGATTAAACTTAAATTCGAGAGTTTTTGACTGGGGACATCTTTCAGGATCTGCGGTGTTTATTCTTTGGCCCGTTCGGTTTGATTGGGACGAGCTATCTGTTTTCTTTGCCCTAATTCAACTCCACACTTTGTTACGAGTTTCTTGCTGGTTCTTCTCGGGGGGACAAACATTCCGAACCAGTAGGTATAAGGTTCACTTGTTCACAATTTAATTTTAAGGTTTAATTTTTAAGGTTCACAATTATTCGAAAGCACTTTTTTATAGGTGTACCTATTTGAATTAAAAAATTTCTATTGTTATTAGCGATAACTCGGTGCGTGACAGCGCGGGTGGCCTCCTACCCTGATCGTCATCCCGACCCTTCACGTCGCAAACGAAACAAACGACGTGATTTTTTCGCATGGATCATATACTTAGTTGAAGACCTGGAAAGTGACGTAATTTATTCCGAAAAAACAAAATATGGTTTAGTTTATACAAAGTTTTATTGATCAATGCAGAGATAACGCAACGGGCGCGGTGCGTTTTTTATTAATCAATATACCTAAATTTATGGCGCAAACTGAAAACCAGCGCCGAGCATTGTGAGCAGTGCTCGGCTATGCTGAGTTTGCGACCTTTTGTTTATTGTTAGTTTTTAGTTTAGATAGTATATTAGATATAACATTGTAGGTACATACTAGTTACTAGCAATAATGTAAACAATAAAGCATATTTATTTATTTATTTATTTATTTTTATTTAAAAGTTTTCACCTTTAAACCTCTGAACCGGAAAATCCGGGCATCAGCCAGTTTTCAATATTTTCCCAAAGGTTTTAATTTTTAAAGTCTATAGAGTTTTACCACCATAACCTTCGTCTCATAATAATTAACGAGCCACTTATGCAGAAACAAGTGAAGTACTGTTGTTGGCTGGGAAAGAACATCGTAAGTACCACCCGCTGGCTGCGTCGTGCAGGGAACTGCGGACGCCCCGCTGAGGCGTTTCTTTGCACAACACTACTTTATGACAAAAAAAATTATATGCATGCTGCTTGCTAGTATAGTAGTAGCTGCAATAATATTACCTACTTTTAATTTTCTTTAAAGCCCTGATAGCCTAGTTGTTAAGACGTCGACCCTATTCGAGAGGTTATATAGGAATAAACACCATACAGCGACACCTAGAAAAGTCTAGATCAGCTAAAAAAGCAAATAAAGAGCTAGATAGACAAAAGAATTGGATTATATCACTTCAGCGTGGCTCTACCAAATTCAAATCCCGAACGGAAATCATAAATATAGCTACAGACTTTTATACAAAACTATATAGCAAAACAAACTCATTAAATCAAACAAATATTTATAAAACATGCAAAGATACCTCCCCAATTCAAGAGTTCACGGAACCTGAAATCCTGGAACAAATTATGAAGCTCAAGTCTGAAAAAAGCCCGGGGCCAGATGGAATCACAAACGAATGCATCAAATTTGCAAGGACTTTACTACTGTCACCTATAGAGGTTTACTCTCCTCCAACTTTTCGGAGCTATGTGTTTTACTTTTAAGTAATTAAATATCACTTTCTTGCGGTAAAGGAAAACATCATGAGGAAACCTGCATGCATGAGAGTTCTCCATAATGTTTTCAAAGGTGTGTGAAGTCTACCAATCCGCACTTGGACAGCGTGGTAGACTATGGCCATACCCTTCTCTTAGAGAGGAGACCCGTGTTCTGTAGTGAGCCGGCAATGGATTGATCATGATGATGATGACACCCTATTTGACACTTTGACACTATCATCACGTAAGATGTCGATCATCCCCCCTCCACAATATTATGACATTAAGGATCATAGCGCGTTATCAGGGGGTAGTCAGATCTTGCCTAATTGCGGTCCCTAAGATATCAAGATCATATCTTTTTGATGCATGGATGCTGGACAATACACCACTAATATGTTATTGCATCGTTTAGATATCTTAACGATTCTATTGCAGTTCGTTTAGTATTATAGTGGGGCCGATTCTCTAGTACACAATCTCTAAACTAAACTAAATTAACAGGTCTAAGTCTAGTGCTTTCTTTTTCCGCAAGCAACATTATGAAAGGGATAGCAATAGATTTAGACGTGATAATTTAGTATAGTTTAGAGATTGTGTACAAAGGAATTAGCCACATTATCTACCTAATAAGTAGTTACCTATGGCTGGTTATTTCACGAAACTTCGTCGTGTTATTTTTAGGGTTAGGATACACTGAAAAAAAGAATCAACCAAACTAGTTTTGTTGCTTAAATTTTAAACAAACTTTAGTCGTTAATAAATAAACTTTGACTATTTATTACATAACTAGTTTAGTGTGTGTTCTCAAAGGCAGTTGGGTTAATGTAGTAGGTTAATAAGTTACAAAACGTTTGGTTACTAGTAACTGAAACAACGTAAACCAATTAGATTTTCTATAGCAACAAAACCGATGTCTAATACATAACATAACTATTTGCTTATTATTTATTTAATATTTGATCATATTTTACAAAACGTGTACATTTAGTGAATTACCAAACTTTTGTAGACATTAAAAAGCTTAATAAATTTGATAATAACATGTTACTTTATTTATTATCTACAAAGGTTTTACAGGTGATACCCTATTTATTTTACTGATAACAACCGTACTAAATGCTGTATTAATATAGTCAAACTTTAATTACAAATAATCTAACAATTTCAAAAATAACAATCAAACTTTCTTTGATATTTTAGCCTGTACGTTGTCCTGTTTCAATTTTATTCAGTGATCAGTGAGTGTGTATTTGGAGTCAGCAAAAGGAGTGCCTCGTAATTAGTGTTTACACTATTGTTTCTACGGTGCGGTACGGTTTCTACAACAGGTGCCTAATGGTTTTCGTAAAAAAGTTGTACCGTACAGCGCCTGGCCGAATATTTAAGAACATGAGCGACTTCGCGGAGGCGGCAGTGTCTGACGAAGGCACAAAGCTGGCTGAGCCTGACAATATCAATCTTCTATGATATTATCATAGAAAATTATTTAAAGTCGTGGGGCCTCGAGATGTACATTCCGAAATTTAAAGGTATGTACGCTGGTAGTAAGTATATTCAAAGTAGGTAATAGGTAGTTGTATGGTGGTTGCATCATAATTATGTTTACAATTATATTCTAGAACATGGCATTGACTTTGAAACATTGTTAATGTTGGCCGAGGACAACAAAGGAACTGGTACCTATGATTGGACACAGCGAAACTGATAAAACAACTATCCACAGTTAAAAATATGCTAACAGATGCTTTTCCGTCAGACCAGCAAAGTGATGTAAGTACAATCTTCTTAGCATGTGCGAGTGTAGATTTAGCTCTCTGGTGTAGTCGTCCTTCTCTAAATAAATTAATTCTTTGTTTAATTTTTTCAGTGTCCTGTCCTGAGGATGAAAATATAGAAAAAGCAACTACAACAAAACCATACTTCAGATGATTTGGAGCTCAGGAAACAGAACAGATACAGAATGTGTATGTATAAATAAGTTTTGCAGGTAGGTAGGTACTTTAGTAAGGTTGAATTTTTATTTGTTTAGTGCCAATTTAATGAATAATGCATAATATTATATAATTGCTGTCAAATTACAAGTGAAGATACCTTCCTACTTAAAAAAGCTTGTGTAATTTCATTTATGATGATTAAAAATATTTTTGTTAATGATAGAGTTATTTTTGAATGTATACAAATGACATCATAATATTATTAAATTTTTGTAGACTTGTTTTTATGACTGTAACTCAAATAACTGATTAATAATTAAGGTAAAATGCTATTTCGAAGCTATGTTATAAATAATACTGAAGCGGGTCAAACCATCCTCCAGGATAAAAAATAGATATTTCATACAAGAAGCCACTGCTCATTGGAAAACGTATGAAACAGCCCTTTTTAATTCTGGAAAATCGTCTCATAGTAAAAGCTATGTTTATGTTTCATCTGTAAGTTTTATAGGCTTGTATTTTTAATTTTGATATTGAGATATATATTAAGTATACTCGTACCTACCTATGTATTTGAGACGAAAAATAAATAAGTATAAAGTAATGTATAATTTTATTTCAAATCAGTAACTTTAGCCAATATTAATTAACCAAACTGTTTAGTTATAACTTATTACTAATAAGTAACAAACCTAGTAGAGTAATGGTACGGTTCATGAAATCTAGCTTGTAATAGTATCTTTATTCTTACTTTTTTGTAACAGATGTAGTTTGTTGCTGAAATGTAAATGTACCGATGGGTTTGTTGGTTTTTGAACAAACAGACACAATATTGGTATAGGTTTACATTTTAGCTTGCAAATTATATCTACTGCAAAAAAATAAGTATGTAAATACTATAAGCTAGATTTCATTAACCATAATACCATTACTCAACTAGGTTTCTTATTTATAACTGAACAGTTCCCTACCATTACTCAACTAATTTAGTTACATATTACTAAACAGTTTGGTAACTACTAACACACCAAGATATCTTAATAACAATCACACTGTTCACATATCAGTAACAATAAAAAATAGTAATCCGTTGACAAATTGTTTTGTAACCAAATGCACACCATTAGGCTACCAGTAGGTAAACAGTTTGTTAAATTGATACAAAACATTTAACATATTAACAACATATCGACTTGTTAATAACAAACGCACAGTAAAGGTACCAGTAGGGCGCAGGTTGCTTAAAAGATACAAAATCGAAAAGTACTTAACAAGAAGATGGAGTGTTATACGTTCATAAACTGGTTGCTTAAAAACAGTAAAACAGTTCAATTAACTTCAACAAAATAACTTTAGCAACTAGTACCTCAACTCAAATAGCAAAAGTCAGTTTTGTAGCTAGTAAAACATAGTTTGCAAGTCACTTTTTTTGTGTAAACAGTAACCAAAGTTTTTGTAACTGTTTACAAAACATTTCTTTCAGTGTAAGGAAGTGTGAATTATGGTTTAAATGATCTTTTTCAGCGTTCCGTACCTCGAAAGGAAAAAATGAACCATTAATATAGGATAGGTGGTCTCACTGGTCCGACCAGCTAAAGGAGTCCAGCAGGTGTGGATTTCATCACATTGTAAAAATGGCCACCGACAGAAGCCGATGGAAACAGATAAGCCATTCGAGGGCAGTTTGCCAGGACCACGATCTTCAGCAATGAAGGAACGACCGAAGAGAGAATATAGGATCACTTTGATGTATGTTTGTCCGTCTGTCAAGAAAACCTATAGGGTACATCCCGTTGACCTAATATTTTGGTATAAGGTGAATAGATCTTATAGGCTAGCGCGCTTTAATAGATAATTTCTACAAAATTCGCTTCCTATGGACCAGCGCTATCAATGAAGCACTGAACTTAAAGCAAAATTAAGCATAATATTCTTAAAAGCCGAATGTTTTCTTCTAGACATGTTCAACGCTTCACCTATTTGTAAAGCCATAAAGTTTCGTACAAAGTATCGCTGATCACATTTTTTCGTCAAGAAATCTGAGTCGTGTCTCCTTTGACATTATTATTGCGGACGGATAGCGCCTGATTTATTTAAAAACGAATTAAATTTTTACTGTTCGTTTAACTGCTTCCTCCGGGATAGCTCGTAAACCTCGGTGAAGTTGTTTAGAACAAAATGGCCGCCTGACATTTAG
Source organism: Maniola hyperantus (assembly GCF_902806685.2). Classification (NCBI taxonomy): domain Eukaryota; kingdom Metazoa; phylum Arthropoda; class Insecta; order Lepidoptera; family Nymphalidae; genus Maniola; species Maniola hyperantus. Next base: position 14,731,031 of record NC_048547.1, on the reverse strand, counting down.
TGGCACTGCTATCACTAATTATCTTATAGTTTAGGAGTTATGTAAATAAACAAACCGTTAAATTGTACCTAAGATTGGGAACAGATACTTCTTTGTTGTTGAGTAAATATCCGGCATATTAAATTATTGAGTGTTTCAGTTTAGGGTTCCGTACTTAAAAAAGCCTTTTGACTTCTCCACTTTCTCATAATATTTCTATGAGAGCTTTCTGTGAATACGGTATTTTATACCAAGCGAGAAAAAAATCTAAAAATGTATAAACAATTGATTGATTCATTGTATTAGCAATAAGCACAATGAACCAATCTTGAAGAGGCATGTCATGATATCGTTCATCAAAATAAGCTACTTTTTATCCCGGAAAACAAGGGATGCGGGATTTTTAAAAACCTTAATTCTCGGTCCAAACTAATACATAAACTCTAGTGTATAAGTTAGGAAATATAACAAGAGTATTGATTGCCCAAAAAAGGCAGTTAAAAATTGCCTAATTAATCGTGACATGTAGGTACCTACCCGTTTTATAGAATACAACTTGGACGATCTAGGTTAGATCGTCCAAGGAATACAAGAATATGTTCTTAAACCACGAAATAAACTTAAAATCTTAGTTTGTAACGATGGGGCTGGCATATAGATTATCTGTAAAAGCCCCTTACAAAATGTCAGATAAAAAAAACTTAAAATCATTAATTTATAACAAGAGTAGGATAACAATATTAATTGATAAGGATAAACATATAAATGTATACCCAAATTAATGTTATAGCGTTAAAAGGGCCGGCGAGCATCTCGTGCCGTCCTCAAGAAATGTGGTTCGCCCAATTCGTGTTGTCGCAATGTGCGATTTGATCACGAGTGATTTATACACGAGCGATCTGTTGCGATACTTGTTGTGTTACCAATCGGGGAACGTGCACATCTGTGGAGTTGCTGTTCACTCTGAAACATTGATATTTTCCCAAAAAGTAATCTATGAGAAAGATTAAAATAATGATCGAGGCTAAGTAATATATTATAAATTCGGAACTTTTTCTGAGTATCTAAATCCACAAGGACTTAGTCGCGGAAATCATCTATTTAGTACAGTGATAGCTTGCATCGCGGACTCAGATATAGACTACTTTTTACCCCAGAAAATCGAAGAGTTCCTCTATGAACGGGATTTTTAACAAATCTAAATCCACGCAGACCAAGTTGCGGATATGAGCTTGCAAGATTATTAAGATAACCATATAAAATAAATAAATAAATAAGCCTTTATTATTCTAAGGGTTCACAATTTACAATTTGTTAATTTAAACAATTACATATTATTAAACTAGTAAGTATATAAATAGCAAGTAAATAACTTAACCATATAAATGTATACCTAAATGAATAAATGCTTTAAAAAGGCCGGCGAGCATCTCGTGCCGTCCTCAAGAAATGTGGTTCGCCCAATTCGTGTTGTCGCAATGTCCGATTTGATCACGAGTGATTTATACACGAGCGATCTGTTGCGGTACTTGTTGTGTTACCAATCGGGGAACGTGCACATCTGTGGAGTTGCTGTTCACTCTGAAACCTTATCTCTCTATCTCCATCTCTTATGTGGTTGACAATTGACATCCAATCGACTCGCATGAAATGTTTTTAAGTTTCCGGCTTCCGTGTTTCCTGCCAAGTATAACCTAACTAAGTATGTATGTATCTTCATAACAAGAGTGAATAGGTCTCTTCTAGGCAAGAGCGCTCAAACCTGTACCTCATTATTGCTTTTTATTAAGCACGATTGTCGTCAAGCGAAAGCAAAAGGTTGTTTAATCGAGTTGGTTCTTAGCTAGACCGTATGTTTGATAAAAATCTGTCCAATCGATTGAAGATTAGCAGCAGTTTTCCCATCTGGTTTAGATATTTTAGTCATCTAATGGATATTTATATTGATTGCACTTGTATTTTGGACTTGACCTCGACGACCATTGGTACTGATTCTGAGCACACCTAAATTTTACAGTATTCGCGTACTCTTCTTACTAATGTAATATGAAAAGGACAGACACAGTTTGACAGTTTTAAATTTAATTCTTAGATGTTAAAACCCGAGATTTTAGTGCACAGTCGCGAGCCTACTGTTTAAATTTGTAGCGTGCACTAGAATTTAGTCTTTAAATGTAAAATTCACGTTACGTCCTTTTTTAGCAATATTAAAAAGAAAAAGATGCAAATACTTTAGAGAGAGACTAGAGAATCGGCGCCAATCTACTTACCTACTAGTAATCTTAACCTGTCGGGGTGATATTATTTTTTTATTTAAGTACACTGGTCGATTGTCAATAAACCGTAAATAGTAAATACCAAAAAAAAATTATTTGACAAACAATGTCCTCTCCACGTCTCTAAACACTTTGTCCACTAAGAAGTGTCCTCTTGGGACAATAGTGGCCCGCGGCGAGGGCGACCACACTTTATCGGCCACCCGATCCGATAGGGTGACCACGCGGGATCATCTTACTGAATTATAAACCCACAGGGAACTAATTTTGATTGGGGTCAATGAAAAGCCTAGTATAAAATTCTCAACTCATTTATTCTAGCAATCTATACTAATATTATAAATGCGAAAGTGTGTCTGTCTGTCTGCCTGTCTGTCTGTCAGTCTGTCTGCTAGTCTTTCACGGCTCATCCGTTCAACCAATTTTGACGAAATTTGGTACGGCGACAGCTTGCATCCCGGCCCCGGGGAAGGACATAGGCTACTTTTTATCCCGGAAAATCAAAGAGTTCCCACGGGATTTTTAAAAACCTAAATCCACGCGGATGAAGTCGCGGGCATCATCTAGTACATTATAAAAAGACAAATCGTAATTAAAAAAATTCAAAACACGACTTTACAAATTTATTACTTCTTTTTCTCTTTATTGTAAATCTTTCTGGTACAAATAAAAAAATTTAAAAAAAAACGAACAGTTAGAGGCGCGTGCCCGACATATAATGTAGATAACGGGTACTACCACGAAACCACGAAATAAGCTTAAAATCATTAGTGCATGCCCGCGATCGAACCCCCGACCTCCGATAAGGAGGCGGACGTCTTAACCACTAGGCTATCACAGCATCCCGATCGGCAAATCACAATTCATGCGGGGTGTATATCACCCCGTCTCTAATTAACCGTTAACGGTTAGTTTTATGGCAGTTTTGGGTTATCGCGGTTTAGGTTCAAATTGACCACCCATATGTCCGAAGTTTAGAGTTGCGTAAGAATTTATTGGTTAGGTCCACTCCCAATTATTTTGGATTTAAATGGACTTCGTGTTATGTTACTCGGCAGTGGGGAATTTATCTTAGTGTAGTAGTTAGTTGGGACTTAGTTGTAGCTACAGGATATTTGAGTTAACTGGATAATAAGTAATAACTTAGAAATGTATATGCCTCTCCTATCGAGAGTTCTCGGGGTCATAGAGTCTAGGCTGAGATCTATAGAGCGAACTTTGACTTTGCTCAGACTTCAGATTGAGTTAAAACGAGACAGATTTATGTGAGAGATATAGCTCTATCTCGTTTTAAGTCAGAGTGCGCTCTATAGATCTCACCCTAAGTGCTAAAAAAATTACGAGACATTTCACCGCGGATAATAATGGCTTCATCTGATGATAGACGGGCTGGATCATTTTTGCGCAAAGGATCAGCCTGGCTGTCCAACGCGAAAATGCAGCCATTACTCTTGGCACCATTCCTCACGGGCATGATATATACAGTAACTAGCGACCTTCCCCGGCTTCGAACAGGTAGCTTATTTTTTTTTAATTGAAATGTTATAGCCTATGTTACTCAGCAATAGTAGCTTTCTACTGATAAAAGAATTTTTAAAATCGGTTCAGTAGTTCCAGAAAATACTTCCTACATACAAACTTATAAACTTTACCTCTTTATAATATTAGTATAGATAAGACAAGGCTAGCTTTAAGTTTTATTCTAGCAAAAACTTTAAATATAACTTCAAAGTGATAATAGAGAAAAAAAATTTGATGATTCCTTTATTATTTTTTTTTTTTTTTTTTATTGATCACGTAAATTTCAATAATACATTTTAAAATAAACAGTTCGCCATCCTCTAGAAACTGTTAAAGTTTATGTGAGGATGGCGAGTTCGCGTTATACAAATTTAATAAAATCTAGGTAAAAAACTGTTATAAAAATTAAAAGCTGTAAATTAGTGCATATTTGTACATATAAAATATCGTTACATGAAACACTTCCTAGACCTAGACTAGGCATCCAAAGAGGCACCTAGATCCAGGAAGTGCCTCTTACAATTTCTTATAAAAATCGCTCTTTTACTGTAGGTATTTTGCAGAGTTAAAGGTAAGTTATTCATTATATTTGCTAAGATGTTCTAGTTCCATACTTATTATTATTCTTAGGTAATTTAAACTTCTTGTAGTTTAATTTAAAAATGTTTTTGTTCAAGCAAGGTAGAGAACAATTCTATTTGAATAAGTACCAATAAAACCCGGGCACTTTTGACTCCAACCATGTTCCTGGTTTGGACGTCACATTTATATCAAAATTATACAACATTTTTGTATTGCCGACTTAGCATTGTTTCGTATGGAACAGTACTTAGTATGAGATTTTGCATCTTACGCAACGTAGATAGAATTCGAGCGTCGAAATACAATAGCGTCAGAGTAAAATGCATCTAACGAAACCTTCTACTTAAAATTATTAACAAATGATTTAGAAGTTTTAAAACAAATGCATTTCTTTTTGAGTTTCACCGAAGTTTGGTAAAACTTCAGTAGGTACAGTACGCAGCAGAAAGTAATGTACATCGGCCTTTAGAATGACATTTCGGCTTTGTAGAGCGTGTTGTATCTGTCACTCATACCAATATGACGTTTTGTCGGTCTCAACGACAGAAACGATGCTCTACGAATCCGCTATCTCCTTCTAAAGGTCGATGTAAGTACATTATTTTCTGCCTCGAAAACTTTCCGCTTAAAGTTTAAGTTCATCAACACGTCTATTACTAGACGAACTTAAACTTTAAAACGGGGGCGGTTAAGGTCTTACTGAAATGTTGCGACACTCGAATTCTATCAACGCTCGCGAGAAAGGTAAAATCTTATGCTAAGGTTTACAGTACACCATTCGTCCGATATTACTAGCCATTGAAGCGGGGACGGCGGGAAATCATGCAAATAGGCGTATTTACAGAGCGAAGCCGTTGCCGTTAAAAAAAGCTTCATAATAATAGAAAAGACCGGACAAGTGCGAGTCTGACTGGCGCGCATAGTTCCGCATGTTCTTGGGCCGTGTGTCTTTAAAATACATCTCTGAATCAAGATGTTTTTTTTTTGTTTGAAGGAGGAAAATCCTCAAATTACAATTCTGAAAAATCACAAAAAATATGGAAAAACTAGCTGATGCCCGCGACTTCGTCCGCGTGGAATTTGTTTTTTAAACATCCCGTGGGAACTCTTTGATTTTCCGGGATAAAAAGTAGCCTATGTCACTCTCCAGGTCTTTATCTATACCCATGCCGTTGCGACGTGATTGAAGCATAAACCAACAAACCAACAAACAAACACACTTTCGCATTTATAATAAGGGTATTGAAATAAGGATACTGATGTAGTTATGAGCCGAGTCGGCTTTTATTGGTATTTGAGTTTTCTGGTACTCATCACAGTCAAGTCGTAATTCACACAGTGAAAATGAATGTAGCGTTACCGTTTTTCAATTTGTAAAACGGAACCCTAAAAGAGTAAGAAGCGTTTGCCCTTTCAGCGTAGGTATTTTCCTCTTAATTTAATCAAATCATGGAGTCCCGTGCTTTTTTCTGAGTCATTTATTTTTAATTTTGGACTGAGGGCGGCCGCCGCGCCGGTGTGAGCGGAATCAAAACCGTTTGCTCGAGTATTACTCGAGTATTATTTTGAAATTAGTGAACGTGACAGGCTTTTGTTTTTTAAATTGTATTTATTAATCTTTACATAATAATATAAAAATATTTGTTCTGACTGACTGGCTGAACTATCGACGCATAGCCAAACTGATGAGGTTGAAAACTTGTTCAGGTGACGTCTATAAGTCACCTACTTACCTACTAAGAAAGGATTTTTGGAGATTCCACCTCCAAGGGTTTTGGCATTTAGTTAAGTCTTATAGCACAAGTAAATGAATAAATCTGAAATCCGTGGTTGTGGTTACATCAATAATGTGAAATAAGCAACAAAATTAAAATGTGTTAATGACCAAATAATAAATATTTTCAATGTTCAAAGTAAGATAGCTAAATACCAAGTGGGGTATCATATTATGAAAGAGATTTACCTGTAAATTCTAAAACAGATTTTTATTTATTTTTATAATAGTTTTTGATCTATCGTGCAAAATGTCAAAAAAATATCCGAGTACGGAACTCTAGGTGCACGATTCTGACTCGCACTTGGCTGGTTTTTAATGTTTAGCTGGCAATCCTTCGACTTGGTAATCGGACACTTAGCATAGCTTAACAAGACTTTGTTTTGTTTTTCTACCATTTAAAAAGATAGGTAGGATGATTTCAGTTCTTTCAATATTTTTAATATATTTTTATTGGGTCCGATTAAAATTTTCAAAGTACAGTGATCTTCCTGTTACCTATGGTTTTATTATAAGTAAGTATAGATAAGTATGGAATAGGCGTTTTTCCTCCTATTTTCGTGTCTCCTATCCCATTTCCCCGGCAAAGAAAGCGAGTGTGCAAAAATAAACAAATATCGGAGGGTAGGTGTAGCGCCCCCCGTAGCGGCGGAAGCTGACGGACGGACGGACAACACGATGGTTATCAATACGGCTTAGCGCGACAGGATTACAGCGTAGTTGCTGGCTCACAAAAAACGCCGTGACGCAGCATATTGATAATGTTGTTTTCCCGCTGTAGTCTCCATTTCCACTACAAGGTGATGCTGATATCCAATGGTTAAGTGCACATTTGAGTATCGTCTTAGCATCAAGTTCGATCCCGGGCGAAAACTCACTTTTTTGAAATTATTATCATTTATATTTATTACTAGCTTTTGCTCGCGACTTCATCCGCGTGGATTAAACAAATTTCAAACCCCTATTTCACCCCCTTAGGGATTGAATTTTCAAAAATCCTTTCTTATCGGATGCCTACGTCATAATAGCTATCTGCATGCCAAATTTCAGTCCGATTCGCCCAGTAGTTTGAGCTGTGCGTTGATAGATCAGTCATTCAGTCAGTCAGTCACCTTTTCCTTTTATATATTTTGATATTTAATGCGTTTTAATCTTGACGCAAATACCATACTAATAGATGGCACGAGGTAGAACTTACAATACGCCGATTAGAGAAAATTATGACACTATTTCCCATAGATTAATTATTGGGCTCGTTACGCTCCGAGTCATATCTACCTAAGCGCATCTTGAGATGATAATTATTGACACTACGAAATTGTTTTTGAAATTCATTTTTACCATTAGGTATTAATTACCATACGATTACCATCATGAATGTACATACGCAAAGAAATAAATAAATGAATGAATAAAGATATCAATACTTTGTTACACCTTTTCCTAAATTTCACGCTGGTAGATCACTGAGTTGAGCTATCTTGGTTACTTGGATAGGTACTCTGAAGTCTTATGGATCTTTATTATTTAGAAATATCTATTTGGAGCGTGGCTCTCTTCATCGCCCACTGAGTGACTCTAAAGTCTGAACTTATGAGGTCAATACCATCCCTAGTTGTGTACAGAATAGGTAGTTTAGAGAAACTACCCATTCTGCAATACTCTGGTTTCCCTGTATAGCAATATATCAGTTAGATTAATACCCAGAAACTATTACAGCTAGCTAAACAGCCCGCGGGACCATTGCTCGAGTCCAAACTTATTATAATCAATGCGTTACCCGTTTCAGGTGAAGTAGAAACAAGGTAATATATCAAAGTTTGCAACTTAACCGAGTGCGAGGTGCGAGGGTATGAGTTATGCTAACCGCATACCCGCTCCGCGTGTGGCACTAGCTATAAGCGAATAGCGTTTCTGTTCCCTTAATTCCAAAAGGAAGATTGCGGGAAAACTGCATCAATCATTGTGAAAATCAAAAGTTTTCTGCACATACTACTACGTCATTATTAAGTTACTAGTTGTTTTTCTCTTTCTAAAATGCATGGATACTACTAGAATACCTGCATTCTTGCTCGTACACTATATATTGCTTTAGCTCAGTTGGTTGATTTCGTAAAACATTATTCAACGTCAAACTTTATTACAATCTCAATTGTTCTGATTGGCTTAATTTATGGTATTCCTGTTGCAACAACACATTATAGCCAATAGTGAGCATAGCATCAACCAATCAGAGGTGATTGCAATCGTTACATTGTAGCTGTCATCCTACCGCAAACGAGCAGCTGATATTATAGTATGCACTACGAAACGTCCGTTTATTCCACACAGTATGACAAAGCGGAACCTGTCTAAACTTATAAATATAACAATGACAATGAATAAACTCGTAAGTAATAATATTATGATAATGGATGGATGCTGCCCTCAACATGGTAATTGCGTTTTAGCCGACTTAAAAAGGAGGAGGTTCTCAATGTTGGTTAACTAGTGTAAACTAAGCCTAACATGTTTTTGGCTGTAAAAGGCTTGTAGCCAGAGCCGAAAAACGGTGTTTGAAATGTGTTTTGGCAATCTGTTGTCCTCTCTCTCTCTAGCGATCTCTTATCTCGCTCTCTTAACTACACTAGCCGCTCTCCGTTGTACTCACTAAAATGTTCCTTACAAATTAAATCTCTTTCGATCAATATATTCCCTTTTTATTTCTGTATAACCCTTCAGGTTATGGGCCCAGTGACGCGAGTGCTGCTGAAAATTAACTTTATTTGTGGCGGCGCACGGCTGCGCATACGACGAAAAAATGGCATCATCTATGCACATTTCCATAGAAAAATTAAAAGGAATAGAAAACTACAATTCCTGGAAATTCCACATGAGGATGTTGCTTATCCATGAGGAATTATGGGATTGCATCGAAAGAGACGATGGGGAAAAGGACATGAAAAGACAACTCAAGGCGTTGGCACGGATTTCGTTATCAGTACAGCCGGCAGCAATTCCACATATTCGAAATGCAACAACGGCGTACGAGGCGTGGCGTAATCTTCAAAAGGCCTATGAAGATAAAGGTTTGTGTCGTAGATTAGGATTATTACGCACACTATTTGCTGTAAAATTAAACGAGAGCCAAAGCATGGAGGCGCACGTCAACAAAATTACCGAGATCTCTCAACAATTAACGGAGATCGGATCGGGGCTTGAAGACGACTTCGTAGCTGTCATCATGCTGAGTGGACTTTCAACAGACTATGATCCTCTCATAATGGCATTAGAAAACTCAAACGTCAAACTTTGCAGTGACATAGTCAAAGGTAAATTGCTTTAAGAAAACCTGCGTAGGGATGAAAATAGTGGTGGGTCAGCTGCTGCATTAGTTACTAAGAAGGTATTTAAATGTTTCCGTTGTAAAAAGCCGAACCATTTTTCCCGGGATTGTCCATTAAATAAGAAGAAAACAGAGACAGGCAAGCGTAAGGAAGCGGAAAAGAGCACAGATAAGTCTCTTGTCACAGCACTCTCCGTGAAACTTCAAAGTGATGTTTGGTGCGTAGATAGTGGATGCACTAATCATATGTGCAATAATCAATCAGTGATGTCAGATTATGTGTCTAAGAGTCCAATCGAAGTGTGTGTTGCGAATGGTGAAAAAGTGTTTGCGTCGGGGTATGGCAATGTCAAAGTACAGATGCAAAATTGTATTAAGCAAATAGAAAATGTATTCTTTGTACCTAAATTGTCAACTAACCTATTATCTGTTAGCGCAATGACCAAGAAAGGATTTGAGGTACATTTTAATGAAAAAATCTGCAAAATTGTTCATAAAAATAACGTAGTTGCAACTGCAACACAAACTAATGGTATTTATGTACTCGATACCTTAATTAAGAAAAATGTATGTAATGTTGCATCAGATAACGCTGTTATGTCACCTCTAGGGGTAGATAGGGAGAATTTTGTAGACTGTTCACAGATAAAGGACCCATTTAACGCTGACAACGTGGCACTAAGTGGAACTGGAACTGATGGTTTGGATAGCCAACTTTCAGCGTCCAGCGTCTCACAAGAGACCTGGCACAAGCGTCTCGGACACTTAAATTCTCGCAGCATGAATTTAATGAAAAAAGGTATGGTAATTGGCATTAATTATAATGATAGCAATTATAAAACTTGTGTTGCATGTATAGAAGGCAAGCAAACAAGGACACCCTTTCCGTCAAAATCGTATAGCAGGGCAAAGGAGGTCCTAGGGCTCATACACACTGACTTGTGTGGACCCTTGCAGAAGTCCTTCGGTGGAGCCAAGTACTTTATGGTGCTGATTGATGACTTTTCAAGAAAAACTTTTGTTTATTTCCTACAATATAAAAATGAAGCTTTTCAGTATTTCAAAGATTTCAAAGCTCTTGTAGAAAATCAGACTGGCGCTAAGATTAAAGTTTTAAGAAGTGACGGAGGAGGTGAATATGTGAATAATGAATTTCAGAGGTTCCTGAAAGCTAGTGGAATACAGCATCAAACTACTGTACCCTATTCTCCACAGCAGAACGGTGTGGCCGAGCGAGCAAACCGAACCATAATGGAGAAGGCTCGGTGTATGCTCTTAGATGCTGGCTTGGACCAGAGATATTGGGCGGAGGCTGTCAATACGGCAGTATACCTAAAGAACAGAAGTCCAACCAAGGCCGTGATGGGAGCGACTCCTGAAGAAAAGTGGAGCAACAAGAAAGTAAATGTAAGTCATCTACGTGTTTTTGGCTGTCAAGCTTTTAATCATATAGTAAACTGTAAAAAGCTTGATAAGAGATGCAAGAAGCTAATTTTTGTAGGATACTGTGAAAATAGTAAAGGATATAGGCTAATTGATCCTGCGAACCCTACAAAAATTATAAAAGCAAGAAATGTGAGGTTCATAGAGGAAAATTTTCAAAATGACTTGTCAAATGATGAAAATTTTGAACAACAAAATTTTGTTATTTATCCTCAGAATTATGTCAATTCCAATTTGTCAGAATCATCTAATGAAAATGAGGAGAGTAGGAAGCCTGATGACAGGTCGGAGGTATCCAAGGGGGTTTATTCCCAAAACAGTCATCGTAGACAAACTGTGTTTTCATTGGCAGATTCTGATCAAAGTCTCTCTGAAACATTCATGGAAACAGATGACCCGTCCGATCCAACATATGTTCCAGGAAGCCCAACGCTCGAGATGGCAGAGTCTGACAGCTATGATTCAGATATGCCCGAGCTCGCCAACTTGAGCTGCGCGAGACAGGGCGTCGACAGCGACGAGCCTGCCACCGTGCACGAGGCGCTGAGTGGCGATGAAGCTGAGCAATGGAAGAAGGCTATGGCAGATGAGTATCAATCTTTTTGTAAAAACAAATGTTGGACACTGGTCGAGAAACCAAAGAACCAGAAAGCAGTTCAATGCATGTGGGTCTTTAAGAAGAAAAAGGGACTGAATGGAGAGGTTCTGCGTTACAAGGCTCGTCTGGTGGCAAAAGGTTACACACAGAAGTATGGAATCGACTATCACGAAACGTTTTCGCCTGTGGTAAGATATTCTACCATAATGATGCTTTTAGCACTTGCAGCTGAGTATAATATGGATATAGACCATATGGACGTGACCACAGCTTTCTTGAATGGCGACTTACAAGAAAATGTGTTCATGGAACAACCAGAGAATTTTAAAATAAAAGGTAAAGAAAATATGGTATATAAATTAAATAAAGCAATATACGGACTTAAGCAAGCCGCTAAGTCGTGGTATGAGAAGATAAACAATGTTCTAACACAAAAATTGAACTTCAAGAAACTAAGTTCTGAACCTTGTGTTTATGTCAAGAGTATCAGAGGTAATTTGATAATAATAACATTGTATGTTGATGATATTTTGATCTTTTCATCCTGTTCTAAGGAAGACAAAGACAGTTTAAAACAAGAACTCATGGAAGAATTTGAAATGAAAGATTTTGGTCCCGTTAATCACATACTAGGTATGCATATTTGTAAACAAGATGGAACAATAACTATCGATCAGAGTTCTTACATAAAGAATATTTTAGAAAAATTCAAAATGGAAAACTGTAAACCTGTCAAGACACCAATGGAAACTGGATTAAAGCTTGACAAAATTGAGGGAGAGTCAGGTAAATATGACTATAGAAATTTAATTGGTTGCTTGATGTATGTTGCAGTATGCACGCGCCCTGATATAGCGCATGTGGTCAGCGTGCTGAGCCAGTTCAACAACTGTCACGGTGAGGTACACTGGAAGGCAGCCAAGCGTGTCTTACGCTATTTGAAAGGTACGCTTGACTATTGCCTAATTTTCAAAAAGAGTGGTTTAAAGGTCACTTCTTTTGTGGATGCAGACTGGGCAGGTAATACGATTGATAGAAGATCTTATACAGATATACGACAAGTTGTGAACGAAGGTATCTTAAGTATAAAGTATTGTCCCACTGATGATATGATAGCAGACATATTAACTAAAGGTCTTTGTATATCTAAATTTACTAAATTTGTTAGTAGTCTTAGTTTGATGGAATGTAATTAGGTTTAGTTTAAGGGAGAGTGTTGGTTAACTAGTGTAAACTAAGCCTAACATGTTTTTGGCTGTAAAAGGCTTGTAGCCAGAGCCGAAAAACGGTGTTTGAAATGTGTTTTGGCAATCTGTTGTCCTCTCTCTCTCTAGCGATCTCTTATCTCGCTCTCTTAACTACACTAGCCGCTCTCCGTTGTACTCACTAAAATTAAATCTCTTTCGATCAATATATTCCCTTTTTATTTCTGTATAACCCTTCACTCAATTCGTCGGAATCTTTTTATTATTAGTGTTAAGACAAGACAAGCTGCTCGATTGCGGTGGAATGACAGCTACAATATCACGATCGCAATCACCTCTGATTGGTTGACGCTCGCTCACTATTGGCTACAATGCATTATTGCAACAAGAATCGCACAAATTCAGCCAATCAGAACAATTGAGATTGTAATAATGATTGAAGCAAATTTTACGAAATCAACCAACTGAGCTAAAGCACTATATAGTGTACGAGCAAGAATGCAAGTATTCTAGTAGTATCAATGCATCTTAGAAAGAGAAAAACAACTAGTAACTGATAGTAGTGTAGTAAGATAGTAGTATCAATGCATTTTAGAAAGAGAAAAACAACTAGTAACTTAATCAAAAGCATATTACACAATTGAAGATTATCTAAATGATAAAAGAGCGTGGATTTGACCTGCAGCTCGTTCCAGCAACGCACAAGACTGCAAATACTATTTTATACATGGCATAATCTTGTACCTATATCAAATATTTGAAAAGAGCAACCGCCGAGTTTCTTGCTGGTTCTTCTCGGTAGGAAAGGCATTCCCGAACCAGTGGTAGATGCATCCGACTGTTCATAAGTGCTTGTAAAAGTTTATACGAATAAAAAAGATTTTTTTTAAATTATTTATTTCTTTAATAATAACTAGGTGCGAAAACTGGAAAATCATTTACCGTGAAAATCCACCTGTGAAAATCAGCGCTATTGGTCTTGATCATAATTCCAAGTTAAGCGATTGTAATACCTATTGTGTGAAAATTGAAAAATCACTTTCACTATGAAGAGAAAATGAACATTTTAAATGTCTTGAGGTATCGATCACCCACCATTCCAGTATCTTGGAAAGCGGCCTAAATAATTAACACTGGGAGGTTTCTAGAGACTACCCAAGAATCTAACCCTTGCACACGTTGGGGGACTCGTCATAAGCCTTGTTTTTTGAATAAAAAGTCAGTTAGTTTACTAAGTAAGTATTAGTTACTATGCCAGACCACCGACCGAGAAAAATACTCAGTTTCAGACAATTTTTCGCCTATCCATAGATATTAGTATGTCAATTTAACGCCGAGGGGTCAATCGCACAGATAAATTATGAAACCCGGACCGGTCCGGGACGTCGAGCGGAATTTTTCAGGGGATGCCTGAAAAACAGCGCTGAGGTAGTGTACCCACATACACTACTACAGCATTACGCTGAGGCAATTCCCTTTTTTGGGACAGCTATGCGCCACAGACACGCATTCGGGTTTATGTCAGACATTTATTTTATTTTATTTTAGATTAATTTTACTGTAATTGCATGCAATTCGGCTGGGAAACTCGCCGCCTCTATACACGTACAGTCGTACACTTTCTATAGGAGCTAAGTAAGTGCGGTGGTTTTCTCGGTTGAAATGCATGGAAAGCCGTACGTATTAGTTAAGTATTTGTGACCTTTTTGTCTTCATGCTTTGTTTTTTGTTGTTTTTTTGTTTTGTTTATGTACGTTTGTCTGGTGTTGTTCTGTTTTGTACTGTGCGCTATGGTCCCAAATAAAAGGTTATTTATTTATTTTTATTTAAATGTAGCAATGATGCTCATCTCCTTAAATACTAGTATGCAAAGTCGCTTGTGCCTGTAACTTGTAGGTTTGAGTGAGCAGAACGCATTTATCGCGGCGCGGAGCTGTCGCGCGTAATTGAGTTAGCACAAGAAACGGCTACGGCTCGCCGGAGACTTCAAGTTTTGTTACTTGTTACTTGCCGTTAAAAACAACTAGTAACTGATACTAGTGTAGTAAGATAGTAGTATCAATGCATTTTAGAAAGAGAAAAACAACTAGTAACTGATAGTAGTGTAGTAAGATAGTAGTATCAATGCATTTTAGAAAGAGAAAAACAACTAGTAACTTAATCAATAACTAGGTGCGAAAACTGGAAAATCATTTACCGTGAAAATCCGCCTGTGAAAATCAGCGCTATTGATCTTGATCATAATTCCTAGCTAAGCGATTGTAATACCTATTGTGCGAAAATTGAAAAATGACTTTCACTATGAAGAGAAAATGAACATTTTAAATGTAGCAATGATGCTCATCTCCCTAAATACTAGTATGCAAAGTCGCTTGTGCCTGTGACTTGTAGGTTTGAGTGAGCAGAACGCATTTATCGCGGGGCGGAGCTGTCGCGCGTAATTGAGTTAGCGCAAGAAACGGCTACGGCTCGCCGGAGACTTCAAGTTTTGTTACTTGTTACTTGCCGTTAGTGTAGCACCACCAGTGGCGTGCAGGTCATAGAGGCATAAATGCACTGCTTACCCCAGTTGTAATAGCTCAATGCAAATTTTACATTATTATTATTATTTACTAGCTTATGCTCGCGACTTCGTTCGCGTGGACTACACAAATTTCAAACCCTTATTTCACCCCCTTAGGGTTTGAATTTTCAAAAATCCCTTCTTAGCGGATGCCTACGTCATAATAGCTATCTGCATGCCAAATTTCAGCCCGATCCGTCCAGTAGTTTGAGCTGTGCGTTGATAGATCAGTCAGTCAGTCAGTCACCTTTTCCTTTTATATATTTAGATTATTATTATTTATTTATTATTTAATTAGAACGGCCATATAGCCAATTACACTAATTAAAATATGAGTACAAACTAACATAAACATACTTACAAAAATTAACAACTTAAAATTATAAATTAATTAATTATGACCTGCCAGTAAAGGTTCCTACCTAACTAATGCCTACCCTGGCTTCAAACCCTGTGCACGCCACTGAGCACCACTATTATTTACCGACGCCACACCTTGCATTCAAATTGCGTACTCTACAATGATACATATTTCGGGGAAACTCTCGGACTATTTACAGCTTAACTTAGGCTGCCCGTCCAATGGTGCGGACAAGAGAGGAGCGGAGTGGAGCTGTGCAAATATTAACCAATAGAATTGCATAAAACTCCTGCTCCGCTTCAGTGGGTAAGGATTTGCGGATAAGTTTAAAAAAACCGGCCAAGTGCGAGTCAGGCTCGCGCATCGAGGGTTCCGTACTATAGTCGTATTTTTTCGACATTTTGCACGATAATTCAAAAATTACGATGCATAAAAATAAATAAAAATCTGTTTTAGAATGCACAAGTGAAGCCCTTTCATATGATACCCCACTTGATACAGTTATCTTACTTCGAAAATTGAAAATCCTAATTATTAGTTTATGACCACTTCTCTAGTCCGTGTTATGACCATTATTTAATTTTTTTTGTGTGAGATAACCACAAATTCGCAGTTTTCAGATTTTTCCCATAATGCCAGCTATAAGACCTACCTACCTGCCAAATTTCATAATTCTAGGTCAACGGGAAGTACCCTGTAGGTTTCTTGACAGACAGACAGACAGACAACAAAGTGATCCTATAAGGGTTCCGTTTTTCCTTTTGAGGTACGGAACCCTAAAAATCACACATTTTAGCGTGGAGTGAGGAAGAAATGCCCCGCACACCCACGTCTCACACAGCCCCCGCACTAACCCGGTGCGGACGAGTGCGAGTGACGTGCGGGTGTGCGGGTTGTGCCCCGTCTCATAGGTACCCCGTTTGCCATCTCAACCTGTCGCGTAATATACATACCTACTTAATTTTTATTTTTTATAAAAAAAAAAGAATATTAGCCATGTTAAATGACTAATATTCCCCTTTCCTCTCCAACTAAGCGTCAGGCTTGTGCTAGGAGGCGGTACGACAATAGTGCAACGGGCGGGGTTTGAACCGTCGACCTTTCGGTTTTCAGTCCACTCCTTTACCCGTTGAGCTATTGAGGCTCTAAATTCGATGTCAAAAGTAGCGCTACCTTTTGCACAATCAACAAAACAGAAGTAACAAATAACAAGATTGAACGAGTTACTCGAAAGATAAATAAGAATAAGATCCACAGTAAGTAGCATCAAGATTGTAGTAAGTAGGTAAGTACAAAACAAACAGCATACAGAAATGCAAAGAAACACAAAGCCGACCGCAGCGCGATCTCCACGAAGATAATGATGTTTTGAATGGCCCTCAACTCATTACGTGCCGATATCTTTCCCCAGGAAACCTTCCTTGCAGAACCGTACAACCCTCTCATCGTAACCACCACGACAAATCCCAAACGAATCTCAACCCTATCAAAAATAGTACAAGATTCATATTTCGTTGGCACAATATCACAATGACGTTAAACACTTAATGAGCATACTCCAGTTCCTCTACTTACCAAACGTCTTACTCAACCATCTCAATAAAGAACTAAGGAATTTCCACTCGGTGTATATAAAGTCTGATTTCGCGTGCATGCTTTGTATTGTCAGGAAGGTAATAGTACATCGTGCTGTAGGGATTGTACAAGCGTAATTAGTCATTAGCGACAGTGTAGTGGGCAGGAAGAGGCGCCGATTGATAGGACGTGAGAGCTTCGAGCTGATTGGTTTATGTTTCTGATAATGCCTTTAATGGCTTCTTCAATTAGACTCAGGTGTTTATGTGGAGTTTCATACTAATATTATAAATGCTAATGTGTGTCTGTCTGTCTGCCTGCAACTTTCACAGCCCATTCGTCCAACCGATTTTGACGAAATTTGGTACAAAGATAGCTTGTATCCTGAGGAAGGACATAGGTTACTTTTTAACTTCCAAAAAGGAGGTGGTTCTCAATTCGGCCCGTTTTTTTGGATTTTTTTTAATGTATGTACATCGATTTTTCCAGGTTTTTAGACCGATTTGCAATTTTTTTAATCAACAGAAGATGTTTCGGTGGTGGTCCCATAAAAAGTTTCTGGATCCAACTCTTTAATCCTGATGCTGCAGGGTTACTGCCCATCTAAGCTATCAAAATCAAAGAGTTCCCACGGGATTTTTAATAACCTAAATCCACGCGGATGACGTTGCCTAGTGATAGTGGTTAAGACGTCTCAGCCTCCTAGTCGGGTGTCCGGGGTTCGATCCCGGGCATTATTCTTGGCATCATTCCACGTGAGCATGATTTTTAAAGTTATTAGATAAGGCTAGCTTTAAGTTTATTGTCATATTTTCAAAAAAAAAGTCATATAATAAAGATCGGCCAATCAGCTAATCCAGCTATAAAATGGTAACAAGTCATAACTTAGGCCGAAAAGATCATAAATTAGCCGGATCAAGTGATTAACGACAAGATTATGTCCGAAGTTGTCTTTACATCCGCAGTTACGAGTGACGCGATTATGTAGTTTATTTCATTGTTTTTCGCAAGAGTTTAGGATCTGATGTTATGGATTCCTTTGCTATTATATGGCTTACCTATTAACGTAGTTACTGACAATAGTTACCTTGACTTTATGATAGCTATAAAATACTTTAATTACTTTGGAAAAATGTAGTCATACCTAATGTTCTACAAAACATACCTAATATTATTTATCGGATCACCATCCCTGAAAACAAAGGCAAGACAAGAGTGAATAGGCATCTTCTAGGTAAGCGCGCTCCATCTTAGACTGCATCATCACTTGCCACCCAGGTCTGATTGCAGCCAAGCGCTAGTCTATAGATTTAAAAAAAAGTTTGGGTGTGGTGGAATTTTTGAAAAACCCTTGGGGGTTAAATTTTCAAAAACCGTTTTTGGCGGATGTCACGTCATAATAGATATCTGTCAGTCAGTCACCATTCCTTTTAATATATTTAGAAATCTCTAAACCCACGCGGATAAAGTTGTAGTCAAAAACTTTTTAATACAAGAGTTTTGATGCTACATAAAATTTAATTTTAAGTCAGCTATTACCTATTGGTAATTGCGAAACAAGCTTGGTGTTGTCCAAACAAACTGCTAATAATTTTCAAAGGCCAAAAATCCGTCGCACTAATAGCTAATAGACACTTATCAATCAATAGCGCCACGTATCGGATATGATTGTGCCAAAACCAAGAGTCGTAAAGACGTTTAATGCCCGTGCGATAATACGCTCAGTCGTAAACCGAGCCGATGGCTCTTGTAACTACTTCTGAGTTGCGAGCTCAAGGTGTTTGCTTATTGTCCACTATCGATGCGAATCAGCCTGATTGGTCATATAAAGGTTATAGCGACGACTGTTTTGTGACTGTTAGAGTTATATGCCAAAAGCTGAATTGTTTGATCCCACTTCTGATCTTAAGGTGTTTGCTTATTGCTTACTACCCACTATCGATGCGAATCAGCCTGATTGGTCATATAACGACGACTGTTTTGTGACTGTTAGAGTTATAGGGCAAAAGTTGAATTGTTTGATCCCACTTCTGATCTCAAGGTGTTTGCTCACGTCCATGCGAATCAGCCTGATTGGTCATATAAAGGTTATAGCAACGACTGTTTTGTGACTAAACAGTTATAGGGCAAAAGTTGAATTGTTTGATCCCACTTCTGATCTCAAGGTGTTTGCTTATTGCTTACTACCCACTATCGATGCGAATCAGCCTGATTGGTCATATAACGACGACTGTTTTGTGACTGTTAGAGTTATAGGGCAAAAGCCGAATTGTTTGATTCTACTTCTGATGAGGTGTTTGCTGACTGCCAAAAATCTATGAGGATCAGTTTGATTGGTTCCATTAGGGATATTATCAACTAGCTTATGCTCGGACTTCGTCCGCGTACTAGACAAATTTCAAACCCCTATTACACCCCCTTAGGGATTGAATTTTCAAAAATAATTTCGTAGCGGATGCCTACCTAATAATTAATAGCTATCTGCATGCCAAATTTTAGCCCGATCCGTCCAATAGTTTGAGCTGTGCGTAGATCAGTCAGTCAGTTACCTTTTCCTTTTATAATTATATTTAGATAATAATTTAATTTTCTAATTATTCACATTGACAATGTTGTTGCTTCAATACAAGTATGAGAACCTTCCAAGTCTCAGGGATATCAAGAGGTATTGATTCTGATATTATAATCGAGTTAGCGTGCTCGGCGGAGTTAGTATTGAGTACAGTTTAATGGATAGTGACGGGACACCGGTGTTGTCTGCTTGTGGGCTAGAGTGCCTAGTTTGTTACACGACCTAACTTCGGCTGAGTGTTATATGGACCTTGTTTTGGTTGCTTAGGTTGCTACCTAACATTATAATAGGTATATTATCATCATAATCAACAACCCATCGCTGGCTCACTACTGAGCACGGGTCTCCTCTCAGAGGGTTAAGCTATAGTGTGGCCATAGTCCACCAAGCTGGCCAATTTGGATTGGCAAACTTCACACATCTTTGAGAACATTATGGAGAACATTACCTATACTTATATATTTTTTATTTATATTAAAAAAATAACTGGCCTGCCAAAAACGAACTACAAAGTATAAAAACAACAGATTTTTTTTTCATATTTTAAAATTGCACCATACAAATAACGATTCAGCCGCCAATGCATCTAATAAAAAAAAAAGTTTTAGTCGGTAGGTACTGGCTATAATTTTTTTAAAGAAAAATTCATTTGAGATGATGTAAAGATTCTGATACCTTATACATCCAAATCTGTTCAGGCATTTAGAAGCTATGGTGGAATAACCACACTAGCATACATAAATTCCGAAAATATTTCACTCCCTTTTGGACAGTCGTGCAAAACTAAAAAGCACTCATCTAAGATTTACTTAGTACCTAATTACCGCATCAAAGTGCCCAGACCTCCATAATGACGTCACCAAACCCCTACTTAAGGCCGTTCCACACTAACCCCAGGCAATTTCAAGTTTTATTCACAATCGTTACCATCTTAATATTCAATTAGCCGTAATTGCCGAGATGAGGAGTGATAGACGGATTAACGGCCCTACACATAATTCATTACGGAAATGGACTAGGTTATGGGCGACAGTAACTTTTTTACAATGATGTGGAAGTGCCTTAAGGAGGAGTATTATAAATTGGTCGTTTTATGCGAAATGTGGTTTTGAGTGATTAGACAGTGTTTTATGCGTTAACTAGTTGATGCCCGCGACTTCGCTCGCGTGGATTTAAGTTTTTTAAAATCCCGTGAGATCTCGTTGATTTTCCGGAATAAAAAGTAGTCTATGTCACTCTCCAGTTAGGCTAACATGCGCACCACGAGAAAATTTTGTCTACGCATTTACTCGTCTTATTTGTATGAAGAAACACGAGATAATGCGTAGACAAAATTTTCTTGCGGGGCGCATGTTAGGCCTGCAGGTCTTTGACTATACACATGAAAATCAAAATCAAAAAATCACGTCAATCGGTCGCTCCGTTGTGACGTGATTGAAGGACAAACCAACAAACCAATAAACCAACAAACAAACACACTTTCGCATTTATAATAAGGGTACTGATTAAATCAT
Source organism: Maniola hyperantus (assembly GCF_902806685.2). Taxonomy (NCBI): domain Eukaryota; kingdom Metazoa; phylum Arthropoda; class Insecta; order Lepidoptera; family Nymphalidae; genus Maniola; species Maniola hyperantus. The sequence continues at coordinate 14,709,743 of NC_048547.1, read as the reverse complement.
CATCATCATCATCATGATCAACCCATCGCCGGTTCACTACAGAGCACGCGTCTCCTCTCAGAGTGATAAGGGTTTCTCATAGTCTACCACGCTGGCCAAGTGCGGATTGGCAGACTTCACACACCTTTGAGAACGGTGTTTCAGTCGGTGTTTCATCGACCTCCATGCAGGCCCTACACAGAGGACTGTGGGTGACACCTATAACGAAAAGGTGAAAAAAAACCACCGCCTTCCAAAGTTTACCTCTGTCCAGGCGGAGTAGTTTGTTAGTTTGTCGTTTGTCTATGTTAGTCGTAAACAAGAGTTCGCAATAAAGAAATTTGAATTGAATTGAATTGAAACATGTTCAATACAATGCTCAATGACCTTAGCAGAGCTTCTCAGCAGCGGGCGATGGAGAGAGCTATGCTTGGAGACTTGGAGTTTCTCTACGTGATCAATACGTGATCTACGTGATACGTGTAATGAGGAGATCCGTAGGAGAACTAGAGTAACCGACATAGCTCAACGGGTTGCGAAGCTGAAGTGGCAATGGGCAGGGCACATAGTTCGTACAACCGATAGACGTTGGGGTCCCAAGGTGCTGGAATGGCGACCACGCACCGGAAGACGCAGCGTTGGAAGACCCCCACTAGGCGGACGGACGACATCAGACGAGTCGCATGGAGCCGCTGGATTTAGCGGCGCAAGACCGTATCGTGCGGAAGTCCCTACAGCTTACAAGAGACCTATGTCCAGCAGTGGACGACTATTGGTTGATGATGATGATCATGAAACATGTTCAAGGGTGCAATTGGAATGAGACACGTAAGTATGTATACAAAGTGCGGCAATAGCATTTATAGCAATACAGGAAGAAATGCAAAATGATAATTGTCGATAAAAATGCACGGAATCGCGACATCGTAGCAGAGAACGAGTCGTTAATATGTGAACTGTGCTTTTCATGTTTCTGGGACAGAACAGAAATTATTGCTGATGTTTTGCATCAAAAATTTGCACCTAACTCTTTATTTTGTAGTTTTGTTTAGTTTTAGAAAGCTAATTTCTGTCGGCAGCAAAATGTCTATAGTGCCAAACCAGTCCTATCATAATCATCATCATCAACCGAAAGACGTCCACAGCTGGACATAGGTATCTTGTAGGGACTTCCTCACGCCACGGTCTTGCGCCGCCTGAATCCAGCGGCTCCGTGTGACTCGTGTGATGTCGTCCGTCCACCTAGTGGGGGGGTCTTCCAACGCTGCGTCTTCCGGTGCGAGGTCGTCATTCCAGCACCTTGAGATCCCAACGTCTATCGATTTTAGAACTATGTGCCCTGCCCATTGCCACTTCAGCTTAGCAATCCGTTGAGCTATGTCGGTTACTCTAGTTCTCCTACGGATCTCCTAATTTCTAATTGGATGTCCTGACCTATACTATTCAAATACTATAAGAAAAAAAAACAACTACTTACTAAAATTTATGAAAGAATGCAATTTTAATGTAATTCTCGATGGCTTGCCCCATTCATCTTGATAGAAAAACTTTCTGTATGGCCTATTTCCGTGTCTCTTAGTATATAATATTATGCGTAACGTAAATCTAAATAATTAATTTATCTATACTTTAGATGATGTCGAGAACCACTTTTAAGTTTTAAGCTAGTAAGCTTTTTGTAATTCACAAAGATGAAAAGAAAAATTTACTGAACAATACGCGAAAGATAGTTTTTTTTTTGTATTTGACCCAAAAATTACTAAAAATAAAAATATAAAAGTAGAGCACTTATCTGTATAAGAGATCTCTATCAGTCACCCTTGGCAGTGGGAGAAATTGTAAAAGAAATAGAATAGTAAAACAAAAAGAGAAGATGGGGCTTATGTAAATGCCTCAATAATTTCTTATATTTTGTGCACTTATTTTTAATGGTTTTTGAGTGATTTGACTTTTGAAGGAATACAGAAAGAAGAAAAGGCTGGCAGTCCATTTTTCAACCTATATCTTATCCTTCTTTCAACTTTTGTCATTGTTGAAAATATTTACAGATCTTATGTCTAGGAGTGTCCTGATTTTCCTAGTTTGTTGGTCACCCTAGTCGTAAATAATACGACTAGTATCTCAGTCGTTCGGCGTGTAATGTGCGCAGTGCGGGGCACTAAAGCGCCTACTCGCTATTCATGCTACTATTAAATATTATTCATATTCGGTACCGAATGTTTATGGTGCGAATTTTTCCTCGCAAATTATCCTCGGATAATAAAATGAGTTGAATTGTAGTTGAGAATACAGATTAACAGTTTCTCCACTTTATAATGAAATGAATAAAATACTTAGGTACTTCATGTTGGCTAACTCCTAACATCTATATATATAAAAGGAAAAGGTGACTGACTGACTGACTGAATGACTGACTGACTGACTGACTGACTGACTGACTGACTGATCTATCAACGCACAGCTCAAACTACTGGACGGATCGGGCTGAAATTTGGCATGCAGATAGCTATTATGACGTAGGCATCCGCTAAGAAAGGATTTTTGAAAATTCAACTCCTAAGGGGGCGAAATAGGGTTTTGAAATTTTGTAGTCCACGCGGACGAAGTCGCGAGCATAAGCTAGTCTAAATATATAAAAGGAAAAGGTGACTGACTGACTGACTAACTGACTGATCTATCAACGCACAGCTCAAACTACTGGATAGATCGGGCTAAAATTTGGCATGCAGATACCTATTATGACGTAGGCATCCGCTAAGAAAGGATTTTTAAAAATTCAACCCCTAAGAGGGTGAAATACGGGTTTATTTTTATTTATTTTATTTTATTTTATTTTATTTTATTTTATTTTATTTTATTTTATTTTATTTTATTTTATTTTATTTTATTTTATTTTATTTTATTTTATTTTATTTTATTTTATTTTATTTTATTTTATTTTATTTTATTTTATTTTATTTTATTTTATTTTATTTTATTTTATTTTATTTTATTTTATTTTATTTTATTTTATTTTATTTTATTTTATTTTATTTTATTTTATTAGATATGCCAACGATAAATTGTAACAACATTCACAAATATAAAAAACATGTCACAAACAATTCCAGTCCTACTACAATCATCAATTATAGGCATATACTGCATTACGTAAGTCTCCGATTGTGTTAACAATAAGCTACCTACATTACAAACTTTTAACATTAACCACTAATTAATAAATATAATCTACAGCTAAATTAATAGATACAGTTGCTTAATTAATAAAATTAGTTGCTCATTACATAAAAATTAATTAAATTAGATAAGAGTCAGATAAGGATAACAATTTAAGGATTAAAGATTACGACAATGTCAGCTCATTCATGGAGTACAATTTTTTCTTAAATTTAATTAGAGAATCGTGGAAGATATCAATGTCAGTGTATGTTAAGTTATTGTAAGAGTTCATTAATCGATTTGAAGGGGCAAATTTTCCTAGATTACTTTTGGAAAAATGGGGCAAAAAAGTTTTATTTACAGGAAGTCTAGGAGGTCGTCGTGGGACATGGATGTTTATCAGGTTCAATAGGTCAGGGGAATCCAGAGTGTTGTGGACAATTTTGTTTTGTTTGGGTTTGAAATTTGTGTAGTCCACGCGGACGAAGTCGCGAGCATAAGCTAGTTTGCAATATATCGTAAACTTTTACAAAGAGAGGCTTCGGACATGGCTAGTTAACACCCTATCATAACTTCATAGAAGGTGAGAGCGCAGTCAAGGGCTAACTGTATCAAAATAAAAAAATATCAATCAGGTGAAGTCGTCGCCAAGCGCAATAAAAAAGCAAATAGCCGTGACGATCTGACAAATTTATAAGGAAATTCTCACAGCAGTTGAATAAAAATGCAATCTACGGAAGGTACTGATCCACGGAACGAGCGCGGCTAAATCACGGATCAGTATATTTATTTACTCACACGCCAGAATTTACATATCAGGACCAATTCAATTCCCGCGCGCACCGTTTTCTCAGGGATTAAGGCTATAACCCCCTCACCCCCTGGTACCCCCTCCTGGAGACCATTCCCCCATAATCCCCATAAATCCACTTTATATTCATCCACCTTAAAGGCCTCAATAAAAGTACCTAACTAGTGTGTACAATTTTTTTACACGACTGCCCAAAAAAAGGGAGTGTAGTTTTGAAGGTCCATATACATGTAACTATTTGAGTTTATTTATTCCATCATAACTTCTAAATCCCGGTGCGCGATTGCGGTAGAATGACAGCTACAATGTCACGATTGCAATCACCTCTGATTGGTTGTCGCTCGCTCACTATTGGCTACAATGCATTGTTGTGTAAGGGTGGCAAATTGTGCGGAATAGAAATATACCCGGATACGGAATAATCTACCACCTTACAAAGATTAGAGGAAAAAAAAATAATTTTAATTTACTTTACTTGATCTATCTACCTAGTAAAGAATAGAAGCTAGCCGTCGACTCCCTTGTAATGTATATGAGGTGTTATAAATGAAATTTGCTAGATGTTAGGCAAAATTGTTTTTAATGTAACTTTTACCGGGGTCGCTTAATACATAGTGATGGCTAATAATGCTTAGTTATTCTAGCTTAATGCCAAGACTTAATTTAGATACATTAGAATGCCTTAGGTAGATAGTACATAAAATCTATGTTTTAAATTTAAGATGCCATTGGCATGGAATAGACAATGACACAGTAAAATTCATAAAATTGTTTCAAAATAAAAGCTCAGAAGTAAAGACAGGGTTCTTACTGTACACATACACTAAGAAGGTTCACTAAACTGTTGCAGGATACAAACATTTGCTTACTTGTAGGTGCGAAGACTGCAAGGTAGCTGGACGGCATCGGCCAAGATCCAAAACTCAATTTATTTGATTCTTCACAACCGAAATGTTTCATTACAAAGATTTTCACCAAGTCTTATCCATAGCAATTAAGTTGTCAACGTGAATGTGCAAAAGAAATAAATACGAAAACCGAAAACGCAAACGGAAAACTAAAACGGAAAACTGAAGCTAAACGTAAAACGTAAACGTAAAAAACGTAATCCCTGTAACAAAGAAAAACAAGATTATAATTTGTGCTGTGTGAAAATTTCGACACGTGGAATTTTCCCGATCAAACACAACTCACCTATTGAACTCCTGGCCACCAATGGTTTTCAGAAGTCCACCCACAACCCATTATCCTCATTTATTTGGGAAGATAAAATAACTGGAACTGGAATGAAATCATAAAATTAGGATTTTCTCTAACCAAACCGCCATTTTGTCGAATCCACATTCCTTGATTTTTCACTCACCATAATTGATGAAACATTGAAATACGTTAGGATGACTAAATTTTATACTATTGTATTTTCCCAGGCGAAGCCATGGGCGAAAAGAAGTGAGATTTTCCTGGAACGAAAAAAATTCGTCTTCACATGTTGACTCCAGGAAAATTCTAAATCTCACCTATCGGTGTTGCCAGACGCAACCCGAGTGTTGCCGCTCTCAGTTAGTTTGATCATGAAGCCAATTCATTTTTGAATATTTGCGGAACCTAAGGATATATTATAAGAACCGTTTTGTTAATGACTTAACAATAAACAAATGATATTATGGTTTTATTTAATTATTTTGTTTTATTTTTACGACAATTGACAACGAAGCAAACGCCATCTATTGTGGCTCGAATGAACTCTGAACAATCGACCCACGCGTAGTTCTGCACCTTGATGCTAGGTGGCACCAACATACTTTGAACAAAATAGATTTTAATTAAAAGCGAAACGCTAATTAGTAGTTCAAAATTTACAACGTCACAATACTTCCCCTCCTACGAAAAGGTTCAACAGGTTGAACCACGCTGCCCTCAGCGTCATCCAACAACTACTAACAATTTGCCTGAAACAAACAAACAAAAAAAAACACAGAAGTTACGCGTGAACGCACATCTACTACTAACAAGGAAAATTGTCTAACAAATAAATATACTGAAAACAGTGTAAGGTTTTATACATTATACTTAACTACACAACCCTAACTTCTAAAAAGAATATATACAAAAAAACTTCATGGTGTCTAAGACACTTGAGTGGAAACATCTTGGCATCATTCTTCAGCTGACTGATAGAATGCGTCTAGGCCTACGGTGGTTCACTCTTTTAAACTACCATCTTAATATTTGTTACTCAACAAATACGGAAAAACTGGTTGTGAACGGGTCCATCTGATATGGCAACCGTTCTCTATCCCATTCGGAAAAATAAAACCGAATCAAAATCGGAATATGAGAAAAAAAAACGAAATAACTCTCCTAGAAAATAGATCTCGGAACAGAATCGGAAAAATAACAGAAATGATCCATTATCTAGAAGGAAAACGAAAACAAAACACAAAACCCCCCCTTTTCGTTATCCCCAAAGTACGATATTTGCATTTTTACTTTCTCTACCGGTTGGTCTACCACAAGCATTCCAATCATCACATATTCATCCCTACATACATCCACTACATTCATCCTCAACTGAACCATGGTAATGTAACTGTTAACTCAGAACATCACTACACTCATACAAATTCCTAATTGAATATTGATAACTTAAATATTCAAACAGTTTAGACCAAACTAAGTAATGGCAAATATCTACTTCTTAATATCCTTAATATGCCAAGTGCCTATTGGGTGGTTGTCAGCTACTCTAACTAGTTCGTAAACCAAAGGTGACAAAACCTTGACAACCCTGCACTTTTCATACTTAGGTGCCAGCTTAGCTGCGAAAAAATTTGTAGCGTCGCTTTGTGGATAGGTCTTTTTCCACACTATATCCCCAACAGAATAGCTTGCAGACCTACGCCTTAAGTTGTAATGCGTTGCATACTCTGCATGAGCCTGAAACAAATTTCTCCTAACCTGACCAAATATGTCCTCCAAAGATCCAAACTTTCCTGCGTATTCCTCCCTTGGAATTCCGGCCTCGTACTCCTTATCCGTGTCCTTATAGAAGGAACCATTTAAGACCGGTTCTCTAGCGTGGACAAGGAAGAACGGGGAGAATCCAGTGGATTCATTAACCGCACTGTTTATGGCGAACTGGACCTTGTACAGGTTTTCGTCCCAGGACCTGTGGTTATCTTTCACAAAAGCGGCTACAGCAGTCATAACAACCTTATTGTACCTCTCAACAAGGTTAACTTGCGGAGTGTACAGTGGTGTGTAGTGTAATTTCGGAATATTATAACGCTTAATGAGATTACGGAATTCAGATCCTGTAAATTGGGACCCATTGTCCACAATCACAGTCTCTGGAACACTATGGTTCAAAAATACAAAATTCTCTAGCGCTTTAACAACAGCGGCACCTGTGGCACGCCGTAACGGAAACAACATTGTATATTTCGAAAAACAACACGTCACCACAAAAAGAAATGTAAATCCTGATTTAGACCTAGGCAAGGGTCCGACTAAATCAGCCGAAATGACCTGAAAAGGTCTCTCGCAGACTTTAGGCTTCCCAAGCAGACCTGGAGTGGCTGATGTCGTGTGTTTATACGCAGAGCAAGTATCACAATTCTTAACGTACTCAACCACGTCCTTATACATACCACGCCAAAAATATCTGAGGGATAATCTGCGATGAGTTTTGAACACACCAAAATGACCTGCAGTTGCATCTGCATGGTTTTGTTGCATAATTCTAAGGATGTCGTTCTTGTGGACTACCTCTTTCCAGTCGAACTCACTGAGAAGCTGGTATTTACATTTACTGTAACGATATAGTTTATCGTTCAAAATACAAAAATTCGGAAAATTTGCTGGATTGATTTTACAGCCATTAAATGTTTTGTCATACCAGTCATCTACCAAAACTTGTTGACTTGAGTTATCATTACGATCACCAACTACATCTACGTGTATGAGTCTCGACAAGGTATCCGGAACTACATTATCACAACCCTTCCTATGTTCGATAACAAAATTATACTGTGATAATCTACAACCCCATCTGGCGAGTCGTCCTGAGGGATTTTCTAAATTTAAGAACCACTTTAGGGATGCATGGTCTGTGATAATTGTGACTGGCTTGGAACCAAAATAAGCCTGAAATTTCTCCACTGCAAAAATCACAGCTAGAGCCTCGCGTTCCGTCGCGCTGTAATTCCTTTCGTTTTTATTTAGGCTCCTACTGACATACGCAATGGGATGATCGCAACCATCGGTTTCTTGCGTTAGCATACCGCCAACACCATATGCAGAAGCATCACAATGTATTTTGAATGGTTTTTCAAAATTCGGTACCGCAAGAACAGGTGCGGTTACCAACGCATTCTTCAATGTATTAAATGCTACCTCTGCCTGTTCGCTCCACTCAAATTTAGGTGCGTTCTTTCCTTTACTCGTTAGTCTATTGAGTGGTGCAGCGATGGTTGAAAAATTCCTAATAAAGCGCCTGTACCAAGAACAAGTGCCTAGGAAAATCTTTACCTCCTGTGCAGTTTTTGGGGTCGGAAAGTTCAAAACTGCGGCAACTTTTCCAGGATCTGTGCGTAAACCAAATTCATCCACTATATACCCTAAATATTTCAAAGAGTTTCTAAAAAAATTACATTTATCAAAATTTATGGATAGTTGAGCCATTTTTAGTTTATCCAGAACTCTGTTTAATAAAATTAAATGGGTTTCAAACTCAGCAGAACAAATAACAATATCATCTATATAACAAAATACTATTCCATTTTCAATATCACTACAAAAATTTTGATTAAATAACTGGTCCATTAACCTCTGCTGTCGTGCTGGTGCACCGCATAGGCCAAACGGCATGACTTTAAATTTGAATAACCCTCTACTAGGAACTGTAAAACTGGTTTTTTCCTGAGAGTCGTGAGCTAACGGAATTTGCCAGAAACTTGAACTTAAATCAATCGATGATAAAAACCTTGCCTCTTTCAAGCTATCTAGAATTTGTGGAATGTACGGTATTGAGTATGAATCCCCCTTTGTCACTGAATTTAATTTCCTGCAATCTAGGCAAAATCTCCAGTCTCCATTTGCCTTTTTCACTAAAATTGCTGGGTTATTCCAAGGGCTTTCACTCGGAGTAACTACGTCCATTTCCAGCATCCTATCTAACTCTTTACTTAAAGCTTCCTTCTTTTCGGGAGAAAGTGGATATTGTTTTATTTTTATTGGCAAGGCATCACCGGTGTCAATAACATGTTCAATTAATTTTGTTCTACCCAATCCAATTTTCGTTGAAGAAATATCTAAAAATTTATTTACTACAGACTGGGCTAATTCTTTCTGTTGAGATGATAAGTTTTCAAAAGAAGTGATGGTATGAATTTGTTCATTATCAATCGCACAAATATTGTAAAATTGAGAAGGTGCCTTAATTAATTCTGTAGAGTGGGGTTTCTCAGGCGATGAAGAAAAGAGGAGGAGCTTGACAAGAAAACGTATATATTTTCACTATTACAGTTTGTGACAGTAGATACACTTAAACCTAGCGTAAAATTCTGTCCCAGCAGATGTGGATGCAGAATTTATAGGTACTACTGAAACTGGCGTTGAACTCTGTCCCAGCAGGTGTGGATGCAGAGTTCGTTGCTCGTTTGAGTACCGGGCGAAGGGTGATTTATCAAACATAAGCTGGCCGATATATTCCCGGCCCCGCGGTATGGAGTAGCGCGAAGTAACATCCTACTAGCGCCATCTAGTTTTCAGGTCGAGAACTAAAATGGGTGTTATAGTCTCCCCCTCTGTCTGCGAAGTCGTCCCGACGAGAGAGACAGGAAATTAGGAAACTGGTCTCGGTTCTACTTCGGCTTTGGAGGTCTTCCTCGAGGGCGTCGGGTATTCACCGTTGTTGGTTGCATGGGTTGCTTTCGAGGACGGCCCCTCTTGCGGATTACTTGAGTGGGTTGTGGTATATCGTTCTCTTCCAACCTCTTAAATTTCCTTATTGCCGAAGCATGGTATACTCCTACTGGAATGTTGGTGTCTGTTGTGACAAGCTCAAACGATGCTGGTCCTTTGCGTCGTTTGATTAGATAGGGACCATCTCGTCTAGGCGCAAATTTCGAAGTGTACCGGTGACTTGCTTTGCTAAGTGTATGAGAATCTACTAACACCAAGTCTCCGGGTTCGTAGTTCGGACAAGGTTGTCTTTTCTTGTCCGTGTATTCCTTTCTTTTTTCTTCCTTCATTTCTTGCACCTCTCTAGCCCGTTTCAACGTACTAGCCATCAACATTAGTTTAGGCGTTATCTCGTTGACAAAGTCTTCACTGCGAATTATGTTCCGCAAGTCGTGTTCGACGTCATCAGGGGTGCGCAACTCTCTTCCGAAAGTTAGATATGCTGGGGTGAATCCAGTAGAGCTACACTTGGCCGTGTTCATGGCAAACCGGACACTGGGCAATTTATCCGACCAGGTAGCGTGGTTATCATCTACTAGAATTGCCAGTTGGGTCTTCAGATCGCGGTTGCGTCTCTCTACAGGGTTGCTCTCGGGGTGATACACTGGAATGTAGCTGTGCTTGATACCCAAACAATATGTCAACTGCTGCAGTACGCTGCTTACAAATTGGGACCCGTTATCGCTGAGGAAACGGCGTGGGGTTCCGTATCTCAAAATCACTTCATCAAGCAGAATTCGGGCGCATTCTTCTGCAGTGGCTTGGGTTAAGGGAAACAGCTCAATCCACCGTGTAGCAACATCTTCCACGATAAATACCCAAACGTAATTTTTATCTGTTCGAGGCAGGGGTCCGAACAAGTCAAAAGAGATGATCTCAAATCTCTGGTTACTGGGAGTAGTCTGTAATAAACCAGCAGGCTTTTGGTTTGATGGTTTATATTTCTGACAATCCAGGCAATTTTCTATGTATACTTCTATCTGTTTTCTCATACCCTGCCAGTAGTATCGGCGCGAAATTCGATCCAGCGTTTTGTCTACGCCATAATGACCAGCCATGGCTTCGTCATGATATACAGAGATCACTTTGCGTTGTTCATGCTTAGGTACTACTAACTGAGGTTTCTCGGTGTTTTCAGCATAATAGCGGTATAGTATCCCTTTGTCCATAACATAACCTTTCTGACTCCAGTATCTCACTTTTTCTTCTTCTTTTCCTTCTAAGCATTGAACTATCTTAAACAAGTCTTCATCTTTGACCTGCTCTTCTCTTATTTCCTTTTTACTCTTTCTCGGCATATCAATGACAACTGTGCAGATTCCGCAATCTTTTTCTGTGTCGGGTTCACAACTTGGGCGTGATAAGGCATCGGCCACAACATTGGTTCGGCCTGGTATATATTTAATCGTAATATCATACGGTTGCAACTGGAGTGCCCATCGCGCCAACCGGCCAGTTGGTGACTTCAATGTCATAAGCCACTTTAGGGCCTGATGGTCACATAGGACAGTAATCTTGGTTCCCTCTATGTAACTTCTAAATTTGTTAACGGCCCAAACCACTGCTAACGCCTCTCGCTCGGTCGTGGAATAATTCCTTTCAGGCTTAGTTAGCAGACGGCTAGCGAACTCAACTGGGTGTTCATTCTCACCCTCCCCCTGCACGAGAACAGCTCCGATGGCGAAGTTGCTGGCGTCCGTCTTGATGATAAACGGTCTCGTCTCATCCGCTTGGGCGAGCACAGGGGTGGTGGTAAGGAGCTTTTTTAACTCTTCAAATGCAACAGATTGTTCCTTAGCCCATTTCCACTCTGCACCTTTCTTAGTTGGCCGCGTGAGGGGCTCAGCGACTTCAGCGAAATTGGGCATAAACCTTCTATACCAGGAACACATTTGTATGAAGGACATCAAGTGTTTCAGATTTCGAGGTTGCGGCATGTCTACTATAGCGCTAACTTTATCACTATCAACCTCCAAGCCATTCGGCACAATGTAATGTCCTAGGTACTTAACACGTGAGCAGCAGAATTTGCTCTTATCTTTGTTGACGGTGAGATTGTATTCTCTGAGTCGATTGAATACGTCTTGCAGATCTGTTAAATGCTGCTCGAATGTGGACGACATTATTATCACGTCATCCAAGTAAACAAGGATTTTTATGTGACTGAGGGATACCCGAAATCTGTCCATCATTCGTTGGAAGGTAGCCGGAGCATTCCGTAATCCAAAGGGCATTCTCTTGAACTTGTACATTCCAAACGGTGTCACAAATGCTGTTTTGCTTTGATCTTCCTTTTTAACTTGGATCTGCCAGTAACCAGCGCGTAGGTCAATAACACTCATGCAGGGTAACGGTTTTGCGTGATGTAGCAAATCGTCAATCCTCGGAAGTGGGTACGCATCTGGTGTAGTGATAGAATTGAGCTGGCGATAATCGATGCAAACTCTCTGCTCACCATTCTTCTTAGGGACCATAATGACAGGAGCCGACCAGGGAGACGAACAGGGCTCAATAATATCTTCTTGCAGCATTTTTTCGATTTCCTTTCTCAGAATGGCACTTTTCATCGGTGACATTCTATATGGAGGGACTGAGAGTGGATCATGGTTTCCAGTATCGATGCTGTGCTCGGTCACGGTTGCTGGCTTCCCATTGGGTTTGAACACGTCTTCGTTCTTGGCAAGAAAACTTTCTAGACGTTCTATATTTATGGAGAATATCTCGGTTTCGGGTTCGGGTTCGTCGTCATAGTCTCTCAAGCTTTCCACAGCATCTTCATACAGAGCATCTAGTACGGGAGAATAACCATCAAAAAGTTCAGAGTGTTTCCTCTTCAGAGGGCTGAGTGTCAGAGGGATGAGCGGACCGTAAGGTTGGTCCGACAGTGTACTTGTCTGACTGCCTTCAGGGAGCGAAGGCGAAGTTACTAGGTCCATTCGGACAGAAGACACCGTGACATTAGGGTAGTTCAGAAAACTCTCTTTGTAGAGTTCGAAGATGTTGTCTGGCTCTTCCAAAAACCACCATGTGAACTGGGGTAAATCAAGCACTATGTGCGCGTCTTGGATAAAGCCTACTCCCAATAGTGTTCGATTTTCACGTGACTCGGGGAGCACGAGAAAGGTTGTCAGTACAGTGCGTCCATTAACTTTCACGGGCACTTTTGTAATCATGACATTTTGCTTCTTAGGTATACCATCAGCCAGGGTCACTCCAACATCCACAGCAGTAAAGTGGTAACCTTTACTTTTAAGACAGCAGTATAATTCGTACGAGGCGATGCTGCTTTTGGCGCACGTATCAATAAAGGCTATACCTTTTGTTCCATCAACTTCAATGGGTATGACGGGCCTATCTCTGGCATCTGTGGTAGTACCTATAGCGCAAAATCCGATGTCCGTGCTTTTTGTAGCCATTGGTGATTTCCCTTTGTGGCAGGTGGTACAATTGCTTCGAACAACACCTGGAGTGCCACAACCGTAGCAGCTAAATTTGGGCGCTGAAGGCGATGGCGCTTGCGTGGTCGCCGCTTCGGTCGAGGACCCACTCGACTTCGCACGATTCGTTTCAGTTGCATTGAGTTTATCCTTTCTTTGCTTAATGCGACAATTTTCTATATCGTGCCCACTATACTTGCAGTATTTGCACCGCTTTTTCCCGCGTTGGGGTTGTCTACCTGCCCCTTCACTTGGTGCCTCTTCGGTAGGTGCGTTCTCGTCTTTCTTTTGTTCAGAGAGAAGTCGTTCGGTCGCGCGAGCCTCTTTGAGCAGATCGTCGAAATTATTGACGCCGGAACGAGGGACCTTGTCTCGAATCTTCAGTGACAGAAGCCCGTAGATCATGTCGAGCTGTTGGGTCTCTGGATGGCTTGGTTCCGGGAGCTGGCTGAAGAGCAACCGCTTGTGGCGTACGAAATCCTCCGTGCTTTCATCGGGACCTTGATTTTTTTGGCACAACTCGGTATAAATAAGGTAGGCTTCATTTTTGGGTGCAAAATTATCCCGTAGGCGTTTTTCAAATTCCTCCCAACTTTGTACTGTTGCCTTGGCTCCCTGCCACCAGACACCTGCATCCTCTTTTAGTAGCAGAGGGATTTGGTCCAAGGCTGCCTGATCATTGATGTTTTCGGCACGTTTGAAAATATTAATAGCGGACAGGAAGGCTTCTACGACTTCTGAACCTTTATTGCCATTGTATGAGTACTTGCAGGTAGTGAAGCTGCCTTGCGTCGGTTTTGGCTGTGACGTTGCGGTACTAATCTTAGCAAGCAATCGTTCGAATTGTTCGTTACTAAGTTGGACTGACATCTTCGGATTGTTTTTACTTTTTGTAGTAGTTAGTCTTCCGTATTTAGTAACAATATAACCAGGATTCTGTTTCCGCGTTGCCTTTTGCCTGTGTTCCGCTTCGTCGCAGACTTCCTCGTCGTTCTTCATAAGTTGCCTGCAGTCGCGTCGGACCGGCCACCAGTTGGAGCGCCAAATTTGTAGAGTGGGGTTTCTCAGGCGATGAAGAAAAGAGGAGGAGCTTGACAAGAAAACGTATATATTTTCACTATTACAGTTTGTGACAGTAGATACACTTAAACCTAGCGTAAAATTCTGTCCCAGCAGATGTGGATGCAGAATTTATAGGTACTACTGAAACTGGCGTTGAACTCTGTCCCAGCAGGTGTGGATGCAGAGTTCGTTGCTCGTTTGAGTACCGGGCGAAGGGTGATTTATCAAACATAAGCTGGCCGATATATTCCCGGCCCCGCGGTATGGAGTAGCGCGAAGTAACATCCTACTAGCGCCATCTAGTTTTCAGGTCGAGAACTAAAATGGGTGTTATAATTCTAAATTATCAAAAATTCCAGGGGCTAACTGAAATGTTTTCCAAAAGTCACAGCCAAAAATAACATCCGCTATTATAGAGGGTACTACAAAAAATTTTATTATGTGAGTTACGGAATTATAAGTAATCGGAATAAACATATAACCCATGCAATCAAGTTTGTCTCCATTTGCCACTGAAAATGTGGTATCAATACTGCTATGCAATTTATAACCGAATCTCAAAAAAACCTTGTGCGCCTGGTTACCCAAAATTGACGCGCAAGCACCGGAATCTAGTAAACCTGTAATCTCAAAACCGTCAACAAAAACCTTTAAATGTGGCCTAAAGTCTCGTTTATCCACTGAATACAGAACTGTGTCAGGTAAAAGGGATGTTTTGTTGTTAATGACCAAGTTCTTTACTTGTGTCTCTGCACAGTTCTTACTAATTAGTTTTTTTGAATTTTTGTCCGGAGCGGGTTTACTAGTCGCCTTTTTACTACAACTTGGACATGTCTTTACTGTAAAGTTCTGACGTCCACACGAAAAACATCTAATAAATTTCGGAACTGTCCTGCAAAATTTAAAGGAATGGTTACCCTTGCCGCACTTGTAACATAGTTGTTTATTTGTTTTCGTAAAATCAGTGCCTTTACTTGTATCAACCTTAGGTGCAGGTGTGACTGAAAGTGTGTTTATCTGTTTTGTCACTTGTTTGTAAGCAAACTCTGAACTTAAAGTTGCCTTACTGTTAGTAGGCTCAGAAAATAAGGCGGAACGCTGCCTCGCAGCCTCTAGTTTGCGACACTTTTCCTTCAACATTGCGACGGACTTAATGTCAACAAGAGCTAATTGTTCTGAGTAAAAAGGGCGAATATTATGTAATAAAATTTGTAACTTTTGTTCTTCGGAAAGTGGTGTTGACAACCTTGAAAACATGCCAAACATTACAGCGAAATAGATAGACACAGGTTCTTCAGAGCCTTGTGTTCTTGCTCGAATTTCACCTAGCAACCTGTAGTCATAATCTACTGCATCAAATTCCTCTAAAAATAAAGTTTTCAATTCTGACCAAGACGAAACTTGACATTTGTTGCCTCTGTACCATAACAATGCTCGGCCTGTAAAAAGATGAAATGCAGAAACAAATAATTTTCCATCTGAAACGCCATAAGATCTTTTATATTCCTCAACGCGTTCGATGAAACTGCGCGGATCACCCTGTCCGTTGAAATTTAACTTCCACTTGGCCACATTTTTATCACCAGTGCAGTCAACGGCGGTACTCTCGGAATCCAGTGATTCGTCGTGAGACGACTCATTGTCAGCATCTAATCTGGAAATCAAACTCTGCAACTTTGTATGTAATTCACTCTTCCTACTTATTAAGCTGAGTTCGGAACACTGTATTCTCAAAATTCTAAAGTACAAATGTGAAGCTAAAGCTTTAGACCTACAGAGGGCATGTCTATCTTTAGTGTCAGAACACTTTTTTAATAAATCTTCTAAGTCTTGAAGTTTTTTAGTAATAACCCCTAACTCACTTTCAGAAGAGAAATCTGTCTCTAAAATTGATTCAGAAGGAATTTCCTGAATTAATTGTTTTAACTGTTTCTTTAAACCTAGCACTGTAGGTGCTGGAGTTTCGGAACGAATGGATACCTCATAACACAATTCGTCCTTCAAAAGTGAATGAAACTGGGCAAAAGTCTGTTCCATTGTGTTAAGTCAAAACACATTTAACAAAATATCGAGCTTGTGTAACTGTCTATGTTTAGCCTTATACCAATTGGTTAAACACAAACACAAAAGAAGTTATTTAAACTATTAAATATACACAAGCAAAATACACAACAAAAACAATATTCTTAAGTCTATCCTAACTATTTTATCAATTATGTTCCTATTCCAAAATATTGTTAATAATACAAGCACATATTATTACTATAGTAAACAAAATATAACAAAATAAAACTTCCCAAAATTGAATAAATGATTGTAAGGTGCAGTATCACCTTTATGAGTACACAGTGTGTTACAACCTTTACAATTACAAAAGTAAACAGGCAACAAAGTTGCAATGAACTCTGACTAGCATATTATCTTTCAAAAAAACAAAGAGATTGTGCAATGGTTTGATGGCTGTTACTTTACACTTTTAACACATAACCTAAAATACAACAAAATCTGTTTCTAAATGTCACTTTAAACTACCAGCATTCAATTAAACTTAACATGTTTTGTGTGTGAAGTAGCTTTTATCATAACCTTAACACAGCTCTAAACAAAATTTCAACAAAATAATGAAGTATCAAGTCACTGAAAAAAAATTGTTCATAACTTCCTACTTGAACTTAATGTAATCTCTGAATATAGTTTATATATTTAGTTTCACAAGTTGTAACTCTTAGTATTTATAAATGTATGTGTGTAACTAGTTAACAGGACATAGCGTTTCAAAACTTTAATTATACTAAGTTACCGGAATTTTCAAACATAAGATGTACTTACTATTGAAAGCAATACCCAACAACAACTCAGTTAAGCAATGTTTATTACTAAACTGAAGGCAAACATTCACTTATACACCTCCAAGGTAAGTCAAATAACATAATTGAACGGCATAAGCACCATTTATAATGTGTTAATTAAATAAGAAACAACCACTGTTGGACTATACTCAGAAAATTACTTAAACTATCAAACAAAATTTCTAACTATTAGTTATTATTTAGTTAGTTAACCATAAAAAAAAAACAGCTTAGAGCTCTTTGCAATGTGTCACCACTTAGAAAATTGTACAATCAGCGGAGTACATTTCATAAAATTCACAAAATTTCTCAAAATATACTGAAATAACTATATAAAAAAACGTTCGGGCGCCATTTTGTAAGGGTGGTAAATTGTGCGGAATAGAAATATACCCGGATACGGAATAATCTACCACCTTACAAAGATTAGAGGAAAAAAAAAAAAATTTTAATTTACTTTACTTGATCTATCTACCTAGTAAAGAATAGAAGCTAGCCGTCGACTCCCTTGTAATGTATATGAGGTGTTATAAATGAAATTTGCTAGATGTTAGGCAAAATTGTTTTTAATGTAACTTTTACCGGGGTCGCTTAATACATAGTGATGGCTAATAATGCTTAGTTATTCTAGCTTAATGCCAAGACTTAATTTAGATACATTAGAATGCCTTAGGTAGATAGTACATAAAATCTATGTTTTAAATTTAAGATGCCATTGGCATGGAATAGACAATGACACAGTAAAATTCATAAAATTGTTTCAAAATAAAAGCTCAGAAGTAAAGACAGGGTTCTTACTGTACACATACACTAAGAAGGTTCACTAAACTGTTGCAGGATACAAACATTTGCTTACTTGTAGGTGCGAAGACTGCAAGGTAGCTGGACGGCATCGGCCAAGATCCAAAACTCAATTTATTTGATTCTTCACAACCGAAATGTTTCATTACAAAGATTTTCACCAAGTCTTATCCATAGCAATTAAGTTGTCAACGTGAATGTGCAAAAGAAATAAATACGAAAACCGAAAACGCAAACGGAAAACTAAAACGGAAAACTGAAGCTAAACGTAAAACGTAAACGTAAAAAACGTAATCCCTGTAACAAAGAAAAACAAGATTATAATTTGTGCTGTGTGAAAATTTCGACACGTGGAATTTTCCCGATCAAACACAACTCACCTATTGAACTCCTGGCCACCAATGGTTTTCAGAAGTCCACCCACAACCCATTATCCTCATTTATTTGGGAAGATAAAATAACTGGAACTGGAATGAAATCATAAAATTAGGATTTTCTCTAACCAAACCGCCATTTTGTCGAATCCACATTCCTTGATTTTTCACTCACCATAATTGATGAAACATTGAAATACGTTAGGATGACTAAATTTTATACTATTGTATTTTCCCAGGCGAAGCCATGGGCGAAAAGAAGTGAGATTTTCCTGGAACGAAAAAAATTCGTCTTCACATGTTGACTCCAGGAAAATTCTAAATCTCACCTATCGGTGTTGCCAGACGCAACCCGAGTGTTGCCGCTCTCAGTTAGTTTGATCATGAAGCCAATTCATTTTTGAATATTTGCGGAACCTAAGGATATATTATAAGAACCGTTTTGTTAATGACTTAACAATAAACAAATGATATTATGGTTTTATTTAATTATTTTGTTTTATTTTTACGACAATTGACAACGAAGCAAACGCCATCTATTGTGGCTCGAATGAACTCTGAACAATCGACCCACGCGTAGTTCTGCACCTTGATGCTAGGTGGCACCAACATACTTTGAACAAAATAGATTTTAATTAAAAGCGAAACGCTAATTAGTAGTTCAAAATTTACAACGTCACAGTTGCAACAAGAATAGCACAAATTCAGTGAATCACAACAATTGAGATTGTAATACCTAATGATTGATGCAGTTTTCCCGCAATCAAGCAGCTGCAACGGATTTAAATGTATGGGATATCGTTCTAGAATTCGTACATCACCCCGAGTGACACTTGTAGAGTTTAGATTTATATTCAGTGGGCCAAACAGAAAAGAAAAAAAGTATTTTGATCAGAAGTGTACATTTTGTGGCAGATGGTAGTGTAGAAGGAGATTGCAGATTTGTAGAGCACTGTCTCTGTCGTTGAGACCGACAAAACTTCATATAGGTATGAGTGACAGAGACAACGCTCTACAAAGCCGAAATGTCATTCTAAAGGACGATGTACATGTTTTAAAAAACTTAAAATTATAAATTAATTGTTTTTTAGCTTTCAGTACATCATCTCCAACATTATTATGTTTCTTTACAATAAATTTTACTTAAAACATTAAAAAAAACTTTAACTTATTTTATACTAGGTACATAATTTCAAGGTTTGGTTAAAGTTTTGTAGCTCGGGAACACCATGTGTTTGGGAGAAGAGAAAGATATCAAAAAAAATAAGTTCCAAAAGGCCAAATGTCGTTGCTAGACAACTCACTTCAGTTTTGGTACCAACTCTATTGTCCTTTGTACTTTTTGATAAAATATTAATTTGAATAACCAAGCATATATCTAAGGCATTTATAAGTTTTCTAGCAATCAGGTTGCGAGTCGTGTATTTACATAAATAATAAAAAAACGTCGTAACTTGGTGAGGGGAGCCGGCCGGTTGTTATCGTGTCTTTCGACTATTAACTTATGAAAATAAGCTACAATAACACTATGTTTATTTTGCGTTATGCCTCTGCTTGCTGGGAAATGTGCGACGGACGAAGGATTGAGACTGCGGCTCCCAAAGTTCCGGCTGACCAGATATTATCAACTTATAGAGACACCCGGCCGCGGCCGGTGGATTTAGGTTTTTAAATCCCGCAGGAACTCTTTGATTTTCTGGGATAAAAAGTAGCCTATGCCTTTAACAATATACATGCATAAATCATGCCGATCCGTTGTAGCGTGTTTGAACCAATAAACCATCAAACAAACAAACTATTATAACAAAAGAATATACTGATGAAAAAAATGTCATAAAAATGAATATAATATGGCACTTCTTTTATTTAAAACAATAGTAGAATCTATGACAGACTCAGTTACCTATTTGTTTTTTGAGTAGACATGTTTTTCATGCAATCATATTCATTATTTTTTTGCAAATTATTTGCATAATATTATAGAATAAGTAATATATAAAAACATGTGATTCCTTCGCTCTCTGTTGGAAGGGTAAGTAAGTAGTTATTACGAATCAGTTAATTCACTTGGCCTTTAAAAACTCTTTGTTAAAGTTTTTTGAATTAAAACTTGTCTATTCGATTTCTATATTTTCTATTTCTCTGTGTAAGTATAAGTAATTTATTATTGTACTAGCTGATGTCCGCGACTTATTCCGCGTGGATTTACATTTTTCAAAATCCCGCGCAAAATCTTTGATTTTCAGGGATGAAAAGTAGCCTATGTGTTAATCCAGGGTATAATCTATCTTCATTCCAAATTTCATCCAAATCCGTTCAGCCGTTTTTGCGTGATTGAGTAACAAACATCCAAACATCCACACTTTCACATTTATAATATTAGTAGGATTTAGCTATCAACTACAGTAGGTAATTTATGTTAGGAAGAACTTAAAATTTTGGTACTCTATACTTTGAGAAGCACAGGTCAGTTTTTCAAATAAGAAATATGACAGGCGACGAGCTGGGCAGGGCGGCAGCGGCTAAGGGTCAGAGCACACCGGCGGCGCCGCGCCTCGGACATCGCATGACGCGTGTTGTCACTATAAACAAGATGAAAACCGTTCCTCAAAGATAACACGCCATTACACGGGAAAGCGTTCAGTTTTGCTTATTTAGATTTTATTTTAGATATATTTTTACGGGTCTCCTTTGAAATTGAGGTTAGGTAACTTGACGATGCCAACAAATCTGATTTGTTATTTATAGTGGGGTAATAAAATTGTTCGGGTACGTCTTCTAATGAACGAAACGACTGACTGACAGATCTGTCAACGCACAGCTCAAACCACTGTACGGATGTAACTGAAATTTGGCAAGCAGTTAGCTGTTATGATGAAGCCATCCGCTAAGAAAGGATTTTTGAAAATTTAACCCCTGAGTGGTTTAAAGGGGTATAATAGGGGTTTAAAATTTGTGCAGCCCACGCGGACGAAGTCGCGAGCCTAAGCTAGTGCCAAATAAATTGTAAATAACAACAAAGTATACCTATATCACAGCTATTGTAGGTAGGTATATAAGTACCTACATGGTAGGTACAAAATAAGAGGATTGATCCACGATGGTTCAAAACACAAAGCGATGTCGCTCTATCTACTAATCGTGAATAAGCATGTCTTTTGTATAAGTTAACTAGCGACCCGCCCCAGCTTCGCATGGGTGCAATGTAGATAGGCGCACGCCTCGGAAACGCTCAAATGAGAGGATTTTTTCCGACCTGATTCACATTAGTTCAATTTCCTAAGGGATCTCTAACTTTTTGAGAATTAAACTATACCTATAAACCTTCCTCTTGAATCACTCTATCTATTGGTGAAAAATCCGTTGCGTAGTTTAAAAGATCTACGCGTTCATACATACAGACAGCGGGAAGCGACTTTATTTTATACTATGTAGAGATATCTATGATACCCGAATACATTAAAAAATCTTGAAGACAGACAGTCAACATTGTTGCATGATGAAAGTTCAATAAACAAGCCACCGTCACCCCGCACAATAAATATGAATGTCTCAACTCTCAGCGGGTATGAATTACATGCAATCGAACCGACTTGCACCCCAAAGCCTGACAAATAAACATTACATTTCCAAGGAAGCACTCAAAAATGCCCCGACAAGAGCCCCGTGAAACGAGACCCACCTCATAAAACACGTGAAACAATATCAAGAACGCACCATGCCACTACAATCTTACCTATTCACCCACAACCCCCTTATTGTTATTTGCCGCAGAGTCCAATTTTTCAGGAATTACTACAGGATTATCGTGGTAAGTATTCGGCTTTTCCTGAGCCATAAAAGTATATTGTGCGTTTGTAAACGTAGGCGGCTGTTTGTCACCATTTGCATATAGATTCTAGCGATGGCAATTATTGCTACTTTTCATCATTTTCATTTTTTTCACAGTGAATTCAACGGCGAGTTTCGTACTTAAAATTGTGTTTTTTTTTTTCAATATTCGTACTTAAAATAGTTAGCTACTTTAAATTTAACTAGGAATTATGATCACGATCCATAGCGCTGATATATTTTCACAGATGTTATTTTTTTACAGAAAGTGAATTTTTGCAATTATAATAATATGATCGTAATTGTGAAAATTAGCTTTTCTTGTAAGAATTGTTTACTACACGTTTTTTACGGGAATAATTAAATAATTTTCAGACTTTGTGATTTCAAATTTCTCTAGACAAGCATGCTCCATCATAAATACTGCATCATCAGTTGCCAGCAGGTCTGATTGCAGCCAAGCGCTAGTCAATAATTTAAAAAAAAACTTCGTGATTTTCACAGGCTACTTTAAGTAAAGTAGCAAATCATATGAAATGAATCATATGAAAATCCTTTATGTGTGATTTTTCACATGCTATCAGTGAAATTGTCCATCTCTATTCCAAGTGGAGGTTAGGCGAAGATTTGGAACCCACACTGATAATAAGGGTCTATAGCTTTCGATTCAGTGCACGCAGGTGATTTCGAGAAAAACATGTCTATTCCGAATGTTTTGTTGTTGAAACTTCCAATAATAAACTGATAATTTGTAAGTGGTAGTATTTATCCTAAGCGGTGATGGTAAAACATCAGAGTCCTAGTCGGCGGGTTCAGGGTTCGATTCCGGGCACGCAATTCTAACTTTTCGGCGTTATGTGCATTTTTAACAACATCCGGTTATTCAAGGGGCGGACCAACAAATTCCTAAAAGGCCGGCAACGCATCGGCAGTTCCTCTGGTGCTGCAAATGTTCATGGGCGGCGGTAATCACTTAACATCAGGTGACCCGCCTGCTCGTTTGCTCGCTATCTCTATAAAAAAAAATAAGTGACTCACTTATTTTTTTTTTCACTTATTTTTTTTTTATAGAGATAGCGAGCAAACGAGCAGGTGGGTCACCTGATGTTAAGTGATTACCGCCGCCCATGAACATTTGCAGCACCAGAGGAACCGGCAATGCGTTGCCGGCCTTTCAGTAATTTGTCGGTGCGCCCCTTGAGTAGTCCCATGTTGTAATCTAGTGGGAACACCGCCGACCACTATCAACGCACATTTCAAACTATTGGACGCATCGAGTTGACATTTGACATGCAGATAGCTATTATGGCGTAGACATCCGCTAAGAAAGGATTTTTGAACATTCAACCCCTAATGGGGTGAATGAAGTAGGGATTTAAATGTGGTCCACGCGGACGAAGTGGCGGGTTAAAGCTAGTCTAATATTTGTTGGCAGAGCAGACACGGGCCGTCCCGTGCTCGTAACCATTATCTCTGTAAAGGACATCATAATCCTGATTTGCGTTCGCTTCAGTAAAAAACATTTGATTAATCCATTGATATACAAAATCCAAGATATACCTACTTACATGGAGTAGAATAACAAAAATGTGGTTAGCTCTAAATTTCATCAGAATTTGTTATACGTTAAATAGAACGGTTGTGATAAGGTACCTAGCAGACAGACAGAGAGAAAGAAATACAGGCAGATAGACAGACGTAGGTACTTTTGCATTTATAACAATAGGGAATAGTGACCTAGTGATTTAGAGGGCTTCGCGTGGCAAAAATATTCAGCGAAATTCATTCTGTCAGCGCTGTATCTTGTGAACTGAATTTTTTTTAAGGGGGAGAACTGAAATTTTCACACAATGTGTATTTCTATTGCCGCTATAACAACAAATACCTACTAAAAATTTCAAAATTGCTGTCATGAATATTTAAAAAAAAATCAAAGTGTTATTTCTTGTATTATTTCTTGTGTTACTTCGTGTTATTCTGGTACGGAATCCTTCCTATGCGAGTCCGACTCGCATTTGACCGATTTTTGTTTTATACAAAAAATCGGTCAAGTGCGAGTCGAACTGCAGCACTGTTGATTCGTTGGATGAATGAGATGAGAATGAATATTTTTTAACTCCGTATCCTTGATTTGTTATGACAATGTTTTAGGCTTACCATTGGGCTTGATTAGCATACACTATAGAAGTAGGTACATATACAAGCTGTATATTTATCGGCTATTTCTATAATTTTGTGATCCCCGTTACGGCGGCGGATCGCTGAAGGCGGGACGTGCGTCGCGTACAGCCAGCCTTTTTAGCTGTACCAAGGACTTTTGCTGCACAGGGACGTAATATGAGAAAAAATTTTACAAAAAAAATAAAAACCGACTTCGTTACACAAACACTAAAAATTGAAAAATAATTTAATTTATTACCGAATATATTATGTATACAAGAGTTAATATAGTTCCATAATAATACTTTTTGGTGCCGGTGCCAATTAGCTTTAGCTGCGCGAATCGTCTAGACTTCATATTTTTATGGGACTCCACAATGGCACCTCATTGGCACCGACCCCAAAAAATATTATTATGGAACTATATTAACTCTTGTATACATAATATATTCGGTAATAAATTAAATTATTTTTCAATTTTTAGTGTTTGTGTAACGAAGTCGGTTTTTATTTTTTTTGTAAAAATTTTTTATTTCACAATTTTTAGTGGCCCCATGGAATTATGCTATGACTGGTTAAAAATCTACTGTTTACTAAGCTATTACACTGATCGCGAGCAATTTACTCTTATCCGTTGAGGAGTTCCAGTATCTATCTTCGAAGATGTTCATCAGATCTTCACAAAATTGAAATGGGACCAACTTTGAAGTATACCCTTTCAAACAAAAAAAGAATTTTCAAAATCGGTCCAGGCGTTTTCGAGTAATCGGGGAACATACATAAAAAATAAAAAAATAAAAAAAAAATAAAAAAAAGATTCCGACGAATTGAGAACCTCCTCCTTTTTTTGAAGTCGGTTAAAAAGAATGATACGCCTAAAAAATACTACCATTAAAACAACTGTTTCCATTAAATAATTTTGGCACTTTTACATAGTACCTACTAGCTTATGCTCACAACTTCGTACGCAGTACGCGTGGACTACACAAATAAACCCGTATTTCACCCCCTTAGGGGTTGAATTTTAAAAAAATATTTTCTTAGCGAATGCCTTTGTCATAATAGCTATATGCATGCCAAATTTCAGCCCGATCCATCCAGTAGTTTAAGCTGTGCGATGATAGATCAGTCAGTCAGTCACCTTTTCCTTTTATATATTATATTTAGATTAGATAAAAATATTGTTCTCATGTTAAAAGCCCTGGCCACTGATGTCGTTTTGTTCGTGTTCTATCATCTATACCTACTATTCTATATCATTGGGTATATCATTCCCGTATCAGTACCCTTATCAGTACCCTTATTATAAATGCGAAAGTGTGTTTGTTTGTTGGTTTATTGGTTTGTTGGTTTGTCCTTCAATCACGTCGCAACGGAGCAACGGATTGACATGATTTTTCGTATGGGTATAGTCAAAGACCTGGAGAGTGACATAGATTACTTTTTATCCCGGAAAATCAAAGAGTTCCCACGGGATTTTTAAAAACCTAAATCCACGCGAACGAAGTCGCGGGCATCAGCTAGTTTTTTCCATAAACATGCCTATCTCTAAGTACGTCCCTGTATCCAGCACCTCTCCTTTTCATTTCATCCCATTCATTCCTCGGGATAAACTCTAATGAATATCTCTGAAACCTCTCGCGTGATACAATAGTTTTTTCCCTCCCTCCTTACTCCCGCCGATTACTGGGAGTGTTCTGTGTTGTAAATAAAGATACTGCGAGAGGGCTGATTAACATTTCTCAAGCTACATTTATGCTAAATTGCCTCTTTGAGTTGTTTGATGAATCCAAATGTTTTCATTTTGTTTAGGCTCTATTGATTGATCAGCTAGTGTGATAGCCTAGTGGTTAAGACTTCCGCCTTCTTTTCGGGAGGTCGGGGGTTCGATCCCGGGCACGCACTGCCTACTAACTTTTCGGAGTTAAGTGCGTTTTTAAAACAATTAAAATTTAAATATCACTTGCTTTAACGTTGAAGGAAAACATCGTGAGGAAACCTGCATGTCTAAGAGTTCTCCATGTTCTTAAAGGTGTGTGAAGTCTGCCAATCCACATTGGGCCACTGTGGCAGACTATGGCCTAAACCCTTCTTACTTTGAGAGGAGACCCTTGCTCATAGTGGGCTGGTAATGGTTGATGATGATGATCAGAGAAAGAGCTGCGTGCCCGGCATAGAACCCCCGACCTCCGATTAGGTTCGTCCGCCTGGACGTCTTTACCACTAGGCTATCACAGTTTAGTAGTCCTTTCTCTGACGTCGATCGCGTAATACGTTGGTAGGTATCTCTTATTTTGGTTCGACCATCTAAATTCTAAACCACTTACAGTACCCGACCAAAAGTGATGAACATCGGCCTATAGAATGATATTTCGTCTATGTAGAGTGTTATCTCTGTGGTTATCTCTATCACTCACATCCATATGACGCTTTGCCGGTCTCAACGACCGAGACAGTGGTCTGCAAATCTGCTGTCTCCTTCTAAAGATCGAAGTTCATCACTTTTGGCTGCGTACTGTAACTGTCATCGCAAACCTATCAGTAGAGTTGAATAGCAAAAGGATTTAGCCTCAATTAGCCCGTCTGCCAGCAATGGGATAATTGTACGTCTGAGATTAGCCGCACCGACACTGATGCAACGGTACAAGAATGTGACTGACTGACTAAACAAACTCATCAACAAATCATACTTGACCGTTTTTAATTGAAGCTTTAATTCGTAAAAAAAAAAACACGAACGCCCTGCCAAAAATGAACTATATAGTTGGGTCATTATGAACGTGCGAACTGAGTCATAAGTCATTACGATCATAGGGTAGTGAGAATGCCGCAGAAGTCGTTATCGATAAAGGGATGCCATTCGGACGCAGGTAGCTGATTTTGTATTGTTACCTGTTATCGACTATCGACAAATCGATCGGCTATCGTCATCGTCATCAACAGATAGACTGCTGGACATAGATTTTTTGTAGGGACTGCAACGCGTCACGATCTTGCTACGCCGAATTTCGCGGGTTCCTGCGACTCGATTGATGTCATCTGTCCACCAAATGGGCGGGGGGAAGGGGTGGGGGCAGGGAGAGGGGGGGTCTGCCACTTAATGGGTCACTGTGGACAGATACCTATCTAGTGGAAGCTACTGAATTTAGGCGGTACAAGTCATGTGAAAATTGGACGTTAATTGGTTGGCACTTGGCAATGCTGACAACATTGGCGTTGACTTATTTCAATAGAAATGAGCAAATTCGCAAGAAATTGGCAAGAAAAATTATAACTAATTCGATACATTACCTTCTGGCCATGACAGTCTAAAAACTAATTCGCACCCCGAACAAGCAGTCATGTCCAATATTCATACCCACGGATGCACCTCGTGCCATACCTAAACGTACTGAGGCACAAAAGTTATCGAGCGTGGAGCTGCACCGACAGATCTCAGTTCGCGACTCACTGACTCACGACCCACGACTCACAGCCGACCTCTGTCTAATCATCGATACAGACCACGGCAAATGTAGACAGGAACACCAGCTTTTTAAAATATAAAGCCTCAATAGCTCAACCGGTATAGGAGTGGACTGAAAACCGAAAGGTCGACGGTTCAAATCCCGCCCGTTGCACTATTGTGTTTTTTTTTGTTTTGTTTATATACGTTTGTCTGGTGTTGTTCTGTTTTGTACTGTGCGCTATGGTCCCAAATAAAAGGTTATTTATTTATTTATTTATTTATTTACCTACTCCTAGCACAAGCCTGACGCTTAATTGGAGAGGAAAGGGGAATATTAGTCTTTAAAAAAAAAAAAAAAACTTAACCGTGAAATCAATCAAGTATAAATCATAGTAAGAAAATTGATTTAGGGAACTGTCAAAGTCCAGAATAATATTAGAGGAATTGTGGACACAGACCTTTGGGAACATCATGGAGAATTATCAGACATGCAAGTATATATAGTACGCGACAGGTCGAGATGGCAACCGATGTGAGGACCCCGGGCACACACCCGCACTGCCCCCACGGTAATTTGGTGCGTCACGTCACGCCTACTATATTATCTTCACGATCGATGTTTTACTTCACCGCTAAAGAAAGTGATAATCCTATTTAGTTGCTTAAAACGAAAAGCAAAGCAAGAGGTGCTTTTATCCCGGAAAGCCTCATCATGCAGACGAAGCAACACGTACCATCTAGTACCTACCTACTACAAAATAAAATTGGTTAGATATGAAAAATTAGAATTAACATATTTTTTATGTCGTCAATTCTAAATATTTCATAGGTGTAGTGCGAAACAGTGTCACCAACAGGCGAGTTTCGGAGTGGAAAGTGCAAACTGGGCGGATGTCGAGCGGATGTCGAGCGACTGTTTCGGACACTGCGACATCGCTGCGGGCAGTTACTGAGTTCTCTACTCGTAGACACAGTGTGCAAACTGACACTTTATACAGTGTCGTTAGACACAGCTGAAAGTGTTAAAGCGTATATAAAGGCAATTTGCAATTACTTCATCGTCACTTGCTTTATTGATGAAGGAAAACATTGTGAGGAAACCTGCACGTTTGAGAGGACTTCATAATGTTCTCAAAACTGTGTTTAGGCTGCTAATCCTCACTAGACCAGCGGACTGCGGCCTAAACCTTTCTCATGCTGGGAAGAGACATACGAAGAAACGTACGAAATCCTTCTCGTTCTTCTTCTCGACTTCAATTCAAGGCGCTTTAGGTTCATTTTACTTTGACGTTATTGTGTTTTGACTCCCTAATTCTAGCAACGTTTGGTGAGACGTAAAATCTTATACTAAGCGTACGTAACACTTCCTGAACAGCGCGACATACTCGTGCTAGTAAAGCTTTCGTCGCGTTCATAACAGCTGTCAGTCGCACCAATACGGGTCATCTATAATTTACTACTTTCTGTATTATTTTCATTTGAAAACCTAACTAGTTGTTAACGACCGAAATCAATGTATCGTAATCTGTCCAGAAACGTTTTTATTTGTCAAAAAAGACCATATACCTAATGCATAAATTTTAAGTTCTCACGTGCCATTTTAAATTTGTGTGTCAACTGATCAACTGTCATGTCCAAAGTACGATTTTTGTCCTTAATAAGTATATTATAGGTGAACTTTTGACATGACTAATTAAATAACACATTTTTAAAAATAATATTTAGGCGTACCTAATAATTAGGTATACATTTTATTTACAGAAAAAAATAGTAAGTAACTAATTATGATAAACAACGTACCTACTTAACTATAATACTAATGATAACTATTTCGGTGATAGCCCTAAAAAAAAATATTTTTAGACGTTCTAAGAACATAGCTTAAGGAGTAGGTACCAGATTCAAAAGTCATCACAAATCATAGCACTTATGAACCTGTCGTCGCGGATGTTGCGCGTATCACTCGCACTATTAGTTGCGCGCGCGCACTTTCGGCGGACATCTTTGTTTTTCACCTGGGAGCGATCCAAATTAAACTACACTTAACATTTATACTGACCGTGCAAATTGATATGAGTGACATGTTTATGACATTGTCTCTACTATCTACTAGTAGTTTATGCTCGTGACAATTCGTCGGGAGGACTACACAAATTTCAAACCCCTATTTCACCCCCTTAGGGGTTGAATTTTCAATAATCCTTTCTTAGCGGATGCCTACACCATAATAGCTATCTGCATACCAAATTTCAGCCCGATCCGTCCAGTAGTTTGAGCTGTGCGTTGATAGATCAGTCAGTCAGTCACCTTTCCTTTTATATATTTAGACTAGCTTATGCTTGCGACTTCGTCCGCGTGGACTACACAAACTTCAAACCCCTATTTCACCCCGTTAGGGGTTGAATTTTCAAAAATCCTTTCTTAGCGGATGCCTACGTCATCTGTCTGCATGCCAAATTTCAGCCCGATCCGTCCAGTAGTTTGAGCTGTGCGTTGATAGATCAGTCAGTCAGTCAGTCAGTCACCTTTCCTTTTATATATTTAGATTACTACTATTAGCTGTGATAGCCTAGTGGTTAGGACGTCCGCCTTCTAATCGGAGATCGGGGGTTCAATCCCGGGCACGCACCTTTAACTTTTCGGAGCTATGTGCGTTTTAATTAATTAAATATCACTTGCTTTAACGATGAAGGAAAACTTCGCGAGGAAACCTGCATACCTAAGAGTTCTCCATAATGTTCTGAAAGGTCCGTGAAGTCTGCCAATCCGCACATAGCCAGCGTGGTAGACTATGGCCAAACCGTTCTCACTCTGAGAGGAGACCCGCGCTTTGTAGAGAGCCGGTAACAGGGATCGAACCCCCCAACCTCCGATTAGGAGGCGGGCTTCCTAACCACTAGGCTATCACAGCTTGATGCACAGATAAATAACAACCTTAAAGTATGAGGCTTGTAGTACGAGTAAGTTTCGTCAATGTTCACACTCTGCCGAATTTCCCCGCATTTTCCCCGACATCCCCGTCGACGTGACTGACTGACTGCGTGACTCCGCAGTTCGCACAATAAACACGTCTCCGGCATCGTTAATCAACGACACTACACCTTGGCGGCCCGGTCGCACCATCCTAGTTCAATTCAATGACTTACCGACAGTCACTATACCCTATCCGTGGAATGAACTTAGAAGGCTCTTTACGTAATCCGATACAAAAACAGAGAGAGCGCTATAACTAACTTGTTTCATTCCGAGGATAGGGTATAGTACGGTTTTTAGGGTTCCGTACCTCACAAAAAAAGGAACCCTTATAGGATCATCTGTCTGTCTGTCTATCAATTTACAAACATAATAATTCATTTCTAAAATTGTACCTATATATACCTACCACAATATTTGTATACCGCTACTACTAATGTGTTGAACTACTATTATATATTCTGTGGTTGAACTTGTATAATAATTATCATCTTTTGTAACACACATTATGCAAATAAAGAAATTCTATTTCTATTTATCCGTCGTGTCTGTTAAGAAAACCTATAGGGTACTTCCCTTTGACCTAGAATCATGAAATTTGGCCGGTGGTGATTTTGATCATAATGATAATGACGTTTAAAAGAACTATCTTTAAAAGATAGTGGGAAGTAGGTTAATGAGGAAAACAGAGGACCGTGTTAGGTGGCGTGCTAGTCAGCAGTAGAAACATACATACTACATGCATACTAGTTAGGAAAATACTCTTAGAGTGCGTACATACACAAATCACTTTTAAGACAAAATCTCATAGACATGGTACACGAAACAAACATAAACTACAATTACCTAAAGCTAGAACTAATTGTGGGGTGAAAACTATACAGTTTGAGGGAGTGCTACTATAATATAATGACTTGCCGAACGACATATTTCACGAAAAATCTTATCCAAAATTTAAAGAACAATTAAAAAAATATTGTCAAACACTATAGTTTTAAAATATATATAAGTTTTATTATTGTATAAATTCACCGTATCTTAAATGATGTTTTCTTCTATATTCATATTTAAAATTGTTCTCATGTAAGTGAACTTTTGTTCTTTTTTGAGAAAATAAAGTCTTTAAACCTAAACTAACACGCTAATGATTGATTGGTTAACTTAACTCTTGGTTAATCCTTGATTAGTGGCACGGTTCGGCCAGCCTGTCCAAAACAATGCCTCACCTTGACACAACACAAGGTAGGAGAGAGCTCGCCCCTGGGGGGGTTGAGGGGAGGGGATAATTAATTACCGAAGAGTGGCAGGTGCACAATGACTGCCGCTGACAGTGACGCGGCGGCTTTTTATCTTATGTATGAAACTACGCACTTTATATACCGATACCTACTCGATAGATAATATTGTTTACAAGAAACATTGTTTAGAAGTTAGGCCGCGATTACACTTGTAAGTTTTACTCGGGTAAGTTTTCAACTTAAGTAAGTTGAGAATATAGGTACGATAGTGTTTACATTTTTAACGTCGTAAGTTAATTACGTAAGCACCTACGTTAGAAAAACTTACAGGTGTAATCAGTTGGATACTTAATTGACGACCTCCCTGGCGCAGTGGTAAGCACTGTAATCTTATTAGTGGGAGGTCCCGGGTTTGATTCCTGGCAGGGGATTGGAATTTTTTAATTTGTAAATTTCTGGTCTGGTCTGGTGGGAGGCTTCTGCCGTGGCTAGTTACCACCCTACCGGTAAAGCCGTGCCGCCAAGCAATTTAGCGTTACGGTACCATGCCGTGTAGAAAATAAAAGGGGTATGGGTTTAATAAAAACTGCCATACCCCTTCCAAGTTAGCCCGGTTCCCATCTTAGACTGCATCTAAGTCTAATCTAAGGGGGTAAAGGCACTATAGGTCATGGGTCCGCCACCGTCATAATATCATGGTCACATCTAATCTATTGTAGTTAGCCATAACTTTTCAATTTTCGTTTTCTACTTTTCATAACCATATATAAAACAGAATTGATTTATTTTCATCACATTTTGAACAATGAATTAATTCGGCACTCCAATAACGCTAAATCTGAACAGTCTTTTATATCCGTATTCAAATATGAATCCTAAAACCAATGCTACAGAGTACACAATTAAAATTATTCGCTTGATGTGCAGTAATTTGTGAATAAACAATCTGATATGAACTTTAAGTGTTTACTTTTAAATTTGTATATTGAAAATTATTAAGTGAATCGCCATTGACAAGCAATGATCATTTCGAATGGAAGATAATTCGACTGGTCACCTGGATTATACTGCAATGTAAAATAGACTGTAAAGTATTAATTCAGAGTATAAATTTGAATGTAGGCATTAAATTGAGTAGTGATTAAAAGCTTTGATTTGTAATAATTGGATTTTGAGTTTTAATGTGTTGAATTATGGTTGGTTTTGGTGTGTGAGTGTGTTGGTTTTGATAATGAGTCGGTTTTCACAGGTGCAACGGTGCGGATGGCGGGACAGGCAGATTTTGCATCCAATATGGCGGACTTTCCGTTTCCGATAGCGATTACGCGGTGACTTATGCGGTGTGGGTGTTGACAGATAGCACGGTATACATCGACTGTCGTGTATTGTATGTAATAACAATTAGCTATGTAGTAGCTATATAAATAGAATAATTTACGTCATCTAAATTATATATTACCTATATATATATTTATATATTTATTTATTCAAAAATGTTGTACAAGACAAAGACTCCTTAAAACTAGTACACATAAAAAAGGTAGAAACAATAAAAATATGAGAACCTGAAGGGGTGCTTTGGCGTCCGTGCTAGGTAAACCTGTGTTACGGGCGCCGCAGCCATCCCTTGGATCCATCGATTAATTAATTATTATTTATTATAATTGATTAATTAATTATTATTTATTATAATTAATTAAATACATTGTTACAAGTTCAACTTATCTCATTGATTACAAAAGTTCTCTAATGTTTTGATGTACCTTCCTAGGTAACAATGAGGTAAAACGTCTATAATCGTGTATCCTTTATCTTCATTAGTTGTAAAATCACTGAAAGTTTAAAAATAAGGAAATAAGCATAGAACATAAATTTTGTTTCAACTAAGTAAAGTATGAAAAGTGTGAGTACTTACCTAGCTACTAGAAAAATTAGATTCTGTATACCTACTTATTTATATTTTTTCAGTTAATAAAAGGCTTATTTATTTATTTATTTATTTTATGTAGTCAGTAGACAGTAGATACCTACTAGTGCCTAGTACTTATTTACCTACGTATACCCTACTTGTAAGTTGTGACGAAAATCTCGTTGATCTAGTTACCACTTATGGTTAGAATGTTCGACTGCAGATGACGAGGTCTTCAGGGTTCGATTCCCGAGTCACGCTGTCAGCCCAATAAATAGTATTTTCCTTCCCATCGCACTATGAAAGTGAGGGGCTTACGCACACACTTGTGCACTATAATATTGTCTCTTGCCCAGCGTGGTGGACTATGGCCAAACCCTTCTCATTCTGAGTGTACACCTGTACTGAGTAGTAGTGGGCCGTAGTTTAATTTAAACTTAATTTATCTACCCATCGCCGGCCCACTACTACCTACCTACCTACCTACTCACCACAGGTGTACACTCAGAATGAGAAGGGTTTGCCGTTTGGACATAGTCCACCACGCTGGGCAAGTGCGGAATTGGCAGACTTCACACACCTTTGAGAACATTATGGAGAAATCTCAGGCATGCAGGTTTCCTCACGATGTTTTCCTTCACCGTTAAAGCAAGTGATACCTATCTGTTATTTGCCTTAAACGCACATAACTCTAAAAGGTTAGAGGTGCGTGCCCGGGATCGAACCCCGAACCGCCCGACTTGAAGCGAAGACGCGTAATGTGGGTGCGGCCGGCGTCGGCCCGAGGTTGTGCAATTAAACCGTCTCACTTGCGAACTATGCGGATGAGCGCCGACCTTAACATTTGGGGCCCTTAGGTAGGCATAATATTTGTCATAGCGAGGAAACGAACAAGTGATTTCCTCATTCAAAGTTAGAGTCAAATAGTATCTACCCATTACAATAATACCCAATCTGAATACCTAAGGATTGGGTATTTTTGTATACACTTTCTGATGATCAATTTTTGAACTTGTAATAGGTAGGTACAATTGATGTAGTGGTGATAATAATTAATTAGGTACTCATACCCGCATAGCTTTACATTATCACCTACGTAAACTCGTATAGTGACTATAAAATAGTTTTCAGTGATTCATTCAGTTCCTATTCTAATCGCTGCACTAGTGGCCACAACGGGAGGCCTTCTCAAGATATTAAGTTTGTCAAGGTATTCGGCCGCGTCCCGACCCCCCAAGGGGCGCATGTAATGTTGCGAAGAGATATTTAGTTCGCAACTCCTAGGTATGTTAACTTTTGCAGTCTTTGACTAATGGCCGCTCCAGGGGGATCCTACACTACATTAAGGTTTAGGAAGATAGATTAAATGTTTATCCCACATACCTACCTCTATCTCCTCTAGTTTAAGTTTTTTTTATTCAGATACAAGTTAGCCCTTGACCGCGATCTCACCTGGTGGTAAGTGATGATGCAGTCTAAGATGGAAATGTGCTAACCTGGAAGGGGTATGACAGTTTTTCATTAAACCGACACCTATGACTCCTTTGGTTTCTATACGGCATCAAAAGTCAAAATTCATCATCATCATCATTGTCATCAACCCATTAAAATAAAATAAAATAAAATAAAAAATTAAATAAAATAAAAAATTAAATAAAATAAAAAATTAAATAAAATAAAATAAAAAATTACTAAGCACGGGTCCCTTCGTAGAAAGAGAAGGGTTAAGGTCAAAGTCTACCACGCTGGCAAGTGCAGATTGGCAGACATCACACACCTTCGGTTGACGTGCGGGTGTGCGGAGCGTCTCCCCGCCTCACACCCCAATTGCCTGTCGCGTACTATATGTGTGCCCAGATTTGAATCCCGGACCTTCCGAACAAGAGGCCGACGACTTAACCACTAAGCTATCACGGCTTTTGTAGCATATTCAGCCACGCAATATTCCCAATTGTCTTCAATCACAGAGATTCGCTTTTTCTGCCAAGTGCGACATAACTCGCTGCCAACTACAGTATTACAAGTTTAAACTTGTTCGTGTCAAGGATGCTGGGCTATTGAGAGAGATTAACTACGGGTAGATTGGTTTTGTTCACGAAATTGTGTTATTTGAACTGAGAAGAAAAACCAGCCAAGTGCGAGTCAGGCTCGCGCACTATAGTCGTATTTTTTCGACATTTTTGCACGATCATTCAAAAAGTATGATGCATAAAAATAAATAAAATCTGTTTTAGAATGTACAGGTGAAGACCTTTCATATGATACCCCACTTGATATAGTTATCTTACTTTGATAATTGAAAATACTAATTATTAGTTCATGACCACATTTTAATTTTTTTTGTGTGATGTGACCACAAATTCACGGTTTTTGGATTTTTGCCCTTACACCTGCTATAAGACCTACCTACGTGCCATATTTCATGATTCTAGGTCAACGGGAAGTACCCTGTAGGTTTCTTGACAGACAGACGGACAGACAGACAGACAAAAAAGTGATCCTATTAGAGTTCCGTTTTCACTTAAAGTGGCTATCACTTAAAATTGGCTAGGTAGGCCTGTAGGTACTGTTCTAATATCGCACTCTGTATTTTCATCTCGCTAATGATTTGATCCAACTCGGTTAAGCTTCGAGATGTCTTCTTGTCCAAAATTCCTCAGTGCTTGAAGACCAAAGTCTTCGAACAGTGCGTGTTGCCAGTGATGACATATGGATCCGAGACATTGAAATGAATGAAATGATTGAAATGAAATGATTTATTTGTTTTAAAAGGTCTTTTTAAAATCGTGCCAGGGACCCTGAAGCAAAACCTGTATCTCAGGGTCCCCGCTCTCCCTCCTCCATCATTAACAAATAAACACTTATATAAAACTAAATTTAGTGATATGATATGAATGACAAGACATGGTCGCTAACTATGGGCCTCATAAGAAAGCTCAGAGTCACTCAGCGGGCGATGGAGAGAGCTATGTGCGGAGTTTCTCTACGTAATCAAATCAGAAATGAGGAGATCCGTAGGAGAACTAGAGTAACCGACATAGCTCAACGGGTTGCGAAGCTGAAGTGGCAATGGGCAGGGCACATAGTTCGTACAACCGATAGACGTTGGGGTCCCAAGGTGCTAGAATGGCAACCTCGCACCGGAAGACGCAGCGTTGGAAGACCCCCCCACTAGGTGGACGGACGACATCAGACGAGTCGCAGGGAGCCGCTGGATGGCGGTGGCGTGTGGAAGTCCCTAAAAGAGACCTATATCCAGCAGTGGACGTCTATTGGTTGATGATGATTATGAATGATTTGAGCTATATATTCAGTGATCTTAGTTCTCCTGCGGATTTCGTCATTCCGGATCTATCCTTCAGGGAAACGCCTAACGTAGTTCACTCCACAACCCTCTGTTCCTCCAGTACCACTCTGAATTCAGCTGAAACCCTTTGCCACTTACAATAGCATTGTTTCATAGTAGAGCCACGTACATTGCCTCGTATAGAGCCTCGCACCTGCCTAGTGTTCAAATATTAAACCGTGCCTCCGGCCTAACGTATGGCCTATACGTGCACTATTTACATATTCTATCATTTTTAGGGTTCCGTAGCCGAATGGCAAAAAACAGAGCCCTTATAGATTCGTCATGTCTGTCTGTCTGTATGTATGTCACAGCCACTTTTTTCCGAAACTATAAGAGCTATATACTGTTGAAACTTGGTAAGTAGATGTATTCTGTGAACCGCATTAAGATTTTTACACAAAAATAGAAAAAAACAATAAATTTTGGGGTTCTTTGGGGTTCAATAAGTATGGGTACTTAGAACTGAAACTCAAAATATTTTTTTCATCAAACCCATAAGTGTAGGGTATCTATATGGATAGGTCTTTAAAAAAAATATATTGAGGTTTCTTATATAATTCTTTGCTAAACTAAATAGTTTGCGCGAGAGACTGTGTGTCCCCCCCCCCCCTGTAACTTCTAAAATAACAGAATGATAAAACTAAAAAAATATATGACTGTATGTACCATGCAAACTTCCACCGAAAATTGGTTTGACCGAGATCTAGTACCTAAGTAGTTTTTGATTTATCGTGCAAAATGTCGATAAAATACGATTGTACTACGGAACCCTCAGTGCGCGAGTCTGATTCGCACTTGGCCGGTTTTTGTGCTTACGAAGGAAAATGTAAGTAATTTCTCCTTTACAAACGTGTACATTTACCCATTGCCCATTACATTATATTAGGATATCAGGTTGAATTTAGAGCATAGAGCTATCATAGAATATTATAGCTAGGCAAACTATAAATAGGTAGGTGAAGAATAATAGTGATCACTAATCAAGCTTCGAGATGCGATATAATATTAACCGGCGGCTTTGTCCGCGCTCAGTTCATTGAGCCGCCTCCTCGGGGACCTAGGCGTAGGCATGAACCGTGTAGGTGTTGATGGAAGGCCTTATTCTGTGACTTATCTAAATACTAGTTCATACCCGCCTCTTCGTCTGCGTGGATTTAGGTTTTTAAAATCCCGTGAGAACTCTTTGATTTTCTGGGATAAAAAGTAGCCTATATGTCATGCACTCTCCAGGTATTCAACTATACCCATGCTAAAAATCACGTCGATCCGTTGCGACGTGATTGAAGGAAAAACCATCAAACCAACAAACCAATAAACCATCAAATAAACGCACTTTCGCACTTATAATAGGGGTAGATTTTTTAAATAAATATCAAGTTCCAATTTTCCATAAATTTGAAAAAAGTATTTTTAAATCCGTGCTCCAATGTAGCTCTCAAAACTAATTTGTGCTTCTTTTCATAAGAGAAAAATTATCTACTTGTGAAGTTTTGCAAACTAGCTTATGCCCGTGACTTTGTCTGCGTGGACAACACTAATTTCAAATTCCTATTTACCCCTTTAGGAGTTGAATTTTCAAAAATCGTTTCTCATATCATAATAGCTGTCGGCATGCCAAATTTCAGCCCGATCCGTCCAGTAGTTGGAGCTGTGCGTTGAGAGATCAGTCAGTCAGTCAGCTTGTCGTTTTATATATTTAGATTACGAAGCACTATTAGGTATTGATAAGTAGACGGACTGACACACTTCATCTAAACCTTCGTGATTTTTTTGGTGTGTCTTAAGAGGACTTGTTAAACATTCTCTATGTTGATAATCTCTATATATAAAAATGAATCGCTGAATGTGTTGCTGATCGCAATCTCGAGAACAGCTTAACCGATTTCGCCAATTCTTTTTTCATAATATTCCTTGAAGCACGGGGATGGTTCTTACGAAGAGAAAAATTTAAAAAAAAAATCCTGAAAAAAAAAAAATCGACTGTTAGGCGGTACGAAGTTCACCGGCAGCTAGTTTAAAAAATATTGTGCTAACCAGAATAAGGCTGCGATATAAATCTTGCAAGGGCGGAACCCTTTCGCTGCACATTCAATTAACTGACACGAAGCAGCACTGATGGGAAAAATCACATCGTAATACTAAATAATATAACGTATTATTATTGTTGGGATAAACCATGCTGCGTAGCTTATGATTTTATTGGATTATCAAGGAATCGATGTTTATTAAATCACATTGCAAGACGCACTGTTCTAAATACCTACTCAGTATCATCAGATAGGTACAGTGTTTTCTTTTATTGTAAGACTAGCTGATGCCTGCGGCTTCGCCTGCGTGCATTTAAAAACCCGTGGGAACTCGTTGATTCCCACCTTCCCACATCTCCCTCCCTTCTCCCCCCACCTCCCCCCTCACCTACTCCATCTCCCCCACCTATACCTGCATCATCAGGGTTGAAGAGATCCTTCTTTCCACGCACATGCTAACTGTGGAACCAACTCCCATCGGCGGTGTTCCCACTAGATTATAACATGGGGTTATTCAAGGGGCGGACCAACAAATTCCTAAAAGGCCGGCAACGCATCGGCGGCTTCTCTGGTGCTGCAAATGTTCATGGTCGGCGGTAATCACTTAACATCAGGTGACCCGCCTGCTCGTTTGCTCGCTATATCTATTAAAAAAAAAAAAAAAAAAAAGAGTTGGGATTCGGAGTCTAATTATGAAGTCGTTGAACCTACAATATTAATTCACTATGAGTAGTTCTAGAATCTAGAATCTGCATAACTTAGGCGGGCAGTAACCCTGCAGCATCAGGATTTAAAACAAAAATCATTTTTTTTGTCTAGTAGGTACATCATCTAGTAGTATTATAAATAAACAGATAGGTCAAAGGTTGAAGAATTGATTACTCTTAAACACACACTACCCAACATCCGATTAGGTATGCCGGTACTGGGTATGCAGCATCCACCTGAGGGCGAAGTATGGAGTGTTTACCTCCAGACAATAGATTCAAACTGTTATGAGCCCTCCTTAATGTATATTAAAGCCAGACAACTCTACACAGACCTTCATTATAACTTTAAACTCTATGTTAAGAGAATAGAGTTGAAATTGATGTGCATTGTCCGTTGCCACAGCTTAAGTTTGAATATTGACACAAGTAAATGTACCTATTATTAGTATCTCGATATTAATTTCTCAGTTAGTTAAGCGCAAGGGTTCGGTAGGTATTCTTTGTTTAATAGATTTTCATACCTAAGCAACTATGCTTAGGTATGAAAATCTATGGCATTCAAATTCAGACCCTAGCAGTATCATATTCACAGGCTTAATTATAAAAATCTTTACTTGAAAGTGTCCAGTTTAAGAAATTAGTCAAAATAATGAGTTTGACGTGAGCTACTCACAAATTAGTCATTATTTTGACAAATTTCTTAAACTGGACACTTTCAATTCAATATAAACCTGTGAAGATTAGGTATATTGCTATAGGGGCGTTTGAATGCCAAAAGCCTACTTTGTCGCTAGTTTACAAATTGTGAGAAACCAAATTAAATTTGAATTTTGCGGGCAGACCGTGTCTTGGGCGTTAATGCACAGAAAACATTAGATTTCAATAATGGAAATTACCACGAGCTCATAACATATTCACAAAACGGTTCTTTAAATCCAAAGCACACTTTAACAACACAAAATCCCGTTGAACCCGTTAAGAGCTCACGTACGCCGTAATCACCTATACAACGACGTGTGCAAACAATTTGGAGGATGGCAACTTATTAAAACATCCGTTCGACATGACGTTAATTACTTAAACCCAACCCGGCAGTGTTTGCGGGCGGAAGAGACCCGGCGATTAATAAATTCGGCCCGTGTTTGAGTTTCGGTTAGGTAAATGAAAACGGGTCATCGCTTATTGCTATGGAGTATGGATTATGGTTTTTGATCGTTGTTGGGCTGGTTGTAAATTTGGGTAAATTGTTTTTGTTGAACAAAAGGTAGGTAGGTACCTAATCTAAAATTTTGATAATCCTACAAATACCTACCTACTAAATATCTACAAAAGTATGTTTCTTGGTTTGTGCTTTAATCTGGCCGCAATCTATTGTGGCATGGTGTCAATGGATCGTGATTTTTTGATGGATATACGTAGTGAAAAATCTGGAAAAGCGGGAAGGCTTCATTTTATTTTCAAGAAAAAAATTGTGATTGTGAAATGTCTTCAACAGCTAATCTATCTATATATAAAAGGAAAAGGTGACTGACTGACTGACTGACTGACTGACTGATCTATCAACGCACAGCTCAAACTACTGGACGGATCGGGCTGAAATTTGGCATGCAGATAGCTATTATGACGTAGGCACTAATCCGCTAAGAAAGGATTTTTGAAAATTCAACTCCTAAGGGGGTGAAATAGGGTTTTGAAATTTTGTAGTCCACGCGGACGAAGTCGCGAGCATAAGCTAGTATTTTCTATTAAAACCTATAATAATACTTATGTAGATCCTAACTACAGCTGTTCATGCATGTAGAATCAAATATTTCGTGTTACTAGGTATGAACTATCAAAAAAACTACCGGAAGAGATTTGCAAACAACCGACAGAAAAATATCTCATTTTTTAAATCTATTACCATTCAAATTCCCCATTACAACATGGGGTTATTCAAGGGGCGGACCAACAAATTCCTAAAAGGCCGGCAACGCATCGGCGGTTCCTCTGGTGCTGCAAATGTTCATGGGCGGCGGTAATCACTTAACATCAGGTGACCCGCCTGCTCGTTTGCTCGCTATCTCTATTAAAAAAATGTCGAGCCCACATGAGAAGAGAAGCACACAAACACTACGGTAGGGTACATGTAAGTAGCACTACATCAGGTTAACAAAGCACCTGGGGTACTTTTTGTTGGCACGGGTATAAAGTTACCGGTATGGGCATTATTATCGATGTAAGCATCATACGGGTTGACAATACCAGCTGCTTGGCTTTGTGCGGTATCGTCCTTCGATTATATTCAACGATAAAAGGTACGAAAACTTATATTGATTTTTAACCGACTTCAAAGTTCAAAAATAGGAGGAGGTTCTCAATTCGACTGTATGTTTTTTTTTCATTGACTTATTACTTCGTATGGACAGGGTTATTAAACAAACAAAATGGCACCGACTCTTTTTTTTTTTTTTTTTTAAAAGAACATTAGCCTTGTTAAATGACTAATATTCCCCTTTCCTCTCCAACTAAGTGTCAGGCTTGTGCTAGGAGTAGGTACGACAATAGTGCAACGGGCGGGGTTTGAACCGTCGACCTTTCGGTTTTCAGTCCACTCCTTTACCGGTTGAGCTATTGAGGATCTAAATTTTTGAGGCTCTTTGGTGCGTAAATGTTAATTATGCACCAATGCAACCTCAGTCACGTCTGGATTTCAAACGGGTCGTTCATTAGTATCTAAGAGGTGGCGCTGGTTTATTTGGTTTTAAACCGTGAAAATTTTTGTTCGCTTGACCATTATCTTGTCATTTATATCGATGGTATTTTCTATGTTTGTTACGTGATTATTCCGTCAATTTTTATGATTGATGATATTCGATTTTGATGATTCTTTTCTATTGGTAGGTCATACTTCAGAGGTGGTTCCATATAAATTTGGTGAAGATATGACGAATACCTTCGAAGATAGAGAATGGAACCCCTCAACGGATAATAGTAAATTGCTTGCGATCAGTGTGTAGTAATTAATAGGGTTTTAACCAGGCATACATACATATGGGGGCCACTAGAAATCGTGAAATAAAAAAACTTTCCAAAATCAAATAAAAACCAACTTCAATAACCAAAAACAATAAAAATTAAATAAAAAATCTTTAACTAATTTTGTTTAGCCAGTTTTCTTATTAGCTTATCGCTACCTTTTAAAATTATACAAAAATATCATACCTACTGAACATGAGAGTTGAATAAGCGTAAAAAAGCGAATAGTAAACTCGTTACGAATCGATATCATTCGTTGAAAAGAATCACCGAATCAACGCAACGGATGACGTCGCGAGTAGTCACTAGTCACTAGTCAGTAGGGTGACAACAATGCACTCTTTGACCGAAATACGACCGTTGCATAATAGTGCTAACAATAACTGACAAGAGCGAGTTCGACCGACTTGTATAGAGTTCCGTACTATATGAATCATTTAGCAAATCTATATATAAAAGGAATTTGTGACTGACTGACTGAAAAATCTATCAACGCACAGCTATAACTACTGGACGGATCGGGCTAAAATTTGGCATGCAGATAGCTATTATGACGTAGACATCCACTAAGAAAGGATTTTTGAAAATTCAACCCCTAAGGGGGTGAAATAGGGGTTTCAAATTTGTGTAGTCCACGCGGATGAAGTCGCGAGTATAAGATAGTACATACTAAACATGGATCAATGTAAAGACATTAGTTGCAGTAGAGAGTAATGATAACAAAAAATACAGAGCTAAGCTCTCTAAAAGATTTCTCATACATACTTAATATAGTCTTCTCCTGCGTTTTTTATAACCATGTAGTGTTACCATAGGATGTTCCAAGTAAAGGACATCATTCGGATTTCGGATCCTTTTGCTTAATTGTACGGAACCCTAACAAAAATTCGCCCTCACCTTGCGATCCCCTCTCGTCCACCTACAATGATTTTTAGCCCGTGCGACATATTCCCGTGATTTATAACACTCGCAAACAATGGCGACCGGTTACGCTTATGAAACCCGCGCACTGAGGGTGTTGTGAAAAGCTTTTTGTTTCCGATGTACGCACATACGCCTTGTAATTATTGCTTTTACACATGGCAACTTTTGAAAAAAACTATATTTTTTTAACCAAATTAGTTTCATAGTATTGTTAGTAAAGTTAAAAGTTGATGTGTCCTAAAATCAAAACTTTGTTCTCAATAATGTCAAATATGTAAATGTTAACTCTACACCCACTCTACGATGTTGTTTTGTTCAATGAAGTAGGTATTTCCACGCGAACAAAAAAATTTTAGGTTGTGAATTCTGATGATTTGGTGTGTTGATTGTAAGTACGTCTTGTATCAAAAAATGCGGCTTGCGGGTTATAAAATAGACTTGCATTTATACTTCACTCCAATTTTTATCAAAAATACTTTTGTTACTATACTATATACTATTCCTAAACAACACTAAATAAATTATGTTGTTTTTACAAAAGTCAATTTACCTATCGTTTTTATAACAATTTCAGCAGGGTATCATGGTAGGCTACCCCACTGCTTGTCTTCTTCCGAAAGTTTAGGTTATTTAACCAAGGCCACATAAAACGCATCTATCACCATTGAACATAGATGTAGTTGAATACCTCCAAAAATAACAGCACTTGAAATATTTAGCGTTTAAACTACCGTGAGTGATTTCCATTATAAATAC
Source organism: Maniola hyperantus (assembly GCF_902806685.2). Lineage (NCBI taxonomy): Eukaryota > Metazoa > Arthropoda > Insecta > Lepidoptera > Nymphalidae > Maniola > Maniola hyperantus. The sequence continues at coordinate 14,664,964 of NC_048547.1, read as the reverse complement.
TATCTGTCCCGGCTTACTCACGTGTGTAGTCGACGTTAGCCCGACTAGTTTCGAACCCATACGGGGTCAAAACCGCGGCGCGGGCGCGGACGGACTCCCTTGAAAAAGGACCCCGTATGGGTTCGAAACTAGTCGGGCTAACGTCGACTACACACGTGAGTAAGCCGGGACAGATAGTATTTATACTTGAAATATTCTTAATAAGTAGGCTATATTGTCACAAAGCCATAGATTATTATTATTATTATTTATTATTTATTATTATACCATAATGTGCACTGTCCTTACAGGGTAGTCCTAATGCGACAGTGCACTCTAATCTATCTTATACCTATTTACAATTATACTTAAAATTAAAAAATAAATTATTTACAACGATAATAAAATTATTAATCTACTAGGTACTTAACGGCTATCTTATGAATAACTAATAATCCACATTGCTATCCTTGTGAGCTCAGTCAGAGAGCAACAAAAAATATCTATTCTTTCGGCTATTAAGTTAAGGGATAAAGTCACACGACATAATAAACACATCTAAAAAAGGGAATCCAAAATTCATTCCCATCATTACTCTCGCGACATTGACTGCTCAGCACGCATCGACAATAAAAACACGTCGGGACCTCCTGCCAGGATGTTTATTTTGCACCGCGTACACCCCTTGCCGAGTATTATCTTCAATCCTGGCTTTTTTTTAATATATAGATCTGACTGGTAACCTGATGGTAAGAGAAAATACAGCCTTCGAAAGACAGATCTTGCTTTAGAGATTTATACTCTTTTTGAAGGCACCAGAGTTATAACTAGTTGGAAAAGACAGAATTCCGAAGCGCAAAAAAAATAAAAATAGAATACCAGAATACCTATCTTTATTTTCAAAAAAGTTTATATACACCGATGGTTATAACAGTGTCGTTTGCTAGTGGTTTTCACACTAGCTAGGTAACCTGTATCGTGGGGACCATGCATGACTTTCTAGTATGTTTTACAGAGGACTAAAGTCGCTACGAGAGAGCTGTGTCCAGCAGTGGAGTACATTGGTTGACGACGATGTAAACGACTGAGAAAAATAACATAAAATAACGCAAAAGGGTACTACGTTTGTTTAGATGCACCCCTTGCCAAGGTACTGTAATTGCGCTCATTCGTTGCGTAAGCGTCAGCGGTGCGCAGGCGCGATAAGCCGGCCGGTGTATAGGTGCGTCATTAAAGCGGAGTTTTTGATGCGCACGCGACTCAGCCCGCATTATCTTTTTATCGTTGCACCCCAAGCAGACGGATTAATGTGCAATGCAGGGGCTCGCAACATTCAAAAGATTTTTTTAGATTTCAGATATCTCTAATTTTTTTTATTATTCTGGTTTATGGCTTGGTTTGGTATAGTATGGTTTTGTAGTGCCGAAGCGGCACATTAGCCAGGTTTTTTAATTAAAAGATTAAAGACTACTGCGAAAATTTAAATAGAAAAATTGACTGTTCGCAGTAGTAGAGCAAAATTATTTTCAAATCACAAAATTATTTTGTGATTTGAAAATATTTCAATTAGGTATGTATAATATTTCTGTCATTATTTTCGATTGGCACTGCGATGCTGCGTCAACCAATACCGGTAGATGGCGACATCTGAGTGCTCATACATCGTCGGGAGAATCTCTTTATTAGAGGGAGATAGTCGCTCCCAAAAGGAAGCGACTCTGTGACGTATAAATCGCGGAGAAGTGGATGCGAACATGGTCGACGCACTACAAAATCGCGGTAGTTTCATCAGGATGCGGTAGGCTTCATTGCACTGCACTACTACTACTTATATTGAATGGCTAAAATATTCAGGAAAATAAACACAAAATCAAACCAACGGCTCGCCACTCCTGCCTAGGTGCGCACAATGGAGTACGCGCGTGTCACCCGTGTGTCACAGAACAAATATTGCATTACCTCTCCCCCGTGCACCCCGCACCCCCCCGCTCCCCGCGCCACGCGGCGGCTATTGTCCGCGGCCCCGTGCGAGCGCGGTCACCCTACTCCCCGTGCAGTAATCCTAGGGTAATGAGTGCATAGATTTTTTTACAATAATAATAATAATAATTATTATAATTCTAAACAGTGATTTTGGTTGTTATTTGTACCTGAAAATATTACAATAATAATTCTCTTCATAAGAATAATAATTTTGAATCGAATTAAGAATCTGCTCTTTTTAGGGTTTCGTAATAAAACAAGGCGCCCCTATAGTTTTGACCAATCAATCTCTCCATCTATCTGTTAATATCTATTATGTCACAGCCATTTTATGCGAACTGTTGACCATCATTTGATCATCATCAATCCATCGCCAGCCCACTACTGTGCACGGGTCTTCTCTCAGAATGACAAGGGCTTAGGCCACAGTCCACCATAACGGCGAAGTGCGAATTGGCAGACTTCACATACCTTTGAGAACTTCTCCATAGAAGTCTCAGGTATGTTGGTTTTCTCACAAAGTTTCTCTTCACCGTTAAAACAAGTGGTATTTAATTGCTTAAAACGCACATGTTCTCTCAAAAGTTAGTAGTTTAGTCCGGGATCAAACCTCGGACCTTAGGATTAGTAGGCCGACGTCTTAAACACTATGGCCATCAGACTCTATTCGACTTCCACTAAATAAAGTATCTGCACAAAAGACTTAACCCGACCCCGAAACACAATCTATCTTTTACTTAATACCCATATCTTGCACGCCCATATCTCAAGCGTCAGAAGCAAGCCCACCATACACTCATTTATCGTTAAAAAGGTATTCGGAGGTGGCCCCTTCGTGGGGGACCTTTTTGTCCGTCCGTCTCAATTGCTGAAGGTAATTTTAATAGTCCAAATTAATAATTTCCTCGTACCCGCATGCCGGCCCATTCGCCGATTGTCGTCCCTTAGCCCTTTGTGTTTAATTTGGGACTTATTTTACACTTATACTGGTACAATTTTTAATACCACTAATTGAACGGATGACGCGTCATTTTTACTTGTAACTGGTGTTTGCAGTGTGGTGTTATCGAAAATTGTGATCTTGTTTGTAAGTAGGTAGAAGTGAAAATAAGTAGGTAGGTACGTATTCCGATTTTCTGAATATGACTCAGGAACAAACTATAGGTTATCACAGGATCCCTTTATGTTTTGCCCATCTTTCCAGAAGGGAGAAATACTATAAAAAAGCAGTATCCTTATTATCAGAACCCTTATTATAAATGCGAAAGTGTGTTTGTTTGTTGATTTATTGGTTTGTTGGTTTGTCCTTCAATCACGTCGCAACGGTGCAACGGATTGACGTGATTTTTTGCATGGGTATAGATAAAGACCTGGAGAGTGGCATAGGCTACTTTCTATGCCGGAAAATCAAGGAGTTCAAACGGGATTTTTAAAAAACCTGATTCCACGCGGACGAAGTCGCGAGCATCAGCTAGTTTTAGAATATAACAGAAGACGGCAAGATAGCCCGATGCGATGATCTGATCAAATTCACGCTGCTCTCGACACCAAGGGATTCTGTACCTACTTTTCGTATCACAGAAAAGCTAGGGCAGAATAAGGTATACCTAGATCTGCTACAGACGCTGTTTCAAGTCACTAATAGCTTGGGCCTGTGATCTTGGTTCTCCTAATCCTCCTACAGAAAAGAGACTAACATATCTCCCTCTTCAAATCATGTCCTGTTTATCATTAAAAAAAATCCGATGTACAGTACGCGACAGGTCGAGATAGCAATCGGGGAGGGAACGGTAACCCAGTGCGAGCGAGGCAAGCGCGGGTGAAGTGTGCGGGGCGTCCCCCCGCTTCTACCCCGATTGCCATCTCGACCTGTCGCGGACTATAAAAGCTCTAGGCACAGCATTGTCATAAAAACTATAGAGCCGCAACAAAGCGAATCACACCTAACCACAAAAGCTAAGGGTAAGTGAGAGATGCGGGTCCGAACTATTAGAGTGCCCTCCGCAGAGAGGCCTGTATTTAATTTTACACGTTTTAAGTTACGCGGTGTGTCACTTTGTCCTTTGTGCATGTTATAGTACCCCCTTATCTACCGTTTTGTGGAAGGTCTTTTAGATGTGTTAAATAATTAATATATTTTATATTCTTATTATATGGTTTAGTTTATTTAGCTATTGGTATTTAGGTTTATTTTACACCACCTTCCATTGTCCATTTGTTCGTTTTTTCCCTAGCGTTAAGGTTGTCTGGAAGAGATCGCTATTTAGCGATAAGACCGCCTTTTTGTACCTACTTATTAAGATTTCTTTTTGTAACCTGTCATTTGTGTTTCTGTGGTGCAATAAAGTATATACATACATAGGTACATAATTTGTTAGTAGGTACCTACTGCTTGCTTTGGCTTTGGTTGTCATTTTTCAATTCCAATTATATAATAACTTAGCACCTAGGATTTGAATAATGTAGGTAAGGTGTAATTTTTTTGTATGATTCTGTTGGTGGTTCAATAAAAATAAAATAAAAAATACAACTTTATTATTGTTGTCATCGTCGTCATCACTTTTGATAACCGTCTAATAAGGTCTTTTGGATGTGTGTATATATCGATTGTTTGAACTATATTCACTTCACTAGGTACCCATTGCCAGTTCATAAGTCGCAACCCGTTGAACTACGTTAGTTAATTTGGGTTTTCTACAGATCTACTCGTTTTCGTGTTTCTCTCTTATCGAATCTCTCTAAATCGCCCGCTGACTGACTCTGAGCTTTCTTATGAGGGTCATCTCACTATGCCACTATCTGAATTCTAAATGATTACAAGTGATTAACATTGGCCTTTATAATGACATTTCATATTTGTAGAGCGTTGTCTCTATCACTCATACTCACATGACGCTTTGTCGGTCTCAACGATCGAGACAGTGCTCTACAAATCTGCTGTCTCCTTCTAGAGATCGATGTTCATCACTTTTGGCCGCATACCTACTGTCTCTTGCAGTTTGGCAATCCATTGGCAATTTAATAAATAAAGGATGTCCTGTTATCTGCAGAATAACACAATAAAACTCCTAAATAAGCCGTATCTACCTGTCTGCCTCTACCTACCTCCTAAACTGACTCTCACTCAACGGGCATGTGGGCCGCGTGGCACAGAGAAGCTATGGAGTACAATGTTTATATAAAACAATATTATTTTACACTAGCTGATGCCCGCGAGTTCGTCCGCGTGGATTTAGGTTTTTAAAAATCCCGTAGGAACTCTTTGATTTTCCGGGATAAAAAGTAGCCTAAGGGCCGGTTGTTTCAAACCATTGGTCTTCGTAAGATACGTTCGTTAAAATTTAACAGACGTAGACGAATTTTAACATCTGTTAATTTAAGAGCGTTGCTTCATTGTACAAAAAACTGTTCGTCATTGTTATTCTGGTTACGAAACTAACCCTAAAAATTAACTTACTTTTCCGTATCCTTTTTTATTTCATTTTATATTAAATTATATAGTTATTGATATTGCTACTTCGCATTTTAAACACTTTTTCTTTTTTTTAAATTCTCTTTCATCTTCAAAAAAACTACCATTAAAAGCATTGAATTCAATTGATTCCATTATAATTTGTAAATAAAATATTCCGTTTTTAAGAAGTATGAAGTTACGAACTGATTTGACGATCACCAATGGCGCCAGCACTGGTTAACGTAAACGTAACTTTTTAACGAACGTTAGCGCTAATAGATGCTGAATCAACGCTTTTTCTTTACTTACGTTCGTTAGCGCCATATTTAAAGGTTACGTGTCCGTCAAAGTTTGTTGAAACAACCGGCCCGTCACTGTCCGTCTTTATCTATATACCCATGCAAAAGATCACATCGATCCGTTGCTCCGTTGCGACGTGATTGAAGGACAAACCAACAAACAAACACACTTTCGCATTTATAATATGGGTACTGATTAATATATTCCTTTTTTGGGCAACCCACCACCTCCCATGGCCCCACCAACCTCTAGGTTATATGCGCCGAATCGCGAGAAGGCGCCCGTTCGGTAGGTACTTTGGCGTTTTCCCGGGGCGCCTTTTTGACTCCCTACAAATTATTTTATAATATCTCCTCCTTGTCCCTTATGCACACTCTCCCCCCTTGGGGGCTAGACGTCACTAGCGCAGCTGAGGTCCTGCTGCTGCTCCTCCGTGGTACCGGCCTCCTTTTTTGGGCAGTCATGAAGTCAAGTCAGGCTTATTTACAGGTGGTATATAGCTAACATCGACTGCACTCCACTCGCAGTTCTCCTCGTGATGCCAATTAACTAAATTGAGTGAGTCACACTTGGCCACCTGGAGGCCGATCACCTTAACTGCTCCTCAATTGAAACCTATTACACTCAGAATATTGGACTTGGGTTCCGTAACCAAATCGATAAACCCACTAGGGAATATCTATCACCGTCATACTTATTCATAATAGGAGCGATTATAGTCTAGTGGTAGTAACTATTAAGATGTTGGCCTTCGGGAGGTGTAAGGTTCAATCCCGGAGGAAACGCGCCGCTCAACCTGTCGCATACTATACCTACCTCTAACAAATTAATGAATTAATGAATGACAGTTACAATGTCATGATCGCAATCACCTCTGATTGGTTGACGCTCGCTAGCTATTGGCTACAATGCATAAGTAAGTAGAAGTAAGATTTTACTTCTACTTCTTGAACTCCAAACAATATTTTAGTTATTTTAATTTTAATTTTAATTTAATTTAATTTCTTTATATAGTAGGTATTTTATTATAATGTATAATGTATAACTTGCTGGATTTATATCTGAAAATAAAAATTTATTTATTTATTATTTATTTATATTGTTGCAACAAGCATACCTAGTACCTACTATAAATTCAGCCAATTATAACAATTGCGATTGTAGCAATGATTGTCGCAGGTTTTTCGTAACCGACCTGCAGAGCTAGCGAATTGATAGTTCAGTCAAGTCTTTTTAATAAGTATTCTACTATATCTAATCTTATCTTCTAAATCTATATATATAAAAGGAGAAGGTGACTGACTGACTGACTGACTGACTGACTGACTGACTGACTGACTGACTGACTGATCTATCAACGCACAGCTCAAACTACTGGACGGATCGGGCTGAAATTTGGCATGCAGATAGCTATTATGACGTAGGCATCCGCTAAGAAAGGATTTTTGAAAATTCAACTCCTAAGGGGGTTAAATAGGGGTTTGAAATTTTGTAGTCCACGCGGACGAAGTCGCGAGCATAAGCTAGTCTAAATATATAAAAGGAAAAGGTGACTGACTGACTGACTGATCTATCAACGCACAGCTCAAACTACTGGACGGATCGGGCTGAAATTTGGCATGCAGATAGCTATTATGACGTAGACATCCGCTAAGAAAGGATTTTTGGAAATTCAACCCCTAGGGGGGTAAAATAGGGGTTTGAAATTTGTGTAGTCCACGTCGCGAGCATACACTAATTTCTATTAAGATTTTTATCAAGCGTTGAAGTAGATAAGTATAGTTCTTGCATTTCACGAAGGCCACTAATACCGACTTATGCTTGTGTTTAAGTCGTATCGGTAAACGTAAGGTACACTAAATGTGTGCGTTTGACAGCGCTTGCTCGCGACTGATTGGTCCGACATGCACGCACACTTACGCAATGACCATGTAAACGACGTTACTACAAGTAAAGTTCAGTAGCCTTCGTGAATTGCAAGAACTGTAATAAGTACGGAAACCAAAACAAAGTCGCGGAAGGCAACTAGCGTGTGTAGATAGGAAGTTGAGAGTGATGACATTGCGTGCGCCATCATTGGCGTCAATTGACGAGGCGAGACGATGCGGGCTTCGTGGAACACGGCCGTAACAATTAACCTGCCCTACACGCTGCAGGCTGCAGGCGTGCACCACATGAGCAAACGGACAGATTATGTTTCATGGTAAGTATTGAATGATGACATATGGATCCGAGACATGGTCGCTAACTATGGGCCTCATAAGAAAGCTCAGAGTCACTCAGCGGGCGATGGAGAGAGCTATGTGCGGAGTTTCTCTACGTGATCAATGAGGAAATAAGGAGATCCGTAGGAGTACTAGAGTAACCGACATAGCTCAACGGGTTTCGAAGCTGAAATGGCAATGGGCAGGGCACATACTTAGTTCGTACAGCCAATACACGTTGGGGACCCAAGGTGCTGGAATGGCGACCTCGCACCGGAAGACGCAGCGTTGGAAGACCCCCCACTAGGTGGATGGATGACATCAGACAAGTCAGTCAGATTCAGGAGACGCAAAACCGTGGCGTGTGGTAGTCCTTACAAGAGACAGTCCAGCAGTGGATTTTCCGGGATAAAAAGTTGCGTAGGTAAGTTAACTCTGTACCAAATTTCAACGAAATCGGTTGAACGGATGGGCCGTGAAAAGCTAGCAGGCTGACAGACAGACACACTTTCGCATTTGTAATATTAGTATGGATTCTGTGGTCCAGCCAAGTTAGTTAAAAAGGGGAATGGAAACAACATAGCCAAATAATGTAATTACAATTCAATTCTGCTAGGTGTACCATCACATCGGTCCAGTCTCGTATTAATCAGTAGGGTAACAAGATTGCCGGCACATAATCGGATGGTCTCAGCGGGGCGCGGACACTTTATTAGATTGTCGCCCTAACCTGCCAGTGAGGCGTGGATGAAAAATAAATGACTCATACACGGTCTCATAGTAAAGCTGTGATAGGTAACTTAGTGGTTTAAACATAGGCCTTCTAGCCGGCTGGGTTCGGAGTTCGATCCGAGCACGCACCTCCAACTTGTAACACAGTTTTTCACAACTTAAAATTTCAACATACCTTTTCCGAGTAAAGTAAGTAAGTAAGTAAAATATGCTTTATTGTACACCAAAACAAAAACAATAGACATATTATAACAAATACAGCATGTACAATAGGCGGCCTTATCGCTAAAATAGCGATCTCTTCCAGGCAACCTTAGGGTAGAGGATATAAAAATTAAAGAAAGCGGAAGGGGTGTACTAATTAAATAAAGTAAATACACATAATATACGTATGTATATATATATATATACATACGTATGTATATATATAATGAAAATACAACAGTAAATAATAGAGGAATAGACGACAGATAAGTGGAATAAAAAGTAAAAATAAATAAACACATCAAATGGAGGATAAATAAAATAGCTTCAATTTTTTTTAAAAAATTGATAGTGATTGAGACTGTTTGATATCCAAGGGGAGAGAATTCCATAGCAGTATAGCGGTAACAGTAAATGATTATGTGGTTTTAAGCAATTGCTTAATAATTTAATACCGTCAGGAAACCTGCATGCCTGTTTGTTGTCCATAACATTCTTACGTGACGTCAATCCGCAGAACGCACTTTGCCAGCGTGGTGGACTATGACCTAAACCCTTCTCATTCTAAGCAAAGACATGTGGTCAGTAGGTAGTGTACCGGCGATAGGTTGAGATAATGTTGACGATAATGCCTGATCGATGATCATAAATATATGCTGAAAATATTTGAAGGTGGAACTTATCAACGAGCAACAGTAATTTACCTAAGCAAGTAAATATTTAGTTAAAAAAACTAAAAAACCAAAAAAAACAAGGAAAAAAAGGACATTTGGAAATTGCGCCATGGTACAACCGCCATATTGAGTTTGTTTTTCAAATGTATAGGTATCTGTGTGACTCGGGATGATGTAAGGATTCTAAAGATCAGGCATTTAGAAGTTATGGTGGAATAAAGAAAATTTAATCGGGGAGGGAATGCCCCGCACACCCGCACAGCCAGTGGCGTGCACAGAGTTTGAAGCCAGGGTAAGCATTAGTAAGATACACCTTATAGAGACCTGCTGAATGGCAGGTCATAAAGAAAAATGAGCACTGGTCATTTCAACTAGGGTAAGCAGGACTTATATGCCTCTATGAATTGCACGCCACTGCGCACAGCCCTCGCACTAACCCGGTACGGAGGAGCGCGAGTGACGTGCGGGTGTGCGGGGCGTCCCTCCGCCTCATACCCGACTGCCATCTCAACCTGTCGCGGATTATACCTAGTACCCTGAAAACTGCACTACTTTTTTTGGTCGGTCGTGTTATTAGGTATAATATCCCTCTTTTGCGTAGGAGGTTAAAATGAGAGAACTTTATGAGAGTGGCTGTGGTTGAACAAATTGTGTGCGGCGGTCGCACACAAACTCTATTTACCTACACCTAAACTACTGATTTGAATATCACTAGTGATGTGCCATTTCCATATACGATAAAAAGAAAAAAAAAATCCCTCCTTAAGTGCAGTGATGATGATGCTTAGAGAATCACCCCGCTGGAAGGTTGATCATCAGTGTCATAATGATCAACCCATCGCCAGTCCACTACTGAGCACGGGTCTAAGAAATAAGAATGAGAAAGGTGCGGATTACAAATACAAATTTCTTTATTGTGAATCTGGGTAAATGTTGGAGATGTTAAAAAACAAAAAGGTACAGCCAAATTTGCCTATTAGCATGCAATAATATGTTATGATATACCTATAACGTGTATAATATAGTTTTGATAAAATTAGTCACATTAAATACTTAGTCACAAAACAAAATTGTATTACAAACGTCAATAATAAGCATGGCAGACTTCATCACCTTTAAGGACATTATGGAGAGTCTCAGGCATGTTTCTACACGATGTGCTTCTTCGTCGCGCTTAAAAAGCACATAATACCTATATCTACGAAAAGTTAGAGATGCGTGTCTGAAATCTAATCCCTGACCTCCCGAAAAGAAGGCGAACGTATTAACCACTAAGATAGCTGATGGACATAGGTCCCTTGTAGGAAACGGCACGGTCTTGCGCCGCCGCCATCTAGCGCCTTCCTGCGGCTCGGTTGAATGTCGTCCGTCCACCTAGTGGAAAGGCATTCTAGCTCTGCGCTTTCAGCTTCTTATGACCCCAAAGGCCCAAAGTCTAACGGTTTTTCGAAATATGTGCCATCCCCATTGCAGCTTCTCTCTCAATTCCTAGGAAGAAGCTAGGCTAGAGGAAACTAGGGTATCACTGCTTTGCAATCTACAGATTAGCTATCGACGAATGTCACATCACTAAAATGTAAAGGAGTGTCGGTGGCAGTCGGAGTTTGCATAAAATCCTCGTTTGTCACGCACTAATGCGTTCGCGGCAGATCAACCCCCCCCCCCCCCCCCCCCCCTACAATGTTATGATGAAATTACGTCACTTGCACCTCTGCATTATAAGTGTACATACTATGTAGTACAGTAATTTGGTACAGAGATAGCTTGGATCGCGGGGAAGGACATAGGCTGCTTTTTATCCCGGAGAATCAAAGAGTCCCCATGGGATTTTTAATCACCTAAATCCACGTGCGGGCATCATCTAGTTTATAATATCAGTAGTAATTCAATAAGGTAGGTAAGCAGCTAATTTATTTATGTATTTTCATGTGCACTGTATTTTTGAGCCTCAATAGCTCTACGGTTGAGGAGCGGACTGAATTTCGAAAGGTCGGCGGTTCATACTCCACCCGTTGCACTATTGTCGTACCTACTCCTAGCACAAGCTTTACGCTTAGTTGGAGAGGAAAGGGGAATATTAGTCCTGATTAGCATGGCTAATATTCTTATTAAAAAAATATATATATTGAAAATAATATAGTTCGTTTTTAACCGACTTCAAAAAAGGAGGAGGTTCTCAATTCGACTGTATGTTTTTTTATAATCTTTTTTCGTTAGGTAGGACATACTATAGGTAAGTACCTACTTTATTTTTTATTTGACATAATATGCCTAGCCTATACTTAAGTAGGTGCTCCAACTTTTATGTCCAAATAATTTAATTATTACTTCTTCGCCCCCTAATCTCGCTCAGCCGTGGACACTGGACAGGCAGACAGAAAGACAAATCGAACTTTATTGACCAAATAAAAGTGCATATAAATTTTATGAAGTATAAAGTATAAACGGGTCATTTCTGCAGTTTATGGCGAAACTCGTGGGGGACTATGTCACCTACTAATAATATACCATGAAGTATTGAGAGTTTACACTATCGAATATGGTAAAGTACATTGCTTCGCTGCAACGGGCTGCGAAGCTGAAGTAGTAAAGGGCAGGGTAAAGTATCTAGCAAGAAATATTGTACATCGACCTTTAGGGTGCTTGTGCACTCATCCGTATTCGGTTCGTATTCGTATACGGCGCTCCGTTTTTTTGCCTTCACAAAAAACACAAATCGGATGAGTGCACAGCCGCCCTTAGAATGAGATTTCGGCTTTGTAGAGCGTTGGCTCTGTCACTCATGCCTATGTGACGTTTTATCGGTCGCAACGACAGAGACGGCGCTCTACGAAACCGCTATTTCTTTCTACAGGTCGATGTACAATATTTCCTGACGGGCACTGTACATGATAGTTCGAAAAACCGTTGGGGCCCCAAAGTGTTAGAATGGCAGGCGGCACCATGGTTCAGGCGGCCCATGCAGCAAGACCGTAGCGTGGGAAGTGTCTCTACAAGAGACCTATGTCCTAAATCCTAATAATATGACCTACCTACTGTTCACGTTATGGTGGAAGGTGGAATAAAGAAACTCTCATACATACCATATATGAACCCTGAAACATTCACTCCTTTTTTTGTACAGTCGTGTAAATTACTCCTTATTTAAGTTAGACATAATAATCATCTAGAGTAAAAACGTCAATGTACACGAAACACGATCTAAAAGTCGTAACTCGTAACAAAGTTTACAAAGAGCCCGCCAAGGTGTTATGGTGTCTATAAATTCTAGTTAAATTGGAGACATATCTTTTAATGTGCATTTATAGGAGTGTTTATGTGGAGGTCCTCACAGCCTCAACACTGTTTTAATGGATTGCTGAGATGAATCTGTGCGAGACTGCTAGTGTTAATGGATACATTAGATCTAACGCTTAAACTTTCAATCTCTTAGTTGTTATAGGTGTAATCGGTTTTAATATCATTGGTAGTTTTACTAAGTCTTAGAACTCCTTTCCGTAATTCATAGGTATACCTACTTATTACTATACTTATTCGAAAGTGTGTTTGTTTGTTGGTAGGTTGGTTTATTGATTTGTCTTTCAATACAAATTTTATTTTGACCAACTGGCAACATTTCAAACATATTATTAATAGAACCCCATCTAATGTTACGTAGCTAAAAGTTATCAATAACTTCATGTACAAACAGCCTCGCTATATCTAAGAGGAAAATTAAATTAATTTCCTCGAGTATACCTCTCTATTCACCTTTGAGTCTCGGATAAAGGATGTAATACATTTAGCTGAACATTGAGATCCAGTAGTGAGGAGAAAAATACACCAATTTCATCGATAAACACAATATTTCGATTTATTGCAGAAAAGTAAGAAAAAAGTTTAATAAGTAGAAAGATACTAGATTATGTCAGCGACTTCGTGATTTAAGTTTTTTAAAAATCCCGTGGGAACCTAATAAAAAGTATCCTATGTCAGTCTCCAGGTCCCAAGATATCTCTGTACCAAATAAATGACGCTCCCAACATCATCCACGTGGATTTAGGTTTTTTAAGAATTCCGTGGGAAATCTTTGATTTTCCGCGACAATAACAGCTAGTCTATGTCCATCACCGGGATAAAAACTATCCCTATACCAAATTTCTTCAAAATCAGTTAAATTAACTGCAACAAGCTAGCCAGAGAGACAGACAAACAAGAAGACAGACAGACACACTTTCGCATAATAGTATGGATTATTTACCTATGTCTAAAACATTTGTAGCACTTCTTCGATGTTACAGTTTATTAGAATTTATCATTACAATTTATCATCTGGTTATCAGATGATAGCAAAAATAGCAATATATGCAGCCCAAGGAAAATCATCATCGATAAAAAACACAAGTCAAATTAGATTCGCATCCCTATAAGGGAGGAATTAACGATTTGCAAGCGATAGATTCGTCTTGATTTGACTCGCGTTTATGGTAATTTAATATTTTGGACCCCTTGATGCTCGTGGGGTGCACCGAGGGGGGTTATTGCACCCCTATTGTACACCTTCGCATTTCACATTCGAAATCTCGTAGTCCACAGTTGGGTATTGTGAGTAAAAATCTACCATTGTTACGACTGCCCAAAAAAGTAGTTTAATGTTTTTAGGGTTCCTGTATGTGTGTATGTGAGTTTTCATTCCACCATAACTTCTAAATGCCTGAACGGATTTAGATGTATGTAGACATCATCCCGAGTGATATACTGATTATATTTTTTTTGAAAAAATAATCAAAATGGCATCTATGCCACCCCTTTTTTCTTTTTTACTTCTTAGTTCATTTTTTGGCAGGCCTATATCTAGTCTATTAGGTACTTGTAACCTTTTGTAACAAATCAATGCCTTTATATTTTTTATAAAGCCGTTAAAAATATGATATACTTAGTAGCCGACGCCTGCGACTTTGGTCGCGTGGATATAGGTTTTTTTTAAATCCCGTGGGAACTCTTTGATTTTCCGGAATAAAAAGTAATTAATACATTTATTACTCCAGAGTTAATCTATTTTCACTCAAAATTTCTGCCAAATCGGTCTAGTAGTTTTTGCGTGAAAGAGTAACAAATATAATACACACAAACATACAAACTTTCGCCTTGATAATAATATTAGTGTGCTATGTGATTCTAAAATAATTTAATTACACCTAACAACACTTTATGAGGCGTTCAAATCGAATCGAATGAAAATAGAAATTTATGTTTTGAATTTAATAATCGCAATAAAAGTCGCGTAACTTAGTTATAGCGTAACATAGAGCAAGTCTTGGGGCGCAGGTTTCAAGGGGTTACTTCGAAGGACTATTTTTATCTCATTGTATAGAGCCTCATAAGACAGCTCAGAATCACTCGGAGGGCGATGGAGAGATTTTATGCCTGGAGTTTCTCTACATCTTTGAAGGACCAATCAACAAACCAATAAACCAACAAACAAACACACCTTCGCATTTATAATGAGGAGGTTTCCAGGCTGAATACTACAACCACTAAACATGAAATATAATACCTATATGATCTATGCTTTAATGTTTAGGTCGTGTCAATCAATGACATAGATTAGCGTGCACTGCAATTTTCCTTACATTTCTTCCCCACGAAATCTGTGAACTGACATTTGAAAATGTAAAGTATTGATGATAATAGATACAGGTATTATTTTTCATCTTTAGTGGTGGTAGTTTTCAGCGCCATCTATGAAAATTTTCTCGAACGTTGCCTGGAAACCTCCTCATTATAGGGATAGTGATAAATAAAAATGAATCGCTGAAATGTATGAACGCGCATAACTTCCGAACGACTGCGCCAAATTGGTTAGGTCATTTTTGTTGTGTTTATTTGTCAAGAGAAAGTTTGTATGAAACAAAAAATTTCGCAGTTCCCGCGTGACTTGGACGAAGTCATGGGAATCAGCTAGGTTACTATAAAACTATCTTGATAAGTAGTGCAAACTTTTTTGCAGACTATCATAAAATGTTTAAATTAGTTACCCCTTTTCTTGGACAGTATGGCACGCGACCGTTATGCGACGTAACCCTTTTAATGAAGGGGTTTTTTAAATCCAATTCGACAAAAAACCATCACAAAATAGAGCTAATGGCCATTACAATAAGAAATGTGAGTAAAGGTACGTAAGGTAGGGGAAACTAGTGTCACAGTATAGCAATCTTACAGATAGTAGAAATAATTGAGTTGATTTTTTGAAAAGCGCATTTGCCAAGTTTCTTGCTGGTTCTTCTAGGTATTAAGGGGGCATTCCAAACCAACGGTAGATTTTACTTGAGGATTTGAAAACACTTTGTAAAAGTTTAAAGATAAAACTTTTCTATATAACTATTAAAATATTATGAAAAAGCAAGTGTAGATGTGGAACTGCCTCAGTCAGAAAAGCTCACGATTGTAGTTGCCAATTGAGTGTATAAACGCGTTTTTGCTTGAAAACACATACCTAGTGCGCTTGCAAACACTATCAGAATAGCTGTTATTGGAGAATATTATACTTAAACCTACACGCGAACACCTATAAAATCCTTTGATTTTTTATCGTTTTGTATTTTATGTCTTTTTTCTTGTACCTTTATTTGTATTTAAATTTTTTATTAATTATCTAGTTAGTGTAAGTAGCACTGCCGTTCTAATAAGATATAAAAAATAAAAAAATAATAATAATAGCGGATCATTTTATAAAAGTTCCACTTCACTGAAAAGTAAAATGATTTTCTGCGATAGATTTTTTCGCTCCAAAACTTATTTTTGCAGGTTTGATGACAATCATGCCTGATAGAAAGCAAGGATGAGGTCTAGGCTTGGCTGGCACTTAACTAGAAGATCGCTATTCAATCTTCTTATAAAAAAAACTTGGTCATACTGATGTTTTTTTTAAAATTCTTAGATCCCAAAGTAGCAGTTATAGATAGAGGGCAATGAAGTGTAATGAAGGGTAATGAAATGTTGCTGAACTGTATAATACTTAAACTGTGCTAATGTGGACCGGAGGTTTAACTGTTCTTATTAAGTTTTTTGTACAATGTATATTGAAAGAAAATTCCACTGCATTTTGAACCTTATACGTATAGTTATACGTGATGAGTAAAGGTGTATAGGGGTGGTAGAGGGACAGTATGTGAGGTTGACTGATAAAATATTTTAGGTAAAGGGTTGCAGTGACTTTTGCTTATGAGTTGTAGATGATTAATGTATTTCGGTACGTTCAAAGTTTATAGAGATTATTTTGGGTGGGATTCAACTAGGGCACTGCATAGTGGCTAAAAGGCACTATCTACCCCGTCACTCGAAATAATTGTTAATCTAAACAACTAGTAAAGTTTGTTAACCGACTTCAAAAAAAGGAGGAGGTTCTCAATTCGTCGGAATCTTTTTTTTTTTTTTTTTTTTTTTATTTTTTATTTTTTATGTATGTTCCCCGATTACTCAAAGACGCCTGGACCGATTTTGAAAATTCTTTTTTTGTTTGAAAGGGTATAGTTCAAAGTTGGTCCCATTTAAATTTGGTGAAGATCTGATGAACATCTTCGAAGATAGATACTGGAACTCCTCAACGGATAAGAGTAAATTGGTCGCGATCAGTGTAATAGCTTAGTAAACAGTAGATTTTTAACCAGTCATAGCATAATTCCATGGGGCCACTAAAAATTGTGAAATAAAAATTTTTACAAAAAAAATAAAAACCGACTTCGATACACAAACACTAAAAATTGAAAAATAATTTAATTTATTACCGAATATATTATGTATACAAGAGTTAATATAGTTCCATAATAATATTTTTGGGGTCGGTGCCAATGAGGTGCCATTGTGGAGTCTCATAAAAATATGAAGTCTAGACGATTCGCGCAGCTAAAGCTAATTGGCACCGGCACTAAAAATATTATTATGGAACTATATTAACTCTTGTATACATAATATATTCGGTAATAAATTAAATTATTTTTCAATTTTTAGTGTTTGTGTATCGAAGTCGGTTTTTATTTTTTTTGTAAAAAAATTTTTTATTAAAAAGGTGCATGATTTTTTTATCTTTTTGACAAAAAGTGTACCTAATACGTCTTTCAAAAGAAATTTTCGGATTGTAAAAATAATATTACTTACTTATCTATTAATTCGATAACGGATTAACAAATTTTTATTGAGAAAAATAATCTAAACTTACAGAAAAACGGACAGAATGTAGTATTTTAGTTATTCTATCATACGCAAGGTTGGACAATAAAATCTTTCTATTTCTATTTCACAACTCAAATACTCCGCCCTGTATTTTGTTAATAAGTACTTATGTATTATTTTAACTCATTTTAGAAATAAAAAAGTGTAATTTTAACATAACCTAGATATTATCTTATGCGTACTATGTTATTTCAAAATCACATCCACATCAATAATTTGGTAAAATCATAATCATTTACAATAACATCCATACTTCATACTCCATAGCTAGTGGGGGACACTAACAAAGGCAAGGTGCACACCGGCGCACGAGCCGCGCGATCCGCCATTGTCCTCGCCCCGCTGCGACGCGCGTTAAATATTATTATCGCTAGATTTATTGCACGGAAAATTGCACTTATTGTCGTTACTCGACATATATCGCCGTGTCGTAAATAATTTTTATATTAATTACCTAAGTTCGTTAAGGTAGGGATTGTAACGGTTTTCGTGGTTTTTTTTCGACTGTCATGTAAATTTTAGTAATTGATGATTATGATTGACGATTCAATTCACTATAGAATGGCTTCACCATTTCGCGTGCGTCAAGTCTTCAAATAATATCTAAATAAATAAAAGGCAAAGGTGACTGACTGACTGATTGATCTATCAACGCACAGCTCAAACTACTGGACGGATCGTGCTGAAATTTGCCATTATAATATAATAGCTATTATGAGGTAGGCATGCGCTAAGAAAGAAACGCTAGGTTTGAAATTTGTGTAGTCCATGCGGACGAAGTCGCGAGCATAAGCTAGTTAACAATTAAAAGCTTAAAGAAACTAAGTTCTTGAATTCCTAAATTAATATTAGAATTGGACGTTGGTAACTATAAGAATATGTGTGCGTTTCTAATAACATTGAGATAATAAGTACCTATCACATTTTGCCAATTTAATATTGATTTTACTTTTAATTTTTCATTTAGTTTGAAAATCATAAGATAATTTTAAACACAAGTTGTATAGTAATTATAGTATAGAACTAGGTTAAAATAATATTATTTTGCACACTAAATATTCGAATTAGTTCAATTTATAATAAGGCACAGTCAAAATAATATCTTAGTCATTTCTAAAAATATTACTTAGGTATTGCGAAAAAATTTGCAAAAACAAAAACATTTACTTATTTTAGTAAACTCTGTAGTTTAACAAAACAAAGTTAATCAGGGTAAGTATTTGCTGTTTGACAGAATTGATTTAGTGTTATAAAAAAAGTTTGGTCTACCTAATCCTCTATACGTAGTACGTACCCACGCGATCGATGGTAAAGCAGGGGTTACACTGTCGCGAATTGTCCGTGCGTGTGAACTCGCGCACACGCCATTGTCGAGGGTGTTAGCTAATGTATTGTGCAGGGACACCGTTCAGAATTAACTCTGTTTTTTGATTTGCGGATTAAAAAAGACTGTTGTTTTTTTCGCGATAGACTGACAGAAGGTGGGTTTAATGAAAGTAGCGGTGCGAGTGAATTGTTTTCTCTCTGAGGGACCAAATCTGTAACGAGGAAATCCGTGGTAGAACCAGAGTAATCCGTAACGAGAAAATCCGTGGTAGAACCAGAGTAATCCGTAACGAGGAAATCCGTGGTAGAACGAGAGTAATCCGTAACGAGGAAATCCGTGGTAGAACCAGAGTAATCGACATAGCTCCAAGCTCGTCTTTTTTAGCTTACCCCTTTAATTTTAATATAGGTACCTTAAAGTCTAGAGTGAATAGGCAACTTCTAGACAAGCGCGCTTCATGTTAAGTGCCTCGTAAACGGTCAAACATGTTTGTCACTTTAGGCTGCATCATCACTTGCCTGATTCCGTACCGTTAGGAAAGCCGTACGTACCTATTAATTAAGTATTTGTAATCTTTTTTTTGTCTTCATGCTTTGTTTTTTGTTGTGTTTTTTTATTTGTTTTGTTTATGTACGTTTGTCTGGTGTTGTTGTGTTTTGTACTGTGCGCTATGGTCCCAAATAAAAAGGTTATTTATTTATTTACTTATTTTATTATTCTCTGATTGCAGTCAAAAACTTATCTATAAGTTTTAAAAAAGTGGCTATGGGCAGGCCATATTTGTCGCAGAAACGATGGTCGCTTGGTCAAACGTGTTCTGGAATGGAGACCGCGTACCTGAAAGTGTGGGACCACATCCAACACGCTGGACTGACGACCTTAAGAGGGTTACGGGAAATAAGTGGCTGAAGAAGGCGGAGGACTGTATTTTTAGGGTTCTGTACCTCAAAAGGAAAAACGGAACCCTTATAGGATCACTTTGTTGTCTGTCTGTCTGTCAGTTAAGAAACCTACAGGGTACCTATTTCCCGTTAACCTAGAACCATGAAATTTGGCAGGTAGGTAGATCTTATAGCTGACATTTGGGGAAATATCTGAAAACCGTGAATTTGTGGTTACATCACACAAAAAAAATTTAATTGTGGTCATGAACTAAAATTAGCATTTTCATTTTTCTAAGTAAGATAACTATATCAAGTGGGGTATCATATGAAAGGTCTTCACCTGTGCATTCTAAAACAGATTTTTATTTATTAGTTTTTGAATTATCCTGCAAAATGTCGAAAAAATACGACTGTAGTACGGAACCCTCATTGCGCGAGCCTGACTCGCACTTGGCCCGTTTTTTTTTAATAGAGATAGCGAGCAAACGAGCAGGCGGGTCACGTGATTTATCGCCGCCCATGAACATTTGCAGCACCAGAGGAACCACCCATGTATGTGGTGAAGGGCTCTCGGGAATGCCTATGTCTTTCAGAGCAAACAGGCTGATTGTTAGAACTTTTGACAACCTCTCTGGTCCATTGGTAAGCGCTGTGGTTTATAAGTGGGAAGTCGCAGGTTCATTTCCCGGTCCCGGCAATTGGTGAATTCATATTTATTAAATTACCTCTGGTTTGAGAGGCTCCGGCCGTGGCTAGTTACCATTACCACCCTTAACCAGCCAAGCGAATTAGCGTTCCGGTACGATGCTGTGTAAAAACCAATCAGGGGTAAGTATGGGTTTGATGTAAATGCCATCCCCTTTCAAGTTAGCTCGCTTTCATCTTAGACTCTTCACACATCATCACTTATCATCAGGTGAGATCGCAGTCAACTTGTATCAAAATAAAAAAACCGGCCAAGTGCGAGTCAGGCTCGCGCAATGAGGGTTCCGTACTACAGTCGTATTTTTTCGACATTTTGCACGATAATTAAAAAACTATGATGCATAAAAATAAATAAAAATCTATTGAGAATGTACAGGTGAAGACCTTTCATATGATACCCCACTTGATATAGTCACTCACTTCGAAAGTTGAAAATACTAATTAATAGTTCATGACCACAATTTTAATTGTGGTCATGAACTATTAGTGGTAAATTAAAACTACCTGACTATTCATAAACACTTTTAAAAAGTTTACATGAATAAAAAAACATTCTATTCTATTCTATTCTATAATTTTTTTTGTGTGATCTAACCCTAAATTCACGGTTTTCAGATTTTTCCCCAAATGTCAGCTATAAGATCTACCTACCTGCCAAATTTCATGATTCTAGGTCAACGGGAAGTACCCTGTAGGTTTCTTGACAGACAGACGGACAGACAGACAGACAGACAGACAGACAGACAACAAAGTGATCCTATAAGGGTTCCGTTTTTCCTTTTGAGGTACGGAACCCTAAAAATGAAAATAAACTTTTTGTACCAATAAACTAAATTCATTTACCTACAATCAAAACGATGGAGATTTAAATAAGAATGAATACACGGTCAGACAAAGCGACGCGAGGGTTGGCAGTGTGCGCTAGGGTGCGCGCACATCGGCGGGGGTTGTGCGGCGCGCGAGCGGCCAGCGTGGGGAGCTAATCGCCTTTTCATCTGCGCACAATCGCCGAATTATGCACGCTTTTATTAATAATGCGATGTTGCTTTCTCACATGGCTGCCGATTGTTCCGAGTCAGTAACTTACCTTGCCTATTGTTTACAATTAAATCCATTTCTAATGTTGTATTAATTAAACTTCTATGGGAATTCTTCATCTAGGTGATTCGCTAACTCAGTGTTCAACGATGAATGATAGCCACCAGTGGCGTGCACAGGTTTGAAGCCAGGGTAGGCACTAGTTAGCTAGGAACCTGTTTATTGGCAGGTCAAAATGAAAAATATGCATTGAGCTATTACAACTGGGGTAAGCAGTGCATTTATGCCTCTATGATCTGCACGCC
This sequence comes from Maniola hyperantus, assembly GCF_902806685.2. NCBI lineage: Eukaryota > Metazoa > Arthropoda > Insecta > Lepidoptera > Nymphalidae > Maniola > Maniola hyperantus. Next base: position 14,642,964 of record NC_048547.1, on the reverse strand, counting down.
CCTGATAGCCACTAAGATCATTCACGCAGATTTCGAACGACAAAAAAGCCTTTCTGAGCTAGTGAGATGAAAAAAATATTTATTTAGAACCTTTGCTGAAGAATTTGTTAAGATATCCCAAAATTAAACTCACTCTACCTATCTGTTACCTACTCCTTCATGGCAATCATTTGTCTGGTGGCTTCGGCCGTGGCTAGTTACCACCCTACCGCCAAAGCCGTGCCGCCAAGCGATTCACCGTTCCGGTAAGGGTTTGGGTTTAATAAAAACTGCCTTCCAGGTTAACCCGCTTTCATCTTAGACTGCATCATCACTTACCACCAGGTGAGATTGCAGTCAAGGGCTAACTTGTATCTGAATTAATAAATAAATAATAACAAACTTCTAGGACATAAAGTTGCCTATGCACATTCCTGGAATGCAAACTACCTTTCTACCCATCACAAATGTTTACAAATGGGCCGTGAAAAGCTAGCAGACAGACAGATATACACTCTTTCGCATTTAGGTATCAGTACCCTTATTATTAATGCGAAAGAGTGTTTCTTTGTTGGATTATTGGTTTGTTGGTTTGTCCTTCAATCACGCCGCAACGGAACAACAACGGATCGACGTGATATTTTGCATGGGTATAGTTTAAGACCTGGAGAGTGACATAGGCTAATTTTTATACCGGAAAATCAGAGTTCCTACGGGATTTAAAAAACCAAATTCCATGCGGACGAAGTCGCGGGCATCGGCTAGTATCTGAATACAAATCAGCTATTACTACAAGGGAATCAATACATCAGGTCTGTCAAGCAGCGCCAGTATTGGACGCTCAGCAGATGCGTTATCGTGCAGGGATCTGTGAATCAACCTTATCTGTACATCGACACGTGGACTGTGCGCTGCGATGGACGGTAGGTATTTCGATATATTATTGAGTAGAATTGTAATCTCATAATCTAAATCTTTATTAAAATACTAGCTTATGCCCGCGACTTCGTACGCGCGGATTTAGGTTTTTAAAAAATCCCGTGGGAACTCTTTGATTTTCCGAGACTAATTATTATAACATTCTAAACCCCTGCCAGGAATCGAACCCAGGACCTCTCACGAATAAGACCACAGTGTTTACCATTGCGCCAGGGATCCACGTGGATATCCACAATTATATCCACGTGGATGAAGTCGCGAGCATCATTTGTTGGGAACAGAGAAAGCTTGGATAAATAAAATAAATAAATAAATAGCCATTTATTTCCAAAATACATAATTACAATTGTTATCTAAGTAGGTACCTTATTAGATTATTTGTTATCTGTCTAGTTTGTAAGATCTATATAAATTTCTTATGTCTTTGTAATTATTTATTAAAACTAAATTAAGTTATTTCATTGTTATTATTATAATTACTTTCCATTAATAGTATTAGTTATCAAAAAATTTAAAAGATGTAACATATTATTTAAAACAAAGGATGCACCTATTATTTGGTTAGGTTAGGTTTGGTTTGGTTGTATTAGTTTATATTTTGGGTACCCATCTTTGGGTGTAGGCCTCCTCCATATTGCTCCAGAAAGCTTGGATAGGCTACATTTTATCTCGGAAAATCAAAGAGTTCCCACGGGATTCTTAAATAAACTAAATCCGAAGTCGCAGGCATCATCTAGTAATCCGAAGTCGCAGGCATCATCTAGTAATCCGAAGTCGCAGGCATCATCTAGTAATACCCACCATAAGTGACACAAGTTGCCTTACATTAAATTACACTAATTCATCTATTCTAGTATGAATGAAACTAGATTTCGTAAACTCTCAGTTTTATCAATATCTAAATATATAAAAGGAAAAGGTGACTGACTGGCTGATCTATCAACGCACAGCTCAAACTACTGGACGTATCGGGCTGAAATTTGGCATGCAGATAGCTATTATGACGTAGGCATACGCTAAGAAAGGATTTTTGAAAATTCAAACCCCAAGGGTGTGAAATAGGGGTTAGAAATTTGTGTAGTCCACGCGTACAAAGTTGCGAGCATAAGCTAGTGTCGTATAAGTTTATGGCCTTAAAAGAAGCGGGAAATTTGTCACCCAAGGAAATGAGTGTTTTACAAGAGCGGCCACATACATACCTTCAATGTACTTGTAACTAACATATTTCTCATTACCAAAAGTACTCACTCGACAAATCTCTGAAGTGAACCCTACAGCACACGCGTCCCTTTCGACATGCACGTGTGTCGCAAATTAAAAACCTTTGGCGAGCAGTCCGCGGGGCCATTAATTGCCAGATATCGGTGCGGGACCCCCGACCCCCGACCCCCGACCCCCGACCTCGGCCGTGAGAAAGGCACCATTACCACTCATTGTTGAACCTAATCTTGTTCACGTTACTAATGGGACGCAAATCGCGTACCTAGCCATACAATTAAGTATGTGAAAGTGTGTCTGTCAGTCTGTCTGCTAGCTTTTCACGGCTCTTCCGTTTAACTGATTGTACGAAGATAAGTAAGCATTCCGGGGAAAAATCTTGGAAATTTCTAACTACCTATAGAAAATACTAATTATTTGTTCACATTTTAATTTTTTTCATGATGTTACCACAAATTAGTGGTTTTCAGATTGCTAAAAAACCTACCAAATTTCATGATTCTAGGTCAACGGGAAGTAACCTCAAGTTTTCTTGACAGATAGACAATGAAGCGATCCTATAATGGTTCCGTTTTTCCTTTTCAAGTACGGCACCCTAAAAATGTTTGATCATAAAATTACCGTTTGTCTCTTCAAGCGATTTAGTTAGGTACGATCGCAGCACAAACATGTAAAAGTTTGAAAAAATATTCCCAAACTATTAAAAATAATCGATGAAGGGATTTTTCAAAATCCAGTTGTAGTTTCGCGAGTTTAGAATGTACGAAAGCTGTTCGAACATAAAAAAGAAAACGACAAAAAATATACCGATAGAAAAACTCAACCAGTGGCGAAATTTATAAAAACGCGAACAAGGCAACTACGTCAAAGCGGCTCGGCCAAAAAAACTAATCGATTGTTAAAAAATTCGCCAACAAACTGGCCAGTTGACTCGCAGCTTTTTCCGCCAATAGAGCCGCTTCCGGTGGCCGGACGCGGGCCGGCCGGCGCGGCTCCGGACAGGGTCCGGACGCGGCCCGCAACAGGAGCGCTTACCTTAGTTTTTTATTTGTCCACTCTGATTTATGGTTGTTTTGAATTTGTTCGGACTGTGAGCCAAAATGCTTTCGGCACTTGCAGGAAATCTAGCGATGCCTTTTTAGGGTTCCGTGTAAACAAGAGACTGTTCTAGTTTCGCCATCTCCGTCTGCATGTCCTTTCACCCCTCCGCAGAGATTTAGTACTAAAAAGCTGTAATTTCGCAAGGGTTTCTAATGGGTAGATATTCTTCGCGGAAAAAGCATTAAAATAATTGGGTATTTGATTAAGTATATCAAAAATAAAATATTTCTAAGTAATTATTAAATAGAGGGTCTTCTGAAATACGATATCAATTAATCTAACAAAAACCGACCAAGTGCGAGTCAGGCTCGCGCAACGAGGGTTCCGTACTGCAATCGTATTTTTTCGACATTTTGTACGATAATTCAAAAACTATGATGCATAAAAATAAATAAAAATCCTTTTTAGAATGCACAGGCTTTCATATTATGATACCCCACTTGATATAGTTATCTTACTTCGAAAATTGAAAATACTAAATTTTAGTTCATGATAACAATTTAATTTTTTTTGTGTGATGTAACCACAAATTCACGGTTTTCAGATTTTTACCCGAATGTCTGCTATAAGACCTACCTGCCTGTCAAATTTCATGATTCTAGGTCAACGGGTAGTACCTACCCACCCTGTAGGTTTCTTGACAGACCGACAGACAGACAACAAAGTGATCCCATAAGGGTTCCGTTTTTCCTTTCGAGGTACGGAACCTTAAAAATGATTAAAAAGTATTATTTCTAGTACGGAACCCTTCGTGTGCGAGTCCCACACGCACTTGGCCGGTTTTTTGCGTTGGAATCAGTCCGGTTCGGGAAATGGGTGGAGTTCCAGTTTGGAAATACGCACCGATACAGACATTTCTACTTTATCTAACAGCGCCTGCAAAACTGTGTTTTCAGAGGAAACTTGGATCTGAATAGAATTTCGGAAGCCTCCTACAGGGTGTTACCAGAACGCTAGCAAAAACTTAACGTTATTGTTATACTACTTAAAAACACAATCCAATACCGATAACCATATCCCTCATTTTGTAGCTTAGTATTTTACAATCCCGCGATGTATTTTTTTTATAGAGGTAGCAAGCAAACGAGCAGGCGGGTCACCTGATGTTAAGTGATTAACATTTGCAGCACCAGAGGAACCGCCGATACGTTGCTGGCCTTTTAGGAATTTGTTGGTCCGCCCCTTGAATAACCCCATGTATAGCGTGCAAAAGCGCGGCATTGACTTCGAGTGGCCTACTTACGCAACGTTCGTTGGCCAACCAGATGTTTTCTTTGCTTTATATCGTAAACTTTTACAAAACTATAGGAATTTTTTATATTTTTTGGCGGTTTCTTTTTTGTGGTATCATATCAGTACTTAATCATCAGTAGGTACTGTGTACTACCTATTACCTATCTTCATTTTTGCCAGCGTTCTGGTTACACCCTGTATTTGCCCTTACTTGCATCCAGATTGCGTCACTCGAACCAAAATAAGGTAAAAAACTGGAAACAAAAATGGGGTTACAAAATTTTATGGTCGTAAAAATGGGACCTAGAAGAGTTGAAATTACAGTGAAATGTAGTCGGACTCTATTCTAACATTCTGTTAGTTTAGAGTGCAATTGTTTTATCCCTAAACTTAGCAGAACTGCACGAATCTTCTATTTGGGTACATACGTTTATTTGATCTAAGTTTTCAGGTCTTATTTATTGGGTAGGTACCTTATGATATTTCATCCTCTCAGAATGAGAAGGGCTTAGGCCATGGTCCGCCACGCTGGCCTAGTGCGAATTGTTAAACGATTTGTGTGGTGTGGTGTGTATTGTTTGTTTCTCCTGCTGTTTTAGTAGTAGGAGGGCGGGCGGTAGATGCATATCGCATGATACACGTTGTACCATACATATTTGTCTGTTTTAATCTATAGGTACTATCTACCTATAAAGTGTTTACAAAACTATGGGAAGAATTTAAAAAAGAGACGTTCTGTACTAAAATTTAATCTCAAATCTTCAACCTAAGCGAGTCAAAGTATACTTTGCTACGACACCATTGCTACCTATAACAGACGGCAAAGAAAATAAATATATACCAGATACTATGAGATACCAAATACCAACCTCTTTGATACTCGTACAAAAGCTGCAGTTTAAAAGAGAAAACAAAATATTTTTCATTAGAAGCACCGAACAATGACAATTGGATCGCAGTACCTAACGGATTACTGCGACTTATTGCGCCTTCGCAATCCTACTCAGAGAAATACGTGTCTGGGACCACACTTGAGACGTGTCGCACGACAAAAAGTTTTCACATCATGTGTTAAAAACATTTAAAAAGATTATTAAACATAATTAGCATCATCATAATCAATCAATCACCGGCCTACTACTGAGGATGGGTTTTATCTCAGAATTAGGCATAGACCTTAGTCCACCATGCTGGCCAAGTGAAAATATCTTGCAAAAAGCTGCAGTTTAAAAGAGAAAAGAAAATATTTTTCATTAGAAGACAATAACTTCCCAGTTTCCACAGCTTGGGTTACAAACATTTAAAAAGATCATTAAACATACCTACCTATGCTACCCAAAAAAGGTGATAGCCTAGTGGTTAAGACATTGCCCTCCCAGTTGAGGAGACAGGGGTCGATCCCGGGCACGTACCTCTAACTTTCCAGAGCTATGTGCGTTTTAAGCAATTCAATATCACTTGCTTTAAAGATGAAGGAAAATATCGTAGTCATTAAATTACCGGCATGCCTGCGAGTTCTCCATAATGTTCTCAAAGATTTGTGAAGTCTGCTAATCTGCACTTGGCCAGCGTGATAGACTATGGCCAAGCCCTTCGCATTCTGAGAGGAGACCCGTGCTCTGTAGTGGACTGTTGGTGGATTGACTACTTGCCTAGTGCGAACTAGCAATCTTTACACACCTTTGAGAACATTGAATTCTCTGGCATGCCGGTCCACACACATATTTTAATGCTTAAAACGCACATAATTCCGAAAAGTTAGAGAATGCGTGCCTGGGATCGAACCACCGACCTGCCAAATATGAGACCGACATCTTAACCACTAGGCTATCACCACTTAACATTAAAGTGCACAGACAAAAAGTTTTGAAACAAAAAGTCCTTCGTACGGTCCACCATTTATTGCGCCTCAGCAATCCAACTCCGGCTCAAAAGAATAATATGTCTTTATAACGGAATCCCGTGGCTTTCCCTGCCTTACTTTCTTACACATTTTTCAGTAAAATGCGAGAGCTTCTTCAGCTTTATTCCACTCCACACAATCTATTTTAAACTCTATTCTACCAAACAAAAGGTTGAATTCAAAATGTGTCCCAATTTCAGAATAGATTGCATTGTCTTCTCACGTAAATCAAGCTGATATAAGATGGTGTATCAACGCCACTTGAAAATAGACTCTGTCCTAGTAAAATTAGGATAGAAAATCAGTTCTTTGAAGTGCTACTTGTTACGTTAGAAATTGTATTTGATAGTCTCACGTGGTAAAAGGTCACTTTGCCTGTGATGGACGAATTAAAATATGAAGAGGAAAACTTAAGACAACATTATGTCGTTTCTTCAAAAAATTAATCAATTATAAAACCTTCATCTTCACCACCTTCGGGGTGATTTGCTAAGTGATCAACAGTAAAAGATAGCCATCAAAATCATTTTGACATTGCACATTGGTTGGTTCTACATTGCTGCTTCACTGAGTGATATTAAAATATTTTTTCATAGAAAACCTTCAATGGAGTAAAACTCAGCATATTCGATCTCCGATATAACTTCCGATTAATCGGAATCTAAATCGGAACCGAAGATGCAAAATCAATCAGAACTTCTGACCTTTCAGAATCGAAATCGAACTTTCGTAACATCTCTAATAAAAACAATAACTCAAAGTGCTAGAGAACACCATTATTCGTGTTTTCCTCTACAGGTGAAATTGAAAGCAAAGCTACTAACAATAAAAACAAAACAAGAAAAACAAAGCAATATTAAAAGCCTACAATAAACAAGAATACTCCGCACCAATAAAGACGAAATTTTATTTGGGTGCAAAAGAAACACCTTAATTCGATAAACATAATCTTTCATTTGCCGAATTGTTTACGATCCCTGCCTTTCTTATTCCCACCTCTCTGTCTAACGTTTAGGTTTTAGATATGTGTATCTCTGTTTCGCATAGGTGCGTCCAGAAGTCGGGTCGTTCGGTCCATGTTGATCGCGTCGTGACCCTTGGTAACGATGATTGGTTCGCATCAGTAAATTGGAGGTGGCGGCGACATACGAATTCACTTAGCGCACCGTTATGGAATCCTCTCGTATGTTTATGCTCTCCTGGTAACCTTGATCATTAATAAAGATAAACAATACCAGTTTTCTTTTTCAAAAATAACTAAATTTTCAGCCCTGATGTACATTAGTTTCTTACCCTACTTATGCGATGGGTATTTTAAGATACATTTAAAATCTCTTACACTTTAACGTTGCTTCTAGTTACTAGTAGGTACGGTACAATTTCAATTTATGCAAATTTTCCACATTTTTGCAAACAAATGATTTGTATTTGAAAATTCTTACCGAAAATACTTTAAATAGGTACGTAAATGCAGTTTAAAAAATTTAATCGAATTTCCTAAATGAATATTCATTTAAAAATCCTGGTTATGCTTTGTGTATTATATCCCTACATTAAGTAGGTTATACATATAATAGGTTTGATAGTCGTGGTGAGTCAATCTGCAAAACACAGGCTGCAAAACTACTTTGTAAGTTACATACAAAATATACAATTCATATAAATAGGTCATTCTGTACTTAATGATATGAATTTATATGAAGTTACAAATCAGCTAATCTGTCCTAAAACGATATCATTAGGGAACTAGTAAATATTGTTTTTGTAGGCATCAACAAAAGTTGATGAATATTTATCGAGACCATACACGTTCCTAATAGCGCGTTGCGTAGACTTACAATAATTTATACACATTTTGTATGGCGTCCGCGTCATTACCTTCCTATAGATTTGTTTGCGATGATATTTCACTTTGAATAGCTCCGAGAAAGAGGTTGGAAGGTTTATGTGCTTCTTTATTGTTTGTAATACATCATTTGCCTCCGATCGCGATATTATTCACATTAACCTCAAACTTATGTAACCAAAACATAATAACGTACCAACTTCATATTATCCACATCCATGATAAAACCTATCTAATCTATCTATATCTAAGTATACTAATAAATAAAATAGAAGTGTCTGTCTGCAATTTCGAAATAACTGCTCATATGGTTACCTATTTGAACTACCATAACTGAATCACACGTTTAAAAAAATCTGATCTCTATCTGCCTGTTTGTTTGAACGGGCTAGTCTTCAGAACAGCTAAACCTATTTTGATGGGATTTTTAAAAATCCAAATCCACGCGCATTAAGTCGAGGGCATCAGCTCGTAATTTATAAAAGAAGGCTCTTAGGCAACTTTTTATTAATAAATTAAATTCCTCTCAAAATGAGAGAGCCTTAATCTACCACGCCGCGCCGCTCAATTATATTTTACACGCCTTTGAGAACATTACGGTGAACTTAGGCTTGCAGATTTTCCTTCACCGTTAAAGCAAGTAATAGGTATTTAACTCTGAAAATTGGGAAGTGCGTACCCAAAATCGAACCCCCGACTAAGAGGCTGACGCTTTAACCACTAGGCTGTCACCGCTTTAAGATATTATACAAAAATAAAAAGAATTATACTAAGACTAGCTTATGCTCGCGACTTCGTCCGCGTGGACTACAAAATTTCAAACCCCTATTTAACCCCCTTAGGACTTGAATTTTCAAAAATCCTTTCTTAGCGGATGCCTACGTCATAATAGCTATCTGCATGCCAAATTTCAGCCCGATCCGTCCAGTAGTTTGAGCTGTGCGTTGATAGATCAGTCAGTCAGTCAGTCATTCAGTCAGTCAGTCAGTCAGTCAGTCACCTTTTTCCTTTTATATATATAGAGATTTATTTCATTGGCAAATTCACCAATAATGAAGCCAAAAGCTAAGCCAGCCATTTATCTCGTAAGGCTGTGCCTACAGCGAAGCGTTCAGCGCAACAATAAGATATGTGTGGCCACTCGCCAACCACATCCATCAATATTGTAGAGGCCACCGTGGTCATTACCGTCCAACTATGAGAATCACGGATTTCATTATTTGCCAGATGGTAACTATTTGGCGAGGTATTTGGCACACATTGGTCGCAAATCGTTGATTTATGTGCATTTCGTATATTCTTATTCTATATGCTTTTTTCTATTTGTAAAGATTTTTATATAAATCAGGTACTGACGCATTTTTATCTAATTCAAAAGGAATTCTTTTAGAAATTTAAAAAATGTTGAACCAAGTTTTGAACTAAATAGAATTCTACTCAAAATTGCACATCTCAATTACCACTTTCCACTTTACCAAAAAGTTAAATGTCAACGCTTCGAAATTTTTATTTAATCGCATCAGTATTTTTTTAATCGATTACCTACTGCAATCTCACCTGGTGGTAAGTGAGCATACAGTCTAAGCTGGAAGCGGACTAAATTGGAAAGGGTATGGAAGTTTTATTAAGCCCATGCCTCTTATCCAGGAAGTAGGAAGTACCGTTACTTATCGGTTTCTACATCGCTTGACAAAACGGCTTTGTCGATTGCATGGTAACTAGCCATGGCCGAAGCCACCCACCAGACCAGACCAGAGGTAATTTAGAAGTTGAAAATTCTCAAACTGTCCCTGTCAGTAATCGAACCCGAGACCTCCCACTTATAAGACCACAGCACTTACCACTGAGCCAGGAAGGTTGAATAAAATAACACATTTCTTTTAGAGAGATCAATAATTAATAATCACCCAGCCTAAACCATTAGTTTTAACAATAATCTTCAAAGTTAAATATCATCAGACTAATTGCAACAAAATAACAATTATTCTAGACATCAATGATCCCCGCGGAGAATCTTCATAGCAAGCGTTTCGAGCGATTAACTCAATTCATTCGCATCTCGCTGAGTGCGTCGGATGCTAGAGACACGCGCACACCACCTTCCGCTACGGCGGACGAGCGATGAATGAAACTAATTGTGCCACGTGACCAGGAGCGTGCGATGCGCTTTGCTGACACTACCCTCAATTTTTCATACCATCTACACCCACTACACACGCTCAATTTTAAGCCCTATTCCTTTCTATTTATAATTGATTTTGCGTTGTGTTCAAGTGGTACTTAGGGTGTTATATAGTGTGAAGGGTAGAGGAAACTGTGACAAATGAACGTGAGTTCGAACTTTGAAGTACGTTCGAATGATTTTGAATTGAATCTCGAATCGCTCCGGAACGAGATTAAAATTTAGCATCTCTCTATAAAGGTTAGTTGATGTAAGGCAATTGGTAGCCATTATTCTACATTACGCGGTATTGAAACTTATCAAGAGACTTGAATAATTGGTTCGCTATTCACATTCAATTTATTCAATAGTTTTATATAACTCAAAAACTTATCAATACCTATGTCTGATTTTTCCTTTTTTTTATAAGATTAGTTAAACTTACTGTAGTTTACCTTCGTATAGGTACTTTGGTGTATTCACCAACATTATTACCTTTATCAATGTACAATGGCCAAACCCTTCTCATTCTCTAAGATAGAATAACGATATGTATTTTTTATAGATTGTATTCTTTACGTGGCAACGTAATCTATAAAAAATTTGGCTTGAAGATTAGAAGTTAGGCATACCTTCTCAATCTTCAAGCTCAGGTTAATAGGTAAAGCACTAAAGACCTATTTTATAAGCTTTGTTTATGTAGTACGTAGATTTTTTCTTTTCATACAAATAACTCATGTCCTGAACCAGTAAATATTTTACCTTGAGCGAACGTGATGAGTTTCACCGGTACAATTTCACCATCAAAGGAAACTAGACTCAGTGATAAGAGATGTAGAGTTTAGTTTCCTCCAACCACTGGAGATATATTAAAAACATCGGCCACCAAAATGAACTACGGAAGATGTATGAGCGCGAGGATTAAAAATATTTGTACGGGCCATTATACAGGGTGTAATGAAAGGCCGCGCTTCTTTATTAACCATACAGGGTGTCCGTTAATTGAACCCGGGGATTTCTATGCCCTTTCTACGCCCTTTCAGTGTTTGACGGAGGTCCGAACGTCCACATTGAGTACAAGATTTTAGGTTTTCGTACTTAGATATGAAATAGGGCATGTCCCCGGCTTGCGAAGAATGGAATATGCAAAGTGAAAGATTATCAGTTATCTCCATATTATTTTGATGTGTTTGGGTTAAATTAAAATAGAGGCCTAAGTTTTAATCTATTTGTGATCTAGCAAAGAAACAATCTTTATTCAGTAGTCAGTACTTTGCGTTAATATATATTTCTAACACTGTTTTGATTTGGTATCTACTATTTTTTGGCTATGCAAGAGGTAGGTAGGTGCCTACATCAGAAAATCCAAAAGCTGTAAAAGCCATACTTAGAGTCGCTTAATCGTTACTTAAGTTTAGTTAAAACGAGACAGAGATCTCTCACATAAATCTATCTCGTTTTAAATCAATATTAAGTAACGATTAGCGACTCTGAGTGCGGCTGTTAGTCTTTTTTTGCTAGCAAGCAAGCAAATTAAAAAGCATGGTCTTTTTAAGGTTAGATTTATTTATGGTATCCAAAATACAGTAAAGTAGGTACATAAAATTATTTTTCTTTTAAAAGAATATTAGCCAAGTTAATTGCTGACTGATATTCCCCTATTACAATAGTGCAACGGGTGGGATTTGAATTGGTGACCTTTCGTTTTTCAGTCCACTCCTTTAACCGTTGAGCTATCGAGGCTTTAATTAATAATTTTTTTTTTAATTTTAACTAATAATTAGTAATCAATTCACTAATGGCTTAGCTAAGTATCTCACCAGACATTTAATATTATTAATCCGATTTATAATATCTAAATATATAAAAGGAAAAAGTGACTGACTGAATGACTGACTGACTCACTGACTGACTGACTGATCTATCAACGCACAGGTCAAACTACTGGATGGATCGGGCTGAAATTTCGCATGCAGATAGCTATTATGACGTAGGGATCCGCTTAGAAAGAATTTTTGAAAATTCAACCCCTAAGGGGGTGAAATAGGGGTTTGAGATTTTGTGTAGTCCACGCGGACGAAGTCGCGGAAATAAGCTAGTTATCATTATAAAACAAAATTTTAATAAAGGCGTAATTTATGCGAAAACTTACATTTTCATGTGCCTATAATAGGTAAAACATCTACTTACCTATAAAGTAGATACACATTAGACATTCAGGCAACACAAAAAAACCTTCGCGAAACCTAATTAACAAGGTACAAATAAAACGTTGCAAAAATACATTTTTACAAAACCAAACTCGCGCATTGACTAACTACAGGGAGTACATGGCACACACATCTGTGTACCTTATGAAAGACATGTAACTACCCATGTCCTCTGTGAGGGACATAATAGGTATTATCTAGGCAGTGTGTATGCAGGTTGTCCTCATTCGCAGTGCACCCTCTGCGGCGGTGTCGTGCGCGGGCATTCATTACTGGCGCGTAATGAGCCGCGCCCGTTCCGACCTGCCATAGATCAAGATATTCAAACAGACTGTCCTATGAAAAGTACCTACAAATCAAACAAAAACTTCAGAGAATAGATTCATCTAATCTTTGCATAATTATTAGATACATTCACGGTGGACTTAACCTCTATGTACCTACTTAGTTTAATTTTTTTTTTATATAAGACATTTCGAACAAAAATATTTACTGGTTACAACTCAGCTGACTATTTGATTTTCCAGCATAAAAAAGTAGCCAAATAATAGTAGCCAATTCTTTTGTAAATAATCTCAAAATGACAGGTCTAAATATATTGCTATCCCTTTCATAATGCTCCCTGCAGAAAAGGATAGAACTAGATTTAGACTTGTCAATTCATTTTAGTTTAAAGATTGTGTAGTACAGAATTAGCCATTATATTACTATCCAGGTCTTTAGCTATACACATGCAAAAAAAAATTATTGTACGCTCGGCTAAGATGCAATTTTGTATATAAGTATACCTACTTTTTATAACATAACCTGTAAGTTCCATTTACGAAAATTTTCCAAAAAATCACGTCGTCGATGCGTTGCTCCGCTGCAAAGTGATTGAAAGACACACTAACAAACCAACAAATAAATAGATACCTACACATTGATAATATTATAGGGTAGTGTTATCAATCATGTTGGCTCTGGTTATCTTATAATCTTTGGCTTCATCAAGTACATGAGCACCTTTTAAGGCTTTTAAAAGGCTCTCAGGGCGCTAATCACGAGCCCGCGGCGCCCTGGCGAGATTATCTCACACTGCCTCCTATGTACATTGTACTGGCTGCCACATAACGAGCTATTTATACAGCTTTCATATAGCTTTTATACAACCAGCGCACTTTGTTCACGATCTTTTCTTTGCAATATTAATTTTACGTTATACGGTTTTAGTTTTTTTTTTTTTAGAAAAAGTACCTACACCTATTTTGTAGAACTGAATGTGATAGTGAATTGACTTTATTGAAGAGTGCACTTCTACATTTATGATTGTTTAAGCCACTCGTTTCGTTTTGTTGTAGGAAAAACTAAATAACTAGGACAAACGGGCGACGAAACATTGGTTTTTGTTGATTTTTTTAATCCTAAAATTGACCCATAAATTAATATTGTGCATTAATATAGCCTGTAAATTAAAAAAAAAAACCTTTTACACCCTAAATCGGCTCTGTCGTGTTTACAATTTGTCGTATTTGTGTCAGTTCATCCTTTTACAATAGGTATGTATATCAATCAAAGCCAGCTATTTCAATACTCCTTCATTATTCCCCACTAGTTTTCAGCACACGTCGCGTAATCCACGTGCCGCAAAAAAGATATTACTCTCCAGTACGCTTAGTATAAGATTTTACGACTCACCAAACGTTGCTAGAATTCGAGAGTCCAAACACAATACCGTCAAAGTAAAATGGACCTAAAGCTGTGATAGCCTAGTGGTTTGGACGTCCGCCTTCTAATCGAAGGTCGGGGGTTCAATCCCGGGCACACACCTCTAACTTTTCGGAATTATGTGCGTATTAATTAATTAAATATCACTTGCTTTAACGGTGAAGGAAAACATCGTGAGGAAACCTACATGCCTGAGAGTTCTCCATAATGTTCTCAAAGGTGTGTGAAGTCTACCAATCCGCACATGGCCAGCGTGGTAGACTATGGCCAAAACCCTTCTCACTCTGAGAGGAGTCCCGTGCTCTGTAGTGAGCCGGCGATGGGTTGATCATAATAATAAAATGGACCTAAAGAGCCTTGAATTGTAGTCGAAAATTTAATGCCACTGATTTTAATTTCGCAACGTTTCCGCTTGGAGCGCTGGCTGTAGATGTGTAGACAAACTTGAGTTTTAAAGCAAGGTAGTTAAGATCCAGTTTACTATAATGCGGAAGGTTTTCGATCCTCGAATACTATCAACGTTGGTGAGACATAAAATCTCGTACTAAGCGTATAGAATTGAATATTACGGGATGGTCGCAAAAACGCGGCCATATTGCTTGGTGGAATGTAATAAAGCCTAGGTAATTCGGAGCCGCTCGTTTTTTATGTCCGTTGCTCAACCGCTACCTTCCAAATGAAGCAGGAGATGTACGGGCTATGGTGTCAAGGGTGAAAATGCCCGTAAGAGAACAAGGTTTTGATGGCAGATCTCCGAAGTAGGTAAAACGAAAATAACAAATCTTATTTTTTAATCCATAGTACCTCCACACTTAATATTATAAATGCGAAAGTGTGTCTGTCTGTCAGTCTGTCTGTGTGCTAGTTTTTCACGGTCCACCCATTCAACCGATTTTGACGGAATTCGGTACAGAGGTAGCTTTTTTTTTTTTTTTTTTTTTAATAGATATAGCGAGCAAGCGAGCAGGCGGGTCACCTGATGTTAAGTGATCTTGCATCCCGGGGTATTTAACCCAAAATTTGTTCGATTATGATGGCGGGCAAAGTGATCCGCACTTTCAGCTAACATTGCCCACATCGATTTCCATCCAAATATAACCCAAAATTATCCAAAATTTTGAAACCTACTTCAAGATAGCCTTAAATTATATTCATGGTATTATTCACGTATTTTAAGTTATATTTGGATGAAAAATTGATGAAAAATCGATGTGGGCAATGTTGGCTAAAGTCCGGATTACTTTGCCCGCCATCATAATCGATCAAATTTTGGTTTAGATGTAAATTTATCAAAAAAAAAAATTACAAAGCGAAATTGCTTATAAATTGCTTTTTGGGCAAAGTATCATTGAGTGGCAAAGTTGGCTAGTTTGACGGTAATTATACCGTTTAGGACGTCTTCTTTAGGAAAGTGGAATGAGCCCTTACGAAAGAAGAGAACAAATTTTGTGTTCAGCAGTTCACAATCACTTAGATTTTTTACAACATTTTTAGCTGAAAGTGAATTTAAATTAAAAACATTTACCTTCGCGCAATTTATTTTGACTCATGTGGCATGTCCAACAAATTAGCTATGTGGCCGCATAAATAATTTCCAGATTCAAAAAATGATATGTCCACATTAGTGCCTACACGATGTCCGATCAAAGAGCCGGAAGCTGTATCTCATGCCTAATGACGTATCCGCGTACAAAAAGCGGACAAGTGCGAGTTGAACTCGCGTGGAGAGGGTTCCGTACGATGAACCAAAAAATTATATGTCCACATTAGTGCCTACACGATGTCCGATCAAAGAGCCGGAAGCTGTATCTCATGCCTAATGACGTATCCGCGTACAAATACCGGACAAGTGCGAGTTGAACCCATATTCCTAATTTTTTTTAAAGAATATTAGCCATATTAAATGACTTATATTCCCCTTTCCTCTCCAATTAAGCGTGAAGCTTGTGCTAGGAGTAGGTACGACAATAGTGCAACGGGCGGGGTTTGAACCGTCGACTTTTCGGTTTTCAGTCCACACCTATACCGGTTAAGCTATTGAGGCTCTTAAATTTATTTATAATCTAAATATATAAAACAAATAGGCGACTGACTGACTGACTGATCTATCAATGCACGGCTCAAACTACTGGACCGAGCGGGCTGTTTGTTATACAGATAATATTGATTGAGTTTGATATTATGATGTAGATATCCGCTAAGAAAGGATTTTTGAAAATACAACCACCAAGGGGGTAAAATAGGGGGTTGAAAATTGTGTAGTCCACGCGGACGATGTCGCGGGCTTCAGCTATAAGTAGTCGACGCATTTTAAACTGAGTCGTCGAGTTGTCTGTCTGTTTCGCTCGCACTTACACGTCGTAGGTGCCAGCGAGCGAAACAGACAGATGACTCGACGACTCAGTTTAAAATGCGTCGACTACAGTATTACAATATAATATGTTCATATTATTTGGGTCACAAGGTTATTATTATTTGGGTAATTTGGGTTATTCTTAAGTGTACGTACCTTTCAACTTTAATCGGTCCAGTAGATTCAGAGCCAAATTGGCTGTGATACACGAGTGATCCTATAAATATTTCTTCATTCGGATGTACGGACCCCTAAAAACTGTCATAGAGAATCACATGACGGAAACAGCTGATTGTAAATTTTGTTCAACTTAACCTTGCGACCAATATGATTTCTCTATTCATTAAAATCAACCTGGATTTTGTGTTTGTAGTGTCAAATAAAAGAGTGGGAATAACATTTTTTGTTAAATTATTGCTCTACTAGGGATCGCCCGAGGCTCCGCTTCTGTGGAAAATTCTAAAAATCTGGCCGTCTTCCTTGTCCACAATATAAAGAGAACATCTGTGCAAAGTTTTAGCTTTCTAGGTCTAAGAGTTTGGGCTGGGTGTTGATGAGTTAGTCTGAGTTACTGAAGTTTCGTCAATTGCCTTTAAGGGCTAACTACAGTACGCGGCAGAAAGTAGGTAATGTACATCGACCTTTACAAGGAGAAAGCAGGTTTGTAGAGCGTTGTCAAAACGTCATATAGGTATAAGCGACAGAGACAAAAACAAGGTTTGACTGTCCATATTGCTAAAATCTGTAATCTACTTCTTACTAAGTACGTCCACTCTACTAGCCGTCATAGACAAAATAGACAGCCAGACTCAAGATGCGCTCAGTCTCTGTTCAGTCCAGCGCTAATTATCAGCTCGCGGTGTATAATAAAGCCATGATTACGCCATTTTTCCGCCAGAACTGCCCGCTAATGTGTCTGGCATTAACATGAGTTGTATGGCGTCATTGTTAGCGGAAACGCTTTTAAAGTGGTTTTGCTGCTTACTTTTCTTATGACACGAGTCTTATTTTTTGGTTCCGTCCACGTTGGTAACCAATGTTTCGTAACCAGCTACGGAATAAGATTTATACTTGTACGGAAGCGATGTGCAAGCTCAACCGTACCAAAGGGAGATCTCCCACCGAGCGGTTGATTGTGCTCGGTAGCGCCAGCTGGGCCGACCGACGGTTGAGTCTTGAAACTTCTATATTATACCTAGTCCAGATTGCAGAAAACTTCGTGAATGCGAGTTTGTACTGTCGGCGGTACATTTGTTCGGGACTACCTACTTACGTCATGAAATGTTATCGATTGAATAGCGCCATCTAGTTTCTACTGTGGTAACCGCCACATACTTCGTCTTTTCGTAACTGGTTATTAATCAAGAATATTTTATCCGGAATCGTAACGTATTAGTAACATTCTTATATTATGTTACAAACCCGGATAAAATATTCTTGATAAATAACCAGTTACGAAAAGACCAAGTATGAATCTTATTTCGTAGCTGGTTACGAAACATTGGTGGCCAACGTGGCCGGAACCTTTTTTCCGGGTATGAGAAAATCCTCATGTAAAACTTTACTGAGGTTCATCTTCTGAAGGTCTGAACTGCATCCTAAGGTGATGTAGACACAATATATCTTTCTACTATTGAAAATTCAAAGTCCTGACTGACTGACTGACTTATACCTATATCAACGCACAGCCTAAACTGCTGGTCCTAGAAATATAAAATTTGGAGGGTGTGTTCTTTGTAAAGAGTGGGTATCCACTAAGAAAGGATTTTTTGAAATTCCACCCCTAAGTGGGTTAAATGGGGGTTTGAAATTTATGTAGTCCACGCGGACGAAGCCGCAAGCATAAGCTAGTCCTTCTACACTTGCAAAGTTTTATCGCACCAAAACTGTATCCACTACTACCAATTATTTCAGTTTATAAAATATACCTAAATAAACAGCTGTCAATGGAGCTCCATCCTTACATCCTTATGATAATTGTTGAGTCAGATTCTCTTGTTTCTCATCTCTGTGCAAACAACAACGATGTCTCAACTCTCATTTCTCAACACAAAAATATAATATTTTTGTAACTCAACATAGCTTTTTATTTTAAGCTCTTAATCTCTATTTTAGTCTCGTCTAGAAAATTTGAAAATCTATTTAGTTTAGTTATAAGTAGATTCCTATTTCTTTTTAATGCACGCGACCATTGATGTAGGATAGTAGGTATAGATGTCAGCACACGAACAACTAAAACACTAATTATGTCTAAAAATTTGACTAATTTGAAATAAGGACTAGAAGGTACCAATGGCACATACCAATTCTAAGCACAACAAAAATTTTGAGAATACAAATCCTCTTCTTACTAATGTAATATGAAAAGGACAGATACAGTTTGATAGTTTTAAATTTAATTTAGAGCTGTCAAACCTCGTGACTTTAGTGCACTCAAAAGATCTTTGATTAATGTAAAATTCATGTTCCGCCTTTTTTTAAGCAATATTAAAAAGAAAAAGATGCAGTTAAGCTAAATTAAGTTTAGGAAAGACAACAGAATTAGCAGTTTTTATTTTTCGGGCTGCATTTGAAGCACTTATTTTAAATCTTGTAGATACTCAAATCGCTGGACGTGACATAATAATATCGTGGAAGGGTTGCCAAAATCAAAGTAAATCCACTCCTCTGTACAGGTAGAGTTACTCGGGTCACCCCTGTTTGCTCAGCTAAAATGTTTGCTCACGTGAGCCTGAGCGCTGAGCACTCTTACACCCTGACCCGCAAATGAAGTTTTTAAGTATCAAACAAAATCAAAAATAAATTGTTAAAAGTGGTGTTAGCCTAGTGGTTAAGATCTCAGCCTTCATGTCAGGGAATACGGGGTTCGATCCCAGGCATGCACCTCTAACTTTTCGGTGCTATGTGCGTTTTAAACAACTAAGTACGTACCTACCTATTACTTGCTTTAAGGGTCTCTCTTATAATATTACTAGCGTATGCTCGCGACTTCGTCTGTGTAGTCTATACAAATTTCGAAACCCTATTTTACCCCCTAAAGGGGTTCATAAATCAGTCAGTCACCTTTTCCTCGACCTAAATATATAAAAAAGCAAAAGGTGACTGAGTGACTGACTGACTGATCTATCAACGCACAGCTCAAACTACTGGACGGATCGGGCTGAAATTTGGCATGCAGATAGCTATTATGACGTACCTATAGGCATCCGCTAAGAAAAGATTTTTGAAAATTCAACCCCTAAGGGGGTGAAATAGGGGTTTGAAATTTGTGTAGTCCACGCGGACGAACTCACAAGCATAAGCTAATCTCTATAGGTATATGAAAATGAATCGCTGAATGTGTTGCTGATCGCAAATCTCGAGAACAGCTGAACTGATTTCGCTAATTATTTTTTTATAATATTCCTTAAAGTACGAGGATGATTCTTACGGAGACAAAAATTTAATTCGACCTCCCCCTCAATTTTCTAAACTCCACCCGAGCGAAGCCGGGGCGGGTCAGCTAGTTTTGAATAAATGGATTTGACTTTGACTCGCCATACCAAAATTGCTCCACAGATCTATATCACTAAACCGTAAAATTAAAAATCCCCCAACTAAGCAGGTGTGTGACTCGTCCCTGTGTGAGGTCACCCCCGTCACCCAGGGGACCCCTGTTCTGTTTGTCGACATAAAATGTTTGCACCAACTCGCCACTCTGATCTGTAAACCGATTTCCAAGTTTCGGTCATAATATATTTTAAAAATAATATTTAGTATTTGTATCTAGCGTATTTTTTAAGAATCACTTTTTTTTATTTCTTTTTATTCAGATACAAGTTAGCCCTTGACTGCAATCTCACCTGATGGTAAGTGACGATGCAGTCTAAGGTGGGAGCGGGCTAACCTGGAAGGAGTATGGCAGTTTTTATTAAACCCATACACCTATGGTTTCTACACGGCATCGTACGAACGCTAAATCGCTTGGCGGCACGGCTTTGCCGGTAGGGTGGTAACTAGCTACGGCCGAGGCCTCCCACCAGACCAGACCAGAAATTTAGAAATTACGAAATTCCAAATCCCTGCCAGGAATCGAACCCGGGACCTCCCTCTAATAAGACCACAGCGCTTACCACTGCGCCAGGGAGGTTGTCAGTTTTGTGAAAATCTTCTTCCTGATGTTAAGTTACTAAACCTAAACCCAATGGGTATATTTATTTACCTGATGGTATAGGTTGGTAAGTAGGTAAATATCGCCAATTTAGTAGGTAATATTCCAGCCTAGAAAATAAACATAATATGGAACGCATGGAACGTTGTTATAAAGAAAATTCAGCAATTGTCAACACCTATTTATTCGCTCCATCCAATTTTACGAAAATCGTTTAAATTCTGTAATTTTCCGAATCAGCAATATATTAGTAAGTTTGTCCGCACACAGGTGCAGGTGCAGTTTGTAACTGGACACCTCGCCAGTCGCTTCCCAGACATTACAGTGTTTTGTTTGCTCCCCGGTTAATGTGACTTACCTAAGTTATAAGCATTCTGCGTTTTCTGGTTTGATTTCATGAATGTACGGTATATCTATTTTCTACCGGAGAAGAAAGAAAAACTTTCTGACACTTAGTGTCCTGCGTGAGCGACGAATACTACGCGACGCAACGCGACACGACGGTAATACCATACAACCATATAGGTAATGCGTACCTATATGGTTGTATGGTATGACATGGTACCGCAAGCACGGTATGCCGTTGAGTTGATCGCGTTCGTCGCGTTCGCAGCGTCGCGTCGCGTAGGACACCAAGATAAAGAAATAAAAAATTTCTATCACCAGAATATAATAATAGTACTAACGGCATCACTATTAGGTATAGCGCATAACGAGTAGGCTCCTGCTGTAGTGGAACTCTGTTGGTCAGAAAGTGTTTTAATGGATTTGCCGATGGAAATTTGATATTGTAGTTTCATATCATGAAAAAGAAAAATTGAAAAAAAAAAATATGGCGGTTTTATGGCGTCATTTTCAAATGTGAAATCTTGAAATCTTACATTTTAGTTCATTTTTGGCAGGACAGTCGTGTTTTTTTATTTTCATTTCAGTCTTAGTTTTTGGATTACTTGCTAAGCTTGTAACTTGTACCCCACGCCACTGTCCACCGCGCAACACGTCTGTAGCTTTGGAGAGGCTCGCCAAACACGCCAGACAAACAGACAAACAGACAAACAGGGGAGCAGTCGTTAAACGTGTCCACTGTCCACATGGAATCCGTCCCCTAGTTACTTTGTCTATGACATTCTAGTACTCGCGGTTTTGCCCCTGGATTTAAAATCTAAAAATTCAAAAGCTGGAAGTTTTAAAAATTCTATCTCCACTATTATAGTAGGTACGGAACCCTCGGTGCGCGAGTCTGACTCGCACTTGGCTGGTTTTTTACGCACTATACCTACTGTAATATGTACGAATTGTCAGTTTAAACGAAGCATGTTTATATTAGCTGTAACATAAAAATGCAACTCCTCAATATGTCGAAGTAGGTTGCCTGCACATCGGATTGAAAGAGAGGTGATGCAAAATTATGTGGGTTAGGTAGTTAAGCAATACGATTTAAGACAAAAGTATGAAATAAATATAAATAAATAAATAACCTTTTATTTGGGACCATAGCGCACAGTACAAAACAGAACAACACCAGACAAACGTACATAAACAAAACAAAAAAAAAAAACAACAAAAAACAAAGCATGAAGACAAAAAGGTCACAAATACTTAACTAATACGTACGGCTTTCCATGCATTTCAACCGAGAAAACCACCGCACTTACTTGTATGAAAGATTTCTTTATTGGTATTGTTAGCGCATAAGTTTTGTAGATCATGAGCCGGCTCTGAGTAGACATCTTTCACGGTTGCCGCATTTTATTATTACCTACGGTCTCAACATACTTCACTACCTACTCCATACACCACTTTGAAAGTTTAATACTAGCTTATTGAACATTTCACATCAGAATTGAGAGCACAAAGCTTTTGTCGCGTTACATAACGGTTAGTTAAGCATAGAGCAGCACAGAATAGCGTAGAATAGAACTAAAATTTCTGAGAATGGGCCTCCTCTCCTCCTCTCAGAATGAGAAAGGCTTAGGTCATAGTCCACCACGCTAGCCAAGTGAGACGCAGCTTTTGAGACGCACATCTTGAGAGCATAATATGGAGAACTCTCAGGTATGTAGGTTTCCTTACAATAGGTATTTTCCTTCACGGTTAAAGCAAGTAATATTTTATTCGCTTAAAAAGGCACATGATTAGCTCTGAAAAGTAAGAAATGCGATCAAACCCCGGTGCCTTCAATAGTAAACCTAGGCTATCACCGTATCTGAAAGTTTAATATTCTGCTTAACATCTCACATCGCAAGTGAGAGCACAACGCTTTTGTCGCGTTACATACACGGTTAGTTAAGCATAGAACAGCACAGAATAGCGTAGAATAGAAGTAATATTACAGACGGGCTGCGTGCAGTGAAGGTGGCTCAAATTGAGCGGTATTCACAGCTGCAAACTGAGTTACACTTGCCGCCACGCTTTTTGTTTGGGTAGCGCCCGTGATTAAGCGGTAGCGGGAGCGATTTATAACTTCTTCTAGATAAAGCCCACATTTTGCCTGATAAAGTTTCAGTTTTTAAAAATCCCGTGGGAACTCTTTGATTTTCTGGGATAAAAAGTAGCCTCCATGCAAGCTATCTCTATGCCAAAGAGATAAATAATGCTCACGACTTAATCGGCAGATATATTTTTAAAGTCCCATAGTTGACAATAAATATCAGGAATAGGTAGAAGTGTAACATAATACTTATTTGTTTTACTAGCTAATGCCCGCGATTTTGTCCGCATGGATTTAGGCTCTTATTAAAATCCCGCGGGAATCCTTTGATTTTACGGGTGATAAAGTAGCTAATAATAACTATACGGTGAATCATAGAAAAATTTTCATCATCGTATTCATCATTATCTTAACCCATCGCCGGCCACTAGTACGCGGGTCCTTTGAGATGGGGGTGATCTGTGTTTGAGAATGAGTTAAGGGCTTAGCTTTAGGCTATAGTCCACTATGTTAGCCAAGTATGGATTGGCAGACTTCACGCATGTTTAACATGTTTACCTAGCAGTGAGAGGGCGGGCGGTGCATGCCGCATGCTGCATGTTGCGCCATAGGTACCTATTTTATATGTTTCAGCGGATTATAGCAAATTCAGCTTTGTTTCATTGTATATCATGGATTTCCGCAAAGTAACGCCTGATTCTATGCAATAGACTGCACACACCTTTGAGAACATTACGGGGAACTCCCGGGCATGCAGGTTTCCTCACGCTATGAGGAAAGTAATAATTTTAATAAGAATCTAGTCGCGTCGCTTACTAACGTACCCGCACCCTAGCAGTCGTTTTACGAGTCCGCAGAAGTAACCGTCGGGCACAGAGTTGCAACTAGGTGAAACTCGGATTGTTATTAAATTGCCACTTTTATTGCGCACCACTCCACTCCACTCCACTCCACCCCACTCCTCTTTTACAACTAGAAATTCTAGTGTATTTACCTTTACCTATGTGGTAGCTTTATTCAAGGTCTAATAATATCATCAGGTTTATTCTTATTCCTAGTTGCTACGAAGTGGTCAAATCGGGAAGTGGTCGTAACGGACCCAAACATTTTAAACGACTTAAAAAAGGAAGAGGTTCCCAATTCGTCGGAATCTTTTTATGTAAGTACTAACTGATGCCCGCGACGCGTGGATTTAGGTTTCTAAAAATCCCGTGGGAACTCTTTGATTTCCCAGGATAAAAAGTAGCCTATATCACTCTCCAGGTCTTTAACTATACCCAGTGGCGTGCATAGTGTTTGAAGCGAGGGTAGGCATTAGTTAGGTAGAAACCTGTTTACTGGCAGGTCATAATGAAAAATATGCATTGAGCTATTACAACTGGGGTAAGCAGTGCATTTATGCCTCTATGACCTGCACGCCACTGACTATACCCATGCAAAATTTGCGTCGATCCGTTGCTCCGTTGCGACGTGATTGAAGGATAAACCAACAAACCAATAAACCAACAAACCGACAAACAAAAACACTTTCACATCTCTTAAAAAAAAAAATACTTAATAAGTATGGGTAGATACTGAAACATATAGAGCTTAGTTGGAGAGGAAAGGGGATCATCACACACCATTTGGTGTGATTGCAGTCTAGCGCATGCCTGCCTATTTAGTTAAAAAAACAATAATTCTATTCTAAGCTAAGTTAAGAAAATATGAATCTTCTGGGTAAACGCGTCCCAACTTAGGCATCGTTATCACTTTCCATCAGGTGTGATTGTGGTCAAGCGTTTGCCTATAAATGAATAAAAGAGTTGCAATATTAAAGTAATAAAAAGATGATTATCTAAATATATAAAAGGAAAAGGTGACTGACTGACTGAATGACTGACTGATCTATCAACGCTCAGCTTAAACTACTGGACGGATTGGGGTGAAATTTGGCACACAGATAGCTATTATGACGTAGGCATCCGCTAAGAAAGGATATTTGAAAACTCAACCCCTAAGGGGGTGAAATAGGAGTTTCAAATTTGTGTAGTCCACGCGGACGAAGTCGCGAGCATAAGCTAGTTTTAATATAAAAGTCTATAAACAAGTTTATACATTTTAATTAACGAAAGAACGAAATATCTCATCACAGGAAACAAAGGCGGCGAAGAAGCCATTCCAAATAGGTAATACCCTAGGTACCTAATTACGGGACCACTAAAACGTAGACTACCTAAAGTCCTAGGTAATGAGGCGCGCTCAAAGGAGGGGGGAAAGGGGGAGGCATAGGCCGTGAGCTAGTGGGAAATTTTAAGGGAGTAAGTACTTTAACTAAATGATGCCCGCGACTTCGTCGAACCTTTTGATTTTCCGGAATAAAAAGTAGCCTATGTCCTTCCCCAGAATTCCAGCTATCTCTGTACCACATTTCGTCAAAATCGGATGAACGGATGAGCCTCCTTGCCAACAAAGTGATCCCATAAAGGTTCCGTTTTTCCTTTTGAGGTACGTAACCCTAAAAAGGATGAATCATCACTTGCCAGCAGGTTTGATTGCAGCCAAGCGCTAGTCTATGAATTAAAAAAACCCCTCTTAAAACTTCCCACGAGCTCCTGTACCATTAGAGGAGGGATGGGGGGTTGAAGCCACTCTAATTATGAAAGAAGATTGAGTGGGAGCATAATGCTGAGAGGTGGATAAATTGGTGTTTTTCATTTTTTCTGTTTAGTTTTTATAATTGAGTTTGTTTGCTATTGTTGGAACGGATTTATTTTTTACTATGTTTTGCCCTCGGCTTTGGCTATGAAATTCGGATCAAAGGTAAGTACCTATCTCAAGTACTTAGGTGATTTTGTGCAAACTTAGAGTAGTATTTACAGTTTATTATAGGTATTTTCATTTCACAGGAAGACGCAGCGTTGGAAGACCCCCCACTAGGTGGACGGACGACATCAGACGAGTCGCTGGGAGCCGCTTGATCCAGGCGGCGCAAGACCTTGGCGTGTGCAAGTCCCTACAAGAGACCTATGTCCAGCAGTGGACGTCTATTGGTTGATGATGATGATGATGATGATGATGATATTTTCATAAGCTTTGAACGAAGTCAGAAGTTGACATCTAGCTTGGTAAGGAATTGCTCTAATAGGTAGATGGTTTTAGAAAATGTGAGACAGTAATTATTAAAAAGAGTTTTATTCAGGCTTCTTCTCAGATAAGATCGCGTTTGGAATCCTTTCTTTCTTTCTTTATTTATTTACATTCATGTCTTATATCATAACATATATAATATTACAATATTACAACATGAAGCCCCGTCAGGGCATTGCAAAATATAACATTTGTACATTATACCTATGTAAATCATAATATTACGTCATTCTGAACTTCGATACATAGTTATTTTAAGTTACAATTTCAGTTCAAGATTGGAAAGTATAGCATACAATCCTCGTATTTTTAGTTTTAAGTTAACGTGAATAATAATTACTGGTTGGTGGAAGAATTAATAACAATACCAACGGATAATTGAGCAAAACTTTTACTATAGAAAAACAGTTTTCGACCCATTTGACAGGTGTGTCATTTTTCCCCAGATATCCCTTAATTTTCTTCAAACTACCTACTAGACTTATGACATTAATATAAAAGGTAGGTATAGCACAGTAGAGCAGTTAGAGGGGGGTATTCAAGCATCCTTATCCCCCCACCCCTGGACTATGTTCTTGCCTACCCGAGATAAAAAAATGAGAAGGTTCTTATAAAATTATTCAAAAGACTCAATTTAACAAGACTTCTTAACTGACTAGTTAACTAGTAAGTATTAAAATATCCCTACTTACTCAATTTTATACTTATTTAAAAAAAATAGTAGGTAGGTAGGTACCTATACACTAATTTATTATGTGTATTTTTTGGTAAAAGCTTTGCTTACTGCTATGAGTTAATTCGAATACGAATTTTTGTAATATTTTCTAATTGATGACCATAGACTATATTATAGGCCTGGGTATAGGTCCATCCATCCATCCATTGCTGAGTTTCTTGCTGGTAATTCTTGGTAGGAAATACATTCTGAACCAGTAGGTAGTAGATTTACCTAGTAGCATTTCACATTTCAAATACCCACTTGTAAAAGTTAAATTGAAAAAAAAAATTTTTGTTGTGACGTACCTACCTCTAGACGTGTCAGGATTGTACAGAAATAGACAAAACATGTTACCTTGTCTTCATAAAATCAGAACAACGTTCATAAAAAAAAGTGGATAAGAAAAATCCATCCAACATCATACCTCATCCCACTGACCTCTATACAAGGGCGGCGGCACCTTTCCTAAATTTAGAACACCTCAAGAAAACATCAATCGCACCCACACATGCGCACTCTCCCCTGCCTCCCCACACTTTATCAAGGTAACTAATAACTAGTAAGACCACACTACCGGCACCGCGTCGATCGTCATCACAGGTGGAGATGCGACTGAAAAGGTTTTTGTGGCTTTTGGAATCCCACCTGTGTATACCTGGGTACACCTCCGCCAATCCCCGCGCACCTACCTGCGCAGCTCGATAACCGGGCGTGGTCTGGTACAAGGCCGGTGGAAATTCACCTGTGCGCACCTGGGTTAAGGTGCAGGGTGCCGGTTGGTTGGCAAGCGGCACGGGTGTCCAATCGTTTGCCACCTGCCAGGTGGGCACCTCAGGTATTGGTGGAAAGTAGGTCAGGTGTACATTAGGTGCCGCGTGGGTGTTACGTCATACTACTTTATATACGGTTTAAACGCTTGTGTTATGTATGTTATAGGCATCTAATGTTTTTTGGCTTATCAACACAGAGAGATAGGTAGGCAGGTGATAGGTGTTATTTACCTGACCTGACTTTGATATAAAAAAAAAAAAAATATGTAAGGAAACTTGGAAATGAATGCACCTACTTTTTATGAGGCATCAACCTGACACTCATTACTGAGAAGGTACGGATCTCTTCTCGGAATATGGGAAGGGTTTGGCCATAGTCTACCACGCTGGTCCAATGCCAGAGTTTTGCGTGATCTTTTTAGAGAACATTATGAAGAACTAATATTACTTCTACTTGTAACTTTAATGGCAAACACAGTAGGTACCTACCTATTAGTTTCTAAAACATGTCTACAGAATGTCACTGACTTTCATCATCATCATTAACCGATAAATTAATAAGCTGGACAAAGGTCTCTTGTAGGGACTTCCACACGCCAGTCTTGCGCCTGAATCCAGCGGCTCCCTGCGACTCGTCTGATGTCGTCCGTCCACTTAGTGGGGGTCTTCCAACGCTGCGTCATCCGTTGCGAGGTCGCCATTCCAGCACCTTGGGACCCCAACGTCTATCGGTTTTATGAACTACCTACCTACTAGTTGATGCCTGCGACTTCGTCCGAGTGGATTTACATTTTTCAAAATCTCGCGGGAACTCTTTGATTTTCCGGGATGAAAAGTGGCCTATGTGTTAATCCAGGGTTTAATCTATCTCCATTCGAAATTTCATCCAAATCTGTTCAGCCGTTTCTGAGTGATTGAGTAACAAACATCCGATTATCCACATTTTCACGTTTATAATATACTTACCTACATATTAGTAGGATTAGGATTAGGATGTAGGGCGCCCATACTTTGGTTGCTTAGTATTCGAAAATGAGAATAAAACTGAGCTGAGTTTGTTGTGGGCTCTTCTGAGACCTGGGCGCGTTTGGAACCCTCGTAGCTTTAGTTTTAAGTTTGCGTAATAATTATCACCACTAAGTATATCTTACAAATCTAACACCATACCAGACCATCAATAAGAGTAATTTATTACCTATTTTGAATAAATCATTTGACTTTGACTTTGACTTTGAAACTGCGTTTGTATTGGGCGAGAGATTGAGAGGCCGCTGTTAATAATCACTAGGTAGGTAGGTAGGTACCTACTTAGTTTCTAGATGAATAAAGGGAACTACAAAAGCTTTCTCAAAATAAAAGTACAAATTCTCATTAGGAAGAATACCATTCTATTTGAAACAAAAGGCTCTTCCCACATAAATTCCCAGCTTAAACTCAAGCTACGTCTGTGGCACAGGTCTACCTCCAGCGCACCTAAGGCCTTATATAAGAGGGGGGATTACAGGGGTGGGGGGCTGGGTCGTGGCAGGGGGAGGGGGATGGTGGTCCGTGGGTTGTAAATGAACGTTTGACGTAACGATATTATGTATTCTCATACGAGAGGGTTTAACACTAAGAGGTAACAATCATTTTCATTTATTATATAAGTAGCTAGGACGGAAAACATCGTGAGGACTGCATGCCTGTGAGCTCTCCATCTAATGTTCTCAAAGGTGTGTGAATTCTGCCAATTCACACTTGGCCAGCGTGATAGACTATGGCCAAGCCCTTCGCATTCTGTGAGCCGGTGATGGGTTGATCATGATGATCATACCTAGGCACATAGGTAGTTGATAGCCTACGTTAGTAGATATTATAATTCAATGCTACCTCTATTATTTAATGCAAAAGTGTGTTCGTGTGTTGGTTTGTTAGTTTGTCCTTCAATCACTTTAAACAGTAACGGATTGACGTGATTTTTTGCATAAGTATAGTTAAAGGGAGTGACATATAGGCTACTGTTTATCCCGGAAAATCACAGAGTTCCCGCGGGATTTTTAAAAACCTAAATCCACACGGACGAAGTTCCGGGCATCAGGTAGTCTATATATATAAAAGGAAAAGGTGACTGACTGACTGACTGACTGAATGACTGACTGACTGACTGACTGATCTATCAACGCACAGCTCAAACTACTGGACGGATCGGGCTGAAATTTGGCATGCAGATAGCTATTATGACGTAGGCATCCGCTAAGAAAGGATTTTTGAAAATTCAACTCCTAAGGGGGTGAAATAGGGTTTTGAAATTTTGTAGTCCACGCGGACGAAGTCGCGAGCATAAGCTTGTTTAAATAAAAAACGTTTCTATTTCTAATACTTCGTTTAGCTTAGTGTAAGAATCTTGTCAGTTAGTTTATGAAAATGTGTTAATAAACATTACCTCTGGGAGCGCGCGTTATCTAGTGCTGCGATTTCTCGGATTGTTGGAGTCGAGCCAGATCACTTCGCGAACTGGGAATAGGTACGTACTTACCTCAGTTTTTGGTACTGTTTACCTAGATATGTACCTACCTATATAAGTATATAATACCTATGAGTAGCAGTGGCGTGCACAGTGTTTGAAGCCAGGGTAAGCATTAGTTAGGTAGGAACCTATTTACTGGCAGGTCATAATGAAAAATATGCATTGAGCCATTACAACTGGGGTAAGCAGTGCATTTATGCCTCTATGACCTGCACGCCACTGATGAGTAGGTATCCACTATCTACTACTAGTTTCTACCCCGAATATTTGTAGCTTTAAGTTTCATGACCCACATTTAAATTTAAAAGAAGTACCTATTAGGCAATTTTTCCTTGCTATTTTTAGCACAATGGTGATACAAGTAGGTAAATGTTCATGTTTATTGTATATGTAGATATAATATTATTATAAATCATGGGTTAACCTAACTAAAGGCACTAAAGGTCATTGCATACAGTAGGTAGGTATGTAACGTGTGCCGGACGGACGGGACGAAAGGTTTTCTTGAACTTCTTTTGTGCCAATAGAGTTTACATTAAACTTTCTAACCAAGAAAATGTTTTTTTGAAACATTTCACATTAAAAATTCAATTTTTTTTATTAAAATAAATTCAGCGCACGGGTGCGATAGTTTAAAGGTAAACTAACTGTAGAAAGGAAGGCAGAAGTTTTAACGAGCGCGCCGGGCGCAAACTTTTGAACTTTGCAGAGCGCCACCACGCTCTATCCGTGTTTAAAGTTCGGCGTTTACTTTTATACAATTATAGGTAGGTAATTTACCTATACCATTTAGATCTCTAGATACTTTTATATCTATACGAATACAGGTAACGACAGACTGGACGTACGTACGCAACGTATCGCAACGCATGCTGTGCAACGTTTCGTAAGTCAGACTGCCACACGAATACAAACTCAAAGAACCAAAATTTCAACTCTCTAGGTATAGTGCATTTAATATAAGCTGGCGTGTTTCCACTTGAGCCCGTCATTAGTAATAACAATATGGATTAAGTCGTGGCGGATGAATTCTTTGTAAACACTTTCGCGTTTCAAACGGTTTTGATACTATCCCTATGTTATCTTCTTTTTAATAATATAAGCAAATAAAATACCACTCAGTTGTTTTTTACAATTCGAAGAGTTCAGTTAAGTAAGTAGTTAGGTCAGTGGAAATTCGTCTTTCGATGTGTTTCGTCCTTGGGTGAAATCACCTTCCACAGTGCCATGTGAAAATAATAAAGACGATAATCTATATATTCAACAAACATCTACATCGCGATGCACAAATAATTCTCTTGAACGTTTTTTATTAATTAGGTACCTACTTACCTACCGGTATAAAATCACGGAGTGAAGCATAAAAATCTGCAGGCGGCAGCTTATTAACCGCAAAACAAGCAGCGAGCTATGTGCAATTTTCCGGCTCCGCTCGCGCAGATTGCGTCGCGCCCGCTGGGAATACGGTGACATTTTATACTTTATACAAGTTCACGGGACCGAGGTAATCCACCTCAAGGATGAGGTGGTTTTATCTAGCCTCAATAGCTCAGCGGTTAATGATGCAGACTGAAATCCGAAAAGTCGTACTTACTCCCAGAACCCTCTCCCTGCTTAGTTGGGAGGGGAAAGAGGAATATAAACCTTTTACATTCCATTGCCATTAACATGGCAAATATTCTTAAATCTAAGACTGGATTAGGTAATTTTTGTAATATTTTGACGGATAGGTAGGTAGGTATGTAAAAATTCAGTAAGTAAGTACCTACCACTACCAGTCTATAAATTGTGAATTTTAATCCAAGAACCGTTTAAACTGTTACAAATCTTTTTCCAAATTTGAGATGGCAGAGATCGGGGAAACTAACCCTTCGGCGGCATAGGTAGGTACGACATCGGTACGACATCGGTAACAAATCGCGAAAACTTCCCGACTCATAAACGAGAAGTTTTCCAATCTCACGCCGTCCCACAACGTCATATAATTCTCTAGCTAGAGTGGCCATATCGTTTCGTATCCAGATCTTACAGACTTTATTTCAATAAGGAAGACGCACAAAATGATTGAAAACAGACAAATATTCAAATAGGTAGGTAAGTGGGTACATTTTTGTTTCTTTTTTTTGAATATCAGCCAAGTTTATCATGCTGACTACAATTGAAATAACATTCAATTTCTAAGTCATATGAATGAAAAGATGGACCGTTTTTGATACTCACAAGGAAATCGAAACCTAGGTAAGTATAGGATACTTCCCGTTGACCTAAAATTGGACAATTTTTTTCTGGACTACTACGGAATACCTACATGGTCAATTAATTATATACCTATCTACAGGATGTAACCAGAACGCTGGAAAAACTAAAGACATATGATAGTACCTAATACTGATGATTACTGATATGGACGCTAGAGGTCAACGAACTTTGCGTAAGTAGGCACCTCGGAGTCAATGCCGTGTCGTAGGTATTGACCCGAATTTTGCACGTTATACATTACGGGTTTGAAAAATACGAGTGTTTGACAGTTATTACTTCAGTCTCGTTCCGACTCGAGACTCGACTACTATTAAGTACTTTTATGTTTAGGTCGCTATTTTGATTATGTGGTTGCAATAGCAATTGTGCCCTAATCAAGTTAATATTGCAGTTAGCTTATTATAAAGATTAAAACTCTCGATAAGCCTCTACGCGTTGTGATCTATATTCACGTGCAAGCTTTATATGAGGGACATTTTATTAACTTATAAAATTAGTTAAATTTAACATGCTTTTCTGACTTTAGCTTTTAATTTCTTAATTATTACGAAAAGGAATAGTACCTATCATAGCAGACAGAAGAACTTTTCCATTAGGTAAAATAAATGCAGATAGCTGTAAAGACCATGTCCATTAAAATCTTGCAAAATGGTAGCACTAGTCTAACTATTTTATTGCAGGCTGCAATCTTACACCGAAAATAAAATGACTGTAACAATGTCAGTCGGAAATTTCTAAGCTGTAAAAACATCGTTCGGAATATTGAAAAGGTGATTTAGGTGTCGTAAATAAAACTAACTTACTTACCTATACCAAATATCACATTTTATGCCGATATTTCGGGCTTATTATTTTTATTTTATCATCAATACCCTTATTATAAATGCGAAAGTGTGTTTGTTTGTTGGTTTGTCCTTCAATCACATCGCAACGGAGCAACGGATCGACGTGATCTTTGCATGGATATAGAAGACCTGGAGAGTGACATAGGCTACTTTTTAGGGTTCCGTACCTCAAAAGGCCTACCTACCTATACATAGTTAAAGACCTGGAGAGTGACATAGGCTCCTTTTTATCCCGGAAAAATAATGAGTTCCCACGGGATTTTTAAAAACCTAAATCCACACGTACGGAGTCGTGGGCATCAGCTAGTTATACTTACATAATTATTTATTAATACAGACCCTTGTGTGATTTCTAGTCATTGTCATGTGTCAGCTAGTCATTTTATGAAATAGATATAAGAGTGTGATATAACGTGTAGGTACTTACATCACATAATATGTATTTTTTTTATAAAAAGAATATTAGCCATGATAAATGACTAATATTCCTTTCCTCTCCAACTAAGCGTCAAGCTTGTGCCAGAAGTAGGTAGGACAATAGTGCAACGGGCGGGGTTTGAACCGTCGACCTTTCGGTTTTCAGTCCACTTCTTTACCCGTTGAGCTATTGAGTCAGAATGGTAGGTAGGTACATGTGATACATAAAGCATGTCTAGTTTGAACTTACATTGACCTGGTTTCGTGGTAAGTGGGTGAGTGAGGCTTCGACGGCGCGCTAACGTGCCGTGACGTCATCAAAGCGGGTAATTGTCGTCACGGTGACGAGCGTGGCGTCCTGCGGGACCAGGTCACACGGCATAATATAGTACATGGTATAAGTAGTTATAAATAATTATTATAATTATACTCATCCTTTTATTAATCGTTTGCTCTTCGTAGAGTCGGTAGAGCCAGATAACATTGCCTGCACGTCATCATCATCATCATGATCAACTCATCGCCAGCCCACTACTTGGCACAGGTTTCCTCTTAGAATGGAACTGTTTAGTCCAGGCCACGGTACACCACCCTGGACGAATGCGGATTGGCAGACTTCACACAACTTTGAGAAACATTACCTACATACCTACGAGAAATCTCAGGCATTCAATTCAAGTTTCCTTACGATATTTTTTTTATCGTTAAAGCAAGTCACATCGTAGGATAGCTACTTAATTATTGCTTAAAAGGCACATAACTCCGAGAAGGTAAAAATCGAACATTGGACCCCTCAACTAGGAACCGACGTCTTAACCACTATAGTGACTAGGCTATATATGACTGCTGTGATCTTTAATAACATCGAAATCGTTATTGCTCATCCCTGCCCATAATTTCATTAGGCACCTATTCGGTAGTTGGCCACTTTCCCTCGTGTCCGCGGCCGCACGTTTTTGTGCCCGAAACTCGTTTCGCGCCCGCCCGCCCGCCCGCCCGCGCCGCCCGCGCCGGCCGGTCGGCAGCGCGGGTGCGTGAATTCATTTCAACTTGCCCAAAAACTCGCGACACCTTTTTTATTCCCCAACTGAATATGAAATCCGGTGAAGTTGGCAAAAAGGCGCGCTCGGTAATCAGGCAACACTGTTTTCACCACAGTTTAGCTATCATACAGTCACCTTTTTTATTCCTAAACTAGATTATGCTCGCGACTTCATCCGCGTGGACTACACAAATTTCGGACCCCTATTCACCCTCTTAGCTATCTGTATGCCAAATTTCAGCCCGATCCGTCCAGTAGTTTGAGCTGTGCGCTGATAGATCAGTCAGTCAGTCAGTCAGTCACCTTTTATATATTTATACTAATATAAAATCCGGCACGCTCGGTATTCAGGCAACACTATTTTCACCACAGTTTAGCTATGGTACAGTTCCGTAATATGAGTGTATCCTTTGTTTGAATGAATGAATGAATTTATTTATTTCATGTATAGCACAGCTTGTGCAATTTTTCAAGTCTAATGTGTCAAGACTCAAGAGTCTACCACCGGTTCGTACCGATAGAATCGGTTCTGTAGCAGAGACTGTTCTGAAGAGTTGTTTATACCTAGGAAGTCGCGAGCATTATCTAGTCATATTCTTAAAAAACTACTTCCATCTACATCTCCTCAATACTACAACATAATATCACCGTAACTATGACAAAAACCCTTCTCTCACAGAGAGGAGACCCGTGCTCTGTAGTGAGCCGGCGATCATGATTCATGATGATGATATAGTTAAGCAAATTCCTAAAAAACTAGTCACGCATCGGCAGTTGCTCTGGCTATTGATATTGGCTAAGGTTTCTATCGCATACCATCATTTAGTTAAAAAAAATAAAGGCATTTCAAGACAAAATTGAACTGTACCCGTAGTACAAGATTTTACGTCTCACCAAACCAAACCAAATTCGAGAGTCGAAATACTTCCGCGTTAGAGTAAACTGGATCTTAAATTCCCTGTTTTAAAGCTCAAGTTTGTCTACACTTCTACAGCCAGCGCTCCAAGCGGAAACATTGCGAAATTAAAATCAGTGGCATTGAATATTTGACTTCAATTCAAGGCTGTTTAGGTCCATTTTACTGTAACGCGGAAGTATTTCTACTCTCGAATTTGGTTTGGTTTGGTGAGACGTAAAATCTTGTACTATGGGTACTGCAAAATGTGTTTAAAGTTTAAACACATTTAAACATTGTTACTACTGTAGTTAACCATGATGTGTAATTTGGTTTTCAACTGTACTTTAGCGAAACTGCGTTTTCCACTGAAACGTATGCTTTATGAACCCCCATTTAAAATGAGAAAGAGAATAAAAATGTACGGGAAGTTCGGGAGCAAACAAACTGTCTAATAAAAGTTTCTGATTTGCGGCCAACTTGGGAAAATTTAGCTAATAAAGAAAGGTGACCCAGTATAAAAATATGTTTTCCTTGACCAAAAATTGCATCCGTTTTATTTTACATCAATATCTAATTGTAAAAACCGGCCAAGTGCGAGTCAGGCTCGCGCACGTAGTTCCGTAGTACAGTCGTATTTTTTTAACATTTTGCACGATAATTCATAAATTATGATGCATTAAAAAAAATAAAAAACCTGTTTTAGAACGCACAGATAAAGCCCTTTCATATGATACCCCACTAGATATAAGTAGTTATCTTACTTCGGAAATTGAAAATACTAAAATTATTATTTCATGACGAATTTAATTTTTTTGTGTGATGTAACCCTAAATTCACAGTTTTCAGATTTTCCCCTAATGTCTGCTATACGACCTACCTACCTGCCAAACTTTATGATTCTAAGTCAACGGGAAGTACCCTGTAGGTTTCTTGACAGACCGACAGACAGACAACAAAGTGTTCCTATAAGGGTTCCGTTTTTCCTTTTGAGGTACGGAACCCTAAACCCTAAAAATGTTAAACCCTAAAAATGTTATAAAAGCATAGTTCTAATAGTAATAGTAGTAAAGAGCAACCGCCGAGTTTCTTGCTGGTTCTTCTCGGTAGGAACGGCATTCCGAACCAGTGGTAAATTAAACCTGACTATTCATAAGCACTTTTAAAAAGTTTACATGAATAAAAAAACATTCTATTCTATTCTATTCTATTCTAATAAGTACCTATACCTACTAATTTTTTTTTAAGTTCCGTTTCCCAATAATTTTCGAAATTACAAATCATAAGTAATAAGTAGTTAAGTACCTACATTAATTGAGCATCCATTGAGCAAAATGATCCATTTTATAAGTAGGTATAATAATTAATTATTAATGTGAAAGTCTTTCTATTATTTTTTCACGGCTGAACCACTAAACTGAGCTTGATGAAATTTGACAAATAAATAGCTTACATCCTGAACACGGGACGTAGGATTTTTCTGAAAACCAATGAGATTTTTTCCATGGGATTTTTCGAAATTTTTAACTTTCCCGATAAAGTATAGTGGCCGATATTCTTTAGTTAATTTTTAACCTCTTTATAAGCCGTTATTATAATAACCATGTACCTAGTAATCAGAGCAGAAGCCATTATACCTATTGTGTGAACAATGTATGCGGGTGTGGAATAAACACCTCGGCCACACGGCCGCATATGCAGCGATGACGTCACCCGACAACCTGTCGCCCGGCCGTGTAATTAAACCCGTCCCCGACTAGTGATGTGACGCTGCTACTATATCGATAGTCGATAACAATGTACTACATAGCAGAGTAGAAGACGTGAACAATGTATGCGGGTGTGGAACAAACACCTCGGCCACACGGCCGCATATGCAGCGATGACGTCACCCGACAACCTGTCGCCCGGCCGTGTAATTAAACCCGTCCCCGACTAGTGATGTGACGCTGCTACTATATCGATAGTCGATAACAATGTACTACATAGCAGAGTAGAAGACGTGAACAATGTATGCGGGTGTGGAACAAACACCTCGGCCACACGGCCGCATATGCAGCGATGACGTCACCCGACAACCTGTCGCCCGGCCGTGTAATTAAACCCGTCCCCGACTAGTGATGTGACGCTGCTACTATATCGATAGTCGATAACAATGTACTACATAGCAGAGTAGAAGACGTGAACAATGTATGCGGGTGTGGAACAAACACCTCGGCCACACGGCCGCATATGCAGCGATGACGTCACCCGACAACCTGTCGCCCGGCCGTGTAATTAAACCCGTCCCCGACTAGTGATGTGACGCTGCTACTATATCGATAGTCGATAACAATGTACTACATAGCAGAGTAGAAGACGTGAACAATGTATGCGGGTGTGGAACAAACACCTCGGCCACACGGCCGCATATGCAGCGATGACGTCACCCGACAACCTGTCGCCCGGCCGTGTAATTAAACCCGTCCCCGACTAGTGATGTGACGCTGCTACTATATCGATAGTCGATAACAATGTACTACATAGCAGAGTAGAAGACGTGAACAATGTATGCGGGTGTTGAACAAACACCTCGGCCACACGGCCGCATATGCAGCGATGACGTCACCCGACAACCTGTCGCCCGGCCGTGTAATTAAACCCGTCCCCGACTAGTGATGCGACGCTGCCACTACATCGATAGTCGCTAGTCGATAACAATGTATTACGTGTATTGGTTACATGATTATACGTTATTATGATTATTGTATTCAGACTTAGTCAAATTGCCTCGTTAAAAATTTATTTATTTGATGTAGGAAAACAAGTCTCTCTTATGCTAGGTACTTCTGTGACTCTGCCACCGGATCGAAATGCAGATTACATTATGCGGCAGAAAATAATGTAAGTACATCGACCTTTAGGAGATTTTTTTTTCAGAGATAGCGGATTTGTAGAGCATTGTCTCTGTCGTTGAGAAAGACAAAACATCATATACGTATGAGTGACAGAGAACGCTCTACAATAGCCAAAATGTCATGCTAAAGGCCGATGTACGTTATTTTCTATCGCGTACTGCAGTTTGTTTGACGTGTTATGTGTTCAAAATATTTAAATTTGTTTAACAGGAAATCTAAAAATTCTTTCAGAATCATATTAGTTACAAAAACAAATTCTCAGCGTCCCAAATGATCGATATCGACAACTCAACAGGGCAGCACTAGAGGCGACCCCCGCGGCACCTCGTGTTATTAAGGCGCGTTTTTTGTACGCCACACGTGCTCGCCATACCTCGCCCGTCGCGTCAAGCTCCGTGTGTGTTTGTTTATACGTGAGGACTACTCAGTACTCACCATTGATACTTGCATAGGTATTAATCGTCGGAGATGTATAATCCTTTTCCAAAGACCAACCAAAAGGAACCAATAGCCATTAGGGTTGCAAGGTGCGTGAATGGTGACTCGCACGGGAAAGCGCATCACTGGTGCATTCACTATGTGAATGGTGGAGTCTGAATCCAGCGACTCCTTGCGACTCGTCTGATGTCTACCGTCCCCTTAGCCTAAACAATATAAATATAATAAGAAATATACCTAACTCGCTCAACCAATGGAACAACATAATTGCAATAAACTCGAAATTGACTTTTATGTCATACTAAGTATCTGAAGTGGATGTTCTATCCGAGAAAAAAATAGTATAATTATTGTTCGGTCTACTCGTTTTCGCTAGAGGGAGTGAATGTCTTTAGTGAATTGGCACTTTTTACGTCAATTTAAAGAACTACACTGACGTATTTGTATTATTACGTATTATTTATTTATAATAAATAAATAATAATAATAATAATAATGAGACTGTATTTGACAGTTGCGCGGATGTCCTATGGGTAGCCCCGTCAAGTGAGAACATGTCGGGACCTAAGCTGACGCAGTTGTCAGTTATGACAAGAAAATTTAGCTTTCTTGGTGCAACAATTGACGGAATTCATGTGGTATTTTTGTCATAATTGCTATATTTTAGTTGATTGAATTAAAAAATATGGCATAAGTGTTTGCCAGGTTTATAAAATCAGTGTTTTAATAATCATTTTTCAAAATTATATACAATATTAAGTGGATTTATTGTTTGCAATAAAATAAAGCATGCAAATAATATAAAATGAAATAATAAGAATTGGTTAACTATTAATATTTTGGACATCAAACTTTCAAATTGCTCTCCTGAACAATTGCAAAAATGTAATTATGCCTTTGTTATTTTGTATGAGCGAACTGTAAATACTTATTCCATTATATTACATCAAGGTTCTCAATGTACACGGAAACCGTATCAAACAAGGTACTCGTTGAGTTGATTGGCGGAAACCTTACAATGTTGCGTTCAACTGAGAGACATTGTGTTGTGAAGACATTTTAATTACCCTTTTTATTCCACTACTCACTATTCCGTACTTTGTATTTTATTGTCGGTTAAATGTTTACGTGATACCTACGAACTGCAAGCGGCACAACCACAGAACTATCGATTATAGAAATGGTATTTGTTGTCTTGAGTTATTCCGTTCTAATACCATTGACTAATACCACTGGTAGGTATTTGTTTTAACTCATAATATCTATTTTTTATTCCGAACGGATACAATACCTACTCTTTTAATAATTAAATTTAATGTGCGAAAGAATACCTAAAGTATTTTTGAACGGTCAAATTAATGAATCTAACTCGAAATAGATCTGAAAAAATTAAGAATTAGTAGGCAATTAATAGGTAAACTCCTACATTAAACCCGTGATCTCCCAATTAAAAGACCAAAGCACTCTATTGCGCCTGAGAGGTGAAACATTGATATAAAAAAATAAAGTAAAATAGGTGTACCACTATCAATGTAGAGGAAGTCAGGGGCGACAGGTCAATATTTATCTAAACGTTATTTTTATCGTTTATGATAGTGGCACCGATTCTGTTGTCTTTCTCTAAACTAAATTTAGAATATCTGCATCTTCTTCTTTTTAATATTGCTAAAAAAGGACGGAAGACAGAACATGAATTTTACATTTAAAGAATCTAAATTTTAGTGCACGCTACAAATTTAAACAATCGCGACTGGCAGCTAAAGTCACGAGGTTTGACAGTTCTGTTCTAAATTACCTAAATTTAAAGCTGTCGAACTGTGTTTGTCCTTTTCATATATTCTAAGAAGAGAATACGAATATTTTAAACTTTAGTCGTACCCAGTGGCGTGCATAGGATTCAAAGCTAGGGTAAGCATTAGTTAGCTAACTACCTATTAAATGACATGTCACCGTGCAAAATGAGCACTAAGACATTTCAACTAGGTAAGCAGTGCTTTTATGCCTCTATGACCTGCACGCCACTGGTTGTACCTCAGAATACATAATATTGTTCAATTCAATTCAATTCAAATTTCTTTAATGCGAATATGGGTAAACAGTGCAGATATTACAAAACAAAAAGGTACAGCCAAATTCTGCCTATAAGCAGGCAATATGTTATGATATACATAATATAATATAACGTGTACATAGTTGTGTGTTGTGCTCAGAATCAGTACCTACCACTAAGTAGCTCATAAGTAATGATAGCAGAGGAATCTCGAAATATCATAATTATTACCATACCTCATTAATTTACCGGAGAGATAGGATAGGTTAGGTAGATATGTTTTTTTATTACTTCTTACGTCTTATCAGCTAATAATTTATATTTTATACACACGTAAAAGATAAAAATAGGAAAGTACACAAATCATTTGTAAATGTTCTTGAGATAATTTTTATGTGATCTTACCTATTTACCTATTGAAGCTATAATGGCATCAGTACACATTGACCTAATGCGTTCGGCGAGTACCGGACGTCTGGCCAGTGTGTCAGTGATCCTTTGATGCTTAGATAAATATATTATGAAAATCTACTAGAAACTGCGTGGAGGCACGCGACAGGTCGCCGTGGCAATTCGGGTTAGGACGCCCCGCACAGCCACACAGCCCTTGCGCTGACCTGATACGGGATAGCGCGGGTGACGTGCGGGTGTGCGGAGCGTCCCCCGCCTCATACCCCCCATTCAGTGGCGTGCAGGTCATAGAGGCATAAATGCACTGCTTACCCCAGTTGAATAGCTCAATGCATATTTTTCATAATGACCTGCCAGTAAACAGGCTCTTACTTAACTAGTGCCTACCCTGGCTTCAAACCCTGTGCACGCCACTGCCCCCATTGCCATTTCGACCTATCGTGAACTATAGGTCAGGCACACGTTTGCCGAATGCCAAGTGGACGGCCAAGCCTGTTGCCAATTATCACTAATTGGCATTTTTCTTTTTCAGGCATAAATACCTAATATTATAGTATCTAATTCCAACAGGATCTAATTTCAATGCGTTCACGTGTTTCAATAAAAAATATCACAAACACACGACAATAAAAAATATCACAAACACACGACGATTATATTGACAGAAAATAAACGAAAATGTTGCTTAGTCCACTAGAAATAGAATTCAAAACACTGTGCAGTTGTGACTTTTGTAAAAACAGTGAAACAATATCCATTCATAAATGCACATGGCCCACACCTCCGCAGGTAACTGCGGTACTTCTAAAGACATTCATACAAACTAGCACATTCAGTTATATCAACTCTTAACACATGGTGATAAAGTCTAAATTGTTTAAACCAGCTGTTTAAATCAAATGGTAAATTTTTAGAAACTAAGTTATAATGCTGTTTTAGAATGTCTTAAGACGATTGAAATAAAGATGAGTTTTGTTTGAACGGAGGTTTGTGATTTGTGGTTGGTAATAAAGTTGCACAAATAATACAAAAAGTAAGGTCTTGTCCTGCCCATGTGTGGTTCGAGGAATCGGTTACCTCTCAAAAAGGTATAATTTTAATATGCATTCAAGCATGCCTGAGAATTCTCCACAATGTTCTCAAAGATCTGTGAAGTCTGCCAATCTGCACTTGGCCAGCGCGGTAGACCATGGCCAAAACCCTTCTCACTCCGAGAGGAGACCCGTGCTGTGTAGTGAGCCGGTCATGGGTTGATCATGATGATGATGATGATGATGATGATGATGACGAAAGTAGTTTCATAAGTCAATTCTTACTTACAGCTGTTGGTTTCTTTTTAACCGACTTCAAAAAAAGGAGGAGGTTCTCAATTCGTCGGAATCTTTTTTTTTATTAATTTCTGGACAAACCTACTACAAAACTCCTAGATAAAATAATTCTTAAAAACTGCAGATTCTCGTGGAAATCTAGAAGAAAAAACTGGAATAGTGTGATAAAAACAATAAGGTAAGTACGGTATGATGTTAAAAGGTATTTTTAAATTTTAAATACTCTAAATGTGCCCTAATTTTTCTAAACTAAGTAACTAGGTAAATAGGTAGAGTATCTACTATCTACCTTTTAAAAAAAATGTGTAAATACAGAAAAATGGGGAAGGAGCGCAGTCAACCCCTACCTCATACACCGATTGCCATCTCAACCTATCGCGGAGTATACCTACTTAATAATTATTTTTTACAAGGAATGTGCAAGTTTAATTTAGAATAGTTAATCTTCAATGGCCTCATTATCTTACTTTTTTCTCATTACATTTTCGCGTCTCAAACACCGCATGAATCTCTGTCCAATTCGAATGAAATACTGGGACTAAAACTGTGTCATAAATTACTATAAAAATAGGTACCTAGGCCCGTCGGTGGCGTGTCTAGAAACATTTTATTTGCGTCTAGACTAGACAAATGGACTTACCTACACCCGAAATAATCTAAACACTAAATTATAAACGCTATACAGTTCTGTACTTGTTTGATTGATAAAAGCACAATAA
Organism: Maniola hyperantus; assembly: GCF_902806685.2. Lineage (NCBI taxonomy): Eukaryota > Metazoa > Arthropoda > Insecta > Lepidoptera > Nymphalidae > Maniola > Maniola hyperantus. The sequence continues at coordinate 14,599,309 of NC_048547.1, read as the reverse complement.
AAGCTTTCATAATATTAATTTTGTCAGTTTTCAAAACAATGCAATACTTAATGCACATGTTTTAGTGGATAGTTAATTATTTAAAAATGCAGTAGGTATTTGAGTATTTCTATTTTATTAATATTTCCTAATAGGTAGGTACTAGGTACTCACTTTAGACATAAAACTTTGCACAAAGTTTTAGGTGAAGACTTGAATTTTTTTTAAAAGAGACATTCGAGCCGGCTATCGTTATAATAATAATATTATGTAGTAATTATATTTTAAATCATTAAAAAAATATTATACAATACAATATAATGACAAATCACAAATCACAAAACTATTAAAAACATAGGGTACCTTTTAGGTCATTTTGTACAGAAGATACGGATAAGCTTTACTGTAGAGCTTTGGAATACGTGTAGCGCCATCTAGTAGCAAGTAGAATTACTAACCCACTATTGGAGGCTGGAAACGAATAGGTTTTAGTAGGCTTCAGAGCACAGTCCAGTCCAGGATTAAGTCAAACTCAACTAACTGACCTGTTTAGAAATTTTTCAGCTTCCATCAGTAATATCATCATATAAATGCCTAACTATTATCTGACCATGGGTTTGTTTTAAAGAAGTTAGGTTGGGTGCTAGGCGCTACAATGGCAACCTCGCATCGGACAGTCCAACACTTCTGAACGTATCTAATAATCCTATGTTCAGCTTTGGACTTCTATTAGTTTTTTTTTTTATATGTTAGATGTTAGATGTTTTCTCTTTCTACCTAACACGCAGCGATGCAAATGTTCTCGCTCGCACGCTCTTTAGCTCGGATCGATGACCTTGCGCGCGCGCGATATTTAAACGATAAAGCGGGAATAATTGTAAGTAATATTTTTCCAAGTTTATGATATTTGCTTCGTGATTTTTCACAGGCTACCTAAGTAAGGTAGCAAGTGTTTGATATGAAAAGGCTTTTCACGTGATTTTTCACATGCTACGTGTGAAATGGTCCATCTCTAGTAGGTAAGTAGGGCGCGTCGGTATCTGCGTAATTCTGCGAACATCTGACCGACGCGACAGACTGTGCCGATTGCACGTATCTGCTGACGTGTGAGGCCACCTTTGTACCATTTAGTGTATCATTACATTGCGTACTGTACCCGTAGTACAAGATTTTACGTCTCACCAAACCAAACCAAATTCGAGAGTCGAAATACTTCCGCGTTACAGTAAAATGGACCTAAACAGCCTTGAATTGAAGTCAAATATTCAATGCCACTGATTTTAATTTCGCAATGTTTCCGCTTGGAGCGCTGGCTGTAGAAGTGTAGACAAACTTGAGTTTTAAAACAAGGCATTTAAGATCCAGTTTACTGTAACGCGGAAGAATTTCGACTCTCGAATTTGGTTTGGTTTGGTGAGACGTAAAATCTTGTACTACGGGTACTGACGGTAATGCCCGATAATATGATCGGTAGTAGTACAAAACAATATTATTTACTATCTAGTATTAGAATGAAAACCACTTTGATATACTTTAGTAGGCTTTTATTCACTGTTCACATAGTAATTATTATTTATATCAACATAAGGGCAAACACCTCTCACTCCGCGCCATTTTTTGAGTGACGTTTCCCATAGATTCGCTACTCCGCAGAGCAACGCCATAGATAATACAATCACCTAGTTTTTATCCGTCTAACACTACTTAGCAGTAGACAAAATATCGCATCTAAATTCCAAACAGATTTGAATGTAAGGGGTTTTGTTAGAATCGTTACATCGTAGCGAGTGATACCTACCTACTGGCTAAATTTTTTTTTAAATTAAAATGGTGGACATTTTCAAATATGATTTTTTTATTAGCAAATTTTTAGTTAATTACCTATTTTTAACTAAATGATGCTCGCGGCTTCATCCGCCTGGTTTTAGGTTTTTAAAAATCCCGTGGGAACTTTTCGATTATCCGGGATAACCAAATTTCGTCCAGACAGACAGACACACTTTCGCTTTTATAATATTAGTATGGATTATGACATAATAAGTAGGTATAGCTGGTAGGCAGTGGCGTGCACAGGGTTTGAAGCCAGGGTAGGCATTAGTTAGGTAGGAACCTGTTTAATGGCAGGTCATAATGAAAAATATGCAATGAGCTATTACAACTGGGGTAAGCAGTGCATTTATGCCTCTATGACCTGCACGCCACTGCTGGTAGGTACAGAGATCTTGGAGCGCCAATTGGAGGACCAATATGCGCTGAGAATGGCCACCAAGGGGGTTTTCGGGTCTGTAGGGCATCCTTAAAAAGATCCCCCCTTCCTCCTCCCCGTTATCAAAAAAAAAGTATGCGTGTAATACGTAACCTGACCCGTGGGTGGATGGGAAGCCGACGTCCGGCGCGCACAAGGCGCCTCTGTCTCTATTAGCATTTAGCAGGCAATGAGGCGATGAGGCGAACGCCGCCATTTTTTCACAACTCCGCCTTTGAGGTGAGATGTGAGAGGTTATATTTTCACTTCCGTTGGGATTTTCGCGCGTTCAAAATATTATACTTACAGATTTATTTTTATTTTTATTAAAATAAATAAATAAATAAAAGTTTATTCAGCTCACAAAACAAGAAAAGACAAAAAAAAACAAAACATACAAACCAAATGTTACAAATTAAAAAATTAAAACTAGGTAAAACTTAAAACTACGAGCTTGACAGCACTTGTATTCACATACAAGTTAGCCCTTGACTGCAATCTCACCTGGTGGTAAGTGATGATGCAGTCTAAGATGATAGCGGGCTAACCTAGAAGGGGTATGGCAGTTTTTAGTAAACCCATACCTACCCCTTTGGTTTCTACACGGCATCGTACCGGAACGCTAAATCGCTTGGCGGCACGGCTTTGCCGGTAGGGTGGTAACTAGCCACGGCCGAAGCCTCCCACCAGACAGAAATCACAGGATGTAAAGAGAACGCTAGCAAAAACTTAGCATTATTGTTATACCTACTTACTACCTGAACACAATCCAATACCAATAACCATTTGCCTCATTTTGAAGTTTTAGTGATTTAGTATTTTTCAAATCCGCAATGCAAAACTCGGGCCAATGCTCCGCCTACGAGCGACACAGCATTGACTCCGAGTGGGCTTCTTCGATCTCATGAGAAAGAGATGTAAAAGAAGAGTTTGCGTGATATAAAAACAAGTGCTGCATGGGCTCCTGTAGGAACTATATCGTTTTCCAGGACTTGGCAAAACATGTTGAACGGATAGGCCGTGAAAAGCTAGCGGACAGGCAGACACACTTTCGCATATTTATCCAAATATATAAAACGATAAGATGACTGACTGATTGACTGACTGATCTATCAACACACAGCTCAAACTACTGGACGGATTGGGCTGAAGTTTGACATGTACAGATAGCTGTTATATGACGTGTACATCCGCTAAGAAAGGATTTTTTAAAATTCAGTCCCTGAAGGGGTAAAACAGGGGGTTGAAATTTGTTTAGGTACCTAGTCCATGCGAATGAAGTAGCAGGCATAAACTAGTAGGTATTAATAATATATTGGTATGGATTATACCAGGTATCGAACTTGGAACCTTGTAAGTACAGTTGCGTTGGTACAGGTAGGTTTTTTTTTTTTTTTTTGATATTTCAAAGCTATCTGCAATAAGTCATTGGATGGACTTTTATCAGATTTTTATGAGTGCATTCAAGGTTGAGAGAAGGCCACTCCATCAAGAAACTCTTCTCATAATGCTTTCGCTGGCTTTAATGTGTACATGACAGTTCTTCTACTGACTCTTTTCAGCCTACTAACTCTGCTGCATGTGGTAAGTGACACTGCCAGACTATTTGCATGGACTTCAAGCCTGGCCTTGTGTTTCTTTGCATTAATATTTATTTCTTCTTTAATTGTGGGCATTGCAAGATATTCGTGTATTTATGTTGTTTTGGTAAACCACGGCGCATTGAGTATTGTGCGAAAGACTGAATTTTGATATCGCTGTAGTATTTCTATGTTAGAGTTGCTGGTACAGGTAGGTAGGTACAGTAATAATATTCGCTCGAAGTATCGGTATCAGGAAACGCGCGTCCGGCCGCGGAGTATGAAAGGCCCTTTATTACTCTGAAGTCTTACCTAACACTAGCACTGTTGTGGAAATGGTGTCAGGTTTAAAGTAAATCGTACATGAAAAATCTCTATATATAAAAACTAGCTGACCCGCCCCGGCTTCGCTCGGGTGGAATTTAGAAAATAAAGGTGGGGGTTGAATTTCCAAAAATCCTGGAACACGTATTTCTTCATTTGTAACCGAAAACCCAAATACCAATTTTCATGCAAATAATTTGAAAAATGACGTACTTTCGTACAAACTTTCATCCCCTATTTAACCCACTTAGGGGTAGAATTTCGAAAAATCCTTTCTTAGTGGATACTTACCTACTCTTTATAAAGAACACACCCTCAAAATTTTATGTCTCTAAGACCAGCGGTTTAGGCTGTGCGTTGATATATATGTCAGTCAGTCAGTCAGGACTTTGAATTTTATATATTTGTCGGAGAACAGGAGGATGGCTGATATTATTATTCATCTTTAGCCGACATCAGAAGGTAGTAATTAATAAGTAGGTACTTTAATCCATGTTCTTTACAAATAGTTCTCAGTAACGTATCGCACATGGAAACCATCAACGTAACACAACCAGATCACCCTAACCTAACCCTACCTATGGTCGCCTCCAACCACCCCTCACAGCGACCCCTCACCTCACTCTAAACTAGCTAACCTAAGCTAAACACTACATCGTGTGATTAGGGCGCAATTGCTATTGCAACCTCTCAATCAAGTCACGACCTACTCCGTTATCTAATCATCTCAAGGTAATCAATCACAACTTCATGAACGCTCTTAAAAGGATCATTGCATCGACTCTCTTACGATCTAAACCAGATCTTATAATTGACTTCTCATTACTAATTCAGAATATCGCAATAGCTCTACCTTCTCCACTCTGTGCACATCTGCATACAGAACACCATAGCATCGTGCGCCACACGCGCCACGACTACTATCCACCCAAATAAGCGATCACAACAGAAACCAGGTAGAATGTAAGCTATTCGATCTCATGGGCAACTCATTGTCTAATCCATTTCAACATTACACGAGAGTCATCAATGATTCTTTACCAACCGGGTTATACGATTCTAAAGCGGGTACCTACTATCAAAGTTAACTTCAAGTTACTATCACACTAAACTATCACTTCAAACTAATCATTATCTCAACTGCCGGTATATCTCCAATTACACTCTAAATCACTAGCGTCTGCAGAAATAACCTTAACGGATGTCCTTATCTAATCTATCCACTGAGCCAAACGTTAACTCACGAATTACTCTAATATTCACCAATAATTAGTATTCCATATTCGTCAAACAACTACGCGAACATTATTAATAGTGCTTTGCAGACAAAGTCACCGGATGGCACTAGATGTTACGATTTAACACAATGTACATTAGCATCGAACAATTACTGTTCTAACTATATCACAATCACCGAATTAAATATCACGATTAAGAAACTACCTACCTATCTCAAAGAATAATAATTAGCTAAGCTATAATCTGATACTTAATTAATTTAACGCGAGAGAAAATTGTGAACGACAATAAAATTCGTGCGTGTCAAAGTCCAACTCTGACAACTAAAATAAAGATGGCTACCTTCCGTAGAGTAAAGCTCATACGTTTCTTTTCACGGTGTCTACAGACAGTAAGAACTCTTTCAATATCGACCCTCCAATATATTATATAGAAGATGAATCGCTGAATGTGTTGCTGATCGCAAATCTCGAGAACAGCTGAACCGATTTCGCTAATTATTTTTTCATAATATTCCTTGAAGTACGGGGATGGTACTTACGGAGAGAAAAATTTAAAAAATCCTGAAAAAGAATCGACTGTTAGGCGGTACGAAGTTCGCCGAGGCTTTATTGGATACTAGCTGTATCCAATAAATATTTTAAAAAACGAAAGTGTGTCTGTCTATCTGTCTGTCTGCTAGTTTTTCACGGCCCAACAGTTTAACCGGTTTTGAAGTTTGAACCGATTACGATTTTAACAATTCTTCTTTTTACAAAGGTTATACCTACTATCATGTTGGTACCATGTAAGTTTGGTGTAGAATTGATGAAAAGTTTCGGAAATAGAGGATGGAACTCCTCAATGGGTAACAGCAAATTGTTAGCGATCAGTATAAAAGTTTGCTACATGTAGCATAGAATCCATTTTTATTTCTTCCCTATTACTTAGTTATAGGTTTGATTTCGGAAAATAAATTGGTACTACCCGTGCGCGATAAGTTGAGACTCGCCTGGAATGCAACCCTCCGCCCGCTTCCCCTGTAACTTCCCCTCAAGCTCCCATGTTGTACTGTAGACAACGCCATTTTTTTAACATCTTGGTCTCGTACTTGCTTACGTCACGCGCTCCGATTTTTGTCTACAGTACAACCACGCGTCTGTGGCGTCACCGCCCCCCCAGGTCTCAACTTATTGCGCACGAGTAGTACGCACCTAAATTTCTTAGTGCAATTCAATACGGGTTTCATTAGTATTCAGAACATTTCAAGAGCCAGCGAGATCCCAGGGGATTTTTAAAATCCACGCGTACGAAGTCGCAGGCATCAGATATTACCTAATATTATTTTCTAGTTCACAGATAGGAAGCATAAATATTTTAGCAGCATATTTCCCAAAAATATAACACTTAAAGCCGAAATAAATCAATAGGTTTTATCGGCCGTGTGTACAGAGGAGTCAACATTGTTAATCAACTTAATTGCTTCCATCAACTACCAGCTTGGCGGCAGATCAAGAATTCCTGAAAAACTCGCAATTTATCTGTGTTCCCACCTTGCGCACGGACATCACCTACGCCTTCACCTGTTGGCTATAAATACCTAGAAAATTTTACTAAGTAATATTTTAACTAAGTAAGTAATATTTTTACTAAGTAAGTAATATTTTAACTAAGTAAGTAATATTTTTACTAAGTTAGTAATATTTTAACTAAGTAAGTAATATTTTTACTAAGTAAGTAATGGTATCAGTACCTACCCTTATTATAAATGCGAAAGTGTGCTTGTTTGTTGGTTTGTCCTCCAATCACATCGCATCGGTGAAACGGATTAACGTGAGTTTTGCGTGGATATAGACCTGGGAGAGTATAGGCTACTTTTTATCCCAGAAAACCAAAGAGTTCCTACGGGATTTTTAAAAAACCTAATTCCACGTAAACGAAATCGTCGGCATCAGGTAGTACTTACATAAATTTTCTTGATGCGTATAGCAAACATTAATTGCGCATAAATAAAGCGTTTATTCCGCACATAATATATTTTCATTTTATTTTCTAATAACATTGAGACATAAATATACTACTTTAAAATTAAAACGTCGTCGCTCTTCATGAAAATCTATGTTATTTATTGATTTTCTAATTTTATAATATTTAAAATCGTTCGTCGTCGTCGTCGCCATAGATAAGATGCTTAATATGTCGTCGTTTTGACGAAGTCGAAAGAAGACGAAATCGTTTTAAATTCGGCAGAAAACTATTGTTTTGATTCTATAATTTTTTTTAGTTCAGATATAAGTTAGCCCTTGACTGCAATCTCACCTAGTGGTAAGTGATGATGCAGTCTAAGATAGAATTGGGCTAACCTGGAAGGGGTATGGCAGTTTTTAATAAACCCATGCCCCTTGTGGTTTTTACGCTAGCTCGCTGGCGGCACGGCTTTGCCGGTAGGGTGGTAACTAGCCACGGCCGAAGCCTCCCACCAGACCAGATCAGAAATGCAGAAATTATAACATTCCAAACCCCTGCCGGGAATCGAACCCGGGACTTCCCATTAATAAGACCATAGTGCTTACCACTGCGTCAGGGAGGTCGTCAAAATTCGTCAAAAAATAATTTTAATTCTGTGGATAATTATTTTTACAACCAGTGCGAGACTTGGACGTGTTGCTAGTTGATTATTATACCTAATATCATTTTCTAAGTTAGCCCTTAAATGCAATCTCACCTGGTGGTAAGTGATGATGCAGTGATAAGCGGGCTAACCTTTTTTTTTTTCGTTCGGGGAGGAGGAAAATCCTCATGAATGCCTACGCGGCCTAACCTGAAAAGCAGTTTTTGGCAGTCTACACAAACATAATATTTTGTGGAAAATTTAAGAGAGCTTTCACATTTGAATTTAGAATGTCTACCGGTTTATATCCATTTTGCTTTCAGTCCATAACTTCATAGTCCCATGATAAAGGGGTGAAATTAGTATAACGAATCGTCCTATCACAGTTTATAAATGTTAGCCAATCCATAAGCTGTTCACGGGAACTCGACTTCTGAGAACATAAAGAATTCTGTATGGATAACTTTATAATGACCATCATAAGGTGGGTTCAATAAATTAGTACCTAGCCTCTGAAAGGAAATGGCCTAACTCTCAATTTAGAAAAAAAAAATTGAATAAAAAAATTAGTGCAAGCCAGAGTGATCATCAAGATTGACAGTGCGCTGTGTCAGTACTCTGTGCTAACAGTTAGAAAAATAATAATATTTTCTAAATTAATTCATGTCATCATCAAGTCAAAGTCAAAGTCAAATGATTTATTCAAAATAGGTAATAAATTACTCTTATTGATTGTCTGGTATAGTGTTAGATTTGTAAGATAATATAGTGGTGATAATTATAACGCAAACTTAAAACTAAAGCTACGAGGGTTCCAAACGCGCCCAGGTCTGAGAAGAGCCCACAACAAACTCAGCCGGGTATTCTTTTTATTATCACCACTTTACAAATTTATTGAAACTTATTAGAACTATCACAAAGTCGTTAAGCAACTCATTCCCAAGCTTGCTTATCATTTAAATAATCCTTTACATTGTAATAGGATTTTTCAATTAGTTTACGTTTTATGAAAACTTTGAACTTGTTGAGAGACATCTCCAATATGTCTTCTGGAAGCTTATTATAGAAACGTATGGAATTACGAGCAAATGAATTGCTAACTTTACTGAGCCTAGAGGCGGGAATTACAAGTTTATTTTTATTTCTAGTATTTATATTATGACAGTCACTTTTTTTTTAAAATTTATTTATGTTTTTATGTACGTACAGTAAATTTTCAAAAATATATTGATTATGCACTGTCATAATTTTAACTTCCCTAAATTTAGTTCTCAGCGACTCTCGTGGCCCCATACTGTATATGGCTCGAACAGCCCTTTTCTGCAGCACAAAAATAGAATTAATATCAGCAGCATTACCCCATAATAATATACCATATGACATAATGCTGTGAAAGTAACTAAAATATACTAGTCTCGCAGTTTCTATGTCTGTCAACTGGCGAATCTTTTTTACCGCATATGCGGCAGAACTAAGTCTGTTCGATAAGTTATTTATATGAGAGCCCCATTGAAGTTTTGCATCTAACGTTATTCCAAGAAAAATAGCGGTATCCACTAAATCTAATTCCTCATTATTAAGTTGCACAGTGGTTTTCACCTGCTTAACATTTGGTAAAGTGAATTTAATATACTTTGTCTTTTTCCCGTTGAGAAGCAGGTTATTAGCTTCGAACCACTGTACTAACTTGGTGAGAGAATTGTTTACTTCATCAAAAGTTGTTAAGTATCGATTGATTTTAAATAAAAGTGATGTATCATCAGCAAACAAGACTATCCCGTAATTGTCCTTAGCGAGGTAAGGAAGGTCATTGATGTAAATAAGGAACAGAAAAGGTCCTAAGATGGAACCTTGTGGCACCCCCATTTTTACAACGGATCCGGGAGATCGCTTTCCATTCACGTCTACCCTTTGTATTCTATCATTTAGGTAAGAACTCATCAATTCCAATGCTGCACCCCTAATTCCATAATGGTGCAATTTCGCGACCAATGTTTCATGATCAACGCAGTCGAAAGCCTTGGATAAATCACATAAAACGCCAAGCGCATCACGTGATTCCTCCCAGGCTTCAAATATATTTAGTATTAACTCAACACCAGCATCGGTTGTTGAGCGACCCCGTGTAAAACCAAACTGTTTGGTGTGAAATAAATCATTAATGTTGAAAAAATTAAGCAGTTGAGTTAAAATTATTTTTTCAAAGATTTTACTAAAAGTGGGTAGTACAGATATCGGTCTGAAGTTAGTGGGGTCACTAGTACTACCTGATTTAAATAATGGAATTATTTTACTATGTTTCATTAAGTCTGGAAACTCACCACAGTCAACACAATTATTGAATATTAATGCTAACTCGGGTGCAACAATATCAATTAATGATTTCACAACGTTAACGGAAATGCCCCACAGATCATTTGTTTTCTTATTATTAATTAATTTAAAAGCTTTGATAACGTCAGAGCAACTAACGTGACTGAATTCAAACATTTTATTACATTCAGGCACGTTATCCTCCAATAGTGAGAGAGCGGCGGCTGCTGAAGAGTTCAATGATTTTGTAGTAGAAACAGGAATATCTGTAAAGAAGGTCTCGAAAACGGTTGCAACCTCGGGGTCTGACGTAATCAACTTGTCATGATATTTTAGTTCAAAATTACAAGTTTTATGTGTCACTCTTCCTGTTTCTTCGTTAACTATTTTCCAGGTAGTTTTTACTACATTGGAGCTGTTTTTAATTTTTGCCTGGATATATTTTGACTTGGCTGCAATGCAATCTCTCTTAAACTTTTTGGAAAACAGTTGAACGTACTGCTTGAATTCGTCACCAGTATCATATTGTCGCTCCGCATACAATTCATATAGTTTTTGTCTACTTTTATGTAGTTCTACTGTTGCCCATTCACTAAAAACTTTTGCATTAGTAGTCAAGACCGATTTACTGGTGAATATTGAGTTAAATATAGTATTGAATATATTAAAAAATGTATTATACATTTCATCAGGACTAAACCCATTTGACAAAAATGGAAGGTGTTTTATAAGGCTTAGTCTCATATTCTCAATTCGGTCAGACGTTACTGGTACAAAGGTTATTCTACGTTTAGAATTTTTTTTCTTCAAATTTTCAAACTGGATCAACTGTCCACAATGATCCGAATCCAATTTGCTAATTATGGTTTTAGTAATTGGATTTATATTTGTAAAAATATTGTCTATACATGTGGCGCTAGTTACAGTTATTCTTGTAGGCTCCATAAACATGTTGGATAGGTTGTAGGATTTGAAAAGATTTAATAATTTGCCATTTAAAGGGCTACTTTCCAAAATATTTACATTAAAGTCTCCGCACACAATCAGCTTTTTATTTGATTTTGAGATTTTGAATAAGACTTCATCCATTACCTTTTCAAAAAGATCAAAGTTAGACAAGGGTGGTCTATATACAGACACAACAATGAATTGCTCAAGTTCAACTGAGGATAGTTCTATTGTTCGCTCAACAGACAGGCTCTCTATGTCATTTCGATTCTTGAATTTTAATTGTTTGCTAAGCAAAATTAACGAGCCGCCATGAATCGCATTGGTTCTGGTGAACGAACTACCAACCTGGTGATTACCAAAATTGAATGTATACTCATGATTTTTTAACCAATGCTCAGTTATACATAAAATATCAATATTGAAATTATTCAAAAAAAGTTCTATTTCCAGATCTTTCCCTCTGATACATTGAATGTTTTGGTGCACCAGATTGATAACATTAGATTTTTTGCAACAACTTGCAATTTCTAATTCTTTGCCGGTGAAGCTCTGTATACTTTGATGTACATTTTTCATGTGACAGGGCTCCTCCGTTGTCTTACTGTCTAGTTTAAACAAGCAATAGGGTTCCTAATAGTACTTACACTATTGCTCGAGTCAATAATAGAAAAATTAGTACTAGAAGTACTCGAGTCAATATTATAAATATTTGTACTAGAAGTACTTGAGTCAATATTATAAATATTTGTACTAGAAGTACAGTTTGTATAAGAGTCAAAAGAGTTTGTTACAACACTTGTAACTGAATCATTTAAATTATGTGCTAATAGTGAGGCAATATGCATCTTACATCTCTTCGGCAGATACATACTGTCTCCGGTCAATTTAAACTTATTAGTCAATTTAATACTATTAATGTCAAAATAAAAAATAGCTTCACTATAATGTTTAGTGAGATTATACATTTTCAAATTTAAAGTATGTATTTTATCATTTTGTTGTTTGTTTAATGTACCAGAATAAGGAAAAGCACACAAAACAAATTTACATTTTGTTTTCTCATGTAGGAGCAATAATTTTTGAATGCATTTTACAATCTGTTGTTTTTTGACTTGTAAACTGTCCCCAAACAATAATATAACATTTGTATTACTATCCAATGATTTTTCATTTAAGTTATTAATTAAATAGTTAAAACTAGCTCCAGGAGAACATCTATTAATCACTGAATGCTTTAAACAACAGCTCATTATGGAGCCCAGACCTCTACCTAAGCTGTCAGAAATAATTATAGTTTGTTTTATTGGCTTAGCTGAGGGATTAATATTGACAGATGAATCATCATCATCTTTATCATCACCGGCTTACTACAGAGCACGGGTCACCTCTCAGGGTGAGAAGGGGGTTTGGCCATAGTAGGTAAACCACGCTGGCCAAGTGCTTATTGGAAGACTTCACACAATATCTTTAAGTACATTACGGAGAACTCTCAGGCATGCAAGTTTCTTCACGATGTTTTCCTTCACCGTTAAAGCAAGTGATATTTTAATTAAATACTTAAAATGCACATAATTCCGAAAAGTTTGAGGTGCGTGCCCGGGATGGAACCCCCTACCTCCGATATGGAGGCGAACGTACTAACCAATAGGTTATCGCAGCTTATGAGATTCATGTCAAGCCTGGTGAATAGTTTCTTACTACGTAATTTTTTCTGCGGCAGTAAAGCCATATTGCAAAAAATTTACCTTTTAGAACGATTCACATCGCAATAAGATGAGATTTCTGTTAATTTTGAATTCTAACATTGTTTTTCACAGTTTTAAACAATTACTTTTGTTAATTTTTATTCTGTTCTAATCAAAGTTATTTCTAAAACATAAATTGTATGAAAAAAAACAAAAAAAAAAACAATATTGGATTAGGCCACTTTACTCCTGCTTACACCAAATGATCTTTGTTAGAAGAAATAATTTTGTATGACAAGAAATGAACAATCGGCGCGGCAAAATGACAAATATTTATTGCGAAGTAAATCATAAAGTATTTATGATTTATTTATACTTTCAGAATCAGTTCAGAATACTTTCTGAAAGTGATGAGTTACGATGAAAATTTTAATGGCTTCTTTTATCATCAGAAAATAAAAAAATAAGTCAAAGTTTATTTATGTACGACAACTATATTCACGTAGGTAGGTAGGTAGGTGGGACGGACGAGGGAACTCCTTGATTTTCCAGGATAGAAAGTAACCAATGTCACTTTCCAGGTATTTAACTACTTATGTATAATATCTATCTATGCAAAAAATAATGCCGATCAGTGTTGCTCCGTAGCGGCATGATTGAAGAACAAACCAATGAACCTGGACGCGTTTGGAACCCTCGTAGCTTTAGTTTTAAGTTTGCGTTATAATTATCATCACTATATCTTACAAATCTAACACCATACCAGACCATCAATAAGCGTAATTTATTACCTATTTTGAATAAATCATTTGACTTTGACTTTGACTTTGAACCAGCTAAAATGGTTAGTCAATTTCCGGGATGTAAGCCATGTACAATTTTTTTTCATATACTTAATTTGGATAACAGGTGGGCTTTTAAGAACCCCGTGGGAACTCAATGATTTGAAAAAATAGCCTATGGCCGTTTCCGGGATGTCAACTAACTCTGTAGTCTATACCTAATGTCACCAAAATCAGTTAAGGCTGTTGGGCCGTAAAAGGTAGCTGACAGACAGACAGACACTTTCGCATTTGCAAGATTAGTATGCATAATTACTTAGATATAGATTCAAAATTCAAAATTCAAATAAGTAATTTATTCACAATAGGTAACAAATTACTCTTTTTAACCGACTTCAAAAAAAGGAGGAGGTTCTCAATTCGTCGGAATCTTTTTTTTTTTTTTTTTTTTTTTTTTATGTATGTTCCCCGATTACTCGAAGACGCCTGGACCGATTTTGAAAATTCTTTTTTTGTTTGAAAGGGTATAGTTCAAAGTTGGTCCCATTTAAATTTGGTGAAGATCTGATGAACATCTTCGAAGATAGATACTGGAACTCCTCAACGGATAAGAGTAAATTGGTCGCGATCAGTGTAATAGCTTAGTAAACAGTAGATTTTTAACCAGTCATAGCATAATTCCATGGGGCCACTAAAAATTGTGAAATAAAATTTTTTTACAAAAAAAATAAAAACCGACTTCGATACACAAACACTAAAAATTGAAAAATAATTTAATTTATTACCGAATATATTATGTATACAAGAGTTAATATAGTTCCATAATAATATTTTTGGGGTCGGTGCCAATGAGGTGCCATTGTGGAGTCTCATAAAAATATGAAGTCTAGACGATTCGCGCAGCTAAAGCTAATTGGCACCGGCACTAAAAATATTATTATGGAACTATATTAACTCTTGTATACATAATATATTCGGTAATAAATTAAATTATTTTTCAATTTTTAGTGTTTGTGTATCGAAGTCGGTTTTTATTTTTTTTGTAAAAATTTTTGAGGGTGGTTGTTGGATTTGTACGATCTAGGTGATAATAAAAGCTACGAGGGTTCCAAACGTGCCCAGGTCTGAGAAGAGCCCACAACAAACTCAGCCTCTGATTATTTTTGGTAGTATATTTTTTATATATTTTCCATAGCAATAGTAGGTATCTATTAACAAGATTGCCTAAACACCGTGTGATTTATGTGATTAGAACGTTTTTTCACACATCGCGCTGCCGACCAATATCTGTGAGTATCTCTGATAAATATCTGCGCTAATAAATGCTAAGAAATCATAAATCTTGTTAGCAGGCGTGATAACCTATCTGCGCCACGGGGCAAAAATATCAGCTAACCTACTCCATACAAATAAAACAAACACACGCAGATAATGCAATAAAAAATATTTTCATCCTCCCTACACATAGAAATTAAAATGGTTAGCAAACTTGTGGCAAACTTAAGGCGAGTCACCGAGGCGGGCAGCGCGACTTTAAAGTAAACCGCTTGGCAACGTTCAAATTCTGTGTTTCAAACGTAAAATTTGAATTTAATAAATTATAGATGTTGAAAACCAAAATTTAGCAGGTTCTCTGTAGTACTTAAAGACAAAAGTTTCCATATAAAAATTATTTGCCAAGTCAGAAATTTTAGTATTAAATAATTCGTTTTAGACTTTTATTTCGGCTTATTTCAAGATTTTATTTGATCGAGTGAAGTACTTCCTATTGTGTATCAAAGTAGCACATTCTTTAGACAATGTCTTTAGGTATATTATATATTTTTAGCAAGGCCATTATTTAATAGTAAATACCTAAAACATTTGATCTAGCAAACCAGTTTTTTCCGCTTGTCCTCGGTGACTCGCCTTAAGAGCTAGCGCGCACCGAGTGCGGCGAGTTACGGTGCGTTTTAAAATCTGTAAATATATGAATTTAAATGTATGAAAATCCGGTGCGAAATTAATTCCGCTTCCATATTGTTCTATAGTTTACAGATTTTGCGGGGAAAAAACGTACGTAAATTTACCGTAGCTTTTGCGCGCTAGCTCTAAAACTAAAAACGGACGCGGATTTTACGAATTTTGGACGACACTGACATAGTCATATAGCACGTGTCATATAGTCAAATAACTATATGACACGCACTGCTCACGCGCCATTTTAACTCTAGGGGTCAATTGTCATTTCAAAAGTACAGAAACATGAAATTACTTAGTAGACATGAAATTTGGCATAAAACGTTAAAATGGCGCCTGAGGAGTTAAATTTTACTTGTATACTGATCATATTTGGTCTATGGCAAGGGCGAGAAGCGAGTAAAAATACAGTTGAAGCCTCGAGGCAAATAGATTCGCGGTGATGAAATATGGCGCTACCGAATATGGTGAGCCGGAATCGTTTAGTTAATAACAATGGGTACTGGTGGAGGGCTTATTTATGGTGGTACCCCATATTTCATGCTCTTCGTCCCAATGCAAGAGTACGCCACTTCTTCATCCTGTCGCTTTATTAACATATTGGGACTTTGATTTATACTATCTCATGGTAAGTTTTTGGCTATACAATACATATTATTATACAGGATGTAACCAGAACGCTAGGAACTGACTGATCTATCAACGCACAGCTTAAACTACTGGACGGATCAGGCTGAAATTTGGCTTGCAGATAGCTATTATGACGTAGGCATCCGCTAAGAAAGGATTTTTGAAAATTCAACCCCTAAGGGGGTGAAATAGGGGTTTGAAATTTGTGTATTCCACGCGGACGAAGTCGCGAGCTTAAGTCTAGATAATAAAAGGTGTATAAATCAAAACTTATAAAATGGAATATGGATATGGTTTATATATATTGGAATGGTTAAATATGGGTGGATTGATTGTTTTTCTAACAGGAGTAGTTATTAAAAGTCCCGCGCGACGTGTTGGCGCGGCGCCAGCGCGCGTCCGCATCATGGGTGCATTAATCACATCGCGGGGATCACTCAAACATCGCTTCCACTCACAAACAGACGGACTGATAACTTACACGATGCTGTAAACATATGGATTTTTCGTGGATTTTTCTTGTTGCCACGTAACACGTTGGACGTGTAGGGTAATGGAGCTACAGAGATTTTCAGCAAGGTAAGTAGTTTTCACACGACTTGGGCAGTTGCGTAAAAAGGAATGTAATGTTTACCTACAGGGTGTGAATGTATTTGAGTTTGTTTTTCCACCATAACTTCTGAATACCTGAATTAGATGTATAGGGTATCAATATAATCCTAACATCACCCCAACTGGTATCTATACCTATCGGATATAATTTTTTTGAGGTAATTTTAGAGCTTCTAGATTAGGTTTTTCACTCGTATCATGATTTCATTGTATAATGTGCCTCTTACGCATTTCAGCGAGAAGCGAGGTTTACCTTTTATCAGTTAAGGAAAAATAGATTATAGACTATTACTTATATAGATTTAGGTAGTTAAATTAAAATTTAATCGACTAGATACTGAAAGTTATCTTATGTCGAATATAATTTGTAAGTAGGTATATTTTTCTGCTTATCAGCTACTCTGTGGCATAGGTAAACACAGGGTGTGTTCGCACTGCGGCGGCGTCAACGTCAATGCATTAGCCCGTCATCGCCGTGTCCGTGCGTCGAGCGCCTCTGATCTCGCGAACGTTTATTTACTCGTTACTTATGTACTGCGCTTTGAGGTAGCGAGTGATGCCCAATATACCTACGTGTAAACTATCGGAGCCATCAAAATCATAATTCCAAATCCATGTCATGTTTAGGTACCTATAGTACGCGACAGGTCGAGATGGCAATCGGGGAGAAAACGACGCGCACACGTGGTACATTTTTGAATAACTCTTATAATAGTCTCTAGGAGCTTATTAGTCTATACTATACCCAAGCATAGCTCTAGGAAATAAGTCAAAAAAATGAGGAGATCCGTAGGGGAACCAGAGTAACCGACATAGCTCAACGGGTTGCGACGCTGAAGTGGCAATGGGCAGGGAACATAGTTCCTACAACCGATAGACGTTGAGGTGTAAAAATGGCGATCTCGCCGTCATCCTAAGTCTTCGTCCGAGCCTCATAGGAGGCGCCGTTAGGAGGACGTGCCCCCGACCTCTCAAATTATTTCTTCGAGCTCTAGGGCTCACCCCAGGCGAAGCCTAGCGCTCGCCACCCCACCCGGTGATGCTGTAGCGGCCAGTAGGCTCAATCCGAAAAAATAACTGGAAAGAGCAGCGTTGGCAGACCATCTACTAGATGGACAGACGACATGAAAGGAGTCGCAGACAGAGAGCTGCTGAGTGCTGGATGAAGGATGCAAGACCATGGCGTGTGGAAGTCTCTACAAAGACACAAGGCTCTGTGAACTCAAAGGACCGTTTGATTTGAACGTTTGTCAAATAGCAGAGACAACGAAAAATCTATGGCACTAACTATTTTTTACATATAAAATTCAAAATCCTGACTGACTTATATATCAACGCACAGCCTAAACCAGCTGGTCCTAGAGACATGAAATTTTGAGGGTGCGAACACACCCTCAAAATTTCATGTCTCCAAGAAAGGATTTTTCGAAATTCCCCCCCTAAGTGGGTTAAATAGGGGATGAAAGTGTGTATGAAAGTCCACCATTTTTCAAGTTGTATGCATGAAAATTGGTATCTACTTATTTGGGTTGCCGGTCACAAATGAAGAAACACGTGTTCCAGGATTTTTTGAAATTGAACCCCCACCTCGATTTTCTAAATTCCACCGGAGCAAAGCTGGGCAGGTCAGCTAGTTATAAATAAAAAAATCGACTTTGTATTAAAAATAGACAAAGAGCTGCTGGAACGAAATACCTCGTAGTGAAAGCCAGAATTTCTATAAAAAAGCTCCACTGTAACACATCCCACCTCCAGTGGTGACGGAGACTAATGTAGCTTTTTAGACGACACGCTCGCTCACACCTGTTGTCGGTAGTCCAGATACTCCAAGAGTCTATGCTCAGATTTTATATGCAATGAATCCATACTAATATTATAAATTCGAAAGTGTGTCTGTCTGTCTGCTAGCTTTTCACGGCTCAACCGTTCAACCGATTTTGACGAAATTTGGTACAGAGATAGTTTGCATCCCGGGGAAGGACATAAGCTACTTTTTATCCCGCAAAATTGAAGAGTTCCCACAGGATATTTAAAAAGCGAAATCCACGCGGACGAAGTCGCGGGCATCATCTAGTTACAAATAAAGTCAAATCAAAATCTTTGAAGTATGCTCTTGCTCATTGCAAGAATCATAATAACCACGAGTAAGTAAGTGGTGTCCGCCACTTTGTCAGCAGCGTTGTTATTAGGAGGTAATCACTACCCATATTATCACTGCCTTGTAGGTCGGTTGGTTTGTCCTTCAATCACGTTGCAGCGGAGCAACGGATTTGCTTGTTTGCATTTTTTTGCATCCCGGAAAATCAAAGAGTTTCCACGGGATTTTGAAGAGCCT
This sequence comes from Maniola hyperantus, assembly GCF_902806685.2. Lineage (NCBI taxonomy): Eukaryota > Metazoa > Arthropoda > Insecta > Lepidoptera > Nymphalidae > Maniola > Maniola hyperantus. Next base: position 14,580,085 of record NC_048547.1, on the reverse strand, counting down.
AAATCCACGCGTATGAAGTCGCGGGAATCAGCTAGTTGGCTATAATTTTTTTTTATTATTACTAATATTTTTTTTTTAATTACAACTTATTTTTAAAAGTTCAAAATTCATTTTAAAAGTAAAATGTTCATGAATTCAATTCGCAGCTGGTCTTACCACCGTCTCTCGGTGCAAGGAACCTGTTCATTTTTCACCAACACTCGAGGATTACCGTTGACATTTATGTGCAACAATATTATTTTGAACCGCGTTGAATTCTTTATGATAAGTTTATTATAGTGGTGGAAATTAGAGCCCTAACACACTGGAACGCCATGGCTACCTCGTAGCTCAATGAGGTTGCCCAATAAGTAGCACAATAACACAAGAGTACCTAGCAGAGTGAACTAGAGTGAGGGAACTCTCGGTTTGATCCTGAATCGACGACATAATATTATGTCAAATATGGCCAATGTGGTGACGCGAAATCAACCGAAAATAGGCCTATATTAGAATAGAATAGAATAATGTTTATTCGAGGTATATAGGTGGTACATGGTGTAGGCAATATCGTCCTGTACAGCAGTGCAACACCTCGAACAGGTAGGCCACTCAGCTTGTGTTGAGACGTCGGGCCCCTCAGACACACACCTCTATAGCAAATATCTGAGGTACCAGACGCACCAACGCTGATTTTCAGTGACCGCCTTTTATACTACCCAAACGTCAGTGGCATAGAATATGTAAAGTTGGCGAGTTTACAGCTACCTGCGTCAAATGTACTAACATTTTGACGTTTGTTAGAACTTCCATAACTGTCGTGAACTGTGACAGTAGCGAGCACAACATGCGGGTGTCCGTCCTGGCTATCAGTTGGCCACTGAGTGAGGAGGCGTAACTTATTTGTACAAAATACATTACATACAGTCTCTGCAGAGGCCGGCCGGTCGTAGCTATGCTTTCAAATTGTTGACGTCGCCAGACCATAGCTAGGTGAGTTAACTTTTATATTATACTAGCTTATGCTCGCGACTTCGTCCGCGTGGACTACAAAATTTCAAATCCCTATTTCACCCCCTTAGGAGTTGAATTTTCAAAAATCCTTTCTTAGCGGATGCCTACGTCATAATAGCTATCTGCATGCCAAATTTCAGCCCGATCCGTCCAGTAGTTTGAGCTGTGCGTTGATAGATCAGTCAGTCAGTCAGTCACCTTTTCCTTTTATATATATAGAAGAATACTTATACTTATATCAATATACGAATTGTTTGGATACGTAGCCGGCGAGGTCGCCATGGCGTCCCAGTGTGATAGCGATCTTAGAGAATTCTTTATGATAAGTTTATTATATTGGTGGAAATTAGAGTAGGTATTCTTTATGATTAGTTTATTATACTTGCGGAAATTAGGGAATTGTTTATGATAAGTTTATTACGTCTTGCTGAAATTAAGGCATTATAAGTGGTTTTGTGAACATGGAAAATCATGTCAGTTGAATTAGAAGTAAACTAAAATTCTTTGAAGTTTCTAAAATAGCTATTTCATACAAGTTTCAATATCGTTGATGTTTCTCAATTTATGTAATACTTATTGAAATTTATTACGCAAATTAAGGCAGAGTTGAGTTTTTTAAAATAATTTTGGCATGACAAATTATTAAAATGAAATGAAATAAGTATATATTTATTTTATGTAGGATGACTTTTGTTAATATATTAGGTATGTCACTGGTTGGGAAAGCATATTCTACTGGAAATAATTTATCATTCGTTCATCAAAATCGGCCCAGTAGTTAGGCGCTATGGTGGAACATATACAAATACAAACATACCTACATACATTATAGACTGCAAAAATCATAACCCTTCCTTTTGGCATTGCCATAGTCTGGCAAAAAAGACACTTAACTAGCTTACATGTGTTAACGAATCGGGCATAGATAATAATCATCATCACCATCATCATCATGATCAACCCATCGCTGGCTCACTACAGAGCACGGTCTCCTTTCAGTATGAAAAGTGTTTGGCTATAGTCCACCACGCTGGCCAAGTGCGGATTGGCAGACTTCACACACCTTATAGAACATTATGGAGAACTCTCAGGCATGCAGGATTCTCACGATGTTTTCCATCACTGTTAAAGCGAGTGATATTTAATTTCATAAAACGCACCATAACTCCAAAAAGTTAGAGGTGCGTGCCCGGGATCGAACCCCTGACCATCCAAATAGGAGGCGGATGTCCACTAGTCTATCACAGCTCTATATATCTAATACTATAATAGCTCGTGACATTTGTTATTAGCGATGAGAGGAGATAATGAAATAAGGCCGAGATTCACGCGCAATTAATCACGCCGCGTCAAACGACGACGCCCGCTAATGAGTTGGAGACGTCAAAACACTCATGTGTGTAGCAAGCTTTAGTATCGCGTGAACGAGAAAAAGCTTGGGCTTAAGCTTAGTGATTAAGTTCTAACTTGAGTGAAAACTATCACCATTATTGAATAATTGTGATAGTTTTATGTTAAACTAGCTTACAAATTTCAAACCCCCTATTTTACCTCTTTAGAGGTAAATTTTTAAGAAGTCCTTTCTTAGAGGATGTCTACGTTATACGATATAAGATAGCTAATCTGCATGCCCAGCCCGATCTGTCCAGTAGATTCAGCGTGTGCTGATAGATCAGTCAGTCAGCCAGTCACCTTTTCATTTTATATATTTAGAAGAAGAAAACTAACCGTAACCTCGAACCTTCGTTCGAAAATAAATTGTTATATTAGGTTTATTTACTTATATCTATCTATAAATATATAAAAAAGTCCTGAATCACTGACTGAATGTATCATACTCCCAGCTCAAACCGTAGGACCAAACCAGCATCCTGCATGCCTGAGAGTTCTCCATAATTTTCTCAAAGGTGTGTGAAGTCTGCCAATCAAATCAAATTCAAATCTTCTCCCTAATTTATTTTAATACAACTTTGATTCATCTTTATTACATATATGGAGTACACAGTACGTTTAGAAGAGTCCAGAAAAATCCGGTCAAACTATATTTACTAATGTTCTTTTCAAGGAAGACATTAACCAATTACAGTAGAATTACAATCCCTCCTACTTCTTCCTTCAAAGTGCACTCTTGGGTGGCCATGGCCCGCCATAACGTTACGACCATCAAATTCTGCGAACCCAAATAAATACTAAAAGGTCCAGGTGTTCCCAACACATATACACACAGACATAAACGTGTTTGCATCTCATGTTCATTTAACGGCTAGCATTCTAACAGTTTTAATTTAACCGCTAACAAACGATTTTCAGCTGTATACCAACTGATTGACGATTGATTTTTCGATGATAGTATTAAAAGGTGACGTGTAGGGTTGCCACCCATACTTTAAACTCAAACTCACTTTATTTATTCAGAATAGGTAATATGTTACGCTTACTGATGGTCAAAATTGTTAATTTGTATGATTATAATTAATACGTACTTAAAACTAAAGCTACGAGGGTTCCAAACGCGCCCAGATCTGAGAAGAGCCTACAACAAACTCAGCATTTACAACAAAATATTGTGTTTTATTCCGGAACAACTTACTTTATGAGAGAAATAAAGCACCTACGCTAAAATACTTAATTTACTTATTTAGACGTGAATATCTATTTTATAGATTAGGTACTAAAAAAGGGTTAAGTGATTTTTGCGTGTAATGGAACGGATTAGATTGACAAAATATGATAATGAGTACATTTTTACCTACCAATCTCCTATGTGGCTCCTTCAGGCTACTTGACACTGGCAAAGTGCATTATGCTCTCCGTTTTTTTTGTACAAATTTTTTTATTTCGCAACTTTTAGTGGTCCGATGTATTAAAATATGCTAGGTCTGGTTAAAAACCTACCTACTGTTTACTGAGTTATAACATAGATCGCGAGCAATTTATTCTTATCCGTTGAGTTGAGTTCCATTATCTTATAATCTATCTTCGAAGATGTTCTTCCGATCTTCGCCAAATTTATATGGGACCACTTTGGAAGCATACCCTTTAAAAGAAAAAAAGAATTTTCCAAATCGGTTCAGGCGTCTTCGAATAATAATAAAAAAACAAAGATTCCGACGAATCTGTAAAAAAATGTTCCTGCAAAATAAAGAATATTGAATCTTGAATCTTGAATTAAGAACCTCCTCCTTTTTTAAAATCAGTCAAAATTTGCTTTAAAAAAGGTGGCAGCCCTAGTGCCGTGGAAAGGGTGGCGCCACGTGTGCGCCGCCTGCGAATCGGAATGAAACAAATAAGAGATATTTTTTAATAAGAAAACGCAATAAAAAGGCCGAGGTGAACGCACGTGATGACGTATGGACTCTCGATTGATACGGATGTGAGAAGCTAATGCGGTGAGAAAGTATCCAGTAATGTGAACACTTGGTAAGTTTATTAGTATACATTTTATTTTATTGATGACTAGTTTATGCCCGCGACTTTGTCTGCGTGGACTACACAAATTTCGAAGCCCTATTTTACCCCCTTAGGGGTTGAATTTTCAAAAACCCTTTCTGAGCGGATGTCAATAATTATCTGCATGCCCAGCCCGATCCGTCCAGTAGTTTGAGCTGTGGGTTGATAGATCAGTCAGTCAGTCAGTCAGTCACCTTTTCCTTTTGTATATTTAGATACATAGAAGATAATAATCATCAATCAATATATATATTATATTATATACTTAAAATAAAACTGTAACAGGTCAAATTCTGTACATTGAAGATATTTTGAAAATTTTTTTTCGAGGGCACTCTATAATCGATACTGAACCCAAAACTGTAATTTTTTTCATATATATATTATATTATATACTTAAAATAAAACTGTAACAGGTCAAATTCTGTACATTGAAGATATTTTGCAAATTTTTTTTCGAGGGCACTCTATAATCGATACTGAACCCAATACTTAAAATAAAACTGTAACAGGTCAAATTCTGTACATTGAAGATATTTTGAAAATTTTTTTTCGAGGGCACTCTATAATCGATACTGAACCCAAAACTGTAATTTTTTTCATTTTTGTCTGTCTGTCTATCTGTCTGTCTGTCTGTCTGTCTGTCTGTCTGTCTGTATCACGGCCGCGCATCACGCTGAAACTAATGAATGGATTCCAATGAAACTTGGTACGATTTGAGGTCATACTATGAGGAAGAATATAGGATACTTTTTATCCCGAAATTCAGCATGGTTCCCGTAGGAGAGGGGACGAAAGTTAAAATGTATACTGAGTTGTAATTCATTAACGCGTAGTCCAATTTCATTCATTCTTTTTTTGTTAGAAAGGGGATATTTTAAAGATTGTTCCGTAAATATTTCAAGGTCATCGGTTTTTAACCGACTGTCAAAAAGGAGGTGGTTCTTTTTTCTACATCGATTTTTTCGAGGTTTCTGGCCCGATGTGCAAATTTTTTTTTAAATCAACAAAAAAAGTTTACGTCGTGGTCACATAAAAAATTCTGGATTCAACTCCTTAATCCTGATGCTGCAGGGTTACTGCCCGCCTGGGTTATCAAGATTCAGGAAGTGTTCATAGTGAATTCATATTGTAGGTACCAAGCAACGACTTTATTCTCAGACTTCAAGTCTCAACTCCTCAACCCTGATGATGTAGGGTACAGCACTCCTAAACTATAATGTTTCAGGAACTGCGGATGATGCAAAATTATTTTAGGTACCAAGCATAGGCTACATCACTGAACTTCGGATCCTAACTCCTCAATCCTGATGCTGCAAAGTACTGAAGTCCTAAATCGTGGGGATTTTAGAATTTCTGATAGTGAATTGATATTTTAAAAAAAATTAAAAAAATTGAATCGACTGTTAGGCGAAACGAAGTTCGCAGGGTCAGCTAGTATTTTAGTAAAAATAAAATATTAAACTTTGGTTAAGGAACTAAAAAAAAATATCGTAAAACAATAAAATTGTACAAAGCAACATTATCAACGGTAACAAAATAAAATTAGTCCCACCGTGGGAGATATGAAAACGGACACGCAATCAAAAAGTTTTCATTGGCCTTATTACTACCATTATAGAGTCCAAAATTACAAACACATTTTTGCTCTGTACTTTGTGGTATATTTTAGGGTTAGCACAATATTTTAGTAACTATATTATATTTTAATTGATTTTAGATTTTTTTTTCAAATTCAGAATCCTGTTAAGTACCTACTTATTTTTAGAGCTGGAATGACGTGATGTAATAGTATTTTATAGAAAAAAACGATTGATAGAGATTCTACACGACCATTAACGTCGTAAAAATTATACTAATAATAATTTTTTTCTGGCGCTGGTACAAAAAGATTTTATTTGTTTTATGAATTTGTTGTGTTTTATTACATAGTATTACTTCAAATCGAATATAATTTACGAACTCTAATTATAATCCATTTTCTAATAAACCATTCACACTCTAACTTAGTCCTCATCGTTGCTTTCCATCAATAGAATAGAATAGAATAGATTATTATTCAAATAAACTATTGCAAGTAATTTTAAATCGTCAAAAGAATTTAACACTGGTTCAGAATGCCATATACCTTTCGAAAAGATGATTCAGATATCAGGCATTATTGTCTTCAAGCACAAGCGTATCTTGCAAATAACATATAAAAACAATGCTTAACTTTTATTCTGTGTGAAGTGTAACTAAACTTTAAATTTTTTGAAAATGAGTCGGCCAAATATTTCCTTTCAAGTGGTGGGTAAAAAAATGTTGCTATAAATCACCTAGATAAAAGAGAAAGGCCTCAAAAAATGTAATTTTACTTGAAGTCCACTTTCAGCGGAAGTGACGTTTAACTGAAAAAAAATTCCCTTCAAAAATTAACAAGAAGATACTGTACAGATTTTTTTGTTTTATTATCAATATTGAAATCGTCAGCCCTGAGCACATTTCCTTCTGCGACGTCGAGGTTTTGTTTTTAAAGTGCTCTGGAATGACAGACGTGTGAACGCCAAGGCGGTCCTTTCACAGGGCAGTGTGAAAGGGCCTTTTAATTCGGTGATTAGTTTTAAGTTAAGGGGGCCAAAGTAGTACCACTGAGTGGCATTCTGATATTAACTGAGACATCTTTTCATCGTCGCGTCGATTAAAGGGGGCTATATTTAGATAAAATATAGGGGATAGTTTAATTGATGATATCAATAGACTGAAACATGATAAGGTGAAGCATATTTGATATTTTACACCCTTATATGTAATCTGTAGAAACTTAATATCAGCGGGCACGGGAGAGCCCCCGCCAAGACGAGCCAAACTAAAGAACGGGCAATACATTACTTTTCTCGAAGCGTTTCGTTGTATTTTCGAGCAGTCATAGCTTCGGTCTGGATGACGCTAGAAAGCTGAAATTTTCAGGATAATGTGTCTTTAGCAAACTTATTATACATACCAAGTATCAATGATCTTGCTTTTATGATTTCAGATTTACTCATTGATACCTGAAATACGCCGATTTCGTGACTCAATGATGATCATCATAATTCAAAATCCGTAGTCAAAAATGTTAGGGTACTTTCAGAAGTCCTAGAAGAATTAAATTTGGTATGTAAGCTAGGAATTGCATATAAACAACAGGAACACTAAGAAATCGGAAATTATCCCCCTCCACCCCTTCATATGGGGGAAGCATACACATAGGTCTCTATCAATGACCATAATCATACGAAATATCCAAAGTTTTTCAAGAAAGTTTTACCAACATAATATTATCTCCCTTCTGAAAACTTTTTCAGAAGGAAGATAATAGGTAAACCTTCATATTTAATTTCATGAGGTTTCTACAAAATCTAATAAGAAGTAAGTACCTACCAAAAAATAAGACTCGGATTTCTTGGCCAATAAAAGAGACTAATAAAAGTTTAAAACACCATAACCAGAAAAACAATTTCATTAAAGCCATCTCAAAGAGTTTAAGCCGCCAGAATGTCCTTTAAAAACGTCCTTATGGCATCATATTGTTCAAAAACGTCTCCATACGGGGCCCGGGGCCCTAAACGTATGCAAATTTTATTTTTAAAAAATGCAAGTGCTCGGCCACATGTCGCCGCTCGCCGCCGGTCGTTTTATTGCCTCTATTGGGTTGTCCACTTTGGCCCACCTTCCTCCTTCGGCGTTTTATTTGATTGCGTATTTACTTCGATATTGCATATCTCGTTTGCTTTTATATGTTTGGTATTTTAGATCTAAGGGATTAGGAATATTATTATCTACTATCTAATTAAGATTGAATTAATTTTAAATTATCGATTAAACTAAAAATGTACGTCATTATGATGTGACGTCACATTACAGTATATCATAGAATATCGCGTAAGTAGGTACTAAGTGCGCGTTTTAACGTTTGATAAAAAGTTACTTATTTATTTTTTAGTTTTATTATTTATATAATGTTTTACCTAAGCTTAAGACTAACAAATTTTAAATACATATCAAAAAGTCGCTTCAGTAGGTACTGAGTGAACATACATAATATCACAAATGCCACTGGCAGCAAGCGAGCCGTCGCTTCTAGGTCAGAGCGTTGGGCGTGATCCCAGGAGACCCAGGTTCTATTTCTGCCGTGCCGTAATTTTTAATATGTATTTAAATTATTAATGCTACTAATCCTATAGATATTTTGCACACTCGCACAGCCCCCGCGCTAGCCTGGTGCGGGATAAGGCGCGTGACGTGCGGGTGAGCGGGGTGTCCCCCTGCCTCATACCCCGATCCATCTCGACCTATCGCGTTTTAGCATTTTTGCTGCCTAAGATAGGAGTATACACTCCTATCTTAGGCACCCTCCGGTCAAGCTCTCGTTATCAAAGCGCATATCTTGCAGATGATGTTTACGAGCGGCCACGTGGCGCTTTATTAAGACGCCAAGGTGTCCAAGATTAGGGATCCCTCGTAAAAGGGACGCCCGCTGCACGAGATGTCTTCAGGTTGCGATCAAAAAGAGTTTTTTATTACCGTATGATATCACAAGAACTTAATTTATTTTGCAATTTTTATATCTATTTTCAGGGTTCCGTACCTCAAAAGGAAAAAGGAACCCTTATAGTATCACTCTGTTGTCTGTCTGTCCGTACGTCCGTCTGTCCATCGTGTCTGTCAAGAAAACCTATAAGGTATTTGCCGTTGACCTAGAATCATGAAATTTGGTAGGTCTGTGGGTAGGTCTTATAGCACCAGGAAAGGAATAAATCCGAAAACCATGAATTTGTGGTTACGTCACAGAAAAAAAAATTAAAATGTGTTCATGAACAAATATTATTTAGATAACTACATCAAGTGGGGTCGCAATAATTGTTGTGATTGGCTGAATTCATGATATTCTTGTTGTAACATTGCATTACCTATAAAAACCTATATATACCTGTATACCTTTCATGATTTAACGTCAACGAGAAGTACCCTACAGGTTTTCTTGGCAGACACGACAGACAGACAACAAAGTGAATCTATAAGGGTTCCTTTTTCCTTTTGAGGTACGGAACCCAAAAAATGAAAATTCTAAACTAAAACTGACTTTTTCAAGCAATCTTTATGACTGTTACTCACAATCGGATATTATTTGTTGGCTTAGGACACCTTTTTGTAAGAAATTTTCCAGAGGTTTTTTAAAGTACCGTCGTCGGGCGGCAGAGGGCGGGTCGGGGCATAATAAATGCGGCGCGGTGAGCCGAAACATATAAAATATATAAAGTTTGACCGCCGGCGGACGCTCGCGACGCCACCTACCTAGTTTATGGGCTTACATTCGCCTGTTTATGGCTCCCATTATATTTCAAATGTTTATTTTTTAATTTGTCATGCTGTTTGCTTTATTTTGAAGAAGATTCTGATTGTAGAATGAAATATACGCATGATTTGAACTACATTCGAGAATTTGCTAAAAATCACGCTTAGGTAAACTTTATCTTACCTTAAAAAATATTATACCTACTTCAGCATGTTTTTTTTTAAGACTGACTTTTTGACACAGCTGCTAAAGCTGACACTTAGGAAGGAACCTCCAGTTTGAGGCTGTAATTTGTGTCAATCAACTTCGATCCTAATTGACGCGTTCAATATGCTCAATTTTTTATCAGTTTCTGAGGAGCAGAAGCATAATTGTGCGTTCGTTGCCTAGTTAAGGTATATTATGTCCATACTAGCTTATGTTTGCGACTTCGTCTGCGTGGAATACACAAATTTCTAATCCCTATTTTACCCCCTTAGGGGTTGAATTTTCAAAAACCTTTTCTTAGCGGACGCCTACGTCATAAAAGCTATCTGCATGCCAAATTTCAGCCCGATCCGTCCAGTAGTTTGAGCTGTGCGTTGATAGATCAGTCAGTCAGTCAGTCAGTCAGTCAGTCAGTCAGTCAGTCAGTCACCTTTTCCTTTTATATATTTAGATTATACATACCTACTCGCTTTCTCCGTGTAGAAAGAATAATAATTGGATGGAGTTTAATATTTTAAGAAATATTTAATAAGAGTTCAATGTTTTCTCAATTTTACAACAATTATATAGAGTTCATTTTAATGCAAGTTAGCTTAGTATTGACATTATAAAAGATAAACCGAAGGTGTCATTGACTTACCTGGGAAGATTTGAAAACACTTGACGAATTAATATGCATTATGCATCGTGTAGCTGTTGTTTTTCAAAAGATTTTCTTTAGGAGACCTAAGTGAGGTTTTTCGGAAACAAAATGGCGATGCAAAAAGTCTCCGTGGGCGACCTCCCTAAACCTAAAATGTGTAAGTTTTATGAACAGCCGCGGCATGTAAGCCCTGCGCATCTGTAGCAATATTATATCAAGCAGAAGTGTCCACGTACCGACGTGTTTGTATGAAAAATATTCCAATATCCCCCCCCCCCCCCGCCCGCCCCCCCCCCCCCCCCCCGCGGTGATCGTTCCAACATGCTCGGGACACTTCGCAAATTATATGCTTGTCCTGGATATACCTTCTTGAGAAATACCTATCGGTACCGGTGAACGTCTCTATGATGATATAAATTATTATGATAATAAATAAATAAATAAATAAATAAAATAAAAATCTTTTTTATTCGTATAAACTTTTACAAGTACTTACGAATAGCCGGATGCATCTACCACTGGTTCGGAATGCCTTTCCTACCGAGAAGAACCAGCAAGAAACTCGGCGGTTGCATGTGTGTTTGACTTTCTACAGAGTTGGCCTGCATAATCCCTTACACACTGACAATACAAACAGATATCATCTGATATACGATAATGGCGGCTCACGGGTAAGGTGACGTCCGAGCGGAACCGGAAGGGGGGGGAGGGGGCGCCCTCGTGTCTTAATTTCCGGTCGCCAGATCTCGCGATATGCCTACTTTTATCCCGGGCTTAATGCGATAGCTGCAAGCCAAATGGATCTGCTATTTTATGATCGCGTAATATATTATCGGTACTTCCCTACGTTTTTTTTGTGGTATCATATCAGTAATCATCAGTACTATCACCTATCTTCGTTTTTGTGGTATCATATCAGTAATCATCAGTACTATCACCTATCTTCGTTTTTGTGGTATCATATCAGTAATCATCAGTACTATCACCTATCTTCGTTTTTGTGGTATCATATCAGTAATCATCAGTACCATCACCTATCTTCGTTTTTGTGGTATCATATCAGTAATCATCAGTACCATCACCTATCTTCGTTTTTGTGGTATCATATCAGTAATCATCAGTACTATCACCTATTTTCGTTTTTGTGGTATCATATCAGTAATCATCAGTACCATCACCTATCTTCGTTTTTGGTAGCGTTCTGGTTACACCCTGTATAATCAAAAACTCTGGCAAAATGTGTCTGTCTGTTACTCAACCGTTAAGCCTATAATTACCAATACTTATAAGTTATTGCTGTAGAATTTCAGTCCAGAGATAGCTTGCAACCCGGAGATGGACATAGTCTACTTTTATCCTGGAAAATTAAAGATTATTACATGGATTTAAAAATGCTAAATCCACAAAAGGAAAAGGTGACTGACTGACTGATCTATCAACGCACAGCTCAAAGCACTGGACGAATCGGGCTGAAATTTAGCATGCAGTTATTAGTAAAGATTGGAAATTCAACCCCTTAAGGGACTAAAAAAGGGGTTTGAAATGTATGTAGTCCACGCGGACGAAGTCGTGGGCATAAAATAGTTATTAATATAACTATACACTAATCAACAATTATTAATATAGGTAGACTAGCTTGCGCTCGCGACTTCGTCCGCGTGGACTACACAAATTTCAAACCCTTATTTCATCCCCTTAGGAGTTGAATTTTCAAAAATCCTTTCTTATCGGATGCCTAAGTGATAATAGCTACCTGCATGCCAAATTTGAGCCCGATCCGTCCAGTAGTTTGAGCTGTGCGTAGATAGATCAGAGTCAGTCAGGCAGTCAGTCAGTGACCTTTACCTATTATATATTTAGATAAGAAAAAGTACACAACTTACGCACATAGCGCGCGATAACCTATAATACACCTTTTATCTACACCACTGAGGTCACAGACCTTAGACCTGTCGACGGATATGGCCAATTGTGGGCAATAAAGGTGCGTTTACCTCGCGACCCGCCTTGAACTTCGAGGGGACGTTGACTGCAGCTCATTGGTGCGTTCATGGGATTATGGCCCTTGTGATCCAATTTACGACTCAACCTGTCTGCAGTACTAATCAAGCTATGAGAATGTGCTGAGTATAATCTGCCACATACAGTACGCGCCAGAAAGTAATGTACGTCAACCTAGCAGATTTGTAAAGCACCGTCTCTGTCGTTGAGACCGACAAAACGTCATATAGGTATGAGTGACAGAAACAACGCTCTACAAAGCTGAAATGTCATTCTAATGGTCGATGTACATTACTTTCTGTCGCGTATTGTATCTTATCGTAATTTAGGGTTCCGTACCTCAAAAGGAAAAACGGAACCCTTATAGAACCACTTCGTTGTTTGTCTGTCTGTCAAGAAACCTAGAGGGTAGGTATTTCCCAGAGGGTAGCAAATCGGTTAAACTTTTGGGCCGGGAAAAGCTAGCAGACAGACAGTACCCGTAGTACAAGATTTTACGTCTCACCAAACCAAACCAAATTCGAGAGTCGAAATACTTCCGCGTTACAGTAAAATGGACCTAAACAGCCTTGAATTGAAGTCAAATATTCAATGCCACTGATTTTAATTTCGCAATGTTTCCGCTTGGAGCGCTGGCTGTAGAAGTGTAGACAAACTTGAGCTTTAAAACAAGGCATTTAAGATCCAGTTTACTGTAACGCGGAAGTATTTCGACTCTCGAATTTGGTTTGGTTTGGTGAGACGTAAAATCTTGTACTACGGGTACAGACACAGACACAGATATACAAACAGACACACTTTCATCATCACCATCATCATCATCAACCGATAGGCGTCCACTGCTGGACTTAGGTCTCTTGTAGGGACTTCCACACAGTGGCGTGCATAGGGTTTAAAGCCAGGGTAAGCAGTAGTTAGGTAAGCAAGTCAAAGAATAATGAGCATTGAGTAATTTCAACCGAGTTAACTATTTCTTGGGTAAGCAGCGCTTTTATGCCTCTATGAGTTGCACGCCACTGCTTCCACACGAGTCACACTTTCGCATTTATAATATTAGTATGGATTATGATTACAGGTAGATAGGTACCTACCTACCTATTATAGAGATAGTTACATTTTTTACAATAGATTAAACAAGAAGGAGGCATGACTTTGCGGAAGTCCAGGAGATGACCTTAGACCTTACAATGCAATTGTGCATTGGAACTTGTAAGGTCTACATCTGAGCACGCTCCGGTGTCGGGGCGAAACGTGCGTCGAGTGTGTTTTGGGATTTGTGTGGTGCTGCGTGGTGGTGGTGCGTATTGCTTGCCGAGTGGCTGATTTTCCTGCATGGTTAGCAGTGGGAGGGCGGGCGTTGCATTTCGCATGCTGCATGTTGCATCATACAGATTCGATCTGTTTCAGGGGATTATAGCAAATTAAGCTTTTGGTTCATTGTTTAAGCCTTAATGAGGAGATCCGTAGGAGAACTAGAGTAACTGACATAGCTCAACGGGTTGCGAAGCTGAAGTGGCAATGGGCAGGGCACATAGTTCGTACAACCGATAGACGTTGGGGTCCCAAGGTGCTGGAATGGCGACCTCGCACCGGAAGACGCAGCGTTGGACGGACGACATCAGACGAGTCGCAGAGAGCCGCTGGATTCTGTCAGCGCAAGACCGTGGCGTGTGGAAGTCCCTACAAGAGACCTATGTCCAGCGGTGGACGTCTATTGGTTGATGATGATTGATGATGCTGATAAGCCTTAACTGCCCTTAATCAGAACTCCCAGTGGTACCACTTGAGCGCGCATCTGTACCAATCAAGAAGACAGGTCCACCTTTTATTGTCGCTTTCATATCCCGGTGTCCGGTTGCCATCCGCGACGCAATTGCTCTTTACTACCTAAACGACCTAACAACCATCATTCACCATCAATAAGGAACTTTAATCCCATATACTCAAGGTCCATTTTTACTTGCTAAAGTATAAACTCTAAGATCCTAACTGCTATCTTCTATAAGCAATAAGAAACTGTAAATCCTTGTAATTAAGGTGTATTTTAGGTTGTTGAAGAGAAAGACGCAGCGATACACCAGTAATTACTATGTGGTTCTATCAATTTAGACAACAGAGGTATTTTATGATGTTAAATGGATCTTGAATGCTCACGTGAACTTTTATAATAGGTGTGAGTGCTGAGTAGGTATGATTATTATCATCAATATTAAAAATTACCCGGCTGAGTTTGTTGTGGGGTCTTCTCAGACCTGGGCGCGTTTGGAACCCTCGTAGCTTTAGCTAAAAGTTTACGATATATTGCAAATAAAACATCTGACTGACGCTAGAGGTAAACGAACGTTGCGTAAGTAGGCCACTCGGAGTCGATGCCGCGTCGTAGGCGGGGCATTGAACCGAGTTTTGCGAGTTTTGTATTGCTGGTTTGAAAAAGTTTTTGCTAACGTTCTGGTTACACCCTGTATAACCAGAGGTTATAAAAAATGTTGCTTACAAAAACCTGCAAAAAATAAAAGCCTTGTTCCGCAACAAATAAAAATATATCTTCAATACTTGACCACTATCAGTTGAAAAAAGTTTGTCTAGCGACCACCTAGTACTAACATAAAACTGTCTAGATTTTCACGCTTTACATTGCCGGTTCTATAACACCAATTCGTTAAAAATGAGTATTTAAAATCAGCAATGTATTTCAAACGAAATATAGTGATCGTTTGTACGATTTGGGGAGTTGAGGGTGAAATGGCAATGGAGCGGTAATAGGCAAAGTTAGTTTTGAGTTGGTTTTTCATACTACCCCCTAATGGTCGCAGGTTTGATGTACGACTAGAGTGACCACATTACTGTAGTGAACATGAATTTATACCTGTTTTTTAGGGTTCCGTACCTCAAAAGGAAAAACGGAACCCTTATAGGATCACTTTGTCGTCTGTCTGTCTGTCTGTCTGTCTGTCTGTCTGTCTGTCTGTCTGTCTGTCTGTCTGTCCGTCTGTCTGTCAAGAAACCTACAGGGTACTTCCCGTTGACCTAGAATCATGAAATTTGGCAGGTAGGTAGATCTTATAGCTGACATTTGGGGAAAAATCTGAAAACCGTGAATTTAGGGTTAGATCACACAAAAAAAATTAAATTGTGGTCATGAAATAATAATTATTATTTTCAACTTTCGAAGTGAGTGACTATATCAAGTGGGGTATCATATGAAAGGTCGTCACCTGTACATTCTAAAACAGATTTTTATTTATTTTTATGCATCATAGTTTTTGAATTATCGTGCAAAATGTCGAAAAAATACGACTGTAGTACGTAACCCTCATTGCGCGAGCCTAACTCGCACTTGGCCGGTTTTTTATTGTGCTGTCCAGTAACAGCAATCATATTTCTTGTCTTTGTGATGCAAATACACCAAATCATAATATTCTTTGGATTTACTAGGTAAGTAGCAATTACTGCTTATATTACCTAAGTTGCCTGAGCCGGGGATATATATGAAGAAAGTTCGAGTTTCTCTACGTGATCAAGTCAGAAATGAGGTAATCCGTAGGAGAACCAGAGTAACCGACATATTTCAACGGGTTGCACATAGTTTGAAAAGCCTATAGACGTTGGGGTCCCAAGGTGCTAGAATGGTGACCTCGCACCGGGAAGCGCAGCGTTGGCAGACCCCCGACTAAGTGGACAGACGACTTCAAACGAGTTGCAGGGAGCCGCTGGATGACGGCGGCGCAAGACCGTGGCGTGTCTTTTAGACACCTATGTCCAGCAGTAGACGTCTACCATCAAAAACGTAAAATGTAAAAAAATTGCCAAGTTCAATATTAGGTACCAAGAAATTGAGAGATTATAAGCTTCGCCGTTAAAAGCACTGATATCTAAATGGGTGCCAAGTTATACTGAAGGTCTTTTATATCCTTCCTACAAGAATGTAGGGGGTCGAAAGTAGCTGGAAAACACACTGTCAGTGCGTCGCCGTGAACTTGGCAGACACACTCCCGTGTGTCTTGATCGGTTGACGACTAGTTTGTGTTATATTCTGTCCACCTGTGGGCCGGGTCTACCACCTTTGCGCTTTTCGGTAGAACTCCTGGCTCTACAAAAGCTATAAAGATAAGCTCCTTATATAATAATTCACATAACTTAGTACGTAAGCTATACGTAGCATATAACATAATATTTTATTTATCCAAATAAAATGTAACACAACAAAAATTTCTTAAAGCTAGTGCACAAAAAAGTAGATACAAAATGTTAAAAACCTGAAGGAGTGCTTTGGCGTCCGTACCTACTAGGTAAAACCTGTGTAACACAATACCAACAAACCATCAAACCATCAAGCACAATACCTCTGCTCGATTGCGCGCAATTGTCGACAATCATCGTCAATTTACCCGCGCTCGCTCCCACTTTCACTTCTCACCGGTACTGGCGAGCCGATAAGTGTATCACCAACCAGTCTACTCAATATATAGTATAGTAACACAATACCAACAAACCATCAAGCACAATACCTCTGCAGACTATATACTAGTGGTTCATATATACTATAATACTAGTGGTTCGCCCCAAACTAAGACCACGCGATATCGCGGAGGCCCTCACAGCAAATCCTAAAACCTCAATAGCTCAACCGGTAAAGGAGTGGACTGAAAACCGAAAGGTCGACGGTTCAAACCCCGCCCATTGCACTATTGTCGTACCTACTCCTAGCACAAGCTTGACGCTTAATTGGAGAGGAAAGGGGAATATTAGTCATTTAACATGGCTAATATTCTTTAAAAAAAAAAAAAAAAAAGATAATTCTACATAGTTCCATAGCAATCGGATGAATGGTATAGGAACGCGTAAGGGATAAACAAACAAAGATATCATTTTTATGTACCCTACCTACATAGATAGATATGTTTTTAGGTCCAATATTTTTTTTAAAATAAAACAAATAAACTTTACCTACACTGGCGCCAGTTGAGCTAACTCCTGAATTCATAATAATATTATTATTGATTTAAAGATGGCTTCTCACGGTGCCTCAAATCTCAAACCAAACTTTTTGTCTGTACAAAATGTCTTATTACTTTTGCATGCCTTGTTAGGTATATAAAGTAAAATATTTATATCTGAGACCTATGTTTTTCATCTCAAATTTTGTATGCCTTCGATATCGTCCGCGTGGACTTCTCAAGTTTTAAACCCCTATTTTACCCCCTTAGGGCGTATGTGCACTCATCCGTATTCAGTTCGTATCCGTGATTCTTCGAAGTGGTCGTCATACAAATACGTACATTCGATTCGTATTTTTTTGACGGATCCGTAATATCACGGGTGAGTGCACAAACGCCCTTAGGGGTTGAATTTTCTAAAATCCTTTCTTAGTGAGATGTCTGCGTCATAATAACTATTTGAAGAAGGTGGTGGGGAGCGGATGGATGAGGAAGGCGTAGGACCGTGTTTGGTGAAGCGCTCTTGGAAAGGCCTAAGTCCAGCAGTGGCCGCAAACAGGCTGATGGATTGGATTGGGGGAAAAAATAACCTGTTTTTTTCTGTCATAATCAATTTGGTAACGATTGCTGTCATACGCATCACACAAGATGGCCGCCGTTCCTGTAATCCCGTGGGGTTATCAACTGTAGGCTCAATACGAGATTTCATGTCACATCAACGTTGATAGTATTCGCGTGTCGAAACACTTCCGCGGTATAGTAAACTGGATCTTAGTGGCCTTGTTTTAAAGCTCAAGTTTGTCTACACATCTACAGCCAGTGCTCCAAACGGAAACGTTGCGAAATTAAAATCAGTGGCATTGAATTTTTGACTTCAATTCAAGGCTCATTAGGTTCATTTTACTTTGACGTTATTGTGTATCGACTCTCGAATTCTAGCAACGTT
Organism: Maniola hyperantus; assembly: GCF_902806685.2. Classification (NCBI taxonomy): domain Eukaryota; kingdom Metazoa; phylum Arthropoda; class Insecta; order Lepidoptera; family Nymphalidae; genus Maniola; species Maniola hyperantus. Next base: position 14,561,591 of record NC_048547.1, on the reverse strand, counting down.
GGTGAGACGTAAAATCTTATACTAAGCGAACAGTACTATGAACGTGCTGGTGTGGGTGCAGATTCAAGATACGCTCATTTTATACCACGTCGTGAGAACGCAGCCTAGTAATTTATACAAATACCATTATAATGATGCGTTCGCGAAAGAAACGAACACGTGTGTTAAATAAAAATATGTTGAGCAAATAAATACGCGCCTCCGTCGAACTTTGTTTATTATCTGTACCGAATTATGTTTGGTAAGGTGAGCTAACATGTTTGCTCATTACATAAAATGGTTCCGTACCTAATTCAAGTTCAGTTAAATTTCTTGGTATCATTTTGTTTTGAATTGGATTTATCTAAATATATAGAAGGAAAAGGTGACTGACTGACTGATCTATCAACGCAAAGCTCAAACTACTGGACGGATCGGGCTGAAATTTGGCATGCAGATAGCTATTATGACGTAGGCGTCTGCTAAGAAAGGATTTTCGAAAAGTCAACCCTTAGGGGGGTGAAATAGGGGTTTGAAATTTGTGTAGTCCACGCGGACGAAGTCGCCATCATAAGCTATTCATACATATAATACAAAACGTCAGACCCAAAAAACGGCAAAATATGAACACATCAACACAAAGAAAATTAAAATCACTCCTCACTGACACCACATTATTATATCTACATTGCACACATGCGAAGCCGGGGCGGGTCGCTAGTATAAATACAAAACACAAAAATGTTTCTAGCTACCTATATTCGTCAAAGACTTTGAAACCATCCAACCGATGTGCCCCAAACCGGTTTCATTAGAAAGGCAATAATGCGAAGATGTTTTAAGTATTTAGGATAGTAGCACATGCTAGGTATCCGCTAGTTAAAATGTACAAGACAATTAAATACATCACCTTTTGTAAGTCACTCATGACTATCAAACATTTAATTCGCCTCGCATGATATCAGCAATGGCCAATGAGCATTCATCTTGCATCTCTTTGATACCCTGGTACGTGCATTAAAGCATTACAACAACTTACGACTCTAATAATTTTTGTCCCTAAAACTATTCGCTTTCATCGTCACGAGTGACGGATGTGTGGATCGTAGACCTAATTCTAGCTGCTACTTTGTAACTAGATTTTATTACAATACTACTTTATTGTATGCAGTAAATTGAGAGTGAATTCATCAGTGAAGAACACGACTTGCCAGGTGCAATATTCTGAGAAACTAGTCTTAATATCAGTGTAGACTTGAGACGATCTTGTAGCATAGATTCGTCATGATCAAATGGAGAAACCATAATATTATTCATATTATATAAGTGGTTCCTGATAAAAAGCCTATGTCCTTCGCCGGAATGCACCAAACCACTCTTTATACCAAAGTTCGACAAAATCGGTTAAACAGATAGGCCATAAAAAGCTAGCACACAGACAGACATACACACTTTAGCATTTATAATATTAGTAGAAAAGAAATAAAGCGATAACCAGGTACCATTTGAAATTTTATTATCCAAATACAGTCAAAATATTCCATTAATAAAACGCATTCCGCGAGGAGCTAGGATATCGTTAGCTAGATCCTTATCACATACAATCCAAAATGTGCTATCAAATTCACTTTTAGATTGGCAAAACCTCTTTTTTTTTGCATATAGACATTTCTATGTTAATAAGTCAGAAATCGGGTCGCTATGTACAAAATTAAAAAAAAATAGTTTGGCTGATCGCGTTTTTCCAATCCCTGACTGCTCATTTCGAACACAAAATTACAATTTGAAGAAAATTGTGGAAAACAAGGTTATGGATGGGGATCTTAAAAACGCCGCCCGCATTTTTTTTTTCTAGTGATACACTGGCTCCATTCAATGATATAACGCTGGAAGCCTTACGTGACAAGCATCCCTTACCAAATACCGATTCTGTGCTGCCAGATCCACCTTCTAACACTTCTTATTTACAGATAAAGGATGAAGAAACTTACGCTGCAATAATGTCGTTTTCTAGTGGCTCTGCTGGTGGCATGGACGGCATAACGCCACAACATCTTAAGGATCTTGTGGGAGTTACTGCTGGGGACGCCGGCAAGGCGCTACTGAGCGACATTACCAGACTATGTAATTTCATGTTATCTGGCGAGGTAAATTCATCCTTTCTACCATTCCTTTATGGCGCGAGGCTTTGTGCTTTCAATAAAAAAGATGGTGGCATCCGTCCCATCGCTGTTGGCTGTACTTTTCGCCGTTTGGCGTCAAAATTAGCGTGTAGTCACATAGTCTCTACCCTAAAGGATAAATTCCAACCTATTCAAGTTGGGTTCGGCAGTAAAGGAGGTTGTGAAGCAGCAGTTCATTCGGCTCGTACTTTCTTAACGAATGGCGAGGTTGAGGTACTGCTGAAAGTAGATGTAAAGAATGCTTTTAATTCTTTGGACAGGGCAACTTTGCTGACAGAAGTCTCAACGCAACTTCCTGAAATTTACCCATATGTTTGGCAATGTTACAGCTCTGCTTCTAAATTATTCTTTGGAGATAGCGATATTAAGTCTTCTGTAGGCGTTCAGCAGGGGGATCCTTTAGGTCCGGCCCTGTTCAGCTTAGGGATCCATAACCATATCTCAAATTTAACATCTAAATTTAACATATGGTATCTTGATGATGGAAGCATTGGGGGCAACGTGGATGACGTTCTAAAAGATCTTAATCATATTAAGCAACAGTTTGGGAAAATTGGTTTAGAACTTAATTTTTCGAAATGCGAATTGTTTTTTACAGAAAAACTGTCGCAAGAAAGAATTCTATTGGCCTCTGAATTATTCAATGAAATTTCACCTAATATTAAAATACTTGATAAACGTTCACTTTGCCTTCTCGGTGCTCCTCTTTATAATGAATCCATACAACCACTCTTGGATCAAAAAGTCAGAACATTTTCGGCTAATACCGACAAATTGGGCACTCTAAATTCTCACATTGCATTTTCGATCCTAAAATATTGCCTTTTTGTACCTAAATTAATTTACATTCTCCGCGCGAGCCCAATTTGGAAATTTCATGGACTACTCGATAACATGGATGCCACCCTTAAAAGTACACTAGAACAAATTCTAAATTTAACTTTTGATGAGCACTCCTGGAACCAAGCAACTTTACCGGTCAAGTACGGTGGCATCGGCGTGAGGAAAATTTCCAGTGTAGCTCTTCCGGCTTTTCTGTCCTCTGTGCATAGTATAAAAGAGCTTAGCTCTCAAATTCTCAAATCCAATTCATCATTGACGTATGCCACAGAGGCCCTAGAGAGTTGGAAGGTCAGATGTCCCAATGTCGACATCCCGAAGGAACGTACTACACAAAAACTTTGGGATTTGCCATTGGTTCAACTGACACATACAAATTTGGTTCAAAATCTTACAAGTGACAGAGATCGTGCCAGGCTTCTAGCATTATCCGAAAAGGAATCTGGGTATTGGCTGCATGCCTTGCCATCAAAAAATCTCGGCACACTTTTAGATAACGAAAGTTTTCGTGTGGCTCTAGGTCTCAGATTGGGAACACCACTGTGCCATCAGCACAGATGTCCGTGTGGAAAAGAGGTTGATAAATTTGGAATCCACGGACTCTCTTGCCAAAGGAGCTCCGGTAGGCTGTTTAGGCATGGCTCTCTTAACGATACAATTAAAAGAGCTCTTGCCACCATAAATATTCCTGCGCTCATTGAGCCGGCAGGGATTAGTCGGGATGATGGCAAGAGACCTGATGGATTGACGCTGGTTCCCTGGGAACGGGGACGGGCGCTAATGTGGGACGCAACTTGCGTTGACACATTGGCCCCGTGTCATATCAGGAAGACAGCATCAAGACCGGGAGCCGCAGCAGAAACAGCTGAAAACGGCAAGCGGCGCAAGTATGCCTCTCTTATAGAGAGTTACATTTTTGTGCTGTTTGCCGTGGAGACCCTGGGGCCATGGAGTCTTAGTGCTAAAATTTTTTTACGAGACATTTCACCGCGATTAATAGCCTCAACTGGTGACAGAAGGGCTGGCTCATTTTTTGCGCAGCGGATCAGCCTGGCTGTCCAGCGCGGAAATGCAGCCAGTATTCTTGGCACCATTCCACGCGGTCATGATTTATATAGTAATTAGATAAGGCTAGCTTTAAGTTTTATTGTATTAAAAAAACGAATAAAAAAAAAAAAAAAAAAAAAATATTAGTATTGTAACACACTGAGGATGAAATTCAACGTTCAACAGGAGGGACAAATTACGAAACGAACTCATTCTCCAGTTTCCTCGTCGGGACGCCTTCGGAAACTGAGGGGGAGACTGTACCACAAGCGATAACCAGATGGCGCTAGCCAAGGTGTGGATCGCGCTAACTCCCTCGAACTCGCCAAGTTGCCACTAGATGGCGTTGGCTGTGGGTTGGCCAAAAGCGCATCGCGCTGCGGAGATCGTCCGGCCGTAGTATAAGACCCAGCCACAGCCATCAGTTGTCAATCCGAAATCCGACTTAATCCGACTCAATCCAAGAGTTCGCCAGTCTTCGGATTCACCAACGCACAACGTACGAGTACGCTGTGTCGTGCTTCCGACTGCGCTTCCACTGCGTGGGACGTTTGTTCGGGACATGGCTATCGGCTACTCGTACAGTGCAGCGCAGTCGCGCTTCCGGCATTCGCTTCCACCGCGTGGGACGTGTGCACGGGACACGACTTTCGCACAGTACAATCGCGCTTCCGACCTCTCGCTTTCGCTTCCACTGCGTGCGACGACGCTGGGACACGACTCTAACTCTTAACGCGAAAATAAACGTGGTGCTGTTACGACGTTGTTTCTCCTGTGCCGTCCGGACCCCGTTAACCAACGTGGAGCAGTCTAGTTATCCAACGTGGGGCAAGATCCAGCATATCCCAGCTGGGATCTCTTACAGTATGGATATATTACTGAAATGGAAATCAAACAGAATTCTTTATCATTACCTAGCTTATGCAATAACTACTTTTTTTTAAAACTAGCTTATGACCGTGGCTTCGTCCGCGTTGACTACACAAATTTGAAATCTCAATTTTACCACCTTAGGGTTGAATTTTCAAAATCCTTTCTTAACGGATGCCTACGTCATAGTAGCTATGTGCATGTCAAAATTCAGCCCGATTCATCCAGTAGTGCGATTTGCGTTGATAGATCAGTCAGTCAGTCACCTTTCTCTTTTATATATTTAGGAGAAGAAAGAAGATAAGAGATAAAGAATATTTCATACATTATTGCAATCTGAAACCACATCGAACTGTAAGATAATACTGCAATGCATCTGCATTTTTATTGAAGTCTTATGAAAATCGTATGTCTGTGGTGTTCTATAAAAGCTGTTGTAAAGTACGGCGTGTCACGGGTAAGCCTTGTTTAGAGCGACAGGTGACTTTGTGCTAATAATATATTATAATAATATATTGATGCAAGTAATGCAGGAAGATCGCTGCAGACAAACTTGATGTATTTGTAGATACTACTTATTCGCAGAATTAAATGCAGGATCAAGTTTTTTTTCTATATTTTTAGGGTTCCGTACCTCAAAAGGAAAAACGGAACCCTTATAGGATCACTTTGTTGTCTGTCTGTCTGTCTGTCTGTCTGTCCGTCTGTCTGTCAAGAAACCTACAGGGTACTTCCCGTTGACCTAGAATCATGAAATTTGGCAGGTAGGTAGATCTTATAGCTGACATTTGGGGAAAAATCAAAACCGGGAGTTTAGGGTTAGATCACACAAAAATAAATAAATAGTAATCATGAATTATGAACATGAATTAGTATTTTCAACTTTCGAAGTGAGTAACTATATCAAGTGGGGTATCATATGAAAGGTCTTCACCTGTACATTCTAAAACAAATTTTTATTTATTTTTATGCATCATAGTTTTTGAATTATCGTGCAAAATGTCGAAAAAATACGACTGTAGTACGGAACCCTCATTGCGCGAGCCTGACTCGCACTTGGCCGGTTTTTAGTATAATTATGTAGCTATACCTACGAGTATCGCTACTCGTTTTATATATTTAGACTAGCTTATGCTCGCGACTTCGTCCGCGTGGACTACACAAATTTCAAACCCCTATTTCACCCCCTTAGGGGTTGAATTTTCCAAAATCCTTTCTTAGCGGACGCCTACGTCATAATAGCTATCTGCATGCCAAATTTCAGCCCAATCCGTCCAGTAGTTTGAGCTGTGCGTTGATAGATCAGTCAGTCAGTCAGTCAGTCACCTTTTCCTTTTATATATTTAGATTATCATATACCTACCTAGTAATATGTATGTTCTATACAATGCACAGAAGATCTCGGGGGATTCGAAAGATAATATTACGACAAAGTCACCAATATCTGACCTCACCTCAGCAAGCGGGCGCGAAATCAAAATAAAAGTCAGGGCAACAATAACACGGAATCCTCGCTCAATGGGAGTCATCCCCGAATCAGATGTAGGAGCAGCACCGCGAGGGCGGGCGGGCGGGCGGGCGGGCGGGGGTGACGCCGATTGTCAGAATAACAATGGGCGGCGGGAGCAGACAATGCGCCCTGGCCGAAACAACCGGACTCTTTGTTGCCCAAATATGGACAAAGATTATGTCCCAACAGAACGGTAGGATCTATTGTTTCTTGTTCTTTTCGTTAGAACTTCACAATCTTTACAGCAAACGACGCTGTCTCAAATTGCATAATTCTACCACAGATATCTACTCGTGTGATTCTACTGTCCGTTGTCCCGCACGATGCTGCAAATGTGTGTCGATGCTGCCCGTGACAGCTCAAACTTCAGCTCTCGCAGCACCGCAATCTCTAGACCACGCCTCATGCAACTTGGTCAAAATATTGATAGTATAAATTATTGTATTAATCGTGGTACCTACGTGTCGTACAGTACCTAGGTACGCAGCAGAAAATAATGTACCTTTAAAAAGTAGTAGCGGTTTTGTAGAGCACTGTCTCTGTCGTTGAGACCGACTAAAGGTCACATAGGTATCAGTGACAGAGACAACGCTCTACAAAGCCGAAACAACATTCTACGCGTACTGTATCCGTTATTTATATATGTTTTGTCGTAAAACCACGAAATAAGCAAAATAAGCGTAGAATGCGAGCCTCAATAGCTCAACCGGTAAAGGAGTGAACTGAAAACCAAAAGGTCGACGTTTCAAACCCCGCCCGTTGCACTATTGTCGTACCCTACTCCTAGCACAAGCCTGACGCTTAGTTGGAGAGGATAGGGGAATATTAGTCATTTAACATGGCTAATATTATTAAAAAAAAAAAAATGTTATTTTGTGGTGATGATTTTGTCGCATCTGGACAGTTTGTTACTCTTTGCCAATGAGCCTCGGATGAAAGGTGCTACAGCGCGAATGAAACATACCTTCCTCGGACAATAGCAGGCTTTAATACGCCGATTTATCCCTAAACATTGTAGGCGTACATTGTTCATTGCAAAACCACTTCTATTGTTAAGTAAATACGGCTCAGAGTATGTCAGCAAGTGATCCTTGGTTGAGTGACTACCTAGACGGATTAGATACTTGGAGGTGCTAAATTTTGAATCTGTTTAGTTGAAATAGTTTAATCGACCCTTATTGTGTAGGCATGTCTAAGTATTGTAGGAAATGACTACAACTAAGTACTTCAAAATAAACCCAAGATCACAGAGCGTGTATCTACCCTACCTACCTACTCATTTTAAATAAATAAATAAATAAAATAAAAATCTTTTTTATTCAAATAAAGTTTTACAAGTACTTTCGAATAGTCGGATGCATCTACCACTGGTTTGGAATGCATTAAATACAAAGGTACCTACAAAAATATTTACTACTTAATATAGAGTATTTTAAAAGGAAAATATTAATAAAGCTAATATACATATTATCAAAAATAGGTAATAAATTGTACATAATAATAAATTTTACTATAACTGCTAGGTTTGTAAATAAAATTTTTATAATTAAGTACCTATTCTAAACATTTTTTTTGCCGACGGTATATCTTTATTTCGGCTGACGTAACGCTGATGTTAATGAGACATGGTTCGAGCGCAATAGCAATTTTCGGGACTTATAGGCTATGTCACTCTCCAGGTTTTCAACTAGGTAATATACCCACTTACCTATGCAATATCACGTCGATCTGTTGCTCCGTTGTGACGTGATTGAAGGACAAACCAATAAACCAACAGCATTCTCAGCATGTCCAGTAGTGGACTGAAATGAATTTAATGACTTTTTTTAATATTTAATTTAATTTTATTTATTTATTTTGTAGAGACAAACAGTTACAATTAGATAAATAGTTAGTATAAGTATGTATAAAACACTTAAGCCTAAGCAGTCTCCAATGAGAAATTAATACTTATAATAAAATAAAAAAAGATTCCGACGAATTGAGAACCTCCTCCTTTTTTTGAAGTCGGTTAATTATGTCCACAACACACGGGCATAGCACGCGTATGAAAACTAAACTTTCCCAAAAAAATTGTTTAAATTGAAATCTTACACGTGTATCCATCCAAATGCATTAGTAACAAATAAACATTGATATTTTCGTTTACCTCAACAAACCCCCGCTGATATATTTCTTCATTTTACGCGACTTTTCTAAATGTTTCTTTGATATAAGAGTCGCCTATTGCTTCACACGTTGGCGTCATACAGAACTCCGAATTCATTGCTACGTCTGATGGATGATGCTATTCGTTACACGCGATTTGTTTAATTCCTTTATATAATATATTTCTTAACTCATTCTAAATTAGTGATCCGTACTTCTAAATATATAATATCTATCAACGCACAGCTCAAATTATTGGACGGATCGGTCTGAAATTTGGCACGCAGATAGCTATTATGACGTAAGCATCCGCTAAGAAAGGATTTTTGAAAATGTAACCCCTAAGGGGGTGAAATAGCGATTTGAAATTTGTGAAGTCCATGCGGACAAAGTCGCGAGCATAAACTAGTAACAAGATAAAACAGTAAACTTAGGAATTACCAGAACGCAAGCGTGTCCTGTAAAGATTCAAAAGTCACAAGTTAAATCATTTATTCAAATATACTATTCTACACTTTCTAATTGTCAACTGCTCAATTGCAATACAATGATGATGTAGTTAATGTAGGTGATAAAAATTAAGTAAACTTAAAACTAAAGCTACGAAGGTTCCAAACGCGCCCAGGTCTGAGAAGAGCCCACAGCAAATTCCTGCATTCACCAAATGTGAGTATACCTATCGATTGAGACTACGACAGCGATGCATTTATCTTGGCATCTGTCTATCTGTCTGTCACTAATGCTTTGTTCAGAAACTGTACAACTACAAAGCTATTAATTAAATACTAGCTTATGCTCGCGACTTCGTCCGCGTGGACTACAAAATTTCAAAACCCTATTTCACCCCCTTAGGAGTTGAATTTGCAAAAATCCTTTCTTAGCGGATGCCTACGTCATAATAGCTATCTGCATGCCAAATTTCAGCCCGATCCGTCCAGTAGTTTGAGCTGTGCGTTGATAGATCAGTCAGTCAGTCAGTCAGTCATTCAGTCAGTCAGTCAGTCAATCACCTTTTCCTTTTATATATTAATTAATTAGCGCTACATTATATTACATTAGTATTGACATGCAGGTATGATGTCCATGACAGGTCGAGATGGCAATCGGAGTATGAGGCGTGGGGGCGCCTCGCACACCCGCACGTCACCCGCGCTGTCCCGCACCGGGTTAGGTAAAAATAAACTTTTAATTTTCTGATTTCCGTTCTCGGTAAAAGTTTTCATTATGTGGCGTAGGGAAAATATTAGCTACGGAACACTGATTTATGACAGAACGACTCTGTTGTAAATATATTTTTTTACAGTGTTGTTGCCAATTTGTGGGAAAACAAGGCAGGTGTGTGGTGACATTACAAAGTGCTGGTGGCGTTTTATATCAAAACACTATTTAAAAATAATTTAATTAGCACATACTTAGGTGTTTTATATTTGAAAATGCAGTAGGCGCCAAAATATTTCATGTGACACTTTTATAAATGCAAGTTAACCTGATATATTATTTGGTGTCTTTTATATATTTTTATTAAAAATGGAAAATAAGCTTTCCTAAACGATTTCACATAAAGTAATAGTAGATTATTCAACATGGGGGTAATGTATTTACGTCACCGGCGCCTAGATAAACCCTAGAGTAACTCCCAAGCGTAGCGAGGGTGTTGCATCTAAAATCTTGAGTGAAGCGCGGGGTTTAGGGGCGCCCAAGACTAACACAGTATTACCCCCAAGTTCAAAAGTCTACTTTTCACACCTTGCGAGATGATAAAATCAAAATCGTAGTATGCTTAAATAGGTGCCTACCTATCTGTCTTTAGAGCAGTTTCTGAGAGCAAACAGTTTATTGCACTTTGAGCATTAATAGTTTCCGGAGTCAAATTGCTGCTGCCATCATTGTCACCCTTCCCCTTCACCGCTGCATGTCCTGAAGTAAATTTTCCGAGATAAAAATAATTAGCCTATGTCCATCCCCAAGAGATAACTCTGTACCAAACATCAAAATAGATTAAACGGATGGGCCGTGAAAAGCTAAGCAGACAGAGAGACACACTTTCACATTCATAATATTACAATAGGTATAGAATGGATTTACCCTTTTTGCCACCTATTTAGCTAAACCTAACACATTACCTGCTAATGCATCATGTCAGTATGGCCGTTACGCCAAATTGGTGCCGCGCATGGCGTATAAATCACGTGATGGCAGCTATGGAGAATCGAGTCAGTTGCGCGGCAATTATTAAACACAAGACTTGCTTGTCCTTTTGGCCCTTTTGGTGTAACTACAAACGGCGCAACATGAACCATTTATCAGTACTACACGCCCACTACAGTCTAAAACAATGCAATTACCTAGTTTGGCGCTTTCCCACATCGCATGTCCTAAAGTAAATTTTCCGGGATAAAAGTAGCCTATGTTCGTCCCCCAGATGTACCGAACATCAAGTGAAAAGCTAGCAGGCAGACAGACACACTTTCACATTTATAATATTACAATATGTAATGGATTTACTCTTTTTGCCACCTGTTTAGCTAAACCTAATGTCACCTGCTAATGTATCTTGTCAGTATGGCCGTTACGCCAAATCGGTGCCGCCCGTGGCGTATAAATCATCTGGTGGCAGCTATGGAGAATCGAGCCAGTTGAGCGGCAAATATTAAACACAAGACTTGCTTGTCCTTTTGGCCCTTTTGCTGTAAGTACAAACGGCGCAACAAGAACCATTTATCATTACAGTCCTCTACTGCTTGACACACCGTGTTTTATTAATTGACTAGATTATGCTCGTGACTTCGTCCGCGTGGACTACACAAATTTCAAACCCCTATTTCACCCCCTTAGGGGTAGAATTTTCAAAATTCCTTTCTTAGCGGATGCCTATTGCCTACGTCATAATAGCTATCTGCATGCCAAACAGCCCGATCCGTTCAGTAGTTTGAGCTGTGCGTTGATAGACCAGTCAATCTTCTATATATTCTTCTTCTTCTCAATCGTTCACTCTTGACAGAGTGGTCGTGGCTATGAATTTTTCACTGCTGCTCGTGCGATCTCCCTTCAGCGACTTCTATTGGTGGCATTATGTGCACACACGGAGACAGGTGTGCTTGTTGCAGAGCGGATTAAGCTTCTATATATATAAAAGGAAAAGGTGACTGACTGACTGACTGACTGATCTATCAAGGCACAGCTCAAACTACTGGACGGATCACGCTGAAATTCGGCATGCAGATAGCTATTATAACGTAGGCGTCCGCTAAGAAAGGATTTTTCAAAATTCAACCCCTAAAGGAGTAAAATAAGGGTTTGAAATTTGTGTAGACCACGCGGACGAAGTCGTGGGCATAAGCTAGTATTTAGATAATCCTTTACATTGTAATAGGATTTTTCAAAAAGTTTACGTTTTATGAAAATTTTGAATTTGTTGAGAGACATCTGCAATATTTCTTCTGGAAGCTAAGCACCAGTCAGACAAAGTCGCGGCAAGCTTGAAGCTCGAAGCAAATAAACAAGAAATTGAGTGCGACCTCACGGGACATTAATTTCTCCAAATCACAACTCCATAACTCTATAGCCATTAAAGCTATAGACACACTCATAAATACGGCCGCTGCTAGCCGTCGATTTGTCAGCTGTCAACCTGTTGTTTAATTGCGCCCCCCTCCCTCCCCCCGGTCCCCCCACTCGCCCCGAGCACCTTGATTAAACGTCCGGGACTATATTCGTACTAGAGAGAGCCAGCGCGTGCCAGACCTTCGTTATTATCTAAAAGCTGAAAGTTTCTATGCGTATTGTCCCTAACACAGGGAGAAACGATCAGCGACTGTGGAGTTTGGATCGTTTTTTTTTTATTTTTTTATTATTCATTATAGGTGTACGCTTGACCACAATCACACCTGATGGGAAGTGATGATGTGGCCTAAGATGGGATGCGTTTACCTAGAAGATGCCTATTCACTCATGTTTTAAAGATACCCGGGTTGTAATTGGTAGGAAACACATATCGCGGAAGAGTATTCCAAACCTTAGCCATACGTATGGGGAATGATGACGCAAAACGTTTCGTGCGTGTAGATGGGACGTCGACGACATAAGGATGGAAACTCGCGGTTCGGTGGTAAAATGGTGAAGGTGGGACAAGATCGAAAAGTTCCTGAGCACACTCTCCGTGGTGGCTTTGGGAGCTATAACAGCCTACAAAGGTGTAAAAAATCTTGCGTCAAAGTCTATTTTTTTATATTTTCTTCGGAATAGTATTAGAAATCACGTCATGCATTGCCAGACACTCAGTGTCGTGGCAACCCCCTTTCTTTTTTTCTTTCTTTCTGGGCTGGTTTCCGCACTTAAACGTTTCCGTCTGTTGGGCGTGCATCGCCCCTCCCCGCCGAAGTCTTCACTCCAGCCATCATAGCAACCCCCTGCCAGACATGCCTACTATTCCGAAGAAAATATAAAAAAAACATAGACTTCATACTTTGACGAAGGATTTTTAAGTATTTATTACTAGCTGATGCCCGTAACTTCCTACGCGTTGATTTAGGTTTTTAAAAATCCCATGGGCACTCTTTTTCCGGGGTAAAAAGTAGCCTATGTCACTCTCCACTCCAGGACTTTAACTATACCCATGCAAAAAATCACGTCGATCCGTTGCTCCGTTGCGACGTGATTGAAGGACAAACCAAAAAACAAACACACTTTCGCATTTATAATATGGGTATTGATGTAACTTGTTACAAAGGCACTATTCAAACTTCATAGTCGCTGATTGTTCCTCCCTGTGGTGTGATTAGGGTCAAGACGCAGAGAAACTTTCAGATTTTATAAAATAACGAAGGTATGGCACTCGCTGGCTCTTAGTCCATACCGGGGATTTAGTTATTTTGTTTGGACTGCGATTTGGTTCTAAAATTATTTATTTTGCTGCACCGTCTGTACGCTAACTTATTTTTAACCCCACGCGTACCAACTACCAATGTTTACAATTGAGTAGTTTATGCCAGTACTAGCTTATGCCCGCGACTTCGTCCGCGTGGACTACACTAATTTCAAACCCATTTTTTACTCCCTTAGGGGTTGAATTTTCAAAACCCTTTCTTAGCAAATGTATACAGTATCATAGCTATCTGCATGCCAAATTTCAGTAATTTGAGCCATCCGTCCAGTAATTTGAGCTGTGCGTTGATAGATCAGTCAGTCAATAATTAGTTAGTCATTCAGTAAGCTTTTCCTTTTACATATTTAGATTACCTACTAGCTGATAGTACTCAACTAAAAAGTAAAAAAAACCACATTTGAATTTTTACAAAAAAAAAATTGTAGCCAGGTGTCACTTGGGACGACTTAAGTTATCCATAAATCCAAATCTGATCGGGCATTTAGAAATTAAGGTGGAATAAAGAAACTTACATACGGTACACCCTGAAAACATTAGGGATAGTCCTTTTTCTGCGCAGTCGTAAGAAAAGCAAAGAATTTATGTAATTAAACAAAGATTAAAAGAAAAGAAGAAAAAAAATGGTTAGGAAAGACCTTATGTTGAAGAAGAAGAAGAAGAAGAAGAAAACTTTTTTATTTGATCACTAAGTACATGGCAATGTTGTAGCAGAACTAAACCGTGGGGTGTGATAACAGGGTGTGATAAGTCTTTGTAACAGACATGTATATTGTAGACATTCATCAGCTGAGTTGAGGATGCTTGATTTTGACTTCAGAGAAACTGGAAAAATTATATTTTTTTAAATAAAATTCCATATCTGCACCATTTACATTGAAAACCATTTGTTACACAAAAACGAGCATCCCAATGTAAAATGTACAAAGAATTTGTAACATCCGAAAATAGTATTTGTAAAAATATGAGACGCGATGAGCCGAATAGCGCCGGCCGATTTGTCACATTGACACACGGCTTCCTTGTTGCTGTATACCCAGCGACCGAGCCCCTATACTACCCGCAGCTAATTTGAACCGATTTCCAAGTAAAAGCCTCTATACTGCCCTTACGAAGCCCTTGCCCCGGCTGTTTCCGGGCGCGCCTGCATAGGATGACGTTGTGCGAGAGCCCGGCGTGCGAGTGCGGCTTTGGCGACGAGGATAGGCACCATGTGCTGTGGGAGTGTCCCCTTTATGAGGACTTGCGAGTGACGATGTTGGATGGGATCGTACGCGGGGAAGCGGGGCCGGTCTTCTACACGGACCTCGTCTCATCGGCGGGGAACTACAACCGGCTACGGGAATTCGCGCACCATTGGCATAAGAGGCGAAGCAGCTCGGAGCGTGCAGGTGCCAGGCCGGCACCACGGAGGAGCAGCAGCGGAGATCACAGCTGTGTTAGTGACGTCTAGCCCCCAAGGGGGGAGAGTGAGCATAAGGGACAAGGAAAAGACAAAATAATTTGTAGGGAGTGAAGAAGGCGCCCCGGGAAAATGCCAAGAGCAAGTACCGAACGGGCGCCCTCCCGCGATTCGGCCCATATAACCGAGAGGTTGGTGGGGCCATGGGAGGTGGAGGGTTGCCCTTACGAAGAATCTATGTACAATGTACATCCACGGGTCCTGGACAAAGGTCTTAAGTACCAGCTGATATATCATTAATTACACACAGGTCAGTCAGACGAATTCGGATAAATCGGTCAGTGTGTCAATGTAAAACATTGTTACAGACACACTGGCTGATTTGTCACATTTACCGATTTATAGACGACGATGATGGAGGACGGATATTTTGAGCTGGTTTATCAATTTACTTTATTTTATTACTTTTATTATTTGTGTAATCATTTGATTGCCCTGGCTTATTCGCAGCATGTCGGTAAACTCGCGTCGCTACTAAATTTGGATAAATCGGTCCGTATGTCGATTGACACACTGGTCGATTTAAGACATCGATCGATTTATAATCAGGATGACGAATATTTTTCCCGCAAAGAGCCGGTTTTATATTTTATTACACTTTATCCTTTGTACAATCCTTTGACTGCTCTGTGAGTAACACAGCATGTCGGCGAACTCGCGTCGCCGAGGGTACAGCCCACTATGACACACTGACCGTTCCGATCTGATTTACAGTCGGCGGCTGGTACCTCCATATTTCAATACTTTTGATTATTCCCATGTACAATAAACGCTACCGTAACTTCAGCAGTTATACAATATTGCAATATAGTTTACAATTGACAAGGATATTTATATTTTTAAGGATATTTCATGAAAATGAAGCACACAAAAGTCCTTCTGCTAGGTACTGTACTAGGGACTAACTAAAAGTTGATAAATGCTTTTCAGATAGGCATGAGCGCATAGTAAGACAGTATGCCTAGTGCCTACCTAAGACTTAGGGTTTGCCGTTCCGTCCCTCGCACTGTGCAACACTGCGTCTTCCGGTGCGAGGTCGCCATTCCAGCACCCAGTGGCGTGCAGGTTATAGAGGCATAAATGCACTGCTTACCCCAGTTGTAATAGCTCAATGCATATTTTTCATTATGACCTGCCAGTAAACAGGTTCCTACCTAACTAATGCCTACCCTGGCTTCAAACCCTGTGCACGCCACTGCCAGCACCTTGGTTGGGACCCCAACATCTATCGGTTTTACGAACTACATAATATGTGTCCTGCACATTGCCACTTCAGCTTCGCAACCCGTTGAGCTATGTCGGTTACTCTAGTTCTCCTACCGATCTGATTTGATCACGTAGAGAAACTCCAAGCATAGCTCTCTCCATCTCCCGATGAGTGACTCTGAGCTAGTTCACTCTGCCCATAGCCCAATATTTGACATATCGTCGAATCAGCTGCGCGATTGCGGGATAATGACAGCTACAATGTCACGATCGCAATCACCTCTGATTGGTTAACGCTCGCTCACTATTGGCTGCAATGCATTATTGCAACAAGAATCGCACAAATGCAGCCAATCAGAACAATTTAGATTGTTATAATGATTGATGCAGGTTTTACGAAATCGATCTACAGGATCAAACCGAGAGCTCCCTCACTAATTCTAGCATTGTTCTGAATAGTTTCAGCATTTGCATCACTGATCGTTCCCAAAACTTCACCCCGTATTGTATATTTACGCTAGAAACGTGCCCAATAGCTCAGGTTCATTTCCCGCTTCATAACTTTCAGTTAAAGAGGTACTTTGCTTGATGCGGATTTGTGCTCTAGATTTTTTAGCCTCACCGATAGCATAAACTCATTTAAACTTCATTTATTGTATTTTAAACTGTATTGTCTGCAATTTAAAGTCTATATTCTGTTGATTGGGTTAAGTACAGTTTGTTTATTAGGCTTCAGTGTTGAGTGGTGAAAGAGATGTATTTATGATAATGAGTAGGTACTTCCAAAATCGCTGGTAATCCAAATTAGTGTTATTTATACATAAGTGGGCAGTATAGGATAGTGTTGCAATTTTTCATAAGTATTTTTAAAATTCTTGGTGCTTTTAATAAATCATTTTTAGGGTTCCGTACCTACCCGAAGGTTGCGAACGAACACTCTTATTACTAAGACTCCGCTGTCCGTCCGACGTCTGTCTGTTAGCGGGCTGGTTGTATCTCGTGAACCATCATAGATAGAGAGTTGAAATTTTCTCCAAATCTGTATTTGCATTGCTGCTATAACAGCAAATAGTGACATTGTTATAGCGGCAATGAAAATCCCATATTTACTTGATTGATTTAAATGACACAAATAGCATTTACCTTAATAATAAATACACGAATTTTCATTTTGAAATTTGTTTCATTTAGTAATACAAATTTTAAAAAGGTGACTGAAAATTTAAATAAATGTTTTTTTTTTGTTAAAATTTGGAAGCTATACTAATAATTGACAATTCTGTTAAATAAAGACGTGTTAAAAAAATAAAGAAGAAGTTAATTTTTACACGATAGTACCTACGGAACACTTCGTGTACGAGTTTGACTTGACCGATTTTCATGAGTAGGTAAGTACTAAGTAAGTATATATTTAAAATTCTTGGTGGTTTTAGTAAATCAATTTCGTTATAAGACTGTGGAGTAAACAGTTGGAGATTTAAGAGTTTTATCATGGGTGGTGTTTATTTTTGTTTCGCGATGGATCTCCTCTCCTCCGCCTCATATAAAGAGATTAACTAGTTCGATCTTTGTTTTTTTTTTTATTTTTTTGTTTTTATTTGTACGGGGCGTCCCTCCGCCTCATACCCCGATTGCTATCTCGACCTGTCGCGTAGTAGGTATACCTATCGGAACAAAAATAACTTTGATGAGTCAACTCATTAATTCCATACTTTATTACAATAATTTTAGCCTTCAGCGTTCAACCTGGCCGGTTTTGACGACGATTTGACGATTATTTACTACCTGGGTGGGCGCCAAGCAAAAATTACTGTAAATTAGAACTAAATCTTTGACTTCTTTGTCATAAGCTAACTTATATACCTACCAACCGAAACTCTTCCATGGCGACCTAGCCAAATAAAACCAATCACAGTTTTTTTAGGGTTCCGTACCTCAAAAGAAAAAACGGAACCCTTATAGGATCACTTTGTTGTCTGTCTGTCTGTCGGTCTGTCAAGAAACCTACAGGGTACTTCCCGTTCACCTAGAATCATGAAATTTGGCAGGTAGGTAGATCTTATACTGCAGACATTAGGGGAAAAATCTGAAAACCGTGAATTTGTGGTCACATCACACAAAAAAAAATTAAATTGCGGTCACGAACTAAAAATTAGTATTTTCAATTTTCGAAGTAAGATAACTATATCAAGTGGGGTAGGTATCATATGAAAGGTCTTCACCCACAGACTTACTATAGCTTTGCATTCTAAAACTAGTACTTACTAGGTAGACTAAGTATAAGACTACAGAGGAATGTGCAGTGCTCAGACAAGCCGCCAAGCGCTTACGAGCACGAAGAAACCAATATTGTGTTTTTTCTGTTTGTGTGGAAAAAAAAAAAAAAAATAAAAAAAAAAAAAAAAAAAAACAATTTTTATTTATCGTGCAAAAAATATATGAATTATGAAATATCGAAAAAATACGACTGTAGTACGGAACTCTCGTTGCGCGAGCCTGACTCGCACTTGGCCGGTTTTGTCCTTGTAGAGACAGGGACTAAGGGCCAATTTCCTCAACGTAAAATAAGTCTTACCGTGGTCTCCCGAGCGTAAACTTAATATTATTTTGGCAGGTGTTTAATACAAAAACTGTCACTACGCCCAATTTATTCCTCGGTTAAACGTCACTCGACGTTGGTGAAATCGGCACTAAACGTTTTAGGTCTTGTTTTAGGTCTTTTTGTGTTTATATAAATGTTGGTAGACGCTTCCCCGTGTCCCGCAGGAATGTCATTGTCTCCCATTATTTATAGATCGCACATGACACGCACGTTTATAATACGCGCTATTTTTGATTATGATTTATTTCGGTGTCTCGTCTTTTAGCTAAGCGCCTCCTGCCACGAATTAATAGTCGCTTTAGGATTAATTGCAGATGTTTTTAATAGTCTAATTGCTAGTAAGTGTGAATATAAACAAACAAATTAGAGTTGTGTAAACTTTATTAACCTAATTTACCTATGAATAGAAAATTAACTTTTTTAAAGCTTTTTATTACATAATTTTACTTGTTTGTGTAAATTGTCGTTCTATCGAATATGGTAACAGATTTTCCGGTTTCTGCTAATAGTTCGATTGAGGTGTTTTGCAGACAGGTGTGATTATGGTATCAATTAGTTACCTACCACTAGATGATTAATAGGTTCATTGCTTCGGTTCATTGGTTTTCTAGATTTTTACTTTTTTTTAATATTGTTTTTAGGGTTCCGTACCTAAAAAGGTTGTCTGTCTGTCTGTCAAGAAACCTACAGGGTAGGTACTTCCGTTGACCTAGAATCATGAAACTTGGCAGATACGTGGGTCTTATAGCTGGCATTAGGGGAAAATCTGAAAACCGTGAGTTTGTAGTTACATCACACAAAATGACAAAAAAATTAAATTGTGGTCATGAACTAAAAATTAGTATTTTCAATTTCGAAGTAAGATACTTAACTATATCAAGTGGGGTATCATATGAAAGGCCTTCACCTGTGCATTCTCAAGCAGATTTTTATTTATTTTTATTTATCATAGTTTTTGAATTATGGAAAATATCGAAAAATTACGACTGTAGTACGGAACCCTCGTTGCTCGAGCCTGACTCGTACTTGGCCGGTTTTTTTACAGTGAATGCGTAAAATAAAGATGTTATTCATTAAACCACTGATGCTATAAACATTTCCCCCGGCACCGCATGCTATTATCATACAAATGCCTCACTTGGGCACAGCACCCCCAAATAAAAACCCAATCGGTACGCAGTTAAACGTACGCTCCTTACTCGCCATGCGGTGTAGAGTAGATTTGAACAGAGGAAATTCACTACCTGTGTTACGATTAGTGATGTGCCGAATCAATAAAAATGTATCCGTATCCGGATACGGATCCGGATACGGATCATTGGCGTCAAGATCCGCGGATACGGTTACGGATCATTGGCGTCAAAATACGCGGATACGGATACGGATCATTGGCGTCAAGATCCGCGGATACGGTTACGGATCATTGGCGTCAAAATACGCGGATACGGATACGGATCATTGGCGTCAAGATCCGCGGATACGGTTACGGATCATTGGCGTCAAAATACGCGGATACGGATACGGATCATTGGCGTCAAGATCCGCGGATACGGTTACGGATCATTGGCGTCAAAATACGCGTATACGGATACGGATCATTGGCGTCAAGATCCGCGGATACGGTTACGGATCATTGGCGTCAAAATACGCGGATACGGATACGGATCATTGGCGTCAAGATCCGCGGATACGGTTACGGATCATTGGCGTCAAAATACGCGGATACGGATACGGATCATTGGCGTCAAGATCCGCGGATACGGTTACGGATCATTGGCGTCAAAATACGCGGATACGGATACGGATCATTGGCGTCAAGATCCGCGGATACGGTTACGGATCATTGGCGTCAAAATACGCGGATACGGATACGGATCATTGGCGTCAAGATCCGCGGATACGGTTACGGATCATTGGCGTCAAAATACGCGGATACGGATACGGATCATAGGCGTCAAGATCCGCGGATACGGATACGGATTATTGGTGTCAAGATCCGCGGATACGGATACGGATCATTGGCGTCAAGATCCGCGGATACGGATACGGATACGGATGATTGCCGACCAGATCCGCGGATACGGATAAGTACGGATCATTAGCGTCAAGATTCGCAGATACGGATACGGATCTTAACTTTCTTACTCAACTTACTTTGGGTCTTCCAACGCTGCGCTTTCCGGTGCGAGCTCGATGTTACTATACATTATTTACAAAAAATATAGACTGTCAAAATTATAACCCTCTTTTCTTAGTCGGGCAAATAGTGACACCTCTGTTGTTAAATTACTACTAGGTATGTTGTGCATTTTGTTAACAAAAGTGCAAGATGCAACACTGAAGATAAGAACTTTAAAATGGAAATGGGCAGGCCATATGGTAAGGGGAAAAGATAAATGGAGTAAACTGGTTACACTGTGGCAACCAAGAATAGGGAAGCGCAAGAAAGGAAGACAAAGGACCAGATGGGAGGACGAAATAGTTAAAGTGGCAGGCATAACTTGGACAAGAAAGGCAAGGGATAGAGAATTATGGAAAGGGTTAGAGGAGGCCTTTGCCAGAGGGCCAACAGACCTGGTTGGTACCAGGTGCAAACAGTTGATGTCGTTTCGGGATCTGATATTGTTAAATTATAAATACATCAGTGCTTTTTAGTAGTACCTAATGAAATTAAATAAGTGTAAGTTAATAATGATTGTAAATTGTACCTAATAATATTGTAAATGTGTCTGAAATAAAGGCTTAATATATAATAATTATGTTGTGCATATGTAACTATGTGCCTCTGTTTCAAAATTACTCTGTGGCAGTATTTTAAGATAAGGGCTGATCTACCGCCGCTGTGGGAGCAACTTGATTGACACGTGTTTACCTTGTTTTACCGGTTTTGATTGGATCACAATTTTCTTATAGGAGAAAAAAATTACTGAGATTTTGGCAATGATAAATCGATTTTGATTGAGTAGGTACTTTGTCTACTGCGTACCTAGCGTATTCTTTGGTGTTTTTTATCGGAAAACTGTAAAGGGAGGTTGAATATGACTCTTCCATTAATAGTCCAGTCATTATAGTAAGTTCACCTCGGAATTCGAGATACCCAGCTGTAAGTCTGTAAATACTTGTATATTGACACCCTAAAAGTTGTCTCAAATATGGTAGGGTGTACGCAAGGTCACAAAAATCGGTTTTTTGCGCTTTTTTTTTGTAAATATCTCATTTCCTATAGGTTTTTGCTATTTGTATTTATTATCAATATTGTAGAATACAAAATTTTCTACATATTTTGTTCAAAATTTTTTTTTGTACGGTCAACCGTTTTCGAGATAGGGGGCGAAGAGCGCGTGGTCACATTTTACCACTTTAGAAGTGTCTCTCGCGCAAACTAGGTATTTATTTTAGAAAAAAATTATACTTACTAGAAACTTCAATATAATTTTTGAATACCTATCCGTAGATATACGGATATCCATAGATATATATATATATATATTGTGACGACCTCCCTGGCGCAGTGGTGAGCGCTGTGGTTTTAATAGTGGGAGGTCCCGGGTTCGATCGTCCTGGCAGGGGTTTGGAATTTTATAATTTCTAAATTTCTGGTCTGGTCTGGTGGGAGGCTTCGGTCGTGGCTAGTTACCACCCTACCGGCAAAGCCGTGCCGCCAAGCGATTTAGCGTTCCGGTACGATGCCGTGTAGAAACCAAAGGGGTATGGGTTTAATAAAAACTGCCATACCCCTTCCAGGTTAGCCCGCTATCATCTTAGACTGCATCATCACTTACCACCAGGTGAGATTGCAGTCAAGGGCTAATATCTGAATAAAAAAAAATATATATATAAATATATAAAGACAAATATGGGTTTGATGGGAAAAAAAATTGAGATTCAGTTTTAAGTATGGGGAACCCCAAAATTTATTGTTTTTTTCCTATTTTTGTGTAAAAATCTTAATGCGGTTTACAGAATACATCTACTTACCAAGTTTCAACAGTATAGCTCTTATAGTTTCGGAAGAGTTAGAATTTTTATTAACTATTATATTATTATATTTTATCGTTTTTTTCATAACCTATCCACTATAAGAGCTATACTGGTAAATAGTCGCGTCTGCCCTACGATGCGAGTGCGAGCTCGCACAGGTATTGTTCTACGCGCTCATGTACTGTGTACAGATGTAGCACTCACACTAACGCAGCCCCCGGCGATCGGGCTGGTGTGCACTGACGCCTAAAAATGCTATTGCGATGCGTCTTGCGGTTAAGTTCAAGAACGGACTGGGTACCTATACAAGGAATATACATACTACTTTCTAACGAGGCGGGGCTCGATCCCGGTCCTCGTGTTAAATCTCTATCTCTTCAGAATTATTATCGTAAGGAAAAACATAAATTTAAACTACCATATACTATAGTCAGTTTAAAGGAGATCGCCCGTGAACGGGCCCTCTTTTGTGGCGCGTCGTGTCAAAACTTAATTTTTTTTTTAAATGTGTTATTTTTTTACGATTATGTTTTATAACGACTTTTTTTCACTCTACTATTGAAAATATCCACAATTACAGTTAGAATCGTAAACATGCATTTATTTTGAAGAAGTATTAATTAAATATAACCTCAATATCAGCAATATAAAAAATAAGATTTCTTTATAACCTGGGTGAATAAATAGAAATCGTTTGCAGAATATAAAGAGTTAATTATTTGTCTACAAAATAAAATTAAAACCATGGTGACATAACAATTATATTAGGGGGGGCCCAAAGCTCCTAAGAAAATGGGCAATCTCTTTTATCTGTTTTGCCTCCCTCCTCCTCCTCCTACTATTGGTAAGTATATTATAATATTTTAAGAGGTAGGCAGGTAAAGGAGCCATTAGGAAGAGTAGCTGGGAGTGGTTTGTATGTAGGTACTATTGGTATTAAGAGCGACGGATGCGCGTGAGCAGCCATAAAACCAGTTCAAAGCATCGTATACTTACCGCTTTACGACGGTATTAAAGCATTTGACGCGACACGACACTGGCCTGTCAGCTAAAGAGCTTGTTGAAAACATTGTATCATCGTAAATCATGAAAAATTGATAGAATTATATGAAATTATTCCTAACTCCTAATGACGACCTCCGTGGCGCTGTGGAGAGTGCTGTGGTCTTATCAGTGGGAGTTCCAGGGTTCGATTACCGATTTCATAATTTCTAAACTTCCGATCTGGTCTAGTGGGAGGTTTCGGCCATGGCTAGTTACCTCCCTACCGGCAAAGCCGTGTCGCCGAGCGATTTAGCGTTATAGTATGATCACCTTTTTTTCTACAAGGGGTATGGTTTTAGTAAAACTGCCATACCTACCTAGTACCTACCCCTTCCAGGTTAGTCTGCTTCTATCTTAGACTGCATAATCACTTACCACCACATGAGATTGCAGTCAAGGGCTAACTTGTATCTGAATTTAAAACTGGTATCTAAATTTTAAAAAGTTATCCTTAAAGCGTTTGTGCACAAACGCTCTAAGCTGCGTCCTAACAGACGAAGCTCCGCGCTTGCCACTCCACCCGGTGACGCTGTAGCGGCCTGTAGGGCCTTCGCAGCATACCTACTCAATCCGAAGAAAAAAACGTGCGCCGCAATAAACCAGTTCAAAGCGCCGTATACCGCTTTACGACGGTATAAAGCAGTTGATGCGACACGACACTGGCCTGTCAGCTAAAGTGTTTGTTGAAAACATTGTATGATCGTAAATCATGAAAAAAATTGGTAAGAGATATGAAATTGTTACGCAATCATCACCATGATCAGCGCATCAAATGAGCACGGGTCTCCTCTCAGAGTGAAAAGGGTTTAGGCCATAGTCTGCCACCCTGGCCCAGTGCAGATTGCCAGACTTGTGAATGAATTTTTGAATTTTGAATAAACCTGCTTGCGAGAGTTCTCCATAAGGTTTTCAAAGGTGTGTGAAGTCTGCCAGCCCGCACTTGGCCAGCGTACTCTAGCGTTATAATTATGGCCTAAACTGATCTCGTTCTAGCGATGGGTAGGTATAGCAGTAGCGTGCAGGTCATAGAGGCATAAATGCACTGCTTACCCCAGTTGTGAGCTATTTATCATTATGACCATATTTTTCATTATGACCTGCCAGTAAACAGTTAAAACAATTAAAACTACCTGACTATTCATAAGCACTTGTAAAAAGTTTACATGAATAAAAAAACATTCTATTCTATTCTATTCTGCAGGTTCCTACTTAACTAATGCCTACCCTGGCTTCAAACCCTGTGCACGCCACTGGTCATAGGAATGTATGGGATGTATGGGATGAGATAATTTAGGCTAATAAGTTAACTATTTTGATGGACTCCATTTTAAAAGTAGGTACTTAAATAGGTACCTTCTTACTTAAAATAAAAAGTAACGCATTCAGTGGAATCTTTGCCGTATTATAGAAATCTATAGGTATCTATATTTATTTATCTATCTTAATATTAAATTATTTAATTAATTAATCTATCTTAATTTATTTATCTTAATATTTATTATTTCTCATTGCATTTCCAGCCAATATCCTTAGGTACTATCTAGGTAACCTAGCTAGGTACATTGCAGACGTAGGATTATTAGATTTAGTGCACCGGGTATATCGGGCGAGATTTAATGATTCCGCGAACCGCACCGGATCTGAATATATTGAATTTACACTGTAAATGTAATAAACTAGTCTTCTTTATGTATTTAAGCGATTTTGTATCTTATCATGTAGTATGTAGAAGTTGAAATTGAGTGAACGGTTATTATATAAGTAGATAGTTTTAACTGCGCTGCGCGGAATGACTCAATATGATTTCTCTACCTTAGTGATGAGTTCTTAAGGTGACGCAGTACCTACGCTCGACCAAAATTGGCAGCGCACGTGGGTAACCTGTTTGCTTTTCACTTGACATTGTATGTGAAAGGTGAGAGGCACGATGATTTTCACCGAAATCAAGCGCGCGAAAAGGGTTTAGGAAAAGTATATTTTAGAAAAAACTACTGAATTTATGTTTGCAAAGTAAAGTTATTTCAACTAATGAATAAATAAACTATGTCTGATGTTAAATTGTTTTAGAATTCCCATACCCCTAATCTTATTTATTTACGCCCAAAGTTTAGAATATAGCCTTACATTTTTGCCTTAGCGTCGTTGTCAGCACGACTGATAAAAAGTGGTGACCGATCAATTGACAAAAAACAAATGACAAAGTTTCATTCCCCAAACAAATTCTGACAAAATTATGAATCATTTTATGATCGTTATAAAACTTATGTTTCTACA
The DNA here is from genome assembly GCF_902806685.2 of Maniola hyperantus. Lineage (NCBI taxonomy): Eukaryota > Metazoa > Arthropoda > Insecta > Lepidoptera > Nymphalidae > Maniola > Maniola hyperantus. The sequence goes on along the minus strand of NC_048547.1, from coordinate 14,535,563 downwards.
AATAATTCACTTGATAAAAAAAATTACCAAACAAATTGTTATTTCATAAAATATCATTTGACAAACAATTGATTTAAGAAATCGTGTTAATTAGTAAAACAACATATCGCGCTTTTTTTTTTGATAAAATGAATTGTTTGATAAAATGAACTGTTTGATAAATACTTTAAGAAGAGCGAGCGAAGCGAGCTCGGGACTTGGGGCACTCCGACTCGGAACGGTTAGGTTCGTGGGTTATTTCTTTTTTTACCACCCAGAAAAAAGGAGCCCCATGATAGTATTGCTGCGTAATGCGTTGCATAGGGGTTTGCATATTATGTATGCAAAACAGACTTTTTGTGTGTTTTTTGTTAATTAGTTATTTTATCAAATAATAAATTTATCATCCATTATTTTGTAAAATCACGAATTTGAAAAACAAATTATTTGGTGAAATAATAAATTTTTAAATGATATTTTAACATTCAGCAAATTTGCAAAGTAAAACATTTGTGAATAGAATATTTGTCAAATAATCTTTTGTAAAATGATATGTTTGCGGTATACGACGTTTGTGATTTGATTAGTTTTTCAAAAGTTTTTGGTGAACTGATAATAATTTGTCATACGTTTTTATGGTTCACTAATGATTGACAAATCATTAGTGAACCATAAAAAGTATCACATAGGGTCTAAGCCACATTTTTCTCAACAAAAGCCTTATTCCAAAGCCACCTATCACCTCAGCCGCGACGCCTCCAGGTGCGCCACGCCTCGCCATCGATCCGACAGGTGTGCGCCTCCCCATTGGTCAGGCGCTGAGGTGGCACAGGTGAGAGAGCCTTGCACCAATCAGAGCGCTGGAAAATGTTGTACAAAGGTATCCTATACACTTATACGATGCAGTAGGTATGTAGAATACAGGTGTGTAGGAGGAGTGAAGAGACGATGCATTTATACCAGTACTAGCTTATGCTCGCGACTTCGTCCGCGTGGACTACAAAATTTCAAACCCCTATTTAACCCCCTTAGGACTTGAATTTTCAAAAATCCTTTCTTAGCGGATGCCTACGTCATAATAGCTATCTGCATGCCAAATTTCAGCCCGATCCGTCCAGTAGTTTGAGCTGTGCGTTGATAGATCAGTCAGTCAGTCAGTCAGTCAGTCAGTCACCTTCTCCTTTTATATATATAGATTATAAAAATTAGCTGATGCCCGCGACTTCATTCGCGTTTTTTAAGGTCCCGTACCTCAAAAGAAAAATGTAACCCTTATAGGATCACTTTGTTGTCTCTTTGTCTGTCTGACAGAGGTAAACTTAGGAAGGTGGTGGGACTCATAACAGGGCATAGCCCACTAAACAAACACCTTTTCGTTATAGGTATCACCGACAGTCCTTTGCGTCTTAAAAGTTTTCTTTCTTTCTTTCTTTCTTTGTGCAGGGCCTGCATGGAGGTCGATGAAACACCGACGCACGTGGTCCTAGAGTGCACGGGCGTAGCAGAAACACGCGAACGCCATTTGGGTTCCCCAACCTCACTCCATGAAGCCCTCGGCAACCTGGGTGGTCTACTCGGCTTCTGGAGCGAGCTTGGATGGCTGGGAGGGCCAATACACGCACAACAGACGGAAACGTTAAAGTGCGGAAACCAGCCCAGAGCGAAGAAGAAGAAGAGAAGGATCACTTCATTGTATGTCTGTCTGTTTGTCGTGTTTGCCAAGAAACTTAGGTATAGGGTAGGTACTTCCCGTTGACCTAGAATCATGAAATTTGGTAGGTAGGTTTTATAGCAGACGTAAGGTGGAAAATCCGAAACCCAATGAATTTGTGGTTAGGTACATCACAAAAAAATAAAAAATCTACTTAATTAGTATTTTCAAGTTTCACAGTAAGATTCCTAATATACCAAATGGGGTATTATATGAAAGGGCTTTATCTGTATATTCTAAAACAGATTTTTGATTGATTGATTTTTACTTATAAAATGTCGAAAAAATACGACTGTAGTACGAAACTTTCAGTGCGCGAGTCTGACTCGCACTTGGCCGGTTTTTTTAGGTGAATTAGGCAGGTAACTTATAAAAATGTGGTGGTGACACCGCCGCCAGTGTGTACAGGCCTTAAAGTGTAATGATCACGTCACACGATATCCGCTAAACGCGCGCCTACACGACACGGGCCTCAGGCAGATGACATTAGGAATCTGATGTTAAGGTGAGGCTTAAATATTGTAAAATTATACCTACTTCTTTCCTATACCTACTAGGAAATTCCTTTCTACTAATATTAAGATGCGAAAAGGTGTTATATTTGTTGGTTTGTCCTTCAATCACACCACCCGATCGGCGTTATTAATTTTTCCATGGATACCTATACTTTGTTAAAGACCTGGAGACTGGAGAGTGGAGAGTGATAGGGCTACTTTTTGAAATCAAAGAGTTCCCACGGAATTTGTAAAAACCTAAACTGACGTGGACGAAGTCAATGGTAGCTATTATCCACTTATACAGGGTGTAACCAGAACGCTAGCAAAAACTTAGCGTTATTGTTATACTACTTAAACACAGTGTAATGGATACCAATAGTAATCATTTGCCTAATTTTGTACTTTTAGTGATTTAGTATTTTTCAAATACGCAATGTAGGTACCTATAGCGCGCAAAACTCGGGTCAATTCCAGCCTACGACGCGGCATTCTCTCTCCGAGTGGCCTACTTACGCAACGCTAGTTGACCTCTAGCGTCAGTTAGATGATTATTATTTGCATCATATCATAAACTTTAACAAAGTTATAGGATTATTCATATATTTTTTCGCGTTTTTTTTGTGGTATCATATCAGTTGCTATCAGTACTATCACCCGTCTTCGTTTTTGCCAGCGTTCTGGTTACATCCTGTATAAAGTTGGTATGTTTTTAATTCATTACCTACTAGCAGATCCGTCCCGGTTTCACTTACCTATCGATTTAGGTACCTTTGCTGCGGCTCAATTTGACAGTAAAGCTATGCCTTCTCATTCCGTCATTAATTAATGAGAAAGCATAGCTCAGGGCTCAGATTGCGTGATTTTAGTAAAACCTGTCAATGAAAAAAAAATTGACTGTGACTAGGACTTGTTATATTTTTTATTTCGCAGCCGTTGCTGAGTCCTCGCCTTAACGTATCAAACTACCTCCGCCCCAAGGGCGTTATATTTTTTCCCCGATCCCGATCCGCCGGTAAATTGCTATCCGATAGCGGGCAGGTCGGGCATAGCGGGCATAGCGGGCAGGTCGGGAAGGGCAATTAGAAGCCGCCTGCTTCATAAATCTGGAGCTTTTATATTTTTTAAGCCATAATTTCGCGTAAGGACCTGTAAAAGCGATAACACGAAATGTGTATTATCTAAGGGTGGAATTAGACTCTTCATTAAAGGTTTCAAATTCGATGCTACATAATTTTTTTTAAATAATAATGGCAAGCAAACCAGCAGGCGGGTCACCTGATGTTAAGTGATTACCCACATTTGCAGTAGGTACCAGAAGAACCATCAATGCGTTGCCGGCCTTTCAGGAATTTGTTAGTCCGCCCCTTGAATAACCCCATGTTGTAATCTAATATTGAATTAATTTGAAATAACCATTGAATCAATGAAATCGTTGAAATAAAATACTAAGACATAGAACACAAAGATAATGAGGCATCTTTTAAATATAGAAAGTTTCCCTGCGTATTGTCCCCAAGGGAAGATCAGCCACTATGGAGTTAGGATCATGGTGGTTTTGGGAGATAACAGGTAATAAAGGTGTAAACAATCTTACGGCAAAGTATAAAGTATAATTTTTTATATTTTCTTCGGACTGTATGGAAGAAGTATGGATGTTAACTATGACGTTCCAATCCAATCCAATAGAATAGAATAGAATAGAATGTTTTTTTATTCATGTAAACTTTTTACAAGTACTTATGAACAGTCAGGTAGTTTTAATTTCCTGATCCATCAGCCTGTTTGCGTCCACAGCTGGACATAGGCCTTTCCAAGAGCGCGCCACCAAACACTCCGCCTTCCTCATCCATTCGCTCCCCACCACCTTTTTCAGGTCATCGGTCCAGCGGGCTGGAGGTTGTCCACTCCAGAACAGGTCTGCCCCATCGGCCGTCGGTTCTGCGACAGACATGACCTGCCCATTGCCACTTCAGCTTGCTAACCCTTTGAGCTATGTCGGTCGCTTTGACGTTACCTGTTCAAAATGTCGATCAGACCTGTCCATTTTTCACTCCCACAGAGTAAGGGAGATGTCCACCGTCCACGTGCCAAGTCTAAAAGCGAGCAGAAATGCAGTTAGCGACGTCAAGGTGTGCCGGGATGTCGCGCGTTTCGGGTGACAGCTGTTTGTTCTGGCAGTCGTGGCGCCTGCGCGCTAGGGCTGTTAGTAGTGCTCTTATAGCTGCTATCGATGTTTTTTAATTTACCTAGCGATTCTAAGGCTGAGATCTATAGAACGCACTTTGACTTAGCTCAGCCTTAAGTTTCAGTTAAAATGAGACAGATTTACGCCAGCGATATAGCGCTGTCTCGTTTTAACAGTGTCTTAAGTCTGGGCAAAGTCAAAGTGCGCTAAAACTAAAAATTAAACAGTTTATATTTGTACCACCACAAGAAGGATTACAATAAAAGTATAAAAACACAGACAGAACGAAAATACAAAAGGCGCCCTTATCGCTAATTAGCGATCTCTACCAAGCAACCTTAAGAATAGGAAAATATGAGGAAAAATAGACTGCAAGGATATTAGGCAATATGTAGACTGATTGACTGGAAGATAAGCATAATTTCTTGTTTAACTGAAAAACAAAATTATCGATATCCACACACATTTTCACTATTTGGCACACACTAGTCGCACGCAGGTAAGACGTCCACACGTCGTTTGCGCGCCGGATTTCCGCCGTGTGCTAAAATACCGTGTAATATGCTTTAGATAACACGTGTAAAACGAAATGTTGGCAGCCCGTCCACCTCTCACCTGATTTTGGGTTTTTATCTTGATTGTGTTAATGAGAAAATGGTTTTCAAGATTTTTTGGCAAGCGCCGCTGTTCCGTGATTTTTGAATGACGTTTGAGATAATACGTTTGAGCATAAATAATGGTAGTTGGCAAGTGTTTGTTGATTTTTTATCAGCGCTTTATTGATATAAGGCGATGGTAAAGACTTCGGCTTCGTACTTAGGAATTTTGGAGTTCGATTTCGGGCTCTAACTTTACGAAGTTATGGGGTACGCACCTCTAACTTTACGAAGTTATGGGATACGCACCTCTAACTTTACGAAGTTATGGGGTACGCACCTCTAACTTTACGAAGTTATGGGGTACGCACCTCTAACTTTACGAAGTTATGGGGTACGCACCTCTAACTTTACGAAGTTATGGGGTACGCACCTCTAACTTTACGAAGTTATGGGGTACGCACCTCTAACTTTACGAAGTTATGGGGTACGCACCTCTAAATTTACGAAGTTATGGGGTACGCACCTCTAACTTTACGAAGTTATGGGGTAGGCACCTCTAACTTTACGGAGTTATGGGGTACGCACCTCGAACTTTACGAAGTTATGGGGTACGCACCTTTAACTTTACGAAGTTATGGGGTACGCACCTCTAACTTTACGAAGTTATGGGGTATGCACCTCTAACTTTACGGAGTTATGGGGTACGCACCTCTAACTTTACGAAGTTATGGGGTACGCACCTCTAACTTTACGAAGTTATGGGGTACGCACCTCTAACTTTACGGAGTTATGGGGTACGCACCTCTAACTTTACGAAGTTATGGGGAACGCACCTCTAACGTTACGAAGTTATGGGGTACGCACCTCTAACTTTACGAAGTTATGGGGTACGCACCTCTAACTTTACGGAGTTATGGGGTACGCACCTCTAACTTTACGAAGTTATGGGGTACGCACCTCTAACTTTACGAAGTTATGGGGAACGCACCTCTAACTTTACGAAGTTATGGGGTACGCACCTCTAACTTTACGAAGTTATGGAGTACGCACCTCTAACTTTACGAAGTTATATGTATGTGCGTTTTAAACAACTAAATAGTACTTGCTTTAACAGTAAAGGAAAATATTGTGAGGAAACCTGCATGCCTGAGAAATATAGACAACCATAATGTTCTTAAAGGTGTGTGAAAGCTGCCAAACGGCACCTACTTGGCCAGCATGGTGGATATGGTCTATAGATACAACTTAAGTGCTAAGCCTACTTATTACGATTGATACCTACACATTCATTTGGTGGGAGCCTTCGGCCGTGGCTAGTTACCAGTACCAGTAGGTAAAGTCGTGCCGCTGATAGGCGTTCCAGTACGATGCCACGTAGAAACCGATTAGGGGTAGAAATGGGTTTATTAATAAAAACTGCCATACTCCTTCCAGCCTGCTTCCGTCTGAGGCGGCGTCATCACTTACCGCCAGGTGAGACCGTGATTCGCAATCAAGAGTTAAACTGTCATCAAATAAAAAACATAAGTGCCACACGACCTCCCTGGCGCAGTGGTAAGCGCTGTAGTCTTATTAGTGGGAGGCCCTGGGTTCGATTCCCGGGAGGAGTTTGGAATTTTATAATTTCTGGTCTGGTCAGGTGGGAGGCTTTGCCCGTGGCTAGTTACCACCCTACCGGCAAAGCCGTGCTGCCAAGCGATTTAGCGTTCCGGTACGATGCCGTGTAAAAACCAAAGGGGTAAGGGTTTAATAAAGACTGCCATACTCCTTCCAGGTTGATTATCTTAGATTGCATCATCACTTACCACCAGTTGAAATTGCAGTCAAGGGCTAGTATGTATCTGAAAAAAAAGAAGAGTAAAATCTTGGGCTAAAGCTTGTCTTAAAATGTCTAGTTCTATAAAAAGCTATTGTTCTAGAGACAATGATTTTTTCACATTTTTAAAATGGCATAACATACTTTTCGCGTCAACGAGAAATTCTAACCGCGACAAAAAATACATTCAAAAGAATTAGGTACCTATTTGCCAACAGGAAGATGAAATAATCTGGATGAACAGAAAGATACCTAAAAACTTAATCTAAATATTATATAAACGGAAAGCTATAGGTCGATTCGTGAAATCTGCATCAATCATTATTACAATCTCAATTGTTGTGATTGGCTGAATTTGTGCGATTCTTGTTGCAACAATGCATTTTAGCCAATAGTGAGCGAGCATCAACCAATCAGAGGTGATTGCGATTGTGACATTGTAGCATTCTACTGCAATCGGGCAGCTGACTGAATGATTGACTGACTGACTGACTGATCTCTCAACGCACAGCTCAAACTAGGTACTGGGCGGATCGGGATGTTTGGCATCCAGATAGCTATATTATGACTTTGGCACCCGGGGACTACTAGACTATGACTCGGAGACTACCCTTGGCAGTGGGAGAGGTAGGTACAACAAAAACAAAAGGTGATTTGAAGTGATGATGATGATTGTTTTCAAAAGCTCCTACGCAAATAGGAAGCACTTCGAGTTTAAAAAAAAAAAAAAAAAGATTATTCCTCTCCAACTAAGCGTCAAGCTTTTGCTAGGAGTAGGTACGACAATAGTGCAACGGGCGGGGTTTGAACCGCCGACCTTTCGGTTTTCAGTCCACTCCTTTACCCGTTGAGCTATTGAGGCTCATAAGTCTCATTAATAGATCTTTATTTCTAGTTAATTAGAACGCCTAACGCTCTAGCAGCTAACATTGTTATCGACAGTTAATGGATATTGCCGATTGTCAGAATACATTACACTTCGTTTAATTGTATCCCAATTTTAGTGACCATTAAGAAGATATGCACGTATCCAGAGCGCTAGGCGTGTCTAAGTAGCAGCGCACACCAAAGACTTTATGTAACGACAGAAATTACATTATCTATACAAATAAATAAAATGAAAGTCTCTGTTTGGTCCGGCTAATTTCCGAATATAGGTCAATCAATCAGCCTGTTTGCGTCCACTGCTGGACATAGGCCTTCCCAAGAGCACGCCACCACACACGATCCTCCGCCTTCCTCTTCCACCCACTTCCCGCTATCTTCTTAAGGTCGTCAGTCCAGCGGGTTGGAGGTCGTCGAATATAGGTACTAATTAAGAATTTCAAGATTACTGAAATTCCACGTGGACAAAGATGCGGGAAAAATATATTTTCTGTGTTTTTCTTTTTAAGAGTAAATTCTCTCAACAGCTAGCTAAGTAGTACCTAAAGATAACAGCCAGATCAGATATGGCCAAAGTCGCCCGATTTTGATACTTAGGCACAAAGATAGCTTACATTCTAAAAATGATTTATTAACTACTTGATAGGTAAATAAAAAGAACCGATATTAGGTACAAAGTCAAAGTCAAAGTCAAATGATTCATTCAAAATAGGTAATAAAATAATCTTTTCGATTGTCATTTGTTCAATTGTAAGATATACTTAGTGGTGATAATTATTACGCAAACTTAAAACTAAAGCTACGAGGGTTCCAAACGCGCCCAGGTCTGAGAAGACCCCACAACAAACTCAGCTGAGTAATCTTTTTACTATCACCACTTTACAAAATCATAAATTAAACATATTAGAACTATCACAAAGCCGTTAAGCAACTCATACCCAAGCTTGCTTATTATTTACTAAGCAAGCTAATTATTTAATATTTAAGCTAATTAAATCACTTGATTCCTTAGTAGGATAATTATTATGTCAGGCCCTAGTTGTTAGCATATTGTATATATATTACATAATTTACTTAGTATTCATTTAATTATATCTAATATTCATTTTGTATTTTATAGCTTAGGTATATTTTTCATGTTTAGGTTAGGTTATTTTAATGTACGACTTGTTTTATTTAATGCTCGTTGTGACTGTCCGTAATTAGAGTTACACGTGACCTGTAAAACTCGATAACATTTTGTGTAATTTTGAGTGTGTAATTCTGTGGGCGGTTCTTGGACAAATAAAAAAATAATAATTAAATAATCATTTACATTGTAATAAGATTTACCTACCGAAAGCTTTAAATTAAAGGTACGTAAATTCCCTCAATAGTAGCTGGTGTGTGCATCCTCTAGCGTCTAGGTGTGTACCAAAAGGTGCCAAAGCGTGTGCCAAATCGCCGCGCCGTTAGTAAACAGACGTAGGTACATAAATACAGCGCATACGTGCACCGCCGGTCAGTGGCGTGCACAGGGTTTGAACCTAGGGTAAGCATTAGTTAGCTAACTACCTATTTAATGACAGGTCATCATGAAAAATGAGCACATAGCCATTTCAACTAGGTAAGCAGTGCTTTTATGCCTCTATGACCTGCACGCCACTGCCACCGGTGATCCCATTAGTTAGAAAGAGTCTAATAGCTACATTTGAATAGTTACATTTGAATAGTTACGGTCGTTGCGAGGTGAAATAGATAGGTATTTTTAACCGAATTCCAAAAAAGAGGTGGTTCTCAATTCGGCCCGTTTTTTTTCAATTGTAGAGACACCTTCGTGCGTCCTGATACAATGTCACGATTGGTAGAGATGTACATATTTTACTAGCTTATGCTCGCGACTTCGTTCGCGTGGACTACACAAATTTCAAACCCCTATTTCACCCCCTTAGGGGTCGAATTTACAAAAATCGTTTCTTAGCGGATGCCTACGCCATATTAGCCATCTGCATGCCAAATTTCAGCCCGATCCGTCCAGTAGTTTGAGCTGTGCGTTGATAGATCAGTCAGTCAGTCAGTCACCTTTTCCTTTTATATATTGAGATTTTATGCTCTACTCCTACTGATAATTGCTTGACTGCAAAGCTGATACCAGCAATTTCTGCATATACCCGCAACTTTATCCGCGTGGACTACACAAATTTCAAACCACTATTTTACCCCTTAGGATTTGAATTTTCAAATATCCTTTCTTAGCGAACTACTACGTCATCAATAGCCCTCAATAGCTCAACGGGTACAGGAGTGGACTGAAAACCGAAAGGTCGACGCGCGACGGTGCAAACCCCGCCCGTTGCACTATTGTCGTACCGACTCCTTTTTTTCCGTGGGGAAATCCTCATGGATGCCACCGCACCCGGGGAGGTATGGAGGTTAGGTCGGACTCTTACCGACTGAAACCCCACGATGTTCCACGCATCGCCTGGTGGCTGGGCTACGGGGCCAAACACGTTCGCGCAACCCAGCCAGCGGCGCCTGCTGAGGACCCACCTCAGGGGACCAATGACGTCCCTATACACAGCACAAGCTTTACGCTTAGTTGGAGAGGAAAGGGGAATATTAGTCATTTAACATGGCTAATATTCTTTTTTTTTTAAAGTACCCCAAGTGATCCATATTTCATAGTCGCTGATCGTTCTTCCCTATGTTGGGAACAATAGGTACGTAGAGAAACTTTCAGCTTTTATAAAACAAGGATGGTCCAGCCCTCACGGGCTCTCTCTCTATAAGTCAAAGCCAAGAAGCACTCTTTCCAAAACGTCGTAATGGCATTCCTTGCATTTTATTAGAAATAAAGAGTAACAGATAAATTACGGCGAGACGGACAAACAGCTGCCCGCGTCGTGTCCGTGGTATACGACCGACAGATTACCTGAGAAATATTACTTATAGGTTAGGAACTAGTGGCCGTTTCAGTTGAAGTGTTTATACAGTCCAATTTTTATTTAAATGACAATGAGTCGGGTAAACAGCTGCCATCTTGTCCGTATTCTGTAATTTCGATCTACACGATCGATGTTGAATCATGAATAATATTCCTCTTTCCCCTTCAACTAAGCGTAAAGCTTGTGCTAGAAGTAGGTACAAGAATAGAATAGAGTAATTAATCCTAATGTAACGGGTGTAAAATAGTGCAACGGGTGGGGCTTGAACCGCCGACCTTACGAATTTCAGTCCGCTCCTTTAACCGTTGTGCTATTGAGATTTTTTTGAGTTAGGAAGTATTTCTGTCTGCACAAAAATTTACCAAAGTAGGTACCTATTAATATTGGAATCGTTAATTTCTGTGAACATATTATTAGGGCAAAAAAACACGCTATCCAGTCAATGATGTCCCATTCACGAGTTAACGTTAATGTCGCCAGCCAAAACGTCCGTCAAGAACTTTCACTTCAAAACTCTGGACCGATCGCTGACTTACATCGGTCGGCTCCTAGACTATAACGTCGAGTCTCGAGAAAAGTGTCGAGAAAAATGTAAAAAAGCCGGCATCGTGCCAAAAATGTCCCTCGAGCACATCAAGGTGTTTATAAAGTCCGTTCACGCGTGACGCGAGTACCCGGTGTGCGTCAAAACGGTTATGTTCAATTTGCTCCACTTCTATGTCACAATGAGAGTAGGTATAATAATTATATAGTTTCTCGAATTCTATGATTTCCATTAACACGTCATATTTTCTAAGCGGGTACGCCGTTGCCAATTAGGTAGGTGTAGTACCACCAAATCATTTTCATCATTATCATTATCATGATCAAGCCATCGCTGGCCCACTACTGAGCACGAGTTACCTCTCAAATTGAGAAGAGCTTAGGCCATAGTCTGCCACGCTGGCCCAGTCTGGATTGGCAGATTTCACACACCTATGAGAACATTATGAATTCTTATATCTACAGGTTTCACCGTTTGCAATAAATTAAAAGTAAAAGTCCAACGCTTTTTGACATTTCGATTGCAACACATTATAGAATGATTATAAAGATAAGGTATCATCACCATCATCATAATCAATCCATCGCCACTACCGAGCACGAATACCTATTCTCTCAGAATGAAAAGAGTTTTTCCATAGTCTACCACGCTGGCAAAGAGCGGATTGGCAGACTTCACACACCTTTGAGAACATTACAGAGAACTCTCTGGCACGGAGGTTTAAAATTCACATAACTCCGTTTGCATTGCCCGGGATTGAACCCTTAACCTCCCAAATAGGAGGTTGGCCACAACATCTTAGCCACTAGGGTTTTTTTTAAAGAATATTAGCCATGCTAAATCAGGACTAATATTCCCCTTTCCCCTCCAACTAAGCGCAAAGCTTAACGCTTGTGCTAGGAGTAGGCAATACGGTACGACAATAGTGCAATGGGTGGGGTTTGAACCGCCGACTTTTCGGAATTCAGTCCGTTCCCCAACCGTTGAGCTATTGAGGCTCTAAAATATAATAGTAGGATAGTATACTAACCACAATATCAAGTAGGTATACATTTCTAGTACCCATAATAACAAGTGTAAATTGCACAAACCTACACCTTTTTTATAACAGCAAAATTAAAATTTTTCCTTTTCCTCCGCGCTAATAGCTTTGTATCTCGCCTGACACCAAAGTCACGCCAACAAAGGTGACAAATCCCACATCCCGCAAGAATGAAAGCGCCGTGATTAAAACCCGGCGAAAAAAGGTGAGCGCGGAAACAATGGCCGCCGCGGGCGCGCGACGCTCAATCTGTTACCGCCGTGTCACTGCTGTCAGCCGCGACAGTGACACTGACAGGTGACAACACCTGCAATGAATAATTATAAAAGTAAAGTCCACAGACCAGTGGTAAAGTCCAACGACTTTCTCTTTTGTTGAACATTTTTTTCGGGAAACTTAACAGTCATGGCATTATATAGTAATGCATTCTAAAAGTAGTCTATGACTGTCAAAAAAAACGTCAAATTCACAGTTAGATAAATTTGTTAAACGATTTATCTTTCAACTAGACTAAGGAACAAAGTTTTCCAATTGTTCCTTAGTCTAGTTGAAAGATAAATCGTTTAACAAATGTATCTAACTGTGAATTTGACGTTTTGACAGTTTTTTTTATTAGACACTTAGGGCCGGTTGTTTCAAACCATTGGTCTTCGTAAGATACGTTCGTTAAAATTTAACAGACGTAGACGAACTTTAACATCTGTTAATTTACGTGCGTTGCTTCATTGTACAAAAAACTGTTCGTCATTGTTATTTTGGTTGCGAAACTAACCCTATAAATTAACTTATTTCTCCGTATCCTTTTTTATTTCATTTAATATTAAATTATATAGTTGTTAATATTGCTACTTCGCATTTTAAACACTTTTTCTTTCTTACACATCATCTTGAAAAAAACTACCATTAATAGCATTGAATTAAATTGATTCCATTATAATTTGTAAATAAAACGTTCTGTATGTAGGAAGTATGAAGTTACGAACTGATTTGACGATCACCAATGGCGCCAGCACTGGTTAACGTAAACGTAACTTTTTAACGAACGTTAGCGCTAATAGATGCTGAATCAACGCTTTTTCTATACTTACGTTCGTTAGCGCCATATTTAAAGGTTACGTGTCCGTCAGTTGAAACAACCGGCCCTTAGTCTATAGTCCGTGACAGGTTGAGAGGGCGATCGGGGTATGAGGCGGGAGGATGCCCCGCACACCAGCACGTCACCCGCACTGGGTTAGCGCGGGGACTGTGTGGGTGTGCGGGGCGTTCCCTCCCCAATTGCTATTTCAACCTGTCGCGTACTATATCTGGCAAAAATCAAAATACCTACGTCAGATAATGTAGGTACAACTTGGTCGTTGAAAAACACCCTAGCTCCTACATTTTTCATGATAAACCTAGTATTTTTCACTCTCTGTCGATCATAAATCAGTCGATTGGTTGCTCCATTGCGGCGTGATTGTAGGACAAACCAACAAAATACACACTTTACGGCCTCGCGAAATTTTACCTATGACCTGATTTTCCCTCTTTCTATTTCCCAAGAATCAAAATGAAACAATCAAAGACATTAAAATATTGTGGTAGACAGAAGTTTACTTTATATTGTTGTAGGTTAATGAAGCTATAGTATAGTGGCCTTTGATGTGAAGATGAAGAGTCGCAGGCGATCACTGAAATGATATCTATTGCTCAATTACAAAAGAATCTACTACTACAAAAGAATCTTTGAAGAACACCTCAAATTAACGTTCCAGTTTCGATCTACTCTTGTATGAAACTATTTCGTCCTATTTATTTTGTTAATATTTGTTTTTTCAAAGCTTCCGAAGAGAATAGAAATATTTTTTATTCTAATAAGCCTTTAGAAGTACTTCATTCACCACTGCATTGGTTCGGAATGCCTTTCCTACTGAGAAGAACCAGCAAGAAACTCGGCGGTCCTATCCTGTAGGAACATGTTGATTTTCCAATCATTTTCCATGATTAAATCTCTGTTTCAAATTTCATCAAGATAGGTCCCACTGTTGCGCCATACAGAGAAAGCTTGCATCCCGGAGACATACTGTATATAATATGCTTTTTATCCCTGAAAATCAAAGAGTTTTCTGATATTATATAAAACAAAAAAAAGGTACATTCAAAAACTAGTATAATTTTAAAAAATCCTTTTGTCTGGGATTTTGGGAGAGGGGGGGGGGGGGATCGCTACGGCCATGCTGTCCACCTATTGAGGCGTCTCCCAAAGTTGAGCTCGAGGATGCCATTCCAACACCTCGTGACTCCAACGGGCAACTTCTACCAGTTTTTCGAACTATGTGCCCTGCCCATTGCCACTCGTTAAGCTATGTCGTTTACTCTGGTTTTGCTACACTCTTTTTTTTAATTCAGACAAGTTAGCCTTTGACTGCAATCTCACCTGATGGTAAGTAACGATGCAGTCTAAGGTGGGAGTGGGCTAACCTGGAAGGTAGGTTTTTTTTTTTTTTTTTTAATTTATTTATTCATAATAATTTTACAAAGTTTCCTACATATCTATCACGACAAACTGGTGGGCCAGTTTGTTGGCGAGGTGGCGCTCTTAATACTAAGTACATAACTTACTACTATATTTCCTTAACGCTATACATACACCTATATCTATTCTTATAATAAAAACTGTACTACATACTAATTTAAACCTACCTACTTCACTAAAAGATAAACTAACACAATTGAGTATACTAACAACTTACTAATAAATAACCAAAGAAAACACAAAAACACAAATAAATAATTAAGAAGCATGATAGTCAGTTAGAGAGTCCCTAAGTAAGTGTTTCTTTAACCTCTTCTTAAGGACTCCCTCACTGAGCCTATCGATATCCTCCCCAGCCCAACCGATTGCATTAAATATTTTAGGAACTAAATATGCGCTTATTCTTCTACCGTAGTAGTTATACATTTTTGGCTCTACAAATCTCACCTTCCTATTTTTCCTAACATTATCCCTCATTTTAACTTTTTTTTTTAAATTTGTTGAGAAAAAATTATTTTTGACTATTAAGTATTCTACTTTCCTGTTAACAGGTAAAATTTTCAAGTCTATGTACATGTAGGTATATGGCAGTTTTTATTAAATCCATTACCTATAGGTACACCTTTGGTTTCTACACGGTATCGTACCGGAACGCTAAATCGCTTGGCGGCACGGCTTTGCCGGTAGGGTAACTAGCCACGGCCGAGGCCTCCCGCCAGACCAGACCAGAAATTTAGAAATTATAAAATTCCAAATTCCTGCCAGGAATCGAACCCGGGACCTCCCACTAAGACCACAGCGCTTACCACTGCGCCAGGGAGGTTGTCGATACATTGTACCAAGGAGACATCAAGGTTGATGTGGGATGTACCTACGAGTAGGTATGTGTACATATCGGAGAGGACATGTGGCCATCGTGTCACGATATCCGGTCTCATCAAACGAGCGATCGTCCACAAAATTGTTTACGACTCTTTGATCTCTATGGGCCGTAAACTTTAATTGACTAGAGTACTTACCTTGGTTCGGGAGGGGCATTTGATATGATTGTAGAATCTGGCGTTTGCTAGAATACAGGAAAATAATAACTATGATCAAAATTACTCATAGGTATTTACTACACTAGCTTATGCGACTTCGTCCGCGTGGACTGCACAAATTTCAAACCCCTATTTCAACCCTTTTAGGGTTGAATTTTCAAAATTCCTTTCTTAGCGGATGCCTTCGTCATAATAGCTATCTGCATGTCGAATTTCAGCCCGATCCGTCCAGTACTTTAAGCTGTGCGTTGATAGATCAGTTAGTCAGTCAGTCACCTTTTCCTTTTATATATTTAGAAGAAGATTGCGCAACGCAAAAGAGTGGTTAATTATATTGTGTTCATCCAGTCTGTATACGTTTATTTGTTCCTTCATGGCGCTTAGTTTAAAAGACCTTAATAGCTGCAAGCAATCTGTACCCGTAGTACAAGATTTTACGTCTCACCAAACCAAACCAAATTCGAGAGTCGAAATACTTCCGCGTTACAGTAAACTGGATCTTAATTGCCTTGTTTTAAAGCTCAAGTTTGTCGACACTTCTACAGCCAGCGCTCCAAGCGGAAACATTGCGAAATTAAAATCAGTGGCATTGAATATTTGACTTCAATTCAAGGCTGTTTAGGTCCATTTTACTGTAACGCGGAAGTATTTCAACTCTCGAATTTGGTTTCGTTTGGTGAGACGTAAAATCTTGTACTACGGGTACTGAGCTCGGTTACCGATAACATCATCGGTGTGCGGAGTGCGGACGGCAGGACCGGAAATACGCGCGCGAGGCTCCAGGCGACCGGAAATGCCGCCTGACCCAATCTCCGGAGCGTATATTTTACAGACGTCCTAAGATGTTTGGTCGTGGTACCCAGATGATAAGGGAAATGGTACAATGGATTCTAATCTACCTTTTACACCGATGCCAGGTTAAGCCATTCTTATCATCATTATCAACCGATAGACGTCCATGGCCTAGTGGTTAAGACGTCGACCTTCTGTTCGGGAGGTCGAGGGTTCTATCCCGGGCACGCACCTTTTTTTTTATTTTTTTTATTCAGATACAAGTTAGCCCTTGACTGCAATCTCACCTGGTGGTAAGTGATGATGCGGGATGATGCTAAGATGATAGCGGGCTAACCTGGAAGGGGTATGGCAGTTTTTATTAAACCCGTACCCCTTTGGTTTCTACACGGCATCGTACCGGAACGCTAAATCGCTTGGCGGCACGGCTTTGCCGGTAGGGTGGTAACTAGCCACGGCCGAAGCCTCCCACCAGACCAGACCAGAAATTTAGAAATTATAAAATTCCAAACCCCTGCCAGGAATCGAACCCGGGACCTCCCACTATTAAGACCACAGCGCTCACCACTGCGCCAGGGAGGTCGTCGAAACCTCTAACTGATAATGTCTTCTGCTGGACAAAGGCCATCTAAGACTTAATAAGAGTTAGAAATATTTCCGTCCTTGTTTACAACTAGGTAGAGGAGCTCGGTAGCTATTGATATACAGATTAGGACTACAGTCTGTTCACTAACTTAGTGTCGCTACTCGCTACACCCGCAGGCGCATTTATTAGGTATATTATTATTTTTCACTGTGTTCGGTAAATAAATGTTTTCTATTCTAAGAATAAAATAGAATACCTACTATATTATTGTTATGTTTATTGTAATAAATAAAAATAAATAATAAACACTAGTTGGGTGGCGACACTAAGTTAGTGAACAAACTTTACAGATCTAATCTCCTTTAAATTCAAATTCAAATTCAAATTTCTTTATTGCGAATATGGGTAAACAGTGCAGATATTACAAAACAAAAAGGTACAACCAAATTCTGCCTATTAGCATGCAATATGTTATGACTTATGATATACCGAACAACGTGTACATAGTTTTGATAAGTCAAATTAAATACTTAGTCACAAAAAATACAAATTTAAATGATAATGTTACAAATGTCAAAAATTAAAATAAAACTAAAATTTCTCTACAAGGTAATCATTAATCGAGTAATATGTCTTTTCTAACAATAGTTTTTTTTCTAACAATAGTTTAACACTAAAGTCAGGATTTTGAGCTAGTGTATCTCAATTTATTTACTTAAATTAAATGATATCTAACATAATAATACAGGGTGTAACCAGAACGCTAGCAAAAACTTAGCGTTATTGTTATACTACCTAAACACAATCCAATACCAATAACCATTTGCCTCATTTTGTAGTTTTAGTATTTTTCAAACCCGCAATGTATAGCGTGTAAAACTTGGGTCAATACCCCTCGACGCGGCATTGACTCCGAGTGGCATACTCGTTCGTTCGTTGACCTCTAGCGTCAGTCAGATATTTTATTGGCAATATATCGTAAAATTTTACAAAATATAGGATTTATTAAATATTTTTCGCGTTTTTTTTTTGTGATATCAGTGATCATCAGTACTATCACATGTCTTCGTTTTTGCTAGCGTTCAGCTGCGTGATTGCGGTAGAATGACAGCTACAATGTCACGATCGCCATCACCTCTGATTAGTTGACGCTCGCTCACTAGGTATTGGCTACAATTCATTGTTGCAACAAGAATACCATAAATTCAGCTAATCACAACAATTGCGATTGTATAATGATTGATGCAGGTTTTACGGAATCGACCTTCTGGTTTCACCCTGTATAATATGTCTAATTAGAGTCACATTCGCCGTACGTTGGGACATTAATAGGCAGTTATTTTAAATAATACATCCATAGATTCGGTTTTATCGCGCGTTTGTTGTGCCACCTCTTATATGATTAGCTACAAACTACAAATGTAGCTAACGACCTGTGTAAGTTATGGAAATAGCACAAAATTGTAATAATTTGAGAATAACTACCTGCTAGAGATTGGACATTAGGTACTTACGTGGAGATTTAGCTTGTTTATGTAGATTAAGGTGGTTTGATACAGCCAGCCGCGAAAATTCAATTTTTAGGTAGTTTTTCGAAATAAGTAGATTATACATCGAAGGCTCGAAGGAAGGTAATGAGTTTTGCGGGCATAAAATTTATGCATCTACAGGTTTTTTCATAAAAACTTTGGTCAAAAATATTTATTTACTTCATATCTGTTCCTGAAAGATAATTTTCTGAATTTTCCCAGACTTGCACAAATATGAAGTAGGTATATGAGTATTTTTTTATGTTTTTATGGAAAACATAATGCATAAATATTATGGCCGTAAAACTCATTACCATAAGCCTTCGATGTATGATTAGTCTAGGTACTATTTTCGAAAAACTACCCAAAATTTGATTTTTTGCGGCTGGCTGTATCAAACCACCTTATGTTAGAAATGGTAGAGTTATAAACTTCTAAAAGATCCAGTCTGTAGGTTAGGGGTTCCCCTGGGGGGGGGGGGGGGGGGGGGGGGCGCACTTCTAATTTTTCAGAATTGTAATATGCTTTTGAAGCAATTAATTTAATTGAAATACTTTTCACGGCCCAACAGTTTAACCGATTTTGATGAAATTTGGTAGGTACAGAGTTATCTTACATCCCGGGCACGAATATAGGCTACTTTATCCCGGAAAATCAAAGAGTTTTCACGGGATTTTTAATCATCACATAAAACCCTAAATCAACGCGGACGAAGTCGCAGGCATCATCTAGGACTAAAATAAATAATAATAAAACAACTTTTCGCCCCCTTCTGGAAAACGTCTGAGCCGCAGCACTCAATTCCACCTTTAAGTAGGCAAGGTAGACTAACTCGACGAGTAAATAAAAACCTAATTTAAATGCCATTAAAACTAGATGCGGCTGAAGATTTAAGACATTCGGAGACCTCATTATTTTTGTTTGGGGCTTCGGGGACGGGGGTGAGACTCTAAACCTGCGTTTTATGGTGGCGTCCCTGAAAATATGCTAATTAGGTACTTTGGTGGTAAAGGTATTTCTGTTTAGGGATTTATGTAAGTACCTATGAGGAAAATTGAGGATTAAATTACAATAAAATAACGAAAGATAGCAATAAAATATAGGATTGGACAGTCAACAAAAAACCCAATTAATTTCATTGTAAAAAACTACTTTTTATCTCGATCCATTTTTATCCCAGAAAAGCAAAAAAAATCGGGGTTTTACGGGAAAAGAGATAATATTATAATAATAATAAGTCAATTAGGCACGTAAAATCTATATATATAAAAGGAAAAGGTGACTGACTGACTGACTGACTGAATGACTGACTGACTGATCTATCAACGCACAGCTCAAACTACTGGACGGATCGGGCTGAAATTTGGCATGCAGATAGCTATTATGACGTAGGCATCCGCTAAGAAAGGATTTTTGAAAATTCAACTCCTAAGGGGGTGAAATAGGGGTTTGAAATTTGTGTAGTCCACGCGGACGAAGTCGCGAGCATAAGCTAGTTAATTAATAAAGCAGTGAACGCAGAACGCAGAACTCTAGACCGTCAGCTGTGACAGCGAAACCTAAGAACACGGAAAGAGTTTCGTGTACGTTCACTCATATCATATGCCGGATATCTATTTTAGTAAAGCTAACCCAGGTATAAATCGGTGTAATAAAGTAGAAAATAAACGGTGTTTTGCTTACAGCGAATTAGCATTATCTCTAACCATCAGCGTAAAACGTATAAAATATCGTATCTACCCTTCGTCCCGCACGTTCAGTCTATTTAAAGATTCGGATTAGAGTTTTAGGCCAAATAGGTAGATACGACTTTCGTTGGTATGTTGCGAGTTGTGACAACCCTAATTTTTTTTTTCTTTTTTTTTTTTTTAAAGAATATTAGCCATGTTAAATGTATAATATTCCTCTTTCCTCTCCAACTAAGCGTCAGGCTTGTGCTAGGAGAAGGTAGGACAATAGTGCAACGGGCGGGGTTTGAACCGTCGACCTTTCGGTTTTCAGTCCACTCCTTTACCGGTTGAGCTATCGAGGCTTAATAAATAGCAGTGCCGTCTTTGTGGCTGTAATCAGACCTGCGGGATGATTCGCTAACTCAGTGTCTAACGCTGAATGATAGCCACCGAGCTTATTTGACATTGGTTGGTTCTACATGGCTGTTTCATTGAGCGGTATTAAAATAATTTTTACGTAGAAAACCTTCAATGGATTAAAAAAATGTCAAATGAGCTCGGTGGCTATCATTTAGTGTTAGACACTGAGTTAGCGAATCTATAGACTGGGGGATTGCATAAATATTAAAAAAAAAAACAGGAAACTGCGTAAAGCTCGCTCACATTTAGCGACTGACCATAATATATGTCAGTGTGTAAAGTCGCGCTTCGATGATAGGTTTAAGTCAGTTTTGTGACGGTTGCCAACCCTATACAAATGTTGCGTAGGCATAAAATATCGAGGTTAAACTTTTATGTATTCTTTGCCGCTGCGGCGTTACGACTGTTACGAGCGGAAGTGTTGCGTTTCAAAGGGCATTCTTGTTACCTGTGCGTTGTGCGCTAAATATAACGCACGACGGATACCGGCGTGATTAGCTACGCCTTGCCTGTCCGCCTTTGATCTGAGAGGCGTTGTCGGTTCTTTACGCCAAACTTTGAGGTTGAAACAAACAGAACGAAGAACTGCAATGTATCCCCTATCTCGCGAAAAGTGAAACGAACGAACCCAGCATTTTTTTTTAAATATTCAGAGACAAGTTAGCCCTTGACTGCAATCTCACCTGGTGGTAAGTGACGATGCAGTCTATGATGGAAGCGGGCTAACCTGAAGGGTGATTCTCTAACTCGGTGTCTAACACTGAACGATAGCCACCGATCTCATTTTTTAATCCGTTGAAGGTTTTCTACGAAAAAATATTTTGCTATCACCCAGTAAAGTAGCAATGTAGAACCAACCAACCTCGGTGCCTATTATTCTGTGTTAGACAGAAGTTAGCGGATCTCCTAGCTAGACGGGGTATGGCAGTTTTTAATAAACCCATGCCCCTTTGGTTTCTACACGGCCGTACCGGAACGCTAAATCGCTTGGCGGAAAGGCTTTGCCGATAGGGTGGTAACAACCGCGGCCGAAGCCTCCCACCAGACCAGACCAGAAATATATAAATTATAAAATTCCAAATCCCTGCCAGAAATCGAACCCGGGATCTTCCACTTATAAGACGACAGCTCTTACCACTTACCAGGGAGGTCGTCAAAATACAACCGGTAGTAGGTATAAATGTAACAAGACAATTTAATGTTAACAATTCAGGTCAAGAACGCAACATCCGTTAGACATCGTTCCTGTAATATATTACCTAGTAATTATTAAAGGCACTAACAAAATAGTGTCCAATAACAAATACGCTCCCACCAATATCAATCTTTCTAATGGAGAAATTTTCGTTTTGATATACATTGCTGATTTTTCTCACAATCTACTTCTACCTTTTGCTTTATAATAAGTAATGGTTTGGCAACAAAAGAAAATGATAGAAATATTGGAGTTCGTCGTAGGTAAGGTTTGCATTAGTATTAATTTTCGCGCGTCTGTCCGTCATCGAGAACACGATGGTCATTTCCGTTCGCTTTAGTTACCTACACTAAAATGTCAGATATTAGCTAATTTTCTGCGCAACACATTTTCGAGAACAATCATACTTAGTGAAAGCAATTACTATCATCATCATTATCAATAGTCCACCACTGGACATAGATCTCTTGTAGGGACTTCGATACACCACGGTCTTGCGCCGCTGTGCCTCGTTTAATGTCGTCTGTCCACCAAGCGCAGCGTTTACAGACTTTGATGTGATGGGAGGCTTCGACCAATGGCTAGTTACCACCCTACCGGCAACGCCGTGCTGCCAAGCGATAGAGCGTGCTGGCATGATGCTACCTTACCCCTTCCAAGTTAGCCCTCTTCCATCTTAGACTGCATCATCACTTACCACGAGGTGACATCGCAGTCAAGGGCTAACTTGTGTTGGAATAAAAAAAAGACTTCCCACTATATGAAGATCATAATATGAGCCGTGGAGAGCCGCTAGATTCATGCGGCGCGGCGCAAGAGCGTAGTTTATGCAAGTCCTCACCCACAAGACCTATGTCTAGTCGTGGACATCTATCGGTTGACAATGATGATGATGATGATGATGATCGTTAAAAATTATAACAAGGCATAATATTATAATTAACTAGATGATGCCCGCGTGGATCAAGGTTTTCGAAAATCCTGTGGGAACTCCGGGATAAAAAGTGGCCCATGTTCTTCCCCGGAATGCAAGCTATCTCTGTACCAAATTTCGTCAAAATCGGTTGAACGGATGGGCTGTGAAAAGCTAGCAGACAGACAGACAGACACACTTTCGTATTTATAATATTAAGTATGTAAATATGGATTATTATGATAAACAATGGCCAACAATGTTGTCAGCACCAACCAAATTGGTGCATCTGTAAATACTTACCACAAACATGCCTCAGCCAAAACACTGTGAGCCCGAACATATAGTCATTTCCTTAAATACACAGGTTGGGAATTCCTCTCTCCCCTCCAGGCCCGACAGGACCCACTAAATCTGTCACTATAACTAACACAAAGAATCCGATAAGCCCCGCTTCACATTGCTCCAGTAAGATTTCATTCCCGCGAATCAATCCAGTGATATCAGTACCTAATAATATTACGTTCCTTAGATTATTGTACATAATAATATGATTATGGTACACAGAATTTTAATTCCAGTACCTATATTTTTCGTACATTAATTTATTTTCCGTATAGCCCTCTAGGGGGACTACCTTAAATCTTTAAGTTAGATCATTTTACTTAAAGGAAACATTCCCTTATTAAAAAAAAAGAAACAAACTGCATTCAAAGATTTTCTAAAATTTGCTTGTCTCACCCAGGAATCGAGCCAGCTAAAAATTTAAAAAAATTACATTCGCTATCCAAGCAGGATAAAATATCCTTATCAAATAGATAATACCCACGACTTCATCTACGGGGATTTAGATTTTTTAAGATGCCTGTTAGAACTCGTTCATTTGCCGGGATAAAAAGCAACATGTCCGTCAATATAATAAGCTATTTCTTCTGTATACTTATTGTCAAAATCGGTTAGTTGGAACTTGTATTATATGCCATGTAACAGGCGCCACTAATCGAGTCAAGCGCTGATATGAACTTACTGGAAATAGAAATAGAAATAGAAAAAGTTTTTTATTTGCCAGAATGTGGTACAATTTGGTCTTAAATCTATTTTGAGCCCTTGACATTCAACCAATAACTTGGTGTGCAACTTATTATAGTAACTACATTATCATAGAATAATAAAGTGTGAAAATTAACAATCAATAATCTACTTAACTTATTTATATTTAAATGTATCTATCTAGAAAGTACCTAATGTTAACAATATGATTTTATTCAAATATAAAAAACCCATGTCAATGTCAATAATAATTATTAAAAAAAAAAAAGAAGTATACATGTTCTTCAGTTAAAAATATGGAGTAATGGAGTAATATAAACAGTGCATAAGACTAACTGACCCATATAAAAAGACAAAGAGATATCACACCTAACACGGCAACTGATTTAAAATACACCATGATTCAGAAAGGAATTGTAGCAATTTAATTTGAACTTTAGCACCTGATGTTAAAGTACAAAATGTGTTTGCTGGTTTTTATCTGGAAGTTTAAGGTGAATGCTAAATTCTTTAGCATATGATAGATATTGGGTTCTCAAGGTGCTGGAATGGAGACCTCGCACCGGAAGACTCAGCGTTGGAAGACCAACGTCTATCGGTTGATGATGATGATGAAAGTATCTAGAGCTGTAGAAAATTGGAGGCACTAGACTGGATACTAGAGTAGGTACCTACTTATAGTGAAATGAAACAATATTGTTTTCAGAGCAAACAAAAAATTAAGTAGGTAGGTATGCTATGTACTATATCAGGGTGTGACTTAAACGCTAGCCAAAACTTAGCGTTATTGTGGCTAATTCCATTGTACACAATCTCTAAACTAAACTAAATTGGAACGTCTTAATCTATTGCTATCCCTTTCATAATGTTGCTTGCGGAAAAGGATAGCACAAGATTTAGACCTGGTAATTTAGTTTATTTTAGAGATTGTGTACAAGAGAATTGGCCCCAATGTTATACTACCTAAACCACCTAAACACAATCCAATGCCAATAACCATTTGCTTCATTTTTTAGTTTTAATGATTTAGTATTTTTCAAACCCGCAATATATAGTGTGCAAAACTCGGGTCAATGCCCCACCTACGAGGCGGCATTGACTCCGAGTGGTCTATTTCACAACGTTTGTTGACCCCTAGCGTCAGTCAGATCGTTTTATCACTACCCATATTATAAATGCGAAAGTGTGTTTGTTTGTTGGTTTGTCCTTCAATCACGTCGCAACGGAGCAACGGATCGATGAGATTTTTTGCATGAGTATAGTTTGAGACCTGAAAAGTGACATAGGCAACTTCGTACGCGTGGATTTAGGTTTTTTAACAGCTCATGAGAAACGGGAAACATTTACTGGGATAAAACGTAGCCTATGTCCGTTTGTAAGCTATATCTGAACCAAAATTCTTTAAAATCGGACAGACACACTTTCACATTTTATAATATTAGTTTGGATTTAATTATGCTAAACTGTGCGAGGATTCCCCTTAAATATCAATAATCCACATAAGTACAACCAAAGTTCACAAAATTTTGCATTTAGATTTCAAACTTGTGTGTCAACAGATAAGATCGAATTTCAATTGAATTTTTACACCAGGTGGATTACAACTAAAGGGTGGACTGTATTCGGAACACGTGTCACATTCTGTACCTGCCACATCTGAAATAATCACAAAGCAATGCGCACGCGCACAAAGAAATAACTTTACGTATCAAAATGCTTTTAACTGACTCACTGAAGAGGGATTTAGTTATTTATTTTTGCTTCCTTAGACAGTATGTTACGCCCAGTAATTTTTAGATTTATTTTCAGAACCGCGACTTCGTCCGCGTGGACTACACTTTCAAACCCCTATTTAACCCCCTTAGGGGATGAGTTTTCAAAAATACTTTCTTAGCGGATGCCTACGTTATAATAGCTATCTGCATGCCAAATTTCAACCCGATCCGTTCAGTAGGGTGAGCTGTGCGTTGATAGATCAGTCAGTCAGTCACCTTTTCCTTTTATATATTTAAAAATTAAAAAAAAATCATCTAGTAGACTATCATCACATAAACGCAGACTAACGACTTTAGTTTGCTAAACTTACTTAAACCTATTCAAAGTAGGTACAGAAAACATTTCTCAATACAGCACTTGGACAGATAGCGCGAACTTTTACGACTTTACCTCTAAAATAAAATAGGTCGAGCAATAAAATCTCGAACGTTAATTGTTCACTCAGTAAACTACCGAATATTTAACACACGTTCATTAGCGTCCCAAAAACACGATAATTTATTTTCTGTAATTACCTATATTCCTACGTAACATTTAGGGACATTAGTAGACATTTAGGGGGAGAACACACTCGGGACTTCTTGTTTTCAAACTTTTTGTCTTGAGGCAATGACACTACAGAGAATGACTATATTTCAGGCATAAAATTATTAAGTAAGTACTAAAGTAGACTTGAGGAAAATAGAGATCATGACACGACGAGGGTAATAATTGCTTTGTCGACTTCTTGTACTATCAATACAATGAAAGTTTTATACCACAATACGCGTGCAGTATCGTTTTTGGTATCTCGATTTCGCATCTTGATGGGTAAGCCTAGGCACTGCAGTGCTTTAACTATGTTTGCTGAATAGTGCGAGCCTGATTTTTATGTTGATATTAGAACACGCGAGGCTTAGTTCTGGCTTAGGCTTAAGGAGAGGCTATTATTAAAAATTGTGTGTGATGTGACGGGTGTGACGAGATATCTAGCCAAACCTTCGTATTATATTGATAATCTGACGACGATCATGCTTTATAAAAAGTAATGTGGTCTAGATTGGAAAGCGCTTGCTTAGAAAATGCCCATTCCACTCTTGCCTTGAAGGTATTTAGGTGATACATTGCAGAAAACACGGATGCTGGAAGGGCATTTCAGTTCGTTATGATATACAAAGTAAATTCGCTAAAGGGTTTTCAATTCTAACGAAAATGAAACCATGTATACTTTTAAAACACCAATTTCAGTCATTAGTAAGGACTATGTATTTGCGGCGCTTGCGTTTGAGACTCTGGGCCCATGGTCATCGGACACGAAAGCTTTTATAAACGTCGTGTCCCAAAAGCTGATCCACGCGTCTGGTGACCCAAGAGCTGGTGCTTATTTCGCTCAACGGTTGAGCCTTGCCGTTCAGCGAGGTAATAGCGCCAGTGTTTTGGGCACAATGCCCATAAATGATTGGACGGCGTATATTTTTTGTAAATATAAATTTTTTAGTGATAAGTTTTTCTGTATGTATATACTATATATAGTTTTTTTTTTTGTTGTTTTAATGTATGTTTGCAAAATAAAGTTTTTTGAGCAAATTTTATGAGCTATCTTAAAACATCTAAGTGTTCTGGTCAACATAAGTGATTCTTCCACTAATTTAAAAAGGAGATTTACCCTGAAGAAACTTAATGGTCCTATTCATATTGGGAAGTCACAATTTTGTCGAGCGACATGTCGCAAGTTCACTCCCAGACTAACCACCTGCACATCTAATTCGCATACATTCCAGACAGAATAATTTACGACTACCGTCAGTTATAAAGTCGTACGACGCACAAGAGTCCCTTTGATATGAATCAAGCGGCGCATCTACATTGTTACATGTAACATGGTGCTCTCGCGCAATGAATGATAAGCTATAAACTTTTTACGACGCAGTCAGAATGAAAATACATAAAGTGTTGTAAGTTTGACATTGCGATTCATGAGTCCATTTATTTACGAGATCGGTTTGTCTGTTGGTCGTTTCTCTAATTTGTTAATATCATAACGGTGAAGGAAAACACCGCGAGGAAACCTGCATGAGAGTTCCCCATACCTAATGTTCTCAAAGGTGTGACCATGGCCAAAACCCTTCTCATTTGAGAAATGCAAATCGTGCATCAAGAAAATTATTCTGTAAACATAATGTTTAAATATTTCCCTGTTTTAGTAGGTATCAATTTGTTAAGGGCATACAATAAAATTTTAAATATTTTTTAAATACATATCTAAAGTTGCGGAACCGGCAGGATCATAAAAATATAAATATACCTAATCTTTCTATAATATATAAATGAATCACTAAATGTGTTGTTCATCGCAAATCTCGAGAACCGCTGAACCGATTTCGCTAATTCTTTTTTATAATATTCCTTGAAGTACGAGGATGGTTATTACAGAGAATAAAATTTAAAAAATGTGAGTCGACTGTTAGGCGGAACGAAGTTCGCCAGGGTAGCTAGTTGTAAAAAAAAATTAGTTAGAAGGTACCTATTAATTTATTTACACATTCATTTAGGAACCTTGTTCACTCATCGCCATCGTTTTACTCAATACATCCTTTGTACCAGGATCGTAACTCTCTGAATCGATACTTTCATGCGCTGGCGCCATCTATTTATAGCTATTAAAAAGCTGTTAAACGACAATTTTATTAGACCACACAATGCTTTTTGAAAATGTTTATTAAACTTTTTTAGGGTTCTGTACCTCAAAAGGGAAAAAATGAATCCTTATAAGATCATTTTGTTGTCTGTCTGTCAAGAAAACCTATAGGGTACTTCCCATTGACCTAGAATCATGGAAGGCAGCTTGGTAAGTCTTATAGCACAAGTAAAGGATACAATCCGAAAACCGTGGATTTGATGGTTACATTAGGTACCTACACAAAAATAATTAAAATAAGTTCATGGACAAATAATCAGTATTTTCAATTTTCAAACTAGATACGTATGCAGTTACGTAAGTTAGTACATAGAAGTATGAAGTTGGCATGTTAGTCTATTCTCATCATAATCCAAGATCTCTAGAAAGATGCTAAAATATTTATCCTGATTTTTCACATTTTGTCGTTAAAAAAGTTTAACAAGAAAATAATTTATCGTACAAAACGTACCATTCAAAATTTAGATTTATCTGACCTGGCGAATAAAACATAATAAATTTTAGTTTACATTAAAAACGACCTACATCGCTGTTAAAATAAGAAAACTGAGCGAATTAGGTCAATCTTTTCCCGATACTAGATTTTCAATAATTTGTTCAGGAAAGTTTTATACAGACAATACAAGTCAATGATATTAGGTATAATCTTTGTAGCTTGCCTACATCCATCCATACTCCATACTCTCATAACCATCCTACCTGCTATAACATAGACAAACGGCAAACTAACAAACTACTCCGCCTGGACAGAGGTAAACTCAGGAAGGTGGTGGAACTCATAACAGTGCATAGCCCACTAAACAAACACCTTTTCGTTATAGGTGTCACCGACAGTCCTCTGTGCAGGGCCTGCGTGGAGGTCGATGAATGGTGCTAAAGCACTAATGAGTCGGTGCTATTTTGTTTGTTTAATGGCCCTGTCCATACGAAGTAACATATAAGTCAATGCCAACATACGTCTACCCACACATTTAAATGGATGGAGCGTGAAAAGCTAGCAGACAAACACACACTTTCGTATTCATAATATTAGTATGTATATGGATTCATCATCATCATGATCAACCCATCACCGGCTCACTACAGAGCACGGGTCTCCTCTCAGAGTGAGAAGGGTTTTGGCCATAGTCTACCACGCCGCGCTGGCCAAGTGCGGATTGGCAGACTTCACACACCTTTGAGAACATTATGGAGAACTCTCAAGAATGCAGGTTTCCTCACGATGTTTTCCTTCACCGTTAAAGCAAGTGATATTTTAATTACTTAAAAACGCACATAACTCCGAAAAGTTAGAGGTGCGTGCCCGCGATCGGACCCCCGACCTCCGATTGGAAGGTGGAAGTCCTAACCACTAGGCTATCACAGCTGTATATGGATTAGAATGAATTCAAAAAAAAACGTTTAATAAATAGAAGTATGCATAATAATAATATTTAAAAAGATAAGTTTATCGGAGGCCAGGGCACTGTCATCTCGGCCTTTTTCTCAATAAGCGAGGCCAGTATCGAGTATTTTCCAATAAGGCCCGTGTACAAATGTTGCAGCCAAAACGAAACTTCCGTTTGGACTTGAGGAAACTAGAAAATAATATTTTAACTAATAAGCAAACGTGAAAAATTGGTAAGTACGTATTTTATAAATACTTTATTGAAGTATTTATGTAAAAGCAAAGTAAATTTAATACTGCAACTGTGCGTCATATTTTGTATCAAAATGCGTGCAAGAAAGAAAGAAAATGCATTTATTTGTTGTTGGTGTCAGGGATAAAAGCAAGGCATGCAAATGATGCGATGCAATCGCAAGCGTCAGCCAGTTTAAAATAATTTGCAAAATATTAGCCCGATAGGCAGTGGAGGGTTTACTAGTGCTCAAAACTTTGGATGAGCTCTTGGAGTATACTATGAGGTTAATTTATCACCTAGTTACTTAGTTTGCAAAGTGTCAGTTTTAGTCAGTTTTCCTGCAGCGGAAACGACGGCAGCGCGTTGTTTAGCGTTATTAAAATATCTCGCTGTGATATCCGGAGCTTCGGAATTATCCCCAGTTTGTTCATAAAAACATTCCGCCGTTAACTCTGATAGATTGCCGTTTGGACCAGATTTATTGTAGTTTTACTTAAACATCTCTGCTACAAAACAAAATCATTAATTATGAATTTCATTTCATTTCGTGACCATGTTTTAGTTTAGCTGAGGTTTTTACGTGAGAAATTCATCTAAATAATATATAGAATAGAATAGAATAGAATAGAATAGAATAGAATGTTTTTTTATTCATGTAAACTTTTTAAAAGTGCTTATGAATAGTCAGGTAGTTTTAATTTACCACTGGTTCGGAATGCCGTTCCTACCGAGAAGAACCAGCAAGAAACTCGGCGGTTGCTCTTTTTAATTTTTCAATTTACAATGTTATTATACCGTACTATACAAGCCATTGCAGCCCCGTGCATTGCTGGGTAAAAAGAAAAGGTGACTGACTGACTGATCGATCAACGCACAGCTCAAACTACTGAACGGATCGGGCTGAAATTTGGCATGCAGATAGCTATTATGACGTAGGCATCCGCTACGAAAGGATTTTTGAAAATTACACACCTAAGGGGGTAAAATAGGGGTTTGAAATTTGTGTATTCCACGCGTATGAAGTTGCGAGGGTAAGCTAGTACCTACTTGACATAATTTTCTTAACTGCTTTAACTAAAAATTAAACTTATGTGTAAAGTTTCCGCTATAAAATATGTTGCCAGAAATAGTAGTGACTCTAGAAATAAGTCTCTATTAGCTACGTATGATAAACCTAGGTATTCCTGGAGAGCTGAAGCCGACCATGGCCCATAGAGCACTATTTTCTACTATAAACATTAGACCGCAAGCCGGCGTGAAGTTTCGGAGATGAGTCGATATCAAAGTGTTAGTTAAACGGAGCGTATCATACAACAATCATAAACAACATTACCTGTGAATTATAGGCTGTAGCGAGCTGTGCCGTTTTACGTTTGTGTATGGAGACCAAGCTTGAGGCGGTTATTTAGGATAGTCCCTTTGTTTTATTGCCAGATCCAACAAGACAACAGACCAACAAGTTCCTGAAAGGCCGGCAATGCATTGGTGGTTCCTCTGGTACTGCAAATGTTTATGGGCGTCGATAATCACTTAACATCAGGTGAACCGCCTGCTTGATTGCTCGCCATTTTTTTTTTAAATAAAAAGATCCCTGCCATCAGTGGCGTGCAGCTCATAGATGCATAAACGAACTGCTTACCCTCATTGTAATAAGTCAATGCTTATTTTTCATTTTAACCTGCCGTAAAATAAGTTCATACCTAAATGCATACCCTGGCTTGAAACACGCACGCCACTGCCTGCCATGTACATAAATATCTTCTAGGCAAGAGTAAGTAGGCGTTATTCTAGGCAAGAGCGTTCCAACCTAGACCTTATCAATCATCATTGCTGTCTATTAAACATACCTAATTGATTATGTAGTACAAGTTTTTGCAATGTTTTTTTAGTCCACCCGTCGCTTCGTCGTCATCGCTGGCATCGCTCCAAGCCCTGCTATTTGCTTATAATTCGTTAACGTATTAAGTAATCGCCTCTGTAATTGCCATAACCCACTTGCGCGTCAAGTTGTGGGCGTTTTTATGACTGATATTTAATTATTCTAGCTCACCTGTTCGCATGGACACCCGCCGCTTCGTCTTCATCCCTAGCATCGCGCCAAGTCCCGCTATTTACTTATAATTCCTAATCAATATTCTAGCACACGTGCAATTGTCTATTTCTCTCATAAACGTTCTAATAGTCACCGTAAATGCCATAACCCACTTGCGTGGCAAGTTGTGCGCGTTTTTATTTCTGGTATTCAATTGGGTATTTGACTACAATTTTTTTATTACTTTATTATAAACTAGGATAAAAATAATGACGTAAACTGAAAAAAACTAATTAAATCGATCAAATACCTAACAAAAAAGTTTATAAGCATTTAAATATTTCTGATCATAGACAGAGATAGCAATATAGAATTTTGACGTCACACCTTACTAATGCCATAGTAGCTTCGTGCGGTTTCATACAAATTTTCGTTTTGCGAGAAACGGATATAGGACCCTCCCACTCCAAAATTAAAATGCCTGTAACTTTGTAAATCTTTGTTGGATTTTAATATTTTTTCAGCGTACGTCATTATTTTTATCCTAGTTTATAATAAAGTACTTAATAATATTTATCAAATTCAAAAGTAGGAAAATACCCAATGATTCCGGCTCACCTGTCGGCATGGTCACCCGCCGCTTCGTCGTCATCCCTGGCATCGCGCCAAGCCCCGCTATTTGCTTATAATTCCGAATCAATATGCTAGCACACGTGCATCTGAACATTTCTCTCATAAACGTTCTAATAGTCACCGTAAATGCCATAACCCACTTGCGCGGCAAGTTGTGCGCGTTTTTATTTCTGGCATTCAATTATTCCGGCTCACCTGTCGGCATGGTCACCCGCCGCTTCGTCGTCATCCCTGGCATCGCGCCAAGCCCCGCTATTTGCTTATAATTCCGAATCAATATGCTAGCACACGTGCATCTGAACATTTCTCTCATAAACGTTCTAATAGTCACCGTAAATGCCATAACCCACTTGCGCGGCAAGTTGTGCGCGTTTTTATTTCTGGCATTCAATTATTCCGGCTCACCTGTCGGCATGGTCACCCGCCGCTTCGTCGTCATCCCTGGCATCGCGCCAAGCCCCGCTATTTGCTTATAATTCCGAATCAATATGCTAGCACACGTGCATCTGAACATTTCTCTCATAAACGTTCTAATAGTCACCGTAAATGCCATAACCCACTTGCGCGGCAAGTTGTGCGCGTTTTTATTTCTGGCATTCAATTATTCCGGCTCACCTGTCGGCATGGTCACCCGCCGCTTCGTCGTCATCCCTGGCGTCGCGCCAAGCCCCGCTATTTGCTTATAATTCGGAATCAATATGCTAGCACACGTGCATCTGACTATTTCCCTCATAAACGTTGTAATCGCCGCTGTAATTCACGCACTATTGCAATTTAGGCGGCGCGCACACCCGCGCGCTTAGCATATACGTTATTGCTTATTAAAATTATGTATCTATTGCTCGGTTATGGTTTGGGTTTGTAATTAGTTGGAAACGTGGTTACAAATGCTAAATTGACAGTACGAGATTCGATTGCGATGAAATTCAAGTTCAAAATAATATTTTCGAGTCTATAGGTAATCAACTAGATACGTCGGCGATACTTTCTATTAGGATAGGAGGGTCAGGGATTTTATCCCGGATACTTTTCGGATATATGTGATAAATTAAATCAGTACCCTTATTATAAATGCGAAAGTGTGTTTATTTGTTGGTTTGTCCTTCAATCACGTCGCAACGGTGTAACGGATTCACGTGATTTCTTGCATAGGTATAGATAAAGACCTGGAGAGGGACATAGGCTTTTTATCCCGGAAAATCAAAGACTTCCCACGGGACTTTTAAAAAACCTAATTCCACGCAGACGAAGTCGCGGGCATCGGCTAGTAGGAACATATGTTTTCCGTAGTAGGTAGTAAGTTTTATCAAAACGCTCTCAATCAAAAACATTCGAAATTCAATTCGAAAACATAATTCGTTTCGAGTTCGTTTGTAATTAATTTGTTGGTGCCACAAAATGGTTAACGCCCGCTGAGTTTTTGTCTTTGTCATTTATATGGAAATAAGTAACAGAAAGAGTATACCAACTTCTATCCGCGGATAGAGTATATAGAAGTTTTCACTTCAAAAACATATTCTTAGGTACAAAAAAGTTTAAATAGAACAGCAAAACTGAACTAAAGTCTAAATCTAAAACCATAAATAGGTTGAGTGCTCGCGACAGACGGGATGGCTCGCTGCAGATATCGCAGGTTGACAGACGGACAGACTGAGATCTCGTTTAGATGTCGCGGGCGAATTGGAAATGTTATTATACGTAGTAGATCTTAGATCTTTTAAAACGTTTTCGTACTTAGTTATTTTGTGTGAGATTTTAATGGTTTATAAACTAGGTCCGTCATTGATGTAGCACAAATCAGAGCTCGTCATAAGTAAAGTACGATTTTACGTTTTGCTAGTTGAGCTATATTTTTTTTTGATAAATAATGCAAAACAAATTAAATTACCATTAATTTTTTTTGTTAATTACTTAACAATAAACCTTATATTATGATATTACCAAAAAACTGCTTCCATGTCCACTTCTTATATATTTTTTTTCAAATTACTTTTTGGTACAAATAAATAAACATAAAATACATGTAAGTTTATCTACAATAGCTACTTTTTTTTTAAAATAATAGTAGCCATAATATTAAATGACTAATATTCCCCTTTCCTCTCCAACTAAGCGTCAGGCTTGTGCTAGGAGTAGGTACGACAATAGTGCAACGGGCGGGGTTTGAACCGTCAACCTTTCGGTTTTCAGTCCACTCCTATACCGGTTGAGCTATTGAGGCTCTACTATACTATATTTGAGCTGACGAATTTTTGGCATTTTTGGTGGTATTTTAAGAATCACTCAAAATTGGGTAAGTGATGTTTTATTACACCCAGATTCTACGAAAGTCTTTTTGGAGTTTAAGAATGTTATATTCCTATAATCATCCCGCCTGCTCGTTTGCTCGCTATCTCTATTAAAAAAATATAAAAAAATATGTGTTGACCTTAATCTTCAAGAATAAATCAGGCTAATATATTGTTGGTATTCAGGTAGATAAAAATATTAAATGAATTCCGCCCAGTAAGCTTATGCACTTTGTTTACAATTTATATTAATAACCGTACGTTTAAATCTGTGAAAACTTTTTTAGCCATCAATATCGCCCACGTTGAGAGTCCCTAATCTTTTGGCAAACTCTCAATAGTAACACCTAGCAGTTTTATACGCTACGATATATTGAAAAATTGATACATCTATATATATAAAAGGAAAAGGTGACTGACTGACTGACTGACTGATCTATCAACGCACAGCCCAAACTACTGGACGGATCGGGCTGAAATTTGGCATGCAGATAGCTATTATGACGTAGGCATCCGCTAAGAAAGGATTTTTGAAAATTCAATCCCTAAGGGGTTGAAATTGGGGTTTGAAATTTGTGTAGTCCACGCGGACGAAGTCGCGGGCATAAGCTAGTCCATTATAAAACTCAGAGTCACTCAGCGGGCGATGAAGAGAGCCAATGCTCGGAGTTTCTCTACGCGATCAAATCAGAAATGAGGAGATCCGTAGGAGAACGAGAGTAACCGACATAACTCAACGGGTTGCGAAGCTGAAGTGGCAATGGGCAGGGCACATAGTTCGTACAACCGATAGACGTTGGGGTCCCAAGGTGCTGGAATGGCGACCTCGCACCGGAAGACACAGTGTTTGAGGACCCCCACCACTAGGTGAAAATCAAACGAGTCGCAGAGATCCGCTAGATTCAGGCGGCGGCGCAAGACCGTGGCGTATGGAAGTCCCTACCAGAGACCTATATCTTATATGGACGTCTATTGGTTGATGATTATGATGATCTAATAGATGGCTATTAACTTCTGCATCTCTCTCTGCAGCAATAAGAATATGATACAGATCCAAGAAAGTAGTAGGAGTTTTCTTAGATCGTGGTAGGAATATTCTGGTAGACTCCCAGAGCCTTCCACTCTTTTGGGGTCTGCTTCAATGGACCTCTTTCAGGTGTTGGTTGGTCGACCAAGTTTCCTGCAACCGGCAGGCTGCCATTGAAACACTTGAGTAGTATTTCCTTCCTCTCTTCACAAAATATGCCCGATCCATCGCTAATGACTGTTATGCGTAGAACATAATCGTATCGTAACCGTCAGAGTGAAATAAGAAATCGTATCGTTCTACCTGTTTATCGTAAACGTCACATACTATCGTAAAAAGTTTTTTACCAATCGGGATTGTTATATTTAGGGTTCCGTACTTCGAAAGGAAAAACGGGACCCTTAAAGGATCACTTTGTTGTCTGTCTGTCTATCTGTCGGTTTGTCAAGAAACCTATAGGGTAGGTACTTCCCGTTGACCTAGAATCATGAAATTTGGCAGGTAGGTAGGTCTTATAGCAGACATTCGGGGCAAAATCTGAAAACCGTGAATTTGTGGTTACATCACACAAAAAAAATGAAATAGTCGTCATGAAAATATAATAATTAGTATTTTCAATTTTGGAAGCTTACTTCATATCACTATCAAGTGGGGTATCGTATGAAAGGTCTTCACCTGTGCATTGTAAAACAGATTTTTATTTATTTTTATACATCATACTTTTTTGAATTATCGTACAAAATGATGAAAAACTACGACTGTACGGAATCCTTGTTGCGCGAGCCTGACTCGCACATGGCCGGTTTTTTATAAATATAGTTGAAGCTTATATCGGAACAAGATCCACGTGTTTTGATCGTGGATAATCTATTTACTTTTCGTTTAGGATTTTATCTTTAACACTATCTATATCTATACTAATTTTATAAAGTGGTGTTGTTTGTAAGTTTGTTTGTAGGAAGTAATCTCTGGAACTACTGAACCGATATTGAAAATTCTTACACCAATAGAAAGCTACATTATTATTATTTTCTGATAAATGCGAAAGTGTGTCTGTCTGTCTGTCTTTGATGAAGTTTGGTACAGAGTTAGCTTACATCCCGGGGAAGGACACAGGCTACTTCTTATCCCGGAAAATTAAAGAATTCCTGCGGGATTTTTCAAAAACCGAAATCCACGCGGACGAAGTCGCAGGCATCGTCTAGTAGGCTGTATTTTATTTTAAAATAATTAGAGATCCCTATGAAACTAGTAATAAGCTACTCGGGCGAAGCCGGGGCGGGTCGCTAGTAAAATATAAATATGTTGCCGACATTTTATACGTGCTACTTCTAACATACTTTGGCTTAATAGAATAATAAAGCTTAGAGCTTAGTTGTATGTGCGTTGAAACCACTGAATTTTTAGGGTTCCGTACTCAAATGGTAAAACGAGACACTATTACTAAGACTCCTGTCCGTCTGTCACCAGGCTGTATCTCATGAACCGTGATAGTTGGACAGTTGAAATTTTCACAGATGATGTATTTCAGTTGCCGCTTTAAGAACAAATAAAATAGATTTTTAATAGGGCTCCCATACAACAAACGTGTTTTTTTTTGGTCATTTTTTAGATAATTTTTTTTTGGTCCCTTTGTGCGTGACTCTGACTCACACTTGGCCGGTTTTCATGTATTTAAAACTAGATGATGCCTACGAATCCATCCACGTGAATTTAGGTCTTTATAAAACCCGCGAGACCTCATTGATTTTCGGGAATAAAAGTAGTTTAAGTTCTTCTTCGGGGTGCAAGCTAACTCTGTACCTACCAAATTTCGTCAAAATTGGCTAAACGGATGCGCCGTACAAATAATAAAGATAGACGGACGGACAAATACACATTTTCATCACTGCAAAAACAGACGTTCTGATTTTATAAATAGGTTAATACTTCAACATTTTTGTGTTTTAAATAGAATACCTATTAGCCAGTGGCGTGCACAGGATTTGAAGCCAGGGTAGGCATTAGTTAGGTAGGAACCTGTTTACTGGCAGGTCATAATGAAAAATATGCATTGAGCTTACAACTGGGGTAAGCAGTGCATTTATGCCTCTATGACCTGCACGCCACTGCTATTAGCAAAGGTACATTAATGGATTTTCACTGAAGTCTAAACAACCTGACATTATAATGTCGCGTAAATCAGGCTTGAATGTAATGCCGATAGCTCTTACACTATTCGTTTGACATATTTCGTTTTTATTATGATAACTAGATGATGCCCGCGACTTCGTCTGCGTGGATTTAGCTTTTTGAAAATCCCGTGGGAACTCTTTAATTTTCCGGGATAAAAAGTAGCCTATGTCCTTCCCCGGGATACAAACTATCTCTGTACCAAATTTCGTCAATGTCGGTTGAACGGTTGAGCCGTGAAAAGCTAGCAGACAGACAGACAGACAGACACACTTTCGCATTTATAATATTAGTATGGATTATTAATACCTGATGCCCGCGACATCAGGATCCTGCGTAAATTTAGGTTTCTGAAAACCACGTGGGAGCTCTTCGATTTTCCAAAATACTTAACAAGTAGCCCATGTCACTCTCCATTGTCCGTGACTTCACTCGTTTAGGCTCCCGCTGAAAACCAGCGCTGCAGATTCCTGCAGCATGATGCTGAGTGCGGGACCTATTTGGTCACACGTCACACTGTATTTAGCATATTATTATTTTTACTTAATACATACAGTTTAATTATGTAGATGGTTTAAGTAGTTTTAAGGTTTATTGTATTTGTAGTGTGTGTAGTGATCAAATAAAGGTTTTCTTTCTTTCTTTCTTTCTTTCTCCAGGTCTTTATCTATATCCATGCAAAAAATCACGTAGTGATTCCCCTCCAGCAGCTCGATTTCTGTAGAATGACAGCTACAATGTCACTTTCGATCACGATTATTAAAGTTGTAACCTAAGATAGTAACCAAATTTCTAAGTAATTAGTTAATAAAAAACCGGTCAAGTGCGAGTCAGGCTCGCGCAATGAGGGTTCCGCACTACAGTCGTATTTTTTCGACATTTTGCACGATAATTCAAAAACTATGATGCATAAAAATAAATAAAAATCTGTTTTAGAATGTACAGGTGAAGACCTTTCATATGATACCCCATTTGATATAGTCACTCACTGAAAATACTAATTATTAGTTCATGACCACAATTTTTTTTTTGTGTGATCTAACCCTAAATCATCATCTTAAGTCACAATAGCTATGGTTTTCAGATTTTTCCCCAAATGTCAGCTATAAGATCTACCTACCTGCCAAATTTCATGATTCTAAATCTAGGTCAACGGGAAGTACCCTGTAGGTTTCTTGACAGACAGACAGACAGACTGACAACAAAGTGATCCTATAAGGGTATCGTTTTTCCTTTTGAGGTACGGAATCCTAAAAACCAACTTCGTGTAGGTAAATACCTATTTAGAACACACACAAAAACAACATCCACGTAGGTGTAATGAAGAGAGATAAAAAACCGATAATAGTCGCCAGGAATCCCAAAGCGAGATTTACTGCACCGACAATGATACGCACAGTCCTAGATATACCAGTCTTGGGCCAAAAAGTGCCCGAAAAAAATGAAAATAGCTTTAAATAAAATATCCTTTTATTCGTGACCATAGCACAGTACATAGTCTATATATATATAAAAGGAAAAGGTGACTGACTGACTGACTGATCTATCAACGCACAGCTCAAACTACTGGACGGATCGGGCTGAAATTTGGCATGCAGACAGCTATTATGACGTAGGCATCCGCTAAGAAAGGATTTTTAAAAATTCAAACCCTAACGGGGTGAAATAGGGGTTTGAAGTTTGTGTAGTCCACGCGGACGAAGTCGCGAGCATAAGCTAGTTGGTAGTATAAAAACCAGAAACACACAGAAAAAAGATCACAAACGCTTAGTCTTAAAATACGGGTTTTCATACATTTTAACCGAGAAAATCACCGCCATTACGTATCTGCACAGACCATCACCTATAGACGCCTAATAGCCAGACACCCCCGATCGCCCAACCCCTGAAAAATGCGCTCGAAGTCCTGGATCTTTACTTAATCCCACTCCACTAGGTGGACAGACGCCATCAAAATAGCCGCAGGGAGCCGCTTAATTCAGGTGGCGCAAGAACGTGGCGTGTGGAAGTCCCTATTAGAAACCTATATCCAGCCCACCCATCGCATTATTATCGCAAGAGAACTCCTGCCATTATGTGATTAATGGAAAGGAGTCACGACCCTCGGCAATAGGTTAACGTTTATTTGTTGACTTGTCATTTAATCACGTCGCAACCGAGTATATCGGATCGATTTTGTGGTTTTTTGCATATCAAAGTCAAAGTCAAAGTCAAATGATTTATTCAAATTAGGTAATAAATTACTTTTTTTGATAGTCAGATGTTGGATTTGTAAGATAATGGTGATTATTATTACGCAAACTTAAAACTAAAGCTACGAGGGTTTCAAATGCGCCCAGGTCTGAGAAGAGCCCACAACAAACTCAGCCGGGTATAAAATCAGCCGGGGCATGGATATTATTATCTCGGGTACCTTTGATTTACTATATCAACGGGTAACGATAAAACCGTAACACCTCCCGCCACCTGTTCGTACTCGTAAACCTAGTTTACGTAATTATTGTTGGCGGGATTACCTGATTTTAATTAAACAAGCATTAGAGCTAAAAGAAAATAAAAGTTTATACGATTGCAGTTGTATTGGGCCGTCTTGTAAGGAAACACATTTGGGAACCATAGAGTTACCAGATGTGACTCTATGGTATGAGAAACAACAGAATTTCTATTTTTCTATCGCATTTCTGATGGGCCTCTACAAGAAATTATTCTTTACTCGTTATTTGCACTCATGTCTTACATCATAAAATATAATCTATATATATAAAAGGAAAAGGTGACTGACTGACTGACTGACTGACTGACTGATCTATCAACGCACAGCTCAAACTACTAGACGGATCGGGCTGAAATTTGGCATGCAGATAGCTATTGTGACGTAGACATCCGCTAAGAAAGGACCTTTGAAAATTCAACCCCTAAGGGGGTAAAATAGGGGTTTGAAATCTGTGTAGTCCACGCGGACGAAGTAGCGAGCATAAGCTAGTAAGAAATATAAAATCCATATCCATACTAATATTATAAATGCGAAAGTGTGTCTGTCTGTCTGCTAGCTTTTCACGGCCCAACCGTTCAACCGATTTTGATGAAATTTGGTACAGAGTTAGCTTATATCCCGGGGAAGGACATACGCTACTTTTTATCCCGGAAAATTAAAGAATTCCTACCGGATTTCAAAAACCTAAATCCACGCGTACGAAGTCGCGGGCATCAGCTAGTTCAAAATATTCAGATGTGGAACACGCTTTTACCTCCCTATACTCTGCAAACATGCATTTTTAATGGTCATCAAAGGGAACGGTGAAGGAAAACGGAAGTCAGTCAGGTGCCCAGTGCAAAGTAAACAACAGTGGGAAAGGTAAATGAAATCGCACCACCGAATGTAAACATGACCGATTAAAGCGTGGCTGTTCTACAATGGTGCCAGTTTTCGTTTTTTTTCATTCAGATACTAGTTAGCCATTGAATGCAATCTCACCTGGTGGTAAGTAATGATGCAGTCTTAGATGGAAGCAGACTAACCTGAAAGGGGTTATGGCAGTTTACTCCTTTGGTTTCTACACGGCATCGTACCGGGACACTTAATCGTTTGGCAGCACGGCTTTTCCGGCAGGGTGGATATCAGACGAGTCGCAGGGAGCCGCGGATTCAGGCGGTGCAAGACCGTGGCGTGTGGTAGTCCCTACAAGAGACTTATGTCCAGCGGTGGACGTCTATCGGTTGAGGATGATGATGATGATGACTGAAAGTGTAAGTTTTTAGTTTGTTTATTCAATGGAAATTGCGGCCAATGTATCGGCGCCGCGTATATCCGGTGGAATTAAAAACTGCTGTCAGCCGCGTGACGTGACAGCTGTTTACACGGCGCTACCGGTGTGCTGTTGCGTCATCTACCACGCTGACCGAATTACCGACTTAAAGAAATACTGAGGCTACTTTCTTACAATGACGGAGCGGCTGCCCTCAGAAGCCGTCACCCGTCACCGAGTTTCTTGCTGGT
Organism: Maniola hyperantus; assembly: GCF_902806685.2. Classification (NCBI taxonomy): domain Eukaryota; kingdom Metazoa; phylum Arthropoda; class Insecta; order Lepidoptera; family Nymphalidae; genus Maniola; species Maniola hyperantus. The sequence continues at coordinate 14,493,447 of NC_048547.1, read as the reverse complement.
TCTTCTCGGTAGGAAGGACATTTCAAAACTCTCAAAAATTTAATAAACGCCTCTCATTCTTTCACGTAAACTAATCTCTTTCTTTCCCTATCTCTCTCTTGCCACCACCTTAAACATATTTTTTGGGTCATGTGACCTAGTGAGCATGATTCTACTAAGAGCCGACATTCTTAAGGATTTCAATTATGGCACATGTCTCATAAATAAAAACGTTAATTATATTAATCTCTCTCTCTCTTGCCACCACCTTAAACATATTTTTTGAGTCATGTGACGAAGTGAGCATGATTCTACTAAGAGCCGGCATTTACGGTACCAATGTCTCATACAAAATATAATGGAAATTGCGGTCACTGTATCAGCGCCACGGCGCCGCGTATATCCGGTGGAATTAAAAACTGCTGTCAGCCGCGTGACGTGACAGCTGTTTACACGGCGCACGGCGCTACCGGTGTGCTGTTGCGTCATCTACCACGCTGACCGAATTACCTACTTTAAGAAGTTCTTCTCGGTGGGAAGGGCATTCCGAACCAATGTTAGATTCACTGGACTATTCAAAAGCACATGACGTACGGCAGAAAATAATGTGCCTACATAGACCTTTAGAAAGAGATAACGGATTTGTACAGCATTGCCTCTGTCGTTAAGAACCGACAAAACGTCATATAGGTATGAGTGACAGAGACAACGCTCTACAAAGCCGAAATGTACATTATTTTCTGCCACGTACTGTATTTTACTTTATCATTATCATCATAATAAACCCATCGCCGGCTCACTACTGAGGATTGGTTTCCTTTCAGAATGATAAGGGCTTACGCCATAGTCCGCCACACTGACCCGTACCCGTAGTACAAGATTTTACGTCTCACCAAACCAAACCAAATTCGAGAGTCGAAATACTTCCGCGTTACAGTAAACTGGATCTTAAAAGCCTTGTTTTAAAGCTCAAGTTTGTCTACAGTTCTACAGCCAGCGCTCCAAGCGGAAACATTGCGAAATTAAAATCAGTGGCATTGAATATTTGACTTTAATTCAAGGCTGTTTAGGTCCATTTTACTGTAACGCGGAAATATTTCGACTCTCGAATTTGGTTTCGTTTGGTGAGACGTAAAATCTTGTACTACGGGTACCGGTGCAGATTGGCTGCCTTCACACACCTTTGAGAACATTATGGACAATGTATAGCGTGCAAAAGTTGGGTCAATGCCCCGCCTACGACGCGGGATTGACTCCGAGTGGCCTCCTATATATCCTCGAAGGTAAGTGTAATGTTTGACATAAATGTCGCGTAGGTTAAGCCAAAGCAAAGGCTAGCTGTAGGTACTTAAAATCACCTTAGATAGGTAAGTTTTTGTTCTCATTATTCTCAAAAACACATAACCTCCCCGCGGCGACTCCTGGGGACACTCCGGACCCCAGTCGTGATCGCCCGTGGTCAGATAATGGATACCTTTGTTTACACCCATTCTAACCCCGCACTTAAGAGATTGATTTCGCATTTTCTAAAAAAACGAAATCAATTCAAAGAGTTGAATGGTACGTACTTAGGTTATTTATTTTTTGAAATGAATGCAAATCCAAATAAAAAACCGGTCAAGTGCGAGTGGGAGCTCTCTTTTGTACCTAATTATAAACATCATATTTTGAGTGTTGGTTTGGGTGGGAACTGTTTGATTTTCTGGGATAAAAAGTAGCTTATGTCACTCTCCAGGTCTTTAACTATAAAAAATCACATCGATTCGTTGCTCCGTAACGACGTGACTGAAGGACAAACCAACAGACAACCACACTTCAAGATTTATCTCTATAATATAAAAATGAATCACTAAATGTGTTGCTCATCGCAATCTCGAGAACCGCTGAACCGATTTCGCTCACTCTTTTTTTATAATATTCCTTGAAGTACGAGGATGGTTTTTACGGAGAGAAAAATTTAATTCAACCTCCTCCTCAATTTTCTAAACTCCACCCGAGCGAAGCCGGGGCGTGTCAGCTAGTAATAAATAAATTGTACTGATTTATTAATGAAAATCAGTTCATATGACTTTTTTTAGAGTCCTGTGCGGTAGCTTCATACAATACCTACATAAAATTGAAACAACATTCAAAAGCAAATAGGTACGGTTCGAGGAAAGTTGCCAGCTATAATAAATATTGAATATGGTAACTCTAAACAAAAATATGTACTAAGGTCCATGTTCGTTTCACACAGAATTTCCGATCTTATTGCATTGCAATAGGGTTGGAATTTAAAGTGAATGTGGACATACGGTCAGCTAGGTCATTTCGTGTCACGATTGTATTTCTATTTTGATAGGTTTTATATTTTCTGACCGCAGGAATCATAAAATGGAGGTTGGCTCGCTTCTCTGTGAAGAATTTTATATGTAGGTAGATAAACCAGATTCTCTAAGTTAAAGTAACTTATTTCAAAAAAAACGGCCAAGTGCGAGTCAGGGACGCGCACCGAGGGTTCCGTATTTACTACAGTCGCATTTTTTCTACATTTTACACGATAAATCAAAAACTATTATACCTAAAAAAAAAATTACAAAAAAAAAGCCGACTCCAATACACAAACACTAAAAATTAAAAAATAATTTAATTATTACCGAATATATTATGTATAAGTACAAGAGTTAATATACTTAGTTCCATAATAATACTTTTTGGTGCCGGTGCCAATTTATTAGCTTTAGCTGCGCGAATCGTCTAGACTTCATATTTTTATGAGACTCTAAATGGCACCTCATTGATTTGTAGCAGATTACCAGCTGTCGTTGAGACCGTCAAAACGTCATATACCTAGGTATGAGTGACAGAGACAACGCTCTACAAAGCCGAAATGTCATTCTAAAGGCCGATGTACATTACTTTCGGCCGCGTTCTGTAAGTACACACACTGTGTAACACAAGAGCGTGACCGGCAAAATTTATAAAAAAATTGAAGTCTAGCAATTGAAAAAAATAAAAAATGTAGTTGATTATAATTGTACTTGGTTGCTTTATTATTAACTAGCTGATGCCCGCGACTTCGTACGCGTGGATTTAGGGCTTTAAAAATCCCGTGGGAACTCTTAAATTTTCCGGGATAAAAAGTAGCCTATGTCCTTCCCCGGGTTGCAAGCTACCTCTGTACCAAATTTCGTCAAAATCGTTTGAACGGTTAAGCCGTGAAAAGCTAGCAGACAGACAGACAGACAGACACACTTTCGCATTTATAATATTAGTATGGATAAGGTGTCCAGTCTCCTCCCTAACCCGTAATGGCCATGGCAACTCAATAGCTCAACCGGTAAAGGAGTGGACTGAAAACCGAAAGGTCGACGGTTCAAACCCCGCCCGTTGCACTATTGTCGTACCTACTCCTAGCACAAGCCTGACGCTTAATTGGAGGGGAAAGGGGAATATTTGTCATTAAACTTTGCTAAAATTCTTTAAAAAAAAAAAAAAACTTCTAGGCATACTTTCGACTAATTTTTCAGCGTAGGTACCTAGTCTCGGGATAATGATCTCCATATGGCTTTTAAAGGAACCATTAAATTAAGTTTACAAAATAGGGACGTTTATTAATCGTCTAGACATGGCAATTAGGGTTGTAAAGTGTTTCATAAACACAATTTAACCGACTTCAGAGATCAAAGGCCCCGAAGTATCAATCGTCAAGCGTGAGCGGCTTTCCTCACCTCGGCGCGGGCGGCGCCGGCACAGACCAAACAAAGTGGTCATCACCTAAAATAAAGCACTTAAACCGCAATCTATCATGTAGGTACGCTTTTCGCGGGATTAGGGTTCCGTTCGGTATTCAGTTTTTTTTTAAATCCCATGGGAACTCTTTGCTTTTCCGGGATAAAAAGAGGTTTATGTCAATTTCCGGGATGCTAAGCTACCTCTGTACTAAAGGAGATGGACAAAATTTGCTCCAGGCTGAACTATGCCTATCAATGCCACGACTGCAAAACTATGCGACTTTTTTTCTTAAAATAGAATAGGTTTTTTACTATTAAATGGCACATATATTATCATCTCTGTACATTGTGGGGCACGCCTCCATACAATTTTTGTCCATCTCCTTTCATTTAAATCGGTTAAGCGGACGGGCTCTAAGAATCCCGTGGGAAATTTCATCAAAATCGGTTAAACTGTTGGGCCGTGAAAAACTAGTAGACAGACTGACAGGCAGACAGACAGACACTTTTCTACTTACTATTTAACCGAATTCTAAAAAGGATGTGGTTCTCAATTCGGCCCGTTTTTATATATACGGGACTCCGTACAAATCGAACGCCTCGCGGCTGGACAAATATTTTTATTTCGATATATAGTACCGTTCTAAACTAACAACGTTATGAAAAAATGCAAACAAATAGTGGGCGTCGGATTAGCTTGGCTTGTGGTTCGAAATATAGGAGTTTTGATCGACTTGCTGACTTTTGGCCTTTCCTAAGGATTAGGTCATACTGACAAAATTTTTAGGCGACTGTATAAACCTGTGTTATAAAATTATTATACGGCGACTGGCGTCCAAAATTCTTGGAGGGATTTAACAAATCGCCAAAAAAAAATCAATTTTCATATAAATAACTTGAAAAATTAATGACTTTCATACAAATTTTCATCCCCTATTTAACCACCCTGGGAGTAGAATTTTCAAAAATCGTGAAACATGTATTTTCTTTTAAAATTACGGACTTTCATACAAACTTCCAACCCCCATATAACCCACTTGAGGGTGTAATTTCAAAAAATCCTTTCTTAGTGGATATCTACCTACTCTTTTTCAGCGCACGTCATTATTTTTATCCTAGTTTATAATAAAGTAATAATATTTATCAAATTTAAAAGTAGGAAAATACCTAATTATGGGTTGATACACCTGAAATAAAAGTTTATTTATTTATTTAGGGGGTGCGACAATATTGTGGCTTTACGATATCGGTCAGTATAAACGTGGCCTTATGTACAAGTGAAAAGTAATGTGAATTGGCATGGCTGCTCCAGTTTTCATGGCAGATGTCACAATATCGTTCACGATAATATATTAATCGTGATCTTGGTACGATGCTGGATTGTGTTCGTGATTTCATAAGACTATTTTAGTTTCGTATTTTTGTAGATGATATTATTTTCGGTAGTCTTCAATGTCGCTTGATAGCAAGGTTCAGCTGATCGCCTATATACCAGTGTATCTACGAGTCACAGATATGTCCAGATATGCAACTAGCGTGGCGCCCTCAGTCCCTCTCGCTCAAGCAGATTTTCTTACTTGTGAAATGTCATTCCTTCTACACTTCACGTTGTTTGTCAAATACTCACGTACAAATACATTTTGACAAACAAAAAAAAGTGGCCACGGTGATAAGGACAAAGCATAATCATTTTGTCACGTTCTAACAAGAGCTTAAATGCATTTAGCTATCTCGCTCTAACAGGGCTACTTCTAACAGTCCTTATTCTGAGCTATGAGTACATACGCCGCGTTTCTTTGACGTTTTCGACGTAGAGATATAGTCCGTACAAAATGAGTTCTCACTCGCCATGTAGTATTTTTTTTAATACTAATATCACTACCCCTATTATAAATGCGAAAATGTGTTTGTTTGTTGGTTTGTTGGTTTGTCCTTCAATCACACTTTTATACCGGAAAATCAAGGAGTTCCCACGGGATTTTTAAAACCTAAATCCACGCGTACGAAGTCGCGGGCATCAGCTATTTAATTATAAAGAACTCGAATCCAGGACTTTTGTTTTTAAGGAACACATCTGTATTATGCCAGAGGTCATTAAATAGAAGCAGCTATATTTTAAAGGAAGGAACTTAAAAGTTAAAGCTCCTTTAATGAACATTGTACACGGCGCCGTGTGACGGTAATCTTTACAAATTGCTCTCACTTTTGAGCCCTGTTAGTTCGAGTAACGCGAATGGTACAGCTCTTGGATTGTCTTGTACATTGTAAATACCTAGCTAGTGCTGAATTAGAAATATGTATTATTTCCTAAAGTTAAAAAAAACTATTTATTGGTGAAAGATTACAAAAAATTCAACTACATTACTTAAAGAAGTCTAGGTAGGTACCTATTGTTTTAAATCCGCGAACAGAGTTTCTTTCCCGTTCGTATGTCTACCACGCTGCGCGCTGGCGTAGTAGAGGTACGGATTAGCAGACAGTAACTAACACCTTTGAAAACATTATGGCGAACTCTCAGGCATGCAAGTTTCAGGACGATATTTTTCATCACCGTTGAAACAAAGTGACATGTGCGCGTCAGTAGTCAGTACCTACCTACCTATAAGTGCGCGTCAGTACCTACCTATAAGTGCGCGTCAGTACCTACCTACCTATAAGTGCGCGTCAGTACCTACCTATAAGTGCGCGACAGGTCGAACTCTCCGCACGCCCCCGCGCTTATCCGGTGCGCGCGAGCTCGAGTGACGTGCGGGTGTGCGGGGCGTCCCCTTGACTCATACCCCATTTGCCATCACAACTTGTCGCGGACTATACCTACTTAATTGTTTAAAAATGCAAATAACTCGGAAAAGTCATAGAATCCCCGTTTCACCATTCAAAATCACCATCTGTGGTCAACTAAAAGCTCACCCGTTTGCATCTAAAGTTTAACTAAACAAAAAAAGTTAAACTAAAAACTAACTATAAAGAACCAAATGCCCGCGATTTTGTTCCTGTGGATTTAGGTTTTTAAAATCCCCTGAGAACTTTATGATTTTGGGGGATAAAAAGTAGCCTATATCACTCTCCCAGGTCTTTAACAATTCGCATGCAAACAATCACGTCGATCTGTTACGAAATTATGGAAGGAATCCACAAACAATTTTCGCTTTGATAACATCGGTACCTTGTGATTTTTTCAAATTAATTCGTGCATCCCACATGCTTTTTTCTACACATTAACTTACTTACCTTCCTTTTAATCTTAGTTATGTGTTCTCGCGAGCTGTATATATTTTATACCTCATCAAATACCGCCGTTTTCATTTAACAAGACCATCGTTAAATATATAAAGCTCTCAGGTGACATCCTAATTTACTATTTGTAGATAAAAACACAATTTAAATTTTACACAACAAAAAATCTGTCGTAACTTCTATTTCAACTAAGATAAGATGCAATTTCCTGTAAACTTTATTTTAATAAAGGCAACAAGTTTGTGGTAATCAATTTTGTGGTGTCGTAATTTTTAATAGAAAAAAATTTAAAAAAAAAACATTTACGGTCTCCATAATGATAAAATTTTGTTTAGAATTTTACGTGACGATGTTCCGAAAATATTTTGAATATAATTACGTTTTTTGAGCTTTGAAGTTCTGATTTCTGAATGGCCGGTTGAGTTGAGGTGATCGTTAAACCTGGAATTAAGAGAATTGTTTCGATGTTTTCAGTGTCATAAAAAATAAATAGATCAGGGTTGCGACTACAGAAATATCTTACCTATGTTTTTTAACAAAATGCTTAGAAGTTTTATTTTTCGATTTTCAAACAAGGTGAATTTTAATCGATGGTTGACAAGTTTGTAATTAACAGCTACATTTTAATTGGACTGTTATATAATTGAGATAAAAAAGCAGTAATAATCTATTCGTTAATATTGTCTACCTTCTATTCGGGGACCCAGGAGTTCGATCCTATCTCATGAACTGTATAAATAAAAATAAATAAAATAAAAATATTATGTTGATTCAATTAAACTTTTACAAGTAAATAGTACAAGTACCTACCTACGTTTGAATCGTCATATGCATCTACCACTGGTTCGGAAAGCCTTTCCTACCGAGAAGAATCAGCAAGAAACTCGGCGATTGCTCTTTTAATAGGTTGTGTAATATGTACCTATGTGTAGTAGGTATGTAGGTAAGGTAAATGTGTAATAGGTTGTAGTAGCTGTAATGTTCACACAGTGTGTATTTCTATTTCTATTGCCGCTATAACAACAAATAATAAAAAAATCAAAATGGCCGCCATGTAAATAAAAAAAAAAAGTTCATAGTGATATATCTTGTAGAATAATACGGAATAATAATGTCGAGTCTGACTCCTATGAAGGTACTTGACCGGTTTTATAATCAAACATAGTATTTAAAATCATCTTCACGTAAGTAGCACCTACAATTTTAAATCAATCACGGCCACTAGACGATAAATCACCCGCAAATCCGGCAAAGTCCCCAAAAATCCCGACACGAAACGTTTATAAAGATCCGAGTCTCAGTAAAATATTCATTAATTGATTCCGCCCCACGGATACCTACTCATTATAGAGAGAAAGCCAGCGCGTGCCAGACCTTCTTTATTTTATAAAAGCTGAAAGTTTCTCTGCGTATTGTACCCAACACAGGGAGGAACGATCAGCGACTATAACGTTTGGATCATAGTGGCTTTGGGAGATAACAATAATTTGGGTAATAAAGGTGTTAAAATCTTACGTCAAAGTATAAACCCTTTTTTTATATAAGTAAATAGCTGATGCCCGCGACTTCGTCCGCGTGGAATTAGGTTTTTTAAAAATCCCGTGTGAACTCTTTGATTTTCCGGGATAAAAAGTAGCCTATGTCACTCTCCAGGTCTTTATCATACCCATGCAAAACATCGCGTCAATCCGTTGCACCGTTGCGACGTGATTGAAGGACCAACCAACAAACCAACAAACAAACACACTTTCGCATTTTATAATAAGGGTAGGTACTGATCACGTCATGCATTGCCAGATACTTATGTGTCGTGGCAAACCCCTACCAGACATTCTTAAAGTTTAATATGGTTATCTCCCAAAGCCACCATGGTCCAAACGTGTTGGGGATATTACGCAATTAAACTTTTAGCTTTTATAAAATAACAGAGGTCTGGCACGCGCTGGCTCTTAGTGCATTACTTGAGGGTTGATTAAGACTGAGGGCAAACCTGTTCGCGAACACATTTATAATTGAGGACCCAATTTTGATGTCGTTATCGTTACGTTGGCTTAATTACATTTAGATTTTAGAGCCTACGCAGACGAGGGACTCCTGCCGTGCCAATACACTGTATCTTCAGATACAGTGTTTTGTGTTTACAGCGATAAATGAGCTCCTCCTCGCTATAGAAATATCTACACAGTAGGTATCTCGTAAAACACAAAGGTCAGTTTTGACAAAAACTGCTTACAAAAATACATTCTTTTGTCAAAACACAATTCTTGTTTTGTCGCCCGCTATCCATACGTGCAGTATTATCTCATTTAGCATTTGCTGCGAAAGATAAAAAACTAGGTACTAAACTATGTACTGACAAAAAATACTTGTAAAATTTAGTACTGGCAAAAATCCTTCATCGTTTACTTACGGATCGGGCTAAAAATTGGCATACAGATAGCTATTAATATGACGTAGACATCCATTACGAAAGGATTTTTGAAAATGCAACACCTAAGGGGGTAAAATAGGGGTTTGAAATGCATGTAGTCCACGCGGACAAGTCGCGGGAATACCTAAGCTTGTTTGTATTGTAGAATATATAAAGTTTAAAAAAATCATATTCATTTTATTCTAAATTAGGTGAAGTTCTGAATAATTCTAACCACTAAAATATTGGGATAAAACTTGTTATATCTAGTTATAAAGACAATCTTGGCTTCTCCGCTAATGGGTTAATGTCATTCTCTACATTGCTCCGGCTAAAGAATCCATGGAGTGTGTTAGAGCTTTAAAAGTTTAATATTTTTCTTTTTTATAAATAATTAGTCGTTTGCTAAACAATGGGATTTCTCATCAGTCATCATCCACTATTTAACCCTCTTGAGTCGATTCACATTGGCAGCGAATCGAAGCAAAATTCAAAAATTTCACGTAGGTATATACCTAGCTCTATCTAAAGACTGAATCAAAAATATTTTTTATATTGATAGGTACTATAAAAAAATTTACATTTCACTTTAATTTGATGCCAATATGTACCTAAACTCTTTGTGGGATGAATTTTTGAAAATCCTTTGTGTACAAAAACTTCTGTGCTAAATTCACCTGTTTAAGCTGTGCGTTGTCTGTCAGTCAGTTGGAAGAATTTTAATAGGTCTCAATCACAAAATGGAAAAATAAATGTTGTTTTGCTCCATCGTTAAAGCAAGTGATAATTTATTTATTTTTGTCTGAGCCTGAAAATAATTTTGCAAGAAAATTATTTCTAAAAGCAAAATATTATACAGTGAATGGCGACTCCATGCCTTTGTCCCTTACCTACGGATATTAATTAGAGGTAAACAAGTTCCCTTTGTAAGATTTTCACTTCCTCCCCCCCTCCCCCCTCTCCGCCCACTCGACGACGTCATACGAAAGACAACAATGGGAAAGTATTACTTTGTTAGCATAACAAAACAAACATACACAAATGTAGTTGTGGCTGAAATAACAGTTTCAAAACGGGTTTCTGACGACACGTCATAATTACCTCGAGAGTAAAGCGACCTATAACTCCTGTAAATTGCTAATGCGCGTGGCCGCCATTTTAGTGACGTCAGTACTCTAGACTGAAGTTTCGAACTGATGGTATATTTTTACTTAAATAAAATAAGAAAAAATCCAAGAGTTCCCGTGGGGTTTTCAAAAACCTAAATCCACGCAGACGAAGTCGCGGGCATTCTCTAGTAGGTACTTGTACAAAAAGAAAAATCGTCACTCTCTGACTCATCAACGCCTACAAACCTCTGGACGTAGAAAGCTATTTTTTTAAGACGATCCTTTGAAGCTGATATGGAAAAAGACCGGATTTTTTTAAATTCCCATCGCAGTGAAGCCGCGGGCAGTTGCTAGTATTCAAGATAGGTCATTATTTTAGCGATAGATTTATGGGAAAACAAATAACAGTAGGCGCGGCAGAAAGTAAAAGGCCTTTAAAATGACATTTCGGCTTTGTAGAGCGTTGATTCTGTCACTCAGACCTATATTACGTTTTGTCGGTTTCAACGACAGAGACAATGCTCTACAAATCTGCTATCTCCTTCTAAAGGTCGTTACTTTGCTTACTACGGTGCATTACTTTCTGCCGCGTAAGTACTGTAAGTTGGTTGACATAGCTGGACCAAATGTATAATTATAATATGTCTACACCTGTTTGTATATCTGTATCAGCAAATAAATAAAATTGAATTGAATTGACATAGAGTAATCAATGAATAGGCCTCTATTCACTGTCACGCGAGCAGTTGCTAATATTCAAGATGAGTCATTATTTCAGCGATAGATTTATGGAAATACAAATTAAGTTAGTTGTCACAGAGTAATCAATGAATAGAGGCAGTCACGGCAATTAGCGACAGTCTCACCTCGCTGGGTATCATTAAGATGGATCCGAGTGTAGATTGGTTTATGTGAAGGTAATAAGGCAGATGGCGCCACTGTGAAGATTTAATTGACTCTGTCTAATGCAGTGTACCTTTAGTTGGTACAGATAATTACCCATGTTATCTTATCTAAATATACATATAATTGACTGACTGACTGATCTATCAACGCACAGCTCAAACTACTGGACGGATCGGGCTGAAATTTGGCATGCAGATAGCTATTATGACAAGACATCCGCCAAGAAAGGATTTTTGAAAATGCAACCCCTAAGGGGGTGAAATAGGGGTTTGAAATTTGTGTAGTCCACGCGGACGAAGTCGCGAGCATAAGCTAGTAAAATGTAAAATCTGTTATTATGTAAAATTATATTGTAGTATATATCGCTGTTGATTGCAAAAAACGAATAAAATAAAAATAAAAAAAAAAGTATAGAGCGCAATTTTATACCTACAAAAATACCTGACCCACGGAAATGTCTCATAAAGGAAATCTGCATCGGTGAGTTGTCGTAACTGTCGTAAACTGAAACAGACTTGATGGACGCCAGCCAAACCGCGTCGGCACGTTCATTCAGTAGTGCGACGCGTGGGCGGCGACCGCAGCGCGCGGCGGCGAGTAGCGGCAACTTTGTGGTTCGTTTCGAAACCTTTCGAAGAATGGGGAAACACGCGATTTCGTTTCGCCCGCGTGGATTTTAGGTTTTTAACACAGGACTCTCTGTTAATTCTCTGTCTCTCTCTGTCTCTCTGTTTTTTAAGTGTATCCTGTATTCTTACTCTCTGTAAATCTATTAACAATAAAGTTATTTTAAATTAAAAATTAAATTAAACTAAACGCTCCATACCAGCGTAGTTTCATTCTCATTTGAATAAGCAACCAAAGTCAATGACATTTCGTAGCCACGTTTTAGAAACTAATAACTATAACTTATTATCTGTGTCTGTCGTTTGCCAAATTTCTGTGAAAATGTCTAGTTGTAAAGTTACACGGATTTAAAGATTTGTATGTACTTAAATCTTTGAGCCCCTGTAACTAAATATTTAATTTTACCTTTAGCCAAATATTTTAACGGAAATTTGGAAAATCACAGATAAGTACCTACTACCTACCTACCTATTAGTTCTTAGAACGTATCTACAAAATTTTAATGAGTTTGATTGGTTAATATTCAAATGAAAGCCGGACTAGGTTTATTTGGAGCGGACTATTATTAAACCCCATACAGGGTGTAACCAGAATGCTAGCAAAAACGAAGACAGGTGATAGTGGGTACTGATGATTACGGACTGATGATACGCGTAAAAAAATTTCCTATATTTTGAAATAGAACATCTGACTGACGCTAGAGGTCAACGTACATTACGAAAGTAGGCCGATCGGAGTCAATGCCGCGTCGTAGGTGGGGCACTGACCCAAGTTTTGCACGCTATACATTGCGGGTTTGAAAAATACTAAATCATTAAAACTATAAAATGAGACAAATAGCTATTAGTATTGGATTGTGTTTAGGTAGTACAACAATAACGCTAAGTTTTTGCCAGCGTTCTGGTTACACCCTGTATATAACCTCAAATTTCAATCCATAAAGTTAGATAGGTAGGTAGAGTTTGTAAAACTATTTGAATAATAATGACGTAACTTACCAGTAAAATATTTCACACACGTGTAGGTACGTATGTAAGTACGTGTACCTTTGAGTATACGTATCTATAGTAAACAATTAAAGGGGTCGGATTGTAAAATAAGGCATTGGTTCATAAGCCACCTACTAATACACCTTGGGATATTCCAAAAACTGAATAGCCCCCTCTAGTCCGGGGCGGGGGGACGGGGGCGCAGGGGCACCGGGGGAACTACCCCAAACTATTCCACTTGAAGCTTTAATTTCAGCCTTACCTTAGCTTATTTATTTATCGGGTTTGCAAATAAATGCCATTGAATTGAAACGTTGATACGAAATCCCGAAGATACACAGTTGCTTAAAAGTGCAAAAAAAAAACAAAAATGTTAATGTACAGAAGATATGCAATGCCCAGTTGCTTAGAAAGCGCATAATAATAGGTATTGACGGCCGGAAAAATAATGTGGGAAGTGGGAAATCTGTGTTTTTCCGGGTTACAAAAGTAGTTTAAGTATGTCCCTATTCAGGATGTGTTTTCTTTGCACCAGTCAAAACCAGTTACAGGTTGGCTCGTGGAAGATAACCGACAGAAATTCGCACATTAAAATATGGATAGTAGGCGTTGCCCTTGAGGACATGCGGATAAGAATAATGAGATCTAGGTTGGAGCACATTTACCTAAAATATATTATGCCTATTATCTCTTTAAAAAAAAAAACCGTGGTAGCCTAGTGGTTAGGACGTCCGCCTTCTAATCGGAGGTCAGGGGTTCGATCCCGGGCACGCACCTCTAATTTTTCGGAGTTATGTGCGTTTTAATTAATTAAATATCACTTGCTTTAACGGTGAAGGAAAACATCGTGAGGAAACCTGCATGCCTGAGAGTTCTCCATAATATTCTCAAAGGTGTGTGAAGTCTACCAATCCGCACAGGGTCAGCGTGGTAGACTATGGCCAACACCCTTCTCTCTGAGAGGAGACTCGTGCTCTGTAGTGAGCCGGCGATGGGTTGATCATGATTATCTCTTGCCTTGAAGGTATACATATAAGTAGGTACCTAAGTACCTACTCAAAACTCAAACTCAAATCATTTATTCAAATCGGGTACACTTTTTGACTGGAATTACTTTGGTTTTTTTAAGACGATGATAATTAATTACGGAAACTTAAATGTATAAAGCTACAAGGGTTCCAAATGCATCCTGGTCTGAGAAGAAGCCCACAACAAACTCAGCCGGGTACTATTTTCCATTTTGAGTAGGAAAGGACAGGTTGACTGACCAACCAATCAGAGATCAATTATATTGCTTATAAAAACTATTTTATCGGTATTTTGTACACTGCAGGGCAGTTTATCTTTTGTTTAGTATATCAATGCATTGAATTAATAGGGGCGCTGCGGGCGAAACGGTCGTTCGGACATTATGAGAATCTTTTTTTTTTTTTTTTATTACCAACTGGGGGATTAGAGAGCAATAAAGGTGCGCGGATAAAGGTCGCGTGGCAATTGTTGTTTTTAAGGGTTCCGTGCCACAAAAGGTAACGGAACACCCTGTATGTATTGTGATGATGAAAGAAAATGTGATGAGTATAAAGAACTGATACCGAATATTATCTTTATTTAAATAACCAAGTGGTTGAGATGTCAGCCTTCGTTCTATTCGGGAGGTCTGAGGTTCAATCCCAGGTACGCACTTCTCGTTTTTTCAATGAACTATTACCTACTTGCTTTAACGGTGATAACCTTCCACCTCCCATGGCCCCACCAACCTCTCGGTTATATGGGCCGAATCGTGGGAGGGCGCCCGTTCGATACTTGCTCTTGGCGTTTTCCCGGGGCGCCTTCCTGACTCCCTACAAATTATTTTGTCTCCTCCTTGTCCCTTATGGCCTCCCCCCTTAGGGGCTAGACATCACTAGCACAGCTGAGATCCCCGCTGCTGCTCCTCCGTGATGCCGGCCTGGCACCTGTACTCTCCGAGCTGCTTCGCCTCTTATGCTAATGGTGCGCGAATTCCCGTAGCCGGTTGTAGTTCCCCGCCGATGAGACGAGGTCCGAGTAGAAGATCGGACCCGCTTCCCCGCTTTAACGGTGAAAAAAAACATGCCTGTCTAAAATTTCTCCATAAAGTTCTCAAAGGTGTGTGAAGTTTGCCAATCCGCACTTGGCCATCCAGCGTGGTGAACTATGGCCAAACCATCCTCATTTTGAGAGGAGACCTGTTCTCAGTAGTGAGCCAGCGATGATGAGCCGGGCTGATGATGATGATGATAACTCTAGAGACAAGACTTGGCTACTGTAAAACACATAAGTCAAACGTGCGTCGCCTATCGAGTATTCTTGGAGGGCCCACGAAGGTGTTTAATGATGGAGGTGACTCCAATTAAACCAGCCCATTGTTGATCGAGTTGGCTTGTTCGTCATAGGGATGTGCGTATCCTTATATCGATATTATTTATCAAAACTATGTACACGTCGTTAGGTATATAATAACATATTGCAATGCTAAGGCAGAATTTGGCTGTACCTTTTTGTTTTTGTAACATCTCCACTGTTTACCCATATTCGCAATAAAGAATTTTGAATTGAATTGAATTGAATTGTTAGTTCACTTCCCATCTTCCGTACCTACTCGCCCGTTCTTTGACTCCCTGGAAAACTAGCAATTGTGCATGTGCTCCCAACACAGGCATAACAAAAGCTGAGCGGAGTTCTTTTTATAACCATTTTTTGAAACTCTCTGTACCTATTTGTAAACTTAAACAAATTAATGCGTTTTATTTCTTCTTCTACGTCAATCAAAACTTTAGTGTATTTGCTTAATAAATAAGTGGAAATCATTTCCTACATTATTTTGAAAGTCTTTGCATCAAGACACCCCAATCATCAAATTATATGTATTATTATAGTAGAGCGTTGTCTCTGTCACTCATACCTACCTGTGTGAATCGTCAGGTCGTCAATCATTGCCAATTTTATGGTATTCTTGCTACAACACTACATTTAAGCCAATAGTAATAGAGTGTCTGCCAATCAGACGTTATCGTATGACATTGTAGCTGTCAAACTATGGTGATAGCCCGCCTGCAGGGCGATTTCGTAAAACCTTCATCAATCATTATCACAATCTCAATTGTTGTGATTGGCTGAAGTCGTGCCATTCTTGTTGCAACAATGCATTGTAGCCAATAGGGAGCGAGCGTCAACCAGTAGGGCGATTGTCTAAAACCTGCATCAATCATTATTACAATCTCAATTGTTCTGATTGGCTGAATTTGTGCGATTCTTGTCGCAACAATGCATTGTGGCCAATAGTGAGCGAGCATTAACCAATCAGAGATGATTGCGATCGTGACATTGTAGCTGTCAAACAACCGCGGTAGGGCCACAGTTAGAGGTGATTGCGATCGTGACATTGTAGCTGTCATTCTACCGCAATCACGCAGCAGATCTCTATCCAATATAAGTAGCAAAATAATCGATACAACTTTTATCGACATAGTTCACATCCTTACAAAAAGTGCATTATATTGGATAGTCACGCAACATAGGTGATGTATAGGTACTCGCAGCGCACGTATTTGTTACTTTGACAAGTGCCGTGAGCAGTGGCGTGCATAGGGTTTAAAGCCAGGGTAAGCAGTAGTTAGGTAAGCCAGTCAAAGAATAATGAGCATTGAGCAATTTCAACCGAGTTAACTATTTCTTGGGTAAGCAGCGCTTTTATGCCTCCATGAGTTGCACGCCACTGGCCGTGAGGTGTAAAGCTATTTCTGACTCCCGACTGCGGCTGCATGCATTGTTCCTCGGTTCGAACTAATTATAAGTTGATTGGTAGCCGGAGTTGTTTTAGTTCGGAAATACCTGAGGAATGCAGCTGGAACATTTTGTTACGAGAAGTTTGAGCAAAATAATATAGAGTTACTGGAAGTTGTGCAATTTTCTGCAAATGTACCCATGTCCCCTACATAGGGACATTTGCAGAAAATTGCAAGAAGAGAAGAAAAGGACCCGAATATCGGATAGTTGCCTAATTTCGGATATATCAATATCTCATAAACCAAAGTACCGTCACCTATCTAGCAGACCGGTTACTATTAATACGCAACTAGATGAAAGTACTGCAGCGCGTTCTTTGAGCAATCTGTCAAAATGGCGACGATATTGCGATACGATCAAATTTGTATCGAGAAATGTTGCGGATATTGTGGTTTTTAAAGTCATTAAAAAAATTAAGTGCTTATGATATCACATCTTCAATGTCCTTTATTCGTTGCTACATTACTTACCAAAATATCAATTTTTGTAGAAAACTAAAGCCAAACATTTTAGATATTTGCATTTGCATGAATTCCCAATATCGGATACATTGTGTTCCTCAATATGGGATATCCGATTTTAGCAATCACGTTTTGCAGAGTAGGTTAAAATTCCCGGCAGGGGTTTGGAATTTTATAATTTCTAAATTTCTGGTCAAGTCTGCTGGGAGGCTTCGGCCGTGGCTTACCACCCTACCGGCAAAGCCGTGCCGCCAAGCGATTTTGCGTTCCGGTACGATGCCGTGTAGAGACCAAAGGGGTGTGGGTTAAATAAAAACTGCCATAACCCATCCACGTTAGCCCACTTCCATCTTAGACTGCATTATCACTTACCACCAGGTGAGATTGCAGTCAAGGGCTAGCTTGTGTCTATGAATAAAAAAATGAAAAAAAATGCCTGAGTTCTTCATAATGTTCTCAAAGGTGTGTGAAGTCTGCCAATCCGCACTTTGCCAGCGTAGTGGACTATGGTTTAAATCCTTCTTATTCTCAGTAGTGAGCCGGTGCTGGGTTGAGTATGATGATGATGATGAGCTATTTAGATTGACACACCGCAATTTGCCCTTCGCATAGCGACTGCTTTGCTCAATTAACCCCGATATTAAATACTTTATTTCATTTTATTTATCCATTTACTAAAGTATATAACTCGCCAACTTTATATATTCACTGAAATCAGCGTTGGGGCGTCTGGTACCTCTGATATTTGCTATAGAGGTTTGTGTGTGAGGGGCCGACGACACGTCTCAACACAAGCTGAGTGGCCTACCTGTTCGAGGTGTTGCACTGCTGTACATGACAATATTATTGCCTACACCATGTACCACCTATATGATACCTCGAATAAACATTATTCTATTCTATATTATAGCAACGCATGGAGTCACAATCCTGTTAGGGTCAGGTAGGGTAGGTATACAGGATTACACGCTGCAACGGTCTCCCAGGGTAAAGTCGATTACGACATAATACCCTACAAAGGGGATAACAGCGTAGCGATGCGTATTGAACGAGATGCGAAGGTATGCTTGCAACAAAATATGATATCACATCTATACTAATGTTATAACCTATATGCGAAAGTGTGTCTGTCTCCTAGCTTTCCACAGCTCATTCGTTTAACGAAATTTGGTCAGGAATAACTTGCAACCCAAGGACGGACATAGGCTACTTTTTGTTCCGGGAAATCGAAGCGTATGTCCCACTGGATTTTTAAACGCCCATCTGTTTACAGTTTAACCAATTTTGATGAAATTCGGTGGGTACGTAATTAAATATAGCTTGCATCTCGGAAAAGAACATGGGCTACGGTTTATCCCGGATCTGTAGAAGTAGATCTTAATTTTAATGTATACAATTTTTAATGCGATGCCAGAGATGAAATCATCATCATCATCATCATCATCAACCGATATAGACGTCTGCTGGAAATAGGTCTCTTGTAGGGACTTACACACGCCACGGTCTGATGTCGTCCGTCCACCTAGTGGGGGCACCTAGGTATGAGAGAGCTATGCTTGGAGTTTCTCTACGCGATCAAATCAGAAATGAGGAGATCCGTAGGAGAACCAGAGTAACCGACATAGCTCAACGGGTTGCGAAGCTGAAGTGACAATGGGCAGGGCACAGTTCGTAAAACCGATAGACGTTGGGGTCCCAAGGTGCTAGAATGGCGACCTCGCACCGGAAGACGCAGCGTTGGAAGACCCCCCACTAGGTGGACGGAGGACATCAGACGAGTCGCAGGGAGCCATTGGATGGCGGCGGCGCAAGACTGTGGCGTGTGGAAGTCCCTACAAGATACCTAAGTCCAGCAGTGGACGTCTATCGGTTGATAACGATGATGATGAATCAACGAACATAGAACCAATGTCTTAATACTTAACAATAAAAATGAGGCTATCTGACATCTGTCTGCGGAGGACCGCACATCGCAAGAAAAGACGCCAGCAATATTAAAAACTCATGGTCACTGGGACGATGTCCAGCAGTGGACGTCTTTCGATTGACTAAAGTAAACTAATATTCTTACAATACAGTCGACTGGCACGGTCAAGTCGTAAAGAAGCTCATGAATGCATTTTTCATCTCGACTGCCGCCGAGGCCGCGTTATGACGCGTGTCGCCGGCTAGTTTGTCTGCGCTGACCGTTTCCTGCTCATCCCTTGGGACAGAGGATCTGTGGAGTAGATCTTACACTTAATATTTTAAATGTATTAATTTTTATCTACTTACATAATAAGTCGCACGGTCTGACTTTAAATGCTAGTAAGTCACAGGCTGCTATCATTGGTAACCCCAGGCAAACTTGTAAGATCGACTTCAATACCACTGGTTCAATAGTGCTGAATAATTCGACCATACCGTTCAGTGCGACTGTCAAGAACCTCGGCTTGTTTATTGACTCCTCATTCTCCTGGATCCCGCAAACTAATTATGTAAGCAGACGCCTCTTCGCTGCTGTCGGCTCTCTTAAAAGATGGAAGAATCTCCTCCCAATCAAAACAAAAATATCTTTGGCTGAAACTCTGCTCTTACCCATATTGGACTATGCCGACAGCAACTACACAGATCTGAACGAGGAGCTACTAAACAAGTTGGAGCGGTTGCAAAACCTTTGCATTCGATTTATTTATGGACTAAGGAAATTTGACCACATCACCGAATACCGTACGCGTCTTAAGTGGTTGACAATTAGACGGCGTCGGGATTTCCACGCACTCACCTTACTCTTCTCTATCCTCTATGCTCCCCACACTCCTTCGTACCTTAAAGATCGCTTCATTTTTCTTGGTGCTGCCGATCGCGACAGGAAGTTGCGCTCATCCACAGATAACAAACTCCAAACCCCACGTAACTGCACAAAATTCTACGGGAAATCTTTTACAGTATATGTTGTACAACTGTGGAATGCTCTGCCCAAAAATATCCGGGATTCGAAATCCTTGCCCATATTCAAAAATCGTCTTAAAGAACTATACTTATCGATGCCATAATAGTTAATTTATTCGATCATAGGTATAATATGTATGTCTATTATAATAATAATATATGTAGGTATGTAGTTATATATATATATATATATATTTTATTATGGATTTTGTATATATATTAATATTTATAATAGTTATGTATATGTATGATAGTTATGTATGTATTACTGAAATAGTTAATTATATTATATAATATTATACTACTTCATTTTTTTTTTTCTGTATTGCGTGTAAGTACTATCCAACACATCTAGTTTCTCCTTTCACCAAAGGTTGCCTGGAAGAGATTGCTGTGAGCAATAAGGCCGCCTTTGCATACAATAATTTTGTTAGTTTAAGTTTCTGTAATAGTTATGTAATTTTTTTTGTGTGCAATAAAGTATTTCTATCTATCTATCTATAATAAGTATACCTACCTACTAATTTTTTTTAAATGAAAATGTGACAATAAAACTTGAAGCTAGCCTTACTTAATTACTATACAAATCATTATATAGATAGATACTATTTATTTAAATGAGGTAAAGTTAGTAAGTTTATTTGTAGGGGGTAATCTCTTGAACTACTGAACCGATTTTGGAAATTCTTTCTCCAGTAGGAAGTTATATTTTTCTTGAGTAAAATAGACTATATTTTATTTAAAAAAATAGAGATCCCTACGAAAAGTGTAATGAGCTACTCTTGCGAAGCCGGGGAGGGTCGCTAGTTTTTGATATTTTAATTATATTTTTTGAGTATTTATTTTAGTCTACGTTTGAAAAAAACGGCCAAATGCGAGTCAGACTTTTTAAATAGTAGAAAACTAGTAGAAAGACAGTCACTTTCGCAATTATATTAGGAGTAAATAGGTACGGATTTATTGGAAAAATCCAATTAGATTTGTTCAAATTTTCCATAAATTCTAATCAACAACAAGAAAAAACAAAGGAACGCATGACAGAACTCCTTATTTTTTGAAATCGGGTTAAAACATTAAAGACTCTTCACAAAACGCATAATATTCAGTCAGCATAATTTACTTTTGTAGTGAACCTCAAACATGGATCCGCGGGGGATATTCCTGTACCCGTAGTATAAGATTTTACGTCTCACCAAACGTTGCTAGAATTCGAGAGTCGAAACACAATAACATCAAAGTAAAATGGACCTAAAGAGCCTTGAATTAAAGTCAAATATTCAATGCCACTGATTTTAATTTCCACTTGGAGCGCTGGCTGTAGAAGTGTAGACAAACTTGAGCTTTAAAACAAGGCATTTAAGATCCAGTTTACTGTAACGCGGAAGTATTTCGACACTCGAATTTGGTTTGGTTTGGTGAGACGTAAAATCTTGTACTACGGGTACAGAATGTTATTATGTAAGGACACCGCCGCGTACACCTAGCCTTTCACGGTGCCCGCTTTCCCAACTGTAGGGTTGGCACTAAGGAACTTATCAAAATGTTTTCAAACTTCCTGAAAAAAATCGGCCAAGTGCGAGTCAGGCTCGTGCAATGAGGGTTCCGTACTACAGTCGTATTTTTTCGACATTTTGCCAGATAATTAAAAAACTATGATGCATAAAAATAAATAAAAATCTGTTTTAGAATGTACAGGTGAAGACCTTTCATATGATACCCCACTTGATATAGTCACTCCTACTATAGACGTAGTACACACACACAGTAGTATAGACGCTGAGCGTAATTATTCGCAGCTCGATAAAGAAGCTTTAGCCATCATTTTTGGAGTTACCAGGCACCATAGGTATCTTTACGGTCGGCATTTCACTTTACGTAGTGATCATAGGGCTTTGAGTTATATTTTCGGTAAAAATAAAGGTATTCCGCAAACGGCAGCAGGCCGTTTACAGAGATATGCAGTTCGCTTAGCTGCTTATAATTTTGATATCGAGTTTATTTCTTCGTCAAGGAACTGTTTCGCAGACGCGCTATCTCGTCTGCCGTTAGTTGAAAATTCTTTCAGTCGAAATATCATACAGAAGGACAATGGTATTAATAGTTATTTATTTTTTATAGAAGACAAACTACCCATAACATGTCACGAAATCAGAAAAGAAACGGCTAAAGATACTACTCTTAATAAAATAGTAAGTTATGTTAAATTTGGTTGGCCAGAACAAGTAGAACTGGATCGTTATAAACCATATCACATTAGGCGAGATAGTATATTTTTAGAACAGGGATGTTTAGTTTGGGGTTACCGAGTAATCATACCCGCCAGCTTGCATTCTGCCGTGTTGGATGAATTACATTCAGGACATATAGGTGTCGTTAAGATGAAACAGCTGGCACGAAACTATCTTTGGTGGAGCGGCCTGGACGCTGATATTGAGCGTGTCTGCCGCGAGTGCGCGGCGTGCAGCGCGCAGCGCGCGCAGCCGCCGCTCGCGCCGCTACACACATGGGAGTGGTCAACGGAACCTTGGTCGCGATTAAACGTTGATTTTTTAGGCCCTTTTCGCAATAGATACTATCTAGTTATTGTAGATGCTCATTCCAAATGGTTGGAAGTTGAATCAGTAACGAACACCTCGGCGGCGAGTGTTATAGCTTGCTTACGTAAAATATTTGCCCGCTTTGGGCTTTGCAAGGTCATCGTAAGTGACAACGGATCTTCATTTTCATCGTCGGAATACGCATCGTATTTAAATAAAAATGGAATTAAGAGAATTTTAGTAGCCCCATATCATCCGTCTAGTAACGGTGCCGCAGAAAATGCTGTCAAATCCGTAAAGTTGGTTTTAAAGAAAGCCACAATTGAAAACGAGGATTTAGACAAAGCTTTATGTAGATTTTTATTTACATACAGAAACACAGAGCACTGCACCACTCAAAAAGAGCCTTCTGTGGCACTTTTGGGTCACAGGTTACGCGGTAGGTTAGATTTATTACGGCCGAATACTCGAGATGTCATTCGCGATAAACAGCTCTGTCAAGAAGAACGTCGTGGCGGCTCCTTGCGCGAAATGCAACCTGGTGACAGTGTTCTCGTACGAAACTATAATGATAATTTGATTAAATGGAAAGAGGGTGAGGTGATGAGTAGAACAGGACCCGTTTCTTACGTTGTTAAAACTAACGATGATAATCGTACTTGTAGAAGACACATCGATCAGTTACTTGACAAAGGCGTCAGAAAATCTAGGTACTCATTAATAGGCTTGGATAGTGAGAATCCAGCGGAAAACGCAGCTAGCAAGGAGGTCAGGAGGAGCACCGAGAACTCTGATATCAACTCGGATATTGCGGTGACGCCTATTAAAGTGGCAGAGAATAGTACTAAAAAGACACCTTCACCTTCCCACGGTATTACCGATAATGATCCCAAAATTAAACCTTTTCGCATGGAATTAAGACCGCGTATTAAAAAGGTTTTGAAGTTCTAGTCATTATCAATTTATATTTAAGAAAGGTTATGTAATTATGTTATATTAGCATGGACGCATACTTTAATGCTTTAATGTTTTTATGTTATACCTGTTTTAGATTTGATACCAATTGCATGATTTCTTTTGTTATTATTACTCTTAATTTAACTTAATATAGTTAGTTTAAAGAGAGGAGCAGTGTAATGTAGGTAGATTGAAAAAGCATTGTCACTCGCCCCGATCACTACGCGAATAAACCAGTATGCGATAGTCCGTGTTTTACTCAATACATTACAACTTCGAAAGTTGAAAATACTAATTATTAGTTCATGACCACAATTTAATTTTTTTTGTGTGATCTAACCCTAAATTCACGGTTTTCAGATTTTTCCCCAAATGTCAGCTATAAGATCTACCTACCTGCCAAATTTCATGATTCTAGGTCAACGGGAAGTACCCTGTAGGTTTCTTGACAGACAGACAGACAACAAAGTGATCCTATAAGGGTTCCGTTTTTCCTTTTGAGGTACGGAACCCTAAAAGTTAATTCATTACATATCAAAAACTAGCTCATGCTCACGACTTCATCCGCGTGGATTACACAAATTTAAACCCCTATTTTAGCCCCTTAGGGCTTGAATTTTCAAAAATCCTTTCTTAGCGGATGTCCACATCATAATAGCTATCTCTAGTGGAAAACACACCTAGCCACCTAGCCTATTACGGGGCCGCTTTCCCAACTGTGGGGTTGGCACTAAAGATATTCATTAAAATTTTAAAATTTACTATAACTAGGTACAATAATTATAGAATGAATAAGCTGTACGTGATGATGATGATCATGATTATGAACACTCTTATTTTATACTAAACCAGCGACCCAGCCCGGCTCTGCACGGGTAGCTTATTACAATTTTCGTAGGGATCTCTAACTTTTTGAAAAATAAAATATAGCATAATTATGTCACTCCGGAATAATGTAGCTTTCTAATGGTGAAGAAATTTGGAATATCGGTTCAGGAGTTCCAGAGATTACTTCCTACAAACAAACTTACAAACTTTACCTCTTTATAATATTAGTATAGGTAAATAAAAAATCATATTCGTATATCTCGCAATAATATCTCGCAAGACGACTGTGGACGCCTATCAATCGCGGTTCTTACCATAGATTACGGACGCGTCCCATAGTTTGTTTCACGCTTTAAACTTGTGTTTTGTTTATTTATTTATTTTAAATACTTGTAATACCTAGCTTTAAATTATTAACTAATCATATCTTATGTTTGGGAAGGCACTCGCCCCTAAGACACGGGATTTCCTAGTTTAGGGGTCAGGATTCCAGAGAGTTGATTACTGTACTGAGTTGTTCAAATAAATAAATATTATATTATATTATATTATATTATATTATATTATATTATATTATATTATATTATATTATATTATATTATATTATATTATATTATATTATATTATATTATATTATATTATATTATATTATATTATATTATATTATATTATACTAGCTTATCCTCGCGACTTCGTCCGCGTGGACTACACAAATTTCAAACCCCTATTTCACCCCCTTAGGAATTGAATTTTCAAAAATCCTTTCTTAGCGGACGCCTACGTCATAATAGCTATCTGCATGCCAAATTTCAGCCCGATCCGTCCAGTAGTTTGAGCTGTGCGTTGATAGATCAGTCAGTCAGTCAGTCAGTCAGTCAGTCAGTCAGTCAGTCAGTCAGTCACCTTTTCCTTTTATATATTTAGATTATATTATATTATATTATATTATATTATATTATATTATATTGGTTGTGTCAACCCTATCCGCACGGAAGTTGTTGTGCGGAATCTTTATATTCACCTTGTCGCGGCAGATTTATTCACTTCTTTACATCGCGCGCACTGACCGTGCCCCCCGGCCGACCCTTCTGGACACTACCTTACGAGTTACTACCCTGATGCTTTGCACGCACTGTCTTTAAAAACGCTGCTGTCACACGCAAACGTTTTTCTTCTTATCCTGGGTTTCTTTTCCTCACTTAGATGTAGTTTTCCGTTCTAGAAACCGTTAGTGCGACTTCCTACCGGATCACTGCAGCCAACCGTACCCGTAGTACAAGATTTTACGTCTCACCAAACCAAACCAAATTCGAGAGTCGAAATACTTCCGCGTTACAGTAAACTGGATCTTAACTGCCTTGTTTTACAGCTCAAGTTTGTCTACACTTCTACAGCCAGCGCTCCAAGCGGAAACATTGCGAAATTAAAATCAGTGGCATTCAATATTTATTTTGACTTTAATTCAAGGCTGTTTAGGTCCATTTTACTGTAACGCGGAAGTATTTCGAATCTCGAATTTGGTTTGGTTTGGTGAGACGTAAAATCTTGTACTACGGGTACCGTGCTCCTTCCAGAAACCAAGCAGTCGACGATCGACCCAGATCGACGAGGACTTCAGGAAGACTTAAGACAGAGTTAAAACGAAACAGAGGTATATCTCTCACATAAATCTGTCTCGTTTTAAATCTATCTTAAGTCTGGGCAAAGTCAAAGTGTGATCTATAGATCACAGCTTTAGTGTAGTCCTCTCATTGGGCAGATATACAGCTGCATTACGCAGTATCATGGTGCGATATGTACATTGTAAGTGTTCCTTATTATTAAATAAAATAAAATTAAAGCGAAATAAAAGGAAACCTGAAATAAATAAATAAAATGGTGCCGTAAATCCGCCATATTAAACTTTTTCCAAAAATATAAAGCCAGTGTCATTTGGGTGGTGTAAGGATTCAGACGATGCAAAAAAATTCATACATGCAAATCACTCACATCCTGAAAACTTTACGTTCTTTTTCAGGGTGGTCGTGTAAAAAACGCGGCGTGAATCTCGGACAGTGCGTACACAAGTCCCGTGTCTTGTATGATATGTGTTGCGGAAAATTCTGTTTTTCAGCCGGGGCCGGGCGCTGACAAATGTTGCTAGTTTACTGCCAATGTTGCAAGGCTGCGCCATTGTCCTTTCTGCCCAGGATTTATATCCGACTTAAGATTTCAAAAGATATTTGAATTTTTCGCATGAAATTTTCTTTACTATAGATAGTATTGGACATCGATAAGCTGTGAAGCCTAGTATAAGCTGTGATAGCCTAGTTGTTAGGACGTCCGCCTTCTAATCGGTGGTCGGGGGTTCGATCCCGGGCACGCACCTCTAACTTTTCGGAGTTATGTGCGTTTTAACTAATTAAATATCACTTGCTTTAACGGTGAAGGAAAACATCGCGAGGAAACCTGCATTAGGCGGATTTGCCCTAAGGCCCAGTAGGCCCGGGCCTAGGGCGGCTATATATTAGAGGCGGCCAATCATGACAAAAATCACTTTTTTTTAGTAACAAAAAAAATTGCGCCTGCTGCGCTCGAGCTCCTATTTGTCATTGGATTGTATTTTACTGACAAATCAAAAGGTAAATTTTTAATCCCCCCCCCCCTCTCAACTCATGGCTACGACCATGATTAATGGGTGTTGAGAAAGGGGCGGCTGGTACTTACGAAATCCTGGGGCCTAGGGCGGCCAAGACTGAAAATCCGCTACTGCCTGCATACCTGAGAGTTCTTCATGTTCTCAAAGGTGTGTGAAGTCTACCAATCCGCATATGGCCAGCGTCGTAGACTATGGCCAAAACCCTTCTCACTCTGAGAGGAGACCCGTGCTTTGTAGTGAGCCGGTGATGGGTTGATCATGATGATGATTGGACATCAAGAAGAGAGGAATTTTAGATTGCAGCGTACTTTGTTACCCTATTGTTAAGGAATTTAGTATTAGCATCATCATCATTATGATCAACCCATCGCTGGCTCACTACTGAGCACGGATCTCCTCTCAGAATGAAAACAGTTTGGGTATAGTCAACCACGATAGCCAAGTGTGGATTGGCAGACTGCACACACCTCTGAGAGCATTATAGAGAACTCTGAGGCATGCAGGTTTCTTCACGATGTTTTCCTTCACCTTTAAACCAAGTTATATAATATATAGGGTCTTGGACTGTAGTAATAAAATGAAGGGATTTTTTGTATAGAGGTAGTTTATGGGACGCTAGAATTCATTATTTTAAAGAGAATAATTTAAAAAATCATGACTTTTATTCATTTTTCAAATAATTAATTATTAACGTCATTTTAGATTTTTAATTATTTAATTAAAGGTTAAAAAAAATGTCTTTTACGGATTGCGACGTCATTATTCATCTTCCGTACAGATCCGTGACGTTCATGTTAAAAATAAATAAAAATAATTATCTTTTATTTAATTTTTTTCTTTGATAATGAATTCTAGCCACATAAACTGCCGCTATATAAAAATCACTTCATTTTATTACTACACTTCAAGACCCTATTGCTTAAAACGCACATAACTTCAAAAGGTTAAAAGTGCGTACCTAAGATCGAACCCTCGACCTCCTGAATAGGAAGCGGATTTCTTAACACTAGGTTATCACGGGTCTTTCTGAAAATGAAAATCTTTTTTTTTTATTCGTATAAACTTTTACAAGTGCTTACGAATAGTCGGATGCATCTACCACTGGTTCGGAATGCCTTTCCTGCCGAGAAGAACCAGCAAGAAACTCGGCGGTTGCTCTTTTCAAATATTTGATATAGGTACAAAATTATGCCATGTATAAAATAGTATTTGCAGTCTTGTGCGTTGCTGGAACGAGCTGCAGGTCAAATCCACGCTCTTTTATCATTTAGATAATCTTCAATTGTGTAATATGCTTTTTTCAGGAGCATATTTTTAATAGATTTTTTAAACTTGTGCAAAGGTAAGTCCAAAATAGTTTGCGGGATTTTATTATAAAAGGTAATACCAATACCCACAAATGACTTTTGGACTTTCCTGAGGCGGAAGGCAGGAGCTGCAAGTTTGTTTCTGTTTCTAGTTAGCCTGTTGTGTAGATCACCAATTTTCTTGTAACTAAGAATATTTTGTCTTACAAAAATTATGTTATTATAAATATATTGAGAGGCTACAGTAAGGATATCTATTTCCTTAAATTTCTCTCGAAGGGAATCGCGTGGTCTTAAGTTATAAATTGCGCGTATTGCCCTTTTTTGTAATACAAAAATTCTCCCAATATCTGCCGCTTTACCCCATATTAAGATTCCATAAGACATAATACTATGGAAGTAAGCAAAATATACTATCTTTGCGGTTTCCACGTCAGTTAACTGCCGAATCTTTCTAACAGCGTAAGCGGCAGAGCTTTCTAGCACCATCGCACAATATAAACTATTCATCCAAGCGTTTCTTAGTATGTTGTGACATATCGCACCTATCAGATGAAAGAGATGCTGTGTGGTCCATTCCATGATCTACACGCATATATCGCTAGTTGAATCGAGTTTGACAATTGATTAAGCATGTTAAGAATTTGTTGGACCAGTGGAAACCATACTTTTTATTTTAATGGGACATAACATTCAATTTTAATGCGGTAGGTCGATATGATATAAGAAATATCTGGACGATGGGAATTTTTACAGAACCATGCAGAAACGTGGCGAGCTGCCAAACATTATTATCTTTTGTAGGTACTGTTAAATCTAAATATATAAAAGGAAAAGGTGACTGACTGACTGACTGACTGACTGACTGACTGATCTATCAACGCACAGCTCAAACTACTGGACGGATCGGGCTGAAATTTGGCATGCAGATACTTAGCTATTATGACGTAGGCATCCGCTAAGAAAGATTTTTGAAAATTCAATCCCTAAAATAGGAGTTTGAAATGTATGTAGTCTAGTTGAAGATACAACTCAAAATGAAACCATTTGATACATTTTCATATAAATTCTAGCATTTTTTTAAATAGAGATATCGAGCAAACGAGCAGGCGGGTCACCTGATGTTAAGTGATTACCGCCGCCCATGAACATTTGCAGCACCAGAGGAACTGCCGATGCGTTGCCGGCCTTTCAGGAATTTGTTGGTCCGCCCCTTGAATAACCCCATGTTGTAATCTAGTGGGAACACCGCAGAAGGGAGTTGATTCCACAGTTTGCATGTGCGTGAAAAGAAGGATCTGGCACAACGGACGGTCGAAGTGCACCAGACACCCAGATGTTGGTCGCATATTTCAAGTATCGATATTCAACACTAATTAATCGTCACCAGAGAGACCCTAGAGCCGAGAAGCATAAACTCTGTTCACACCAAATCAGGGTTCGCTGCAGCATCAAGGAAGCTATGGATTAGCCTTTAGCAAGCTTCATTTCGGTCTACCTATTGGTTTTTTCTAACTATGTGCTCTGCCCATTGCCACTTCGTAACTCGTTTAGCTATGTCGTTTACTCTGGTTCTCCAACGGACTCCTCATTCCTAGTTTGATCATAACAAATAATTTAATCAAACTCCAAGCATAGCTTCTTATTGTTTAGATACCTATAGTATTCTTTAGATTTCATCACCCTAACCACCATTTGTCACGTATGAAAATTTCATTAGGTACCTACCTATGCGACATCAAAAAATCATTTTATTTCAATCAGCACCCTTTCTACCTTTGTACCTCTCGGCTTACAAATGAAAAGCCATCCACTGGACGTAGGTACTAGTGATGTAACGAATATTCGCATATTTTTGCATGTTCGCATTCGCATTCCGCAAATTATTGCCAATGTTATGCGAATATATAAAAAAAATATTTTGATGTAGGTTTTGATGGTTAACAAAACAAAATCCATGATTTTCTTATGTTTTTTAATGTAATAAAGGCCCCGATTCTCTAGTCTCTCTCTAAACTAAATTTAGAGTATCTGCATCCTTTTCTTTTTACTAATGCTAAAAAAGGAACGGAACACGACTTTCACATTTAAAGACTCTAAATTTTAGTGCACAATACAAATTTAAACAGTAGGTTCGCGAGTGCGTGCTAAAATCACGGGTTTTACCATCTAAAAATTAAATTTAGAAATGTCAAACTGCTTCTGTCATTTTCATATTACAATAGTAAGAAAAGGGTGCGAATACTCTAAAATTAGATTGTGCTTAGAATCGGTGCCATTAAGTAACTTAGCCTCGTAATCACATCATCAGTCTTCTCTTTATCATTTGGGAACGGGACTGCCACCAAGGTCACCAAGCCATAGACAAATGGCGCCAAATTTAAATAAAAACTAAATATTCGCATTCGCAGTCGCGAATGTTGGCAGCAGAATTCGCATGTCCAAAATATGTTACGTCACTAGTAACTGTACGTTCTTTTTATTCACTTTATTCACTTCCATCCGTCTCCCCACCGCAATCACACACTTATTCAAACATTTCGACGTCTAATTTGTTTTTTATAAACAAGGGCGCACATGTCTCCTATAATACCACACCGTCAAAGGATATGTTTATTAAAAGAACTCGATGCAGGTGCAGAGAAATGAGTATTCATTTCTGCTTCAAGTATTTTTAATAAGTCATGGAGGATGCAGCATGCAGTTACTTTTCCTTCTTTATTACTGTAATTATTAGATTTTCCCCGCAACTTCGTTGGTGTAGAGTTTGGTTAGGTTAGGTTTATTTTCGAAAATGCTGTAAAACTCAGTGTTTTCCAGGTTTATTGTATCGTATGGGTGAAGGTTGAGGCATGATAAATGATAATAATATTATAAAATAAAACATAATAATGAGCTTCAACGAATATTATTTCGAAATATTATAATAATCTAAATATATAAAATGAAAAGGGGACTAACTGTAAATGTTTACGATATATTGCAAATAAAACATCTGACTGCGCAAGAGGTCAATGAATGTTGCGTAAGTAGGCCACTCGGAGTTAATGCCGCGTCGTAGGCGGGGCATTGACCCGAGTTTTGCACGCTATACATTGCGGGTTTGAAAAATATTACATCATTAGATTGTGTTTAGGTAGTATAACAATAACGCTAAGTTTTTACTAGCGTTCTGGTTACACCCTGTATACAGTCTTAATTTTACTTCGCTCATTTCCATACGAGAGTACCTACCTAAGTAGATATTAATTACCAACTGGAGAGTCCACGTTATCAGAAGACGGCAACCGACGCGACGTTCAAGTAAGTGCATTTAAATTTAAATCTAGTTCCCCACCTTGGCACTAAGTTCCGAAGTAATTTACTGCGTAATATTAAGCATCACCTACCAGGGTACCAGGGGAGCAGAACACGCCAGGGGTGGAGTTTTGTGTGTTTTACTAATTGCCGAAAGATGGTAATCAGGTACCGGAGACATACCTTAAACTCTACCTTTCTCATTTTAACCTGCTTTAAAATGCATCTTCCATTCCGTTTTAAAGGTCCCGAAGATATAACTCAAACGCCGAAGCAAAAACCATGACAAGGAATTAATTAGAGCTGAAGGTAAATAATGAAGATTGTCGCTCGTTCTAATGAGTTTTCAGTCTCCTGTTGGTAATTTAATTACGTTACAGGTTATTAAGAAGTTGGGATGTACTTTAATGGGTGATACGATGAATGATGGTTATTGTTTTAATTAATGATTGATTATAAGTCCCGCAAATATATTATTATGATGACTATATGATGTTCCTTCATTCAAGACTGTCTTGAGTTTAAACGGACTTAATTAGGTACTATAGAATAGAATAGAAAAAGCTGTGATAGCCTAGTCGGTAGGACGTCCGCCTTCTGATCGGAGGTCGGGGGTTCGATCCCGGGCACGCACCTCTAACTTTTCCGAGCTATGTGCGTTTTTAATAATTAAATATCACTTGCTTTAACGGTGAAGGAAAACATCGTAAGGAAACCTGTATGCCTGAGAGTTCTCCATAATGTTCTCAAAGGTGTGTGAAGTCTACCAATCCGCAAATGGCCAGCGTGGTAGACTATGGCCAAAACCCTTCCCACTATAGAATAGAATAGAATAGAATATATTTTTATTCATGTAAACTTTTTAAAAGTGCTTATGAATGGTCAGGTAGTTTTAATTTACCACTGGTTCGGAGAGAGATGAGAGGAGACCCATGCTCTGTAGTGAGCCGGTGATGATAGAATAGAATGGAATAGATTTTTTCACCTTGTCTATCTAAATATATAAAATTATAAGGTGACTGACTGATCTATCTACTGGACGGATCAGGCTGAAATTTGGCATGCAGATAGCTATTGTGACGTAGGCGTCCTCTAAGAAAGGATTTTTGAAAATTCAACTCCTAAGGGGGTGAAATAGGGGTTTGAAATTTGTGTAGTCCACGCGGACGAAGTCGCGAGCATAAGCTAGTTTATTATAATAGCGGTATCGATTAGCACACCTCGCCACTTGAAGCCTCTCGTGGAGAATTGGGGGAAGTGCAGCGTGAAATACATACTACTAGTGCTACGATCTACGAAGCAAAGAACTGTTGGATATGGTAGCTCGAGCAATTTTGTCCTTTGTCCGACTTTGCGACTTTGTCCTTTGTAGGGTTCCGTACCTCAAAAGGAAAAACGGAACCCTTATAGGATCACTTTGTTGTCTGTCTTTCTCAGTGGCGTGCACAGGAGTTCAAGACAGGGTATGCATTTAGGTATGAACTTATTTTATGGCAGGTTATAATGAAAAATAAGCATTGATTTCTCACAATGAGGGTAAGCAGTGCGTTTATGCTTCTATGAGCTGCACGCCACTGGTCTGTCTGTCTGTCGGTCTGTCAAGAAACCTACAGGGTACTTCCCGTTGACCTAGAATCATGAAATTTGGCAGGTAGGTAGATCTTATAGCTGACATTTGAGGAAAATCTGAAAACCGTGAATTTGTGGTCACATCACACAAAAAAATTAAATTGTGGTCATGAACTAATAAATTAGTATTTTCAATTATCAAAGTAAGATAACTAATTATCAAGTGGGGTATCATATGAAAGGGCTTCATCTGTGGATTCTAAAACAGATTTTTATTTATTTTTATGAATCATAGTTTCTGATTTATCGTGCAAAATGTTGAAAATATACGACTGTACTACGGAACCCTTGGTGCGCGAGCCTAACTCGCATTTGGCCGGTTTTTTTTTTTCATAAAACATTATTGCTGAGCTGGACCCTTTTTTCCGGTTGTGCTACACATGAAACAGTTTATTCCAGCGCTTCTGCTGCTCGAGGCATTCTGGCTTTAATCTCAAGTGGAGGAAGTCCCAGGGTACCCTTAGCCATAAAGTGATATGTGGTCACAACTTACAAAATATAATTTTTTTCTTTATTTCTCTATACCGAGAGAGAATTCAGAGTCAAGAGTGGATACGCATATACAAGGTTTTGCATGAAAACAAAATTGTAAAATATTGGCGGGGGACAGGGGAGAATGCTCATGTAGTCAAGACAATATGCGGAATGAGGGTACCGAACGGGCGTGGGCCGACTTTTATGCTAATCAACTGCCTAAGCTTGGCGACCGCGGTTGTACGGCTATTAGTCGTGTATAGTTGGTGGTCCGTGTCTATACCACATCCATAGCTCTCTCGAACATCATCTAACTCTCAGTTTTACCTTTTTATCTACAACAATGGCACTCGATATGATTGCCCGCGGCCGCGCGGGGCGGGCGGCGGGGCGGGCGGCGGGGCGGGCGGCGGGGCGGGGAGGGTAAATCGTTTAGATGCTGCCCGCGGCCTGTTTGACCGACAGATGTGCGCTCATTGAGCTAGTTTTTTGTTTGGAAATTGAAAATTATTTGGGCACTTGAACTTTTTATTAACTTGCATAGGTGGGGTGGTTAGATTTTAGAGTTAGGTATGCGTTACGTATGATAATAACGTTTCATTTATTAAAACACCAGCAGTTGCCCGCGACTTCGTCCGCGTAAAATTTCTGGTTTCTCATGAGACCAGTACCCGTAGTACAAGATTTTACGTCTCACCAAACCAAACCAAATTCGAGAGTCGAAATACTTCCGCGTTACAGTAAAATGGACCTAAACAGCCTTAAATTGAAGTCAAATATTCAATGCCACTGATTTTAATTTCGCAATGTTTCCGCTTGGAGCGCTGGCTGTAGAAGTGTAGACAAACTTGAGCTTTAAAACAAGGCGATTAAGATCCAGTTTACTGTAACGCGGAAGTATTTCGACTCTCGAATTTGGTTTGGTTTGGTGAGACGTAAAATCTTGTACTACGGGTACAGAACAACACTTTCGAATTTATAACATGGGTAATCAATACCCATATTATAAATGCGAATGTGTGTTTGTATATTGGTTTGTTGGTTTATCCTTTAATCACGTCGCAACGGAGCAACCGATTGACGTGATTTTTTGCATGGGTATAGTTAAAGACCTGGAGAATGACATAGGCTACTTTTTAACCGACTTCAAAAAAAGGAGGAGGTTCTACATTCGTCGGAATCTTTTTTTTTTTATCCGGGAAAATTAAAAGACTCTCACGGGTTTTTAACAAACCTAATTCAACGCGGACGAAGGCGCGGGCTGCAGCTGGTGATAAATAAATAAAAGATATTATATGAGATATAGAGATAAAGACAATATATGAGATAAAGAGCTCCGTTTGCCGTGGAGACCCTGGGGCCATGGAGTCTTAGTGCTAAAAATGTTTTTACGAGACATTTCACCGCGATTAATAGCCTCATCTGGTGACAGAAGGGCTGGCTCATTTTTTGCGCAACGGATCAGCCTGGCTGTCCAGCGCGGAAATGCAGCCAGTATTCTTGGCACCATTCCACGCGGTCATGATTTATATAGTAATTAGATAAGGCTAGCTTTAAGTTTTATTGTAATATTAAAAAAAAAAAAATTAATATGAAAAGTAAAAAAAAAAAAAAAAAAAAAAGATAAAGAGATCTGTAAAGGTATACCCAGTGGCGTGCAACTCATAGAGGCATAAAAGCGCTGCTTACCCAAGAAATAGTTAACTCAATTGAAATTGCTCAATGGTCATTATCCTTTGGCTTGCTTACCTAACTAATGCTTACCCTTGCTTTTATGGCTATGCACGCCACTGGGTATACCTACCTATTTTCCGCCAATAACGTGTAATTTGCCAAGTTATAAGCACCAGCGCCGTATTACCGATCTCATCAATCAACGTGGACTTTGATGGAGGTGTAATCCAGTTTGGTGAGTGTCCGCTCCGACACCTACTAATTCGATATCAGGTGTATACGAACAGACATTTTTAGACAACTTCAAGATGGATTGCGTTTAAACGTTGATGAAGGAAATGCATTGCGACTCCCCGTTTTACAGTTCTATAAGTTCTTAAGTATGGGTTGCCTGGAAGAGATCACTTTAGTGATAAGGTCGCCCTTTGTTTTTTAAGTGTATCCTGTATTCTTACTCTCTGTAAATCTATTAACAATAAAGTTATTTTAAATTAAATTAAATGCATTATCGATATACATTTTATCAGTGTGTTATTTTTAACGGAAAATTTTAAAAGCCTAAGGCCGCTTGTGCACTCATCTGTGAAATCACGGATTCCGTAAAAATACGAATCCAATCGAATTTGTATGACGGCTACTTCGAAGAATCACGGATACGAACCGAATACGGATGAGTGCACAAAGGCCCTAATGCGTCTCACTGATTTTGACGGAGACAAAGATAAAAAATTAAAATTAAATTAAAAATTAAAATATTTTGTATTCAATTAAAGTTTTACAAGTATTTTTGAATCATCAACTGCATCTACCACTGGTTCGGAATGCCTTTCCTACCGAGAAGAACCAGCAAGAAACTCGGCGGTTACCTACTCTTTTCAAAGATTTGATATACAGTATTATGCCATGTATAAGAAAAGTATTTGCAGTCCTGCGCGTTGCTGGAACGAGCTGCAGGTCAAATCCACTCTCTTTTATCATTTAGGTAATCTTCAATTGTATAATATGCTTTTAAGCCAAAGTCAAAGTCAAAGTCAAATGATTTATTCAAAATAGGTAATAAATTACTCTTTTTGATGGTCAGATGTTGGATTTCTAAGATAAAGTGGTGATAATTATTACGCAAATTAAAAACTAAAGTTACGAGAGTTCCAACCGCGCCCAGGTCTGAGAAGAGCCCACGCTTTATATAGCTTAGGTACATCCCAGGGACGGGTATAGGTTGCTTTTTATCCCGGAGAAACTAAATGCTCCCACAGGATTTTAAAAGTCTATAATCAAAGCGTGCGAAGCTGCGAAGTTTATAATTTTATAGTATGGATTTACGACGCACGTAAATGGTAGCTGTTTATAATAACGTGTTACCAAAATACCTAGTTCCCCGTACCACATAGCTCGCCATTGTCCCCCTCGCAGGCAATTAATCGCGTCCACTTATCTGCCGCTCTAATTAGCGGCTGGAATTCATTTCGCAGGCATGTGCGATTTGTCTTCCTACCTACAACTACTTAAGCGATGTATTTGCTTTTGTTACTTCTGTTTCACTTTGCTTTGTTGTTTATTAATAAGACTTACCCTAACTGTTTTAAGGGTTCCGTACCTCAAAAGGAAAAAAAGGAACCTTCATAGGATCACTTCGTTGTGTGTCTGTCTGTCAAGTCAAGAAACCTACAGGGTACTTCCCGTTGACCTAGAATCATGAAATTTGGCAGGTAGGTTTTCCCCTTATGTCTTATAGCAGCCATAAGGGGAAAAATCTGAAAACCCTAAATTTGTGGTTATATCACAGAAAAAAATTAAAATGTGCTCATAACAAATATTTAGTATTTTCAACTTTTTAAGTAAGATTACTATACCAAGTGGGGTATCATATGAAAGGGCTTTACCTGTGCATTGTATCTATCGTTGAGACCGACAAAACGTCATAGAGGTATTAGTGACAGAGACAACGCTCTACAAAGCCGAAATGTCAGGCCGATGTACATTATTTTCTGCCGCGTACTGTAGCTAATGACTATAAAGTCTAGTTTTGTATAGCATCACTGGACCAACATCCATCTTAGTGTCCCAGTGTGGTAGATTACGCGTTTCTTCGGCGTGTGGATACATCACCGCAACGCGTTCCTGCGCTCATTAGCGCCCACTTGCGCCTGATTAATGAGCCTCTAATTACCGCATGCCGCACGCATGCCGCACGCATGCACTGCAAGTACCCTGAGTTGTGGCCACTGGGCGAACCTGTGACGTTAGTTACTTGCATGTATGTACTGAGATAATGGATACTGACTAATTACTTTAGCGGTGATAGTATAGTGGTTAAGACTTTGGTCTCCTATTTGAAAGATACGGGGTTCGATTCCGGCCACGTACCTCTATCTAACTTTTCGGAATTTTATTTTTAGGGTTCCGTATCTCAAAAGGAAAAACGGAACCCTTATAGGATCACTTTGTTGTCTGTCTGTCTGTCTGTGTGTCTGTCTGTCTGTCTGTCTGTCTGTATGTCTGTTGGTCTGTCAAGAAACCTACAGGGTACTTCCCGTTGACCTAGAATCATGAAATTTGGCAGGTAGGTAGATCTTATTACTGACATTTGGGGAAAATACCTTGGTATGACACTTGATGTGAAGTTGCGCTGGAAAGCTCATGTCAAGAAAAAAAGGAAAGAACTTGATATAAAGTATAAACAGATGTATTGGCTACTTGGTAGATATTCCTCGCTGTCAATACACAACAAGATTCTTTTGTACAGACAAGTCCTGATGCCCATTTGGACTTATGGCATACAGCTGTGGGGCTGTACCAAAAAAAGTAACATCCAAATCATCCAACGGTTCCAAAACAAAGTACTCAGGAATATTGTAAATGCACCCTGGTACATCAGAAATGATGATATTCATAGGGACCTTCAAATTGAATACGTCCATAAAGTTATCACCAAATCTGCCAAAGCCCACGACTATAGGCTTCACCACCACGTTAACGTTGAAGCAATCCAGCTGCTTGACGTAACGGAGTCAGTGAGAAGACTAAAAAGGACCAAACCTTTTGAGTTAGTGTATAGTGATTAGTGATAGTGTACATAGTGTAAGTGCTGAAAGAACACGTGAACAAAGTGTCATATCTCAAATCAAGAAAGACTAAGATGCGTCAGTGGACAATTTCTTAGTATATAAGATAATTTATAAGTTTAGGTTAAAATAAAATTACTTATTAGTCATACATTAGGCTAGATCGTAATATAATTGAGTAGCTAATTGGCACTCAACAATAAGGAAAAAAAAAAAAAAAAAATTTGGGGAAAATCTGAAAACCGTGAAATTGTGGTTACATCACACAAATACACAATAAATTGTGGTCATGAACTAATAATTAGTATTTTCAATTTTCTAAGTAAGATAGGTAACTATGTCAAGTGGGGTATCATATGAAAGGTCACCTGTGCATTCTAAAACAGTTTTTTTATGCATCATAGTTTTTGAATTATCCTGCAAAATGTCGAAAAAATACGTCTGTAGTACGGAACCCTCATTGCGCGAGCCTGACTTGCACTTGGCCGGTTTTTTTTGGCCACGCTGGCCTAGTACGACAGACATGACCAGCCCATTGCCACTTCACCTTGCTAATCCTTTGAGCTATGTCGGTCGCTTTTGTTCTTCTGCGAATGGAGCAGTCAGCAGACGTGTTCTGGAGTGGAGACCGTTTACCGGTAAGCGCAGTGTGGGACGACCTCCAGCCCGCTGGACCGATGACCTGAAGAAGGTGGTGGGGAGCGGATGGATGAGGAAGGCAGAAGACCGTGTTTGGTAGCATGTCCAGCTGTGGACGCAAACAGTCTGATGGATTGGATGGGATTGGCCAAGTGCGGATTGGCAGAGTTCGTACACCTTTGAGAACACTATGGAGAACTCTCAGGCATGCAGGTTTCCTCACGATGTTTTCCTTCACCGTTAAAGCAAGTAAT
Source organism: Maniola hyperantus (assembly GCF_902806685.2). NCBI lineage: Eukaryota > Metazoa > Arthropoda > Insecta > Lepidoptera > Nymphalidae > Maniola > Maniola hyperantus. The sequence continues at coordinate 14,453,979 of NC_048547.1, read as the reverse complement.
ATTTGATTACATAACGCACATAACTCAAAAAAATCGTGCGTGGGCATCGAACCGCCGACCTCCAATTAGTAACAGCTAATGGTATGGTATTAGTTCGTATATTTCTATCATCGTCAAGTGCCTGCAAAACCAAAAACCGTCAATCCAGAACTCATTAGGTACCACAGTCGGCACTGAATAGGCTAAGCAACCACCGTGACGCGTACGGTCTAGACTCTGCCAAAATACCTATTTGCGTCGCGATTACTACAATAATAACATTAAAATGCTAATACAACGACCGCTAGCAGACTCTTGGGGTATTAGACAATTACACGCGCACAACTTAACTTGCACTTGCAAAAACCATTCCCGATTTTTTCTAGTCCAATTCAACTCTATGAAGATGTAAATAGAGTCGGTAATAAACGTGACTGTCAAAAATGAAACCGGGGAAGTGAATAGAAAAGATTGTGATGTGTTTATAAAAACGAAACGTTAGCATCATAGATATTTGAACTTTTTAATAGGTGGGTTAGACAGGACAAAACGAAAAAAGTTTAAATTTAGTTAAATGTAAGAACTTCGATTTCAATTTTTACTGTACTACACAATACTGTAAAACTACTTTAGTAACTACGTTTCCACCAAAAACGGTTGAAAATGAAAAAAAGAATTTTTATGTATCATCATTTAATAGCTAAGCTTAGCACTGATAAGAAAGAGTACAATCATTCAAACAGATCATTTATTTTTTAGAACATGGTAAGTAAAATGATAGGTGGGATAATTTAACATCAGCTAAACTAACTATGACTCAGCTACTGCATTAAAAAAAAAGCTCTTATCATTTTACGGTGGGTTCATCTCCTAAGTAACTTAATTATTAATTGTTTAGTTTAGTTAGTTAAGTTCTTTTTATTTGTCTAGATATTTTGCAAATGCTGTGTACACATTTTATAGATACATTTATCAGCCTGTGTTTGTCTATTAGTGTCGTAGTTTGTGTTAAATTAATGTATTGTGTGTGTTCCTAATAAAAAAAATAAAAAAAAACTAACTAAGAAACTAACTAAAGCTACGAGGGTTCCAAATGCGCCGGTCTGAGACGAAGATTACAACAAACTCAGCCGGATTGAGTCTTTTTACAATTACTTTATATATAGGTAGGTACTTGTAATAATTGGTATGGTGGATCAAAATTTTTTCAAACATTACACTGGAGACGCTGCACGTTTTTATTTTCAAAAAATGAGGAGGTTTCTAAAGATGCGTAGGTACATTTTTGTCAGGTTAAAATTACAGTCGTATTGCCTAATTTGCTGTAGCCTGAAGATTAAATGAAAAGACTTTACTACTGCAAGAGATCTTAATTTTCTATATGAAAATATATGACAATCTAACCATTAGCCTCTCTACCATTTTTATGAATCTCTACTTTCCCCAAAAACGGTTTTTGTTTACGATAAAATCGCAATACACACCCTGTAGGTATGATTTATACATTATTTATTGTGGGGGGTCCCCTATCGTGTATAGGTATCGATGCAATACGCTGAAGGGATCGAAGTAGGATGCTGAGATTCATCCAATTGCAGTTATTGATCGATAAAACGACATTATTACTTTCTAACGACCGATTTATAAATAGTATATTAGAAAAATTCGCCCAAGTGCGAGTCAGACTCGCGCACCAAGGGTCCCGTATTAAAGTAGTATTTTTTTTAGACATTTTGCACGATAAATCAAAAAATATTATGCATAAAAATAAATAAAAATCTGCTTAGAATGTACAAGTAAAAGACCCTGGGGTCATGGAGTCTTAGTGCTAAAAATTTTTTACGAGCCATTTCACCGCGATTAATAGCCTCAACTGGTGACAGAAGGGCTGGCTCATTTTTTGCGCAACGGATCAGCCTGGCTGTCCAGCGCGGAAATGCAGCCAGTATTCTTGGCACCATTCCACGCGGTCATGATTTATATAGTAATTAGATTAGGCTAGCTTTAAGTTTTATTGTATTAAAAAAAAAAAAGCGTTTTTTTTGTCATGTAACAACAAATTCACGCTTTTCGGATTTATTCGTTTACTTGTGCTGTAAGATCTACCTTCCTACCAAATTTCATGATTCTAGATCAACAGGAAGTACCCAGAAGTAGACAGATAGACAGACAGACAACAAAGTGATCCTATAAGGGTTCCTTTTTCCTTTTGAGGTACGGAACCCTAAAAATTAGAAGGCTTACAAATATAGGTCTTTCACTATTTTTAATCAAAATAAGTCAGAAATTGTTTTCACAAAAATACCAAAGACACTCACATGTGGCACGCGAAAGAATCCAAATAATAAATTGGAATGTAATTACGAATTCGTTAATTGCGTCGACGAAATCGGCGTCACATTTTCACGGTCACGGCAGCCACATCAAAGAGTTAGGGGGCGAGCACCCTCCCTTGGACAGTCCCCTGTTTAATGTTTATACCCGTTCTAAGGATTACGGTGCGAAAAATATTCGGAATCTACTAATTTCGTAATAAAAACTTGTGATATCTTTTCAACTTCGTCCGCGTGATTTTTTTTATTATTGAACTAGCTGATGCCCGCGACTTCGTCCGTGTGGAATTAGGTTTTTTAAAAATCCCGTGGGAACTCTTTGATTTTCCGGGATAAAAAGTAGCCTATGTCACTCTCCAGGTCTTTATCTGTACCCATGCAAAAAATCACGTCAAGCCATTGAACCGTTGCGACGTGATTGAAGGACAAACCAACAAACAAACACACTTTCGCATTTATAATAAGGGTACCTACTGATTGGATATAATATCTTCAACCTGTCGTTCTCAATAGACTATGAAAGTGTGACGTCACAAGCAGTGGCGTGCAGGTCATAGAGGCATAAATGCACTGCTTACCCCAGTTGAATAGCTCAATGCATATTTTTCATAATGACCTGCCAGTAAACAGGCTCCTACTTAACTAGTGCCTACCCTGGCTTCAAACCCTGTGCACGCCACTGGTCACAAGTCTATTAGGGTTGTGGGCATGCCCACTGTGCCCACAACGGTGGATACGCGCTTGCCCAACGTATATATAATATCGATAGACGTTGGATTCAACATAAATGAACGTATAAAAATCAGACACTGCACTGATATCAGTCGCATGTATAGCAGAAGGGCCGGTGCATACCTCACAGGATCGCGATTCGACACCTGAGCACACTGCACCCCTGCGAGGGAGAGATGACTCTATGTGGAGACAGATCCATTTTTTGTTTTAAAGTCCTATATCCCACCAGTGCGTGAAGTTAGATCGCCGGGCGTTCACCAGCATTGCGCATGGTTTTGAGCTTTAGGTATCATCATCATCATGATCATCACCATCACCGGCTCACTACAGAGCACGGGTCTCCTCTCAGAGTGAGAAGGGTTTTGGCCATAGTCTACCACGCTGGCCATGTGCGTCATTGGTAGACTTCAAACACTTTTGAGAACATTATGGAGAACTCTTAGGCATGCAGGTTTCCTCACGACGTTTTCCTTCACCGTTGAAGTAAGTGATGTTTAATTAATTAAAACGCACATAGCTCCGAAAAGTTAGAGGTGCGTGCCCGGGATCGAACCGCCGACCTACGATTAGAAGGCGGACGTCCTAACCACTAGGCTATCACAGCTTTAGGTATGCCATGTATGTATTAAAAAAACTGGTCAAGAACGAGTCGGACTAGCAGACGAAAGGTTCCGCGCCATCGTAACAAAAATAATTTTTTTTTGTGATGTAAGCACAAATTCACGGTTTACGGATTTTTCCTCTTACTTGTGCTATAAGACTTACCTACCTGGGAATTTCATGATTCTAACTTCTAGGTGAACGGGAAGTACCTAATAGGTTTCTTGACAGACACGACAGACAGCCAATAAAGTGAGCCTAAATAATATCGCGCATTGCTAGAACGAGCTGGGAGTCAAATTCATGCTTTTGTCGTAGGAGAGAATTAACAGAATCCATCTCCATAGTAATCTATCTCATTTTAAACAGATTCGATCACTGTAACATTAGGGGGTAGGCAGAAAAAATCGTCCCAGGAACAATTACACGGCATCTGTCGAGCCCGCGCGCTCCCGTGTACAATTTATGCTGATTGGATTCCTCTACCTACGAGATGTGACGAGGAAATGGACATGTGCTGAATTCTGAGTAGGTGACTCATTGGGTACCTCTTACCAAATTATTTTTTCTATGTATAATAAAAATAAACGGCCAAGTGCAAGTCAGACACGCGCATCGAGGGTTCTGTACTAGAGTCCTATTCGTTCGACATTTCGAATCGATCGAAAAGGAGATAATTGTCACAAAACTGTATTTGGGTGACATAAATCTTCTTCTATATGGATGAGCTGACTGACTGGCAACGCACAGTTCAAACTCTGGACGGATCGGGCTGAAATTTGGCATGCAGATAGGAGCTATTATGACGTAAACATCTGATAAGAAAGGATTTTTGAAAATTAAACCACTAAAGGGGGAAATAGAGGTTTGAAATGTGTGTAATCCACGTTTCAGCACGTTCCAGTCGCGGGCATAAGCTACTATGAATTTATTATAAAAGCGTTCTACTATGAATTTATTATAATAACGGGTTATGTAGTCGGTCGGTATATACCTACCTAATAAGCTTCCAGAAGACATATTATTGGAGATGTCTCGCAACTAGTTCAATGTTTTCATAAAACTTAAAACTTAATGAAAAATCCTATTACAATGTAAAGGATTATTTAACTGATAAGAAAGCTTGGGAAGCTTTGTGTCAGTTCTAATGAGTTTAAGTGATCTGTAAAGTGGTGATAATAAAAAGAATACCCGGCTGAGTTTGTTGTGGGCTCTTCTCTGACCTGGGCGCGTTTGGAACGCTCGTAGCTTTAGTTTTTAAGTTCGCGTAAAAATTATCACCACTATATCATATTATTACAAATGCAACAACCGACTTTCAAAGAGTGTAATTTAATACCTATTTTGAATTTTTAAACCATTTGATTTGATTTGATTTGACTCTTATTAGGAGTATCCGGGGTAAACAGATAACTTACCGACTCATTACCATCCGTGCGTTGACCAAACAAACACAACGAGAGTCATTAAGCCCAGCCCTCCTGGCTGGCGGCACAACAATAGGTAATTTAGTGGTTATTGCAATATCTAGTTTTATTGGCGCCTGGCCGCGCGCCAGCCCCGCCAGGTGCACTCATAATGCGCTTACGTTCGATATCATAACGATGTTCGACATGCCTCCATGCCAATAAGTATCACATCAGTAACAAGTGATAAGGAAAGGAAAATTACCTATTGAATCCATACTTATTATTACAAAAAACTAAAGTGTGTCTACCTGTCGTGTCTCTTAAATATAAAGACAGTTTTTGACAATTATCTCTTTTCTCTCTTTTCCGACTTAATTTACGATGAAAATAGTGTAAATTTACCAAAATCTAGATTTTCTCTCATGAAGTCTCTATGTCTTCGGTTTAGTCCCGTGAGAATACAAAAGTTTCAATAATACTTAACAGATAACTTACCGACTCATTACCATCCGTGCGTTGACCAAACAAACACAAATAAAGGACTTAGTCGCGGGCAACAGCTTGTTTTGTATATTTGTAGTAAGTTTTAAAGGCTTTATGTTACCTAAGATAGGTAATCTAGGTACCTATACTGATTATTTATATGTCGGTATCTGTTACGGGCCAGCATTCACTGTAGCCCACCATTGTCCCACCCCACGCGTGGGGCGCGCAGTAATTATCGCGGCTCACCACACAAAGGCTCGCCAGAATTAAGCAAATAGGATTTTGTGATTGTATTTCAAGCTAACGCTATAGAGACTTAGTTTTAGATGATCGATCAAGGTAAGTTCGTATTCGAATTCCCAATGTTTAATCTAGCCCGATAATACATGAATTATTAGTCTCGGTGTGCATGAGGATATTCCTCTGCTGTATAAAAAAAAAAGATGATCGACACAGGTTGAATTTTTAGTACATATTATGTAGGTAGGTAGGTAGTATTCATAAAAATCATGATTTTTTTAAATTATTCTCTTTAATAATGAATTCTAGCCCTATAAACTACCGCTATACAAAAAATCACATCATTTTATTACTACATCCCAAGACCCTATTATATGACGAGATGCCAGCCATGCTCCAATAGTGGAGAAGAATGAGAAGAAGAATCTAATTTATTTTAAGAGCACAGAAACGCGAATATCTCATCAATGAAAAATTGGGTATTAAACTGACCTAACCATATTTTACAAGGTTTATGTACCCAGCCGGAAGCTCATATAATATGTTATCAAGTCATTAATTACTCAGGTAATAAATGTTGTACCAATTTAGGACCACAATCTAGGTTAACCTAATTAACTCGCGAATATGATTCTCATTTTATTATACCACTAAAACTGCACGTTGCAGTGTCATGCGGGTTTTGATTTACGTATTAAAGTTTATTACTCTTGTTTACTAATTTATTGCGTGTAATTTAGGTATTTACGTTATGTAACTAATAGGTACGTACCTAAATAGGCGGTATTATTGTAGTAGGTACATAATATAATCGTGGCCACAATCCTGGAAAATTAACTACGATTTATTGTCCAAACTCTACATGCCACGTGCAGATTTTAAAAACATATGACGTAGACAATCTATACTTAATATTATACATGAGAAAGTGTGTTTGTTGTAAATGAGAAAGGACAAACTCCTTCCTTCACCTTAATTTTAGCATAGAGATAGTTGAAAGGACGGTGGGTACTAAGTATTTACCCCGGGAAATCAAAGAGTTCTCACGGGATATTTGAAAACCTAAATCCACGCGGACGAAGACGCGGGCATCATCTAGTACATTACGTACATTAGTAATTACATTACATTAATATCTTTTAAAATTTCAAATCTCAAAGGTAAAGAAATATCCACAAAGACAATAATTTTCATCAGCTTAGTTTAAAGCAAAAAGTGGCCGCCCTCAAACGCGTCAGTAAACTAAGTTACAAAATTATAATTTCATGCCGCCCTAAGTACTCCAATGTAATTACACGCTACCCGTCTTATCTCGGAAGGACTTTTCCTTTTAACGCACCTAACTTTACGTTTATCAGGTGAAACTTTGTTCGAGCAAATTGAAAATTTTACGAGGCGAACCTCTGGAGCGAATTAATTGTGTTATCAAATATTAATGCGGTATCTTTGCCCTGCTTTAATTGCCGTGGAGTTTTGCGAATTTGTTACTTACCGCACTTCTGCGGTCGGTCATGATCTGTTGAGAATTATTGAATAAATAAAATATGGACTGTGAACTGGCAACTGGTACTATTCTCTCAATTTCAACAACTTTACAGGATGAAGAAAAAACCTACATCATATCTCTCAACGGCTATACTCACATTTAGTCGACGTTAGCCCGACTAGTTTCGAACCCATCCGGGGTCCTTTGTCAAGGGAGTCAGTTTGCGCACGCGTCGCGGTTAAGACTGACGATAGTTGTAGATGTAGTTGAGTTCTTTATTGATCTATTTTTAAGACATAATCAATATCATCTAATGTTCCAATTGAAAAGTAACAAAACAATACTAGAAATCTATATATTATATTTAAAAGGCAAAGCTGGCTGAATGACTGATCTATCAACGCACAGCTCAAACTACTGGAAGGATCGGGGCTGCAATTTGGCATGCGGTAGAATACAGATAGCTATTATGACATAGGTATCCGCTAAGAAAGGAATTTTAAAAATTTAACCCCTAAGGCGTTTGAAAATTGTGTAGTCCACGAGGACGAAGTCACGGCAATGAATTAGTATTTCCTATAGGTGTTGTGATATTATTAGCTTTGCTAATACATTGGAATACATTTTTAGTAAAAGCAAAAAGCCAGGTGCGTCGCGCGCCTCGGCCGCAATACGGCGAACACGATCCGATACCTCGGAAACAGAATTAATGGCGAATACAGAAATAAGTCGCGTTATTTTAAAATCTACCTTCCCATTACGGTGGGGTTTGCGAACGTTAACGTATGGAACCGCGGTTTAGCGACCACATTACAGTCGGGAAATTGCTGTAGGTGTTGTGATATTATTGGCTTTGCGAATGCATTAACAGTAAAATCAAAAAGCCAGGTGCGTCGCGCGCCTCGGCCGGAATACGGCGAACACGATCCGATACTTCGGAAATGGAATTAATGGCGAATACAGAAACAAGTCGCGTTAGTTTAAAATCTAACTTCCAATTACGTTGGGGTTTGCGAACGTTAACTTACGGCACCGCGGTTTAACGAGCATATTAGATAAAGTCGGGAAATTTCTGTAGGTCTTCTTCTTCTTCTTCCTTACCTTATCCCACGTTACGCGGGGTCGGTACAACATGTATTTTCTTCTACTCACTTCTGTCATCCGTCAACGTATTATCCACCCCTTTTACACGCATATTATCCTCTTTCACGCAATCCATCCAGCTTTTCTTTGGTCGACCTCTCCTTTTTTCCTTCCACATGCATATTTAACATTCTTCAAGTGACATGGCTTTCTTCGGATGGACAGTCGGCTGTATTGTGATATTATTAGCTTGCGCATATATTGTCAGTAAAATCAAAAAGCCAGGTGCGCCGCGCAACTCGGCTGGAATACGGGGTACAAGATTTGATACCTCGGAAACAAAATTAATGGCGAATACAGAAACAAGTCGTTATTTTTAAATAGCGGTTAACTACAAAAGTACTTTCATAGTTTCATTAATTTAATGTGGGAATTTTCAAAAGTGGAGGAATAAAAAAGTTTGCTACATCGGACTAAACTAAAAACGTAGCATTTTTTTTTTAAATATCAGTTTTCGAAAATTCCAACGTTTTTCGGCGATAACTCAATAGAAATAGGATCGCAGATCTTTAAACTGTATGATAGTTGAGCTGTGTTATTATGGTAGAATTTGCGTCAGTAAAAACACGGTACAGTCAGGAATACAAATAAAGACGTTAAATTTAGCGGCGTGCGGTCGAAGCACCTGGCGCTGCGTCTAGCGGGCGCGTGGCGGTTCTGTACGCGACTGTACCGAGTGTTGTATAGAGTTGTTTTTACCTCCTTTATACATATGCAATTTTTTTATTTTTTTACTAGGTACATAATGCTCGCAACTTCATCCGCGTGAATTTAGGTTTTTTTAAAATCCCATGGGAACTCTTTGATTTTCGAGGATAAAATAGTCTATGTCCTTCCCGGGATAAAAACTAACTCTGTACCAGATTTCATCAAAATCGGTTAAATCGTTAAAAGCTAGCAAGCAGACAGACAGATGCTTCGTATATATAATATTAGTATGGATGTGAGTAACAACTGGCTACTGGAAATCAAAGAATTTCCACAGGAGTTTTGAAAAACCTAAATCCACGCGGACGAAGTCGCGAGCATCATTTAAGTACAATAATCGACAAGACTTTGTAAATGTCAAAAAGTAGGAATTGTGTAGTATTTCGAGAAGGTAATATCAGCTCAAGGGGATCCATCGGTTGTTGCAGTACCTAAATACCGTCTGGTATTTATTCCGGTACTTTTACCGGGAACCTGCGCTCCGCTAAGTTCCTCCAAAGCGCCGCCGCCGGACGCACTTCAGCTGACTTCAGGCAAATCGAAGTTATTACGAGTTACGGCTAGCGATGGGCATGATTGCTAATCTGAATACCTATATAAAAGGAAAAGGTGACTGACTGACTGACTGACTGACTGATCTATCAACGCACAACTCAAACTACTACTCGGATCGGGCTGAAATTTGGCATGCAGATACTATTATGACGTAGGCATCCGCTAAGAAAGGATTTTTAAAACATCAACCCCCAAGATCCAATCCAATACTTCCATACTAATCCATACTTCCATACTAATATTATAAATGCGAAAGTGTGTCTGTCTATCTGTCTGTCTGTTGGTCTGCTAGCTTTTCACAGCCCATCTGTTTAACCGATTTTGATGAACTTTGGTATAGAGATAGCTTGCATCCCGGAGAAGGACATATACAAGGAATACTTTTTATCCCGGAAAATCAAAGAGTTTCCGCGGGATTTTGAAAAATGAAAATCCACCTGGACGAACCACATCGGCGGGCATCAGCTAGTTTTAAATAAATTTTGTTTGGTAAAATTATTGTTCTTCTTAGCAGTGATTTCACAGGCGATTTTTCACGGAGAGTGATTTTTCCCAAGCCAGACCCAGGAATCGAACCCGGGACCTCGTCATCCGTAGTCGAACATGCTTACCAATAGATCTAGCTCAGATAATCCGTACTATATATTTTACTTGCTTTCTTAAATGTGGAAGTGTGTCTGTCTGTCTGTTACGTTTTCAGGGTCCATCCATTTGAGATGTGTACCCGAGCTCGAAATCCATCATCATCATCATCATCCGATAGACGTCCACAGCTGGACATAGGTATCTTATAGAGACTTCCACACGCCACGTTCTTGCGCCGCCTGAATCCAGCGGCTCCTTGCAACTCGCCTGATATCGTCCGTCCGCCTAGTGGGGGTCTTCCGAAATTGAAACCCAGATCCCCGAAATAGAAAATCATCGTCTTAACCATTAGACTTACACCACTTTTCACTTTTTCGAATTTTCTCGTCTGTACGCGATAATCGCAAGTTCGCGCAAATTTTACTCGTACGAACGCGCGATCAAATTTACTGTTCATGAATAGAGCTGAACGATTTCTAATCTAACCTAGAATCGAACCTTTACCCCACTGTGCATGAAAATATATCTACAAAATGCAACTGAAACTTTGCACGTGTTCAAAAGACCACTTAATTCGACGATTTGACCAAAACACCGTCATATTTCCATCGCACATAGTATGTTTCTTAACACTTATTCCTGTAAATACTTATCACAAATATCAGCGATTTGGCATTATTTATTATTTATATAGCGTTTACTTAACATTAGGTACATGACATGGCCGTAGTCAGCTGCATAACATTATTATAAAATTATCATCAATCAATCAATACTTATAATAAAACTGTAACAGGTCAAATTCTGTACATTGAAGATATTTTGAATTTTTTTTTTCGAGGGCACTCTATAATCGATACTGAACCCAAAACTGTAATTTTTTTCATTTTTGTCTGTCTGTCTGTCTGTCTGTATCACGGCCGCGCATCACGCTGAAACTACTGAATGGATTCCAATGAAACTTGGTACGATTTGAGGTCATACTATGAGGAAGAATATAGGATACTTTTTATCCCGAAATTCAGCATGGTTCCCGTAGGAGAGGGGATGAAAGTTAAAATGTATACTGAGTTGTAATTCATTAACGCGTAGTCCGATTTCATTCATTCTTTTTTTGTTAGAAAGGGGATATTTTAAAAATTGTTCCGTAAATGATGATGTAGGGTACAGCACTCCTAAACTATAATGTTTCAGGAACTGCGGATGATGCAAAATTATTTTAGGTACCAAGCATAGGCTACATCATTGAACTTCGGATCCTAACTCCTCAATCCTGATGCTGCAAAGTACTGAAGTCCTAAATCGTGGGGATTTTAGAATTTCTGATAGTGAATTGATATTTAAAAAAAAATTAAAAAATTTGAATCGACTGTTAGGCGGAACGAAGTTCGCAGGGTCAGCTAGTGTTAAATATAAACAAAAATAAACACACACCCGATATGGAGTGTGTTTATTTTTGTTCACCGTTTATAGTCGTAACTTTTGTTTAAGAAAAACTTTTACGTGGTTTCATTGTTACATTGATACTGTTTTATAATCATAATGTATCTTCGGTACCTTGCCTAAAGGGATTCCTTTTAATAATAATATATTTTAGTAATAATATTATATTTTTTAAGGTTTTAGTTTTAGTTTAATTGTTTTAGTCAATTTTTGAGATATTACTGAATATGTTTATTTTTATGTAAACAATGCTTTGAAAATGCAGCACAAAACATAATTAATTCATTATGCATAAAATAAAATAAAATTTCGACGAGAAATAAACTCGCTCAGCGATATTCGCCTAGTCTCACACGGCATCATGGCGGCTGCGGTCGCGGCCACAGATTCATAGAAACTAGTGGTGTCGCTTGCAGTTTGCGGTCTGCAGCCCATCTCAGACTTGTACCTTTAAAAAAAATCAAAAAAAATAAAAACCGACTTCGATACACAAACACTAAAAATATTATTATGGAACTAAATTAACTCTTGTATACATAATATATTCGGTAATAAATTAAATTATTTTTCAATTTTTAGTGTTTGTGTATCGAAGTCGGTTTTTATTTTTTTTGTAAAAAAAATTAATTTCACAATTTTTAGTGGCCCCATGGAATTATGCTATGACTGGTTAAAAATCTACTGTTTACTACAATTTAAATTTACTGTTAAGCTATTACACTGATCGCGAGCAATTTACTCTTATCCGTTGAGGAATTCCAGTATCTATCTTCGAAGATGTTCATCAGATCTTCACCAAATTTAAATGGGACCAACTTTGAAGTATACCCTTTCAAACAAAAAAAGAATTTTCAAAATCGGTCTAGGCGTCTTCGAGTATTTGGGGAACACACATAAAAAAAAAAAAAAAGATTCCGACGAATTGAGAACCTCCTCCTTTTTTTGAAGTCGGTTAATGAAAATCCAAGCGCAACAAAGTGCTCTCCATCAAACGTCAATCACCTGCGAACAAGCACTAATTAATCGAGCCGACGACAATAAACCTATCACACTTATATTCGAAACGCAATTACTTAGACAGGCGTCATTCACACCTCATTTAAATGCGACAGAATGCGATTATACCCAACGAGGATCTCTAAACATGCGAATATGGGCGACTAGAAATGAAAATTAAAGTGGTTCTTTCCTCTAGAGGGAGACGCTATATGTATCATACCCTCTTGCCAAACAACTGGGCCAGTTGGTCTGAAAAATATAACGTGGAAGTTACGCCACGAGCCAGATCGCTTGATAGACAGACTCTATACGCAATAATCCCCCTTGCAAAGAACCAGCTTGAGTCCATATTAAGATGTTTTTGAAATCTGCACACATGTTATTTTTATATATTTCGACAAAATGCGATTTTACTGCAGCGTCGGAAAGTATTTTCTACCTCAAATAAATATCCAGACCTTCCTGTAGTCTAACGAAATATTGCCTTGTAGAAAAATAACAGTCAAATTTTATTATTGATCTAAATGAATATAAGAAATAGTAGTTTGACAAAGTTAATCAAATGATCAAATTCTGTAGCAAGTAACGGGATTTTTTACCAAAGTATCATACCAAGCTGGTTTAAAGACGGTGTCAAGTTAGTTGTCTAAATTACACTTAAAAGATAATAAGGATGACATCATCGTGTTCTGCGCTTCATTGGTGGATTAATGCAACATGTTCATTTTATGTTAAGACGCCCGCCTTCTAATCGGAGGTCGGGGGTTCGATCCCGGGCACGCACCTCTAACTTTTCGGAATTATGTGTTGCGTTTTAAGTAATTAAATATCACTTGATTTAACGGTGAAGGAAAACATCGTGAGGAAACCTGCATGCCTGAGATTTTTTCACAATGTTCTCAAAGGTGTGTGAAGTCTACCAATCCACACTTGTCCAGCGTGGTAGACTATGGCCAAACCCTTCTCACTCTGAGAGGAGACCTGTGCTCTGCAATGAGCTGGCGATGGGTTGATCATGATGATCATGATGTTTATTTTTCAGTGCTGTATCATGATGAGCTAAATTAAAATTTCGCTGGTAAGCTATGTCTACTTGTAAGCATGTCACTGAATGGCCGGGATGGTAACACGACAGGAACGCGGCGGGAACGCGGCGGGAACGCCAGTGGAACGCGCCGGGAACGCCGCCGGAACGTGGCCGGTGCATGCGTGAACGACAGCGATGCGCCAACGATTTATCGACACGCATTACCTACGAAAAGGTGAGCCCTGAATTAGACTCGTTATTCATTGAATAGCTGCTCCAGCTATCGCTACCTATTAATTAATCTTATACAAGCTTATGGTTGCGACTTCGTCCACGTGGACTACACAAATTTCAAACCCCTATTTCGCCCCCTTAGGGGTTGAATTTTCAAAAATCCTTTCTTAGCGGATGTCTACGTCATAATAGCTATCTGCATGCCAAATTTCAGCCCGATCCGTCCTGCAGTTTGATCTGTGCGTTGATAAATCAGTCAGTCAGTGAGTCAGTCAGTCAGTCACATTTTCCTTTTATATATTTAGATAAATAGGTTAATCAACGGTTCCGTTCAGAAACTTTACAGTAGGTAGGTACCTATAGTACAAGTTGCACGTCAAAATATATAAATTATAAAATCAACGATAACATAATGTTAGAACGACTTACAGACAAACAAAGTGTTTTATTTCCACCGTATATCATAAGTGACGAGATACATTCTGACAAAACAATTTATTTTCCCAACACTTGAATGTTATAACGTTTTTAAACAAAGGTGTACCAACGCTCAAGGAAAAAAAACCATCATACTCGTAAAGTGAGACCACACGAGGGATTTTATATCTTACGACATTTTGCTGTCACATTTTTTTAAGAACTAGCTTATGCTCGCGACATCGTCCGCGTGGACTGAACAAATTTCATACCCCTATTTTACCCCCTTAGGGGTTGAATTTTCAAAAATCCTTTCTTAGCGGATGCCTACGTCATAATAGCTATCTGCATGCAAAATTTCAGCCCGATCCGTCCAGTAGTTTGAGCTGTACGTTGATAGATCAGTCAGTCAGTCAGTCAGTCAGTCAGTCAGTCAGTCAGTCAGTCAGTCACCTTTTCCTTTTATATATTATTAAGAATTAAGAATAAGAATATTAGCCATGTTAAATGACTAATATTCCCCTTTCCTCTCCAACTAAGCGTCAAGCTTGTGCTCGGACTGTACTACAATAGCGGAACGGGCGGGGTTTAAACCGCCGACCTTTCGGTTTTCAGTCCACTCCTTTACGTACATTAATTCCTCATTCATTCCTCCTTCATTATAAAAAAAATCCTTTATTTCGATCATCAAGATCATAATAATTGTTAGTAATAAGACACACCTTACAAAACTAATGTTAGTGATCTTATGACTATTTACCTAATCCTAATACTATATCGGTTAGTAAAACTGTAAACTAACAATTTTACTAACCGACACTGCACATAACATTATAGGTATATATCTAAAATGTAAACCTCACAAACACATACCTACACATACAAATGTCAAAACACATAATATACTAAAGACATATTAACAAAACTAACATAAAGATAAAAATTGTAAAATAAGACTAATAAACTAGTTTTTTTTTTTTTTAGATTTAAGTTTATTAATAGTTTATTTAATAAATATGTAGGTAGGTATGTAGAATTACTTTAGGCCAAACAGATTTCATTAACATTTAAGTGACTATATAAACTAAATAGTTGTAAGAAAACTTATTGTAATTTTAAAGCTAAGGAAATAAATAAAGGCTTAATAATAATAATAATTACTAAAATACTATATCTAAGACTATGACATAATGGTGCGCTTAATTTGACCATTTTGAAGCAATTATTGCTCGGCAACACGTATGGATCGATCTGGAGCAATCTGGAGCAATTATTTCGCTAAACATTGCTGAAGTTTTCAGGTATTGCCGGGTATTGCAGTAAATTGCTCCATGTGGTCGTGACGTCATAATTTACTAAATTTGCTGGAATTGCGGGTTTCTGGTTGGGGCACCCTGATTATATATTCAGTGGAATTCTGAAAAAGAAAGATAAACTGACTGACTTATCAACGTGCAGCTAAAATTAAAAACTTGAGATTTTATAATTTTCAGAAACATCCCTTTAAAAAATATTTTACAGTCGTATAAATTTTAAATCCTAATAAAATCAACGGTTATTTAAAATCAGTTTTTGCGACGATAATGCAGAACAAGACAGTTTTACTCAAGAAAAAAAAAAAACTAAAGGTATGTCTCCAGTCTGATCTTACGACACTAGTGAAATAATAAAATGTAATCGCTCCAATTCCCCGCAAGTAAAATAAATAGATTTAGAACAAAAACAAACATAAGGCCATAACGTCCGGGCTCGGCTCTACAGTCTACTGTAAATTACCTGTTGGTTTTACTGAAATGTTTGATGCGTTTACGCTTGATCGACAGGTAGAGAGCGATCGAGACGTATTGATACTTCATAATCCTACTAATATTATAAATGGGAAAGTGTGGATGTTTGGATGTTTGTTACTCAACCACGCAAAAACGGCTGAACGGATTTGGATGAAATTTGGAATGAAGAAAGATTATACCCTGGATTAACACATAGGCTACTTTTTATCCCGGAAAATCAAAGAGTTCCCGCGACATTTTGAAAATTTAAATCCACGCGGATGAAGTCGCGGGCATCAGCTAGTACTTAATAATTTTAAATACATATCAAAAATTGCGGACCGGCAGGAATCAAACCTATGTCTCCTAGGACCGCGCCCGATCCTCTGAACACTAAGCTATGGCTCGCTTGCTGCCAGTCATCTGCCAGTGACGAAATTTGTGATACATATTATGTATGTTCACTCAGTACTGAAGCGACTGTTATGCCATCTAGTAGCGACACTTTTGCAGCTATCGAAACTACTTTCAAAGGCTCGTATTACAATGCAGCTCTTTGAACGAGAAATGACGTGTTTGCTTTAATTAATAAGTATATCTAAAACACTATAAAAAAACCCGGCCAAGTGCGAGTCAGGCTCGCGCAATGAGGGTTCCGTACTACAGTCGTATTTTTTCGACATTTTGCACGATAATTCAAAAACTATGATGCATAAAAATAAATAAAAATCTGTTTTAGAATGTACAGGTGAAGACCTTTCATATGATACCCCACTTGATATAGTCACTCACTTCCAAAGTTGAAAATACTAACTATTAGTTCATGACCACAATTTAATTTTTTTTGTGTGATCTAACCCTAAATTAACGGTTTTCAATTTTTCCCCAAATGTCAGCTATAAGATCTACCTACCTGCCAAATTTCATGATTCTAGGTCAACGGGAAGTACCCTGTAGGTTTCTTGACAGACAGACGGACAGACAGACAGACAGACAGACAACAAAGAGTATAAGGGTTCCGTTTTTCCTTTTGAGGTACGGAACCCTAATTATAAAAGGTTAATACTAGGTATTTTTATACGCGCTATTTCTAAAACCATTTACAGCATAAACCGTTAAAAACGAGACAGATTTAGTATGTGAGAGATATAGCATCTGTCTCGTTTTAACTAAACTTAAGTAACGATTAAACGACACTGAGTGCGGCTGTTTGACAATTAAAAAAGTTTTGGTTTCTTGTGATAATCAAAATGTTTCAAGATCACGTAGCCATAGTACTCGTGTAAACACAGGCCATGTGTTTCGTGTCGGGCTACGATCGGCGCGTATCGGCGATCGCCATTACCTGCCTAGGTATTTTTATACGCGCTATTTCTAAACCATTTAACGCTTAAACTGTTTTTATTACTTCATTGCTCGTGGTTAGGTTTTGAGTTTTATTAGATTCTCTTTACGTGTTTTAGGATTGATTAGTTCGATAGGTTTTAGAATGGGGCGATTAGAGTTTTATATTGTTTTATAAATTTCTTGGGGCTGTTGAAATCAGTTGCTCCATTGCGGCGTGATTGAAGGACAAACCAACAAACAAACACAATTTTTATAATACTAGCTTATGCTCGCGACTTCGTCCGCGTGGACTATACAAATTTCAAACTCCTATTTCACCCCCTTAGGGGTTAAATTTTCAAAACTCCTTTCTTAGCGGATGCCTACGTCATAATAGACATCGATACATAATAGCTATCTGCATGCCAAATTTCAGCCTGATCCATCCAGTAGTTTGAGCTGTGCCCTACAAATTCTGCCCTTTAATTGGCTGTGAAAAAATGTGAAACAGCGAATCAACCAATCAAAGGGCCAAATTTCTTGACGATTTCGATAACGATGAATACGTTTTACTTACACAATCGGGGGGCAGTCAGTCAGTCAGTCACCTTTTCCCTTTATATATTTAGATGAGTAGTGATTTTGGTACCTACTAATTATTTTTATTAACTTTATTAGAGAACTAGCTGCCCCGGCGAACTTCGTACCGCCGAACAGTCGATTCTTTTTCAGGCAATTTTTTTAATTTTTTCTAACTGTAAGAACATTCCTCGTAGGTACTTCAAGGAATATTATGAAAAAAGAATTAGCGAAATCGGTTCAGCTGTTCTCGAGATTTGCGATCAGCAACACATTCAGCGGTTCATTTTTATGTACCTATAGAGATTATTAGAGAAATGTTTCATTGCCAGAACACAAATCACAACGTTCGTAGGAGTATTTCTAATCTAAATGATGATAAGGTGTCTATCAAAGTTAATGAAGGAGACTTCCACCTGGCTCAAAGGAGAAAACGAGCTTATGTCTAATGTGTTACCGTTAAGTGCGCAGTTAAAACCCCTAAAGAACTGAGATTGACTCTTGGTTAGAGTTGGGCTGTATATTATTTATCGATAATTATTCCTTGTTTCTTTAAAAATATTTATTTTTGTAGTCGATGAAGGCTCGATTTTTCAATCTATATAAATAAAAGGAAAAGCTGACTGACTGAATGATCTATTAACGCACAACAGATGGAAACGTTTAAGTGCGGAAACCAGCCCAGAGTGAAGAAGAAGAAGAACGCACAGCTGAAACTGCTGGACGGATCGGGCTGAAATTTGGCATGCAAATAGTTATTATGACGTAGGCATCCTTTAAGAAATGATTTTTTGAAAATTCAACCCTAAGGGGGTAAAATAGTTGTTTGAAAGTTGTGTAGTCCACGCGGATGAAGTTGCGAGTATAAGCTAGTACCTATTATAAAAAAGTTGTTTGTTGGTTTGTCTTTCAATCAGGCCACAGCGGAGCAAAGGATTGACCTGATTTTTTTACATGGATAATTATAGTTGAAGACTTAAAGAGTGACGTAATATAGAAAATCCTAGAAAATCAAAGATACCTTACGAAATTTTAGACCAGAGTTCGATCCCGGGCCTCTAGTTTCACGTTGCGCGTTTTAAGCAATTATAATATTATCATTTACTTTAACGTTGTAGGAAAACGTCGTGAGCAAAATTAGGTACATACCTTAGAATTCTCCATAATGCTCTCAAAAGTGCGTAAAGTCTGCCAATCCGCACTTGGTTGATCATGTGATAAACTGAAAACCAAATAAGTACCTACATTTTTAGATAAGATAAGATAAGATAAGATTTATTTATTTGCTTTCATGTACATTTTATCGATAATCATGACAGGTCACATCACTAAAAACGCATGAGGGTTGTCACAAAATGAAATTATACAACGATCCACCTACACGCTTGCAATAACACACTGTTAATTTTCTTCAAACGCTCATTATCTTTGCGTACAACGAATTTAAACTCTATTTAATGTGGTATAGAGTTCAAAATCGTGTTGTCGGGTTTTCTTTGAAGCCAACCTGTTTCACGACTCGGTTAACTCCTTTTATCTCAAGGTGACAAGCCGCGGTTTATTATTTCTGCTGAGATATGTTTGTAATTTCCCCTAAGGGCTGTGTGGAGAAAGAACAAAGTGCGTGTCTTACATTATTTTCCAAACAAAGGCGGTAAACGGATTTTTGGTCTGATTTTCGTGCGCCGCTGTGCAAATAATAATATTAGGGTATTTTAGACCAAGTTTCAATTTTGTCCATTAAACTATATATAATTTCACCGGTGTCCATCTCGGAGGGGGAAAGATGGAAGAGAGGCTTACTAGCAGAAGCATGATCAGGATCTGAAGGTCTACCCGATGCATAGAAAAAAAAATGGCGGAATTTATTTTTCCATAGAAAATGTATGGTGAATATTGAAGAGGCTTTGATACGGTTCTTTGGAGAACTCTCAATGAAAAATATGGTAAGACAATGATTGAGGGTTTGGGAGATAGTTGAGGAGCCCAGTAAGGTATTGTAGAAAAATGGGGGCTACTCAAACAAAAGATACTCATAACCTCATCCAATTGGCAGAGAGCTGGAAAAAAATACAAAATTGCAGATTCAAGTTGGCGGTAGTATATTTATATTTATATCGGGGCAATATAAATTTGTATTTCTATTGCCCCGCGCACCCGCACGTCACCCGCACGTCACCCGCGCTCACCCGCACCTTTTTATACATGGCATAATATTGTACCTATATCAAATATTTGAAAAGAGTAACCGCCGAGTTTCTTGCTGGTTCTTCTCGGTAGGAAAGGCATTCCGAACCAGTGGTACATGCATCCGACGATTCAAAAGTACTTGTGAAACTGCAATGTGATGCAGTACGGTGCGCTGTGGTGCGGTGCGGTGCGTTGAACTGCGGTGCGGTGCGCTGTGGTGCGATGCGGTGCGCTGTGGTGCGGTGCGGTGCGTTGAACTGCGGTGCGGTGCGCGTCTGAGTTGGCCTGCCCGGATGGGTCCCACAGGGTACTTGTAGCTTCATACCAAAAATGCGAAGTGCGTCTGGCCTGCTATAAGTAAAACCATTAGGTTTATATCCACACTAATATTATACATTCGAAAGTCTGTCTGTCTGCCTGCTAGCTTTTCAAGGCCCAACTGTTCAGCCGATTTTGATGAAATTTGGTACAGAGTTAGCTTATATCCCGGGGAAGGACATAGGCTACTTTTTATCCCGGAAAATTAAAGAGTTCCCATGGGATTTGAAAACCTAAATCCACACGGACGAAGTCGTGGGCATCATCTAGTATTATCTATACCACATACATACACAATAGATTAATTCCAGTTTCGACGTGAACCAGATTAAAATATCGATCGTAGTAATCTGAACCTGTTGAATTAATTGTCGATTAGTCTTCATTAGTGCAGCTTAGTCCGGCTCCTCACTAATAGGTACTAATAGTGACGTGCCAGCTTAACGCGTCAACCATGGACCTGGAGCAGCTAGATGCCGCAAGCTGTTCCTCCAGGTAGGTCCATTTATGGCCAAGGGTCTATCATCAATGTTACTGATTCTGAGCACAACTAAATTTTAGAGCATTCGAATCCTCTTCTTGCTAATATAATATGAAAAGGACAGACATAGTTTGACAGTTTTAAAAACCTCGTGACTTTAGCTGCCAGTCGCGAGCGTATCGTTTAAATTTGTAGCGTGCACTAAAATTTAGTCTTTAAATGTAAAATTCATGTTCCGTCCTTTTTTAGCAATATTAAAAAGAAGAGGATGCAGATACTCCAACTTTCTAACCAATTTTCTAAATTTATTATCTAGATCTAGTATATTATGTAGTACCTAGTAATTGTTTATTCAAAGGAGGAGTCATTTTTTCCTCTGGTGTAACGGGGTATTGGATTTCAACAGGCAGACAGAAAACGAAATGATCCTATAAGGTTCCGATTCTCGATTTTTAGGTTATCATACTATTTGATGCATATTTTGACGACCTCCCAGGCGCAGTGGTGAGCGCTGTGGTCTTAATAGTGGGAGGTCCCGGGTTCGATTCCTGGCAGGGGTTTGGAATTTTATAATTTCTAACTTTCTGGTCTGGTCTGGTGGGAGGCTTCGGCCGTGGCTAGTTACCACCCTACCGGCAAAGCCGTGCCGCCAAGCGATTTAGCGTTCCGGTACGATGCCGTGTAGAAACCAAAGGGGTATGGGTTTAATAAAAACTGCCATACCCCTTCCAGGTTAGCCCGCTATCATCTTAGACTGCATCATCACTTACCACCAGGTGAGATTGCAGTCAAGGGCTAACTTGTATCTGCATTAAAAAAAAAAAATATGCGGCATCTAGTTATTCCAAGTCCATGGCGTCAACGGTACGGGTACAAATGAGGGACAACAGATATCCTGAGCGCTGAAACAGGTGCTAATGTAGTGGGAAACGGTAAAATATCGCGCACTTTGTGCATTGTGGCACAGATTAGTGAATAGTTATTAAGTAAATCGTGTCGGGTCTTGGAATAATTATTATTTTCCCGGTAACTAAGTATATTGTTATACCTTTTTTTTTTTTTTATTCATATTAATTTTACAGAGTTTCCTACATATCTATCTCGCCAAACTGGTGGGCCAGTTTGTTGGCGAGGTGGCGCTCTTAATACTATGAAATACAGTACAGAATAAGTACTCTTAATACTTAAAGAAAAAAGAACCCTTATATTTTTCAACTTTCAAAGTAAGTTTACTATACCAAATGGGGTATCCTATGAAAGGGCTTTAATCGTACATGCTGAAAATGTTTTTTAATTATTTTTATGCATAGTTTTAGATTTATCGTGCATAATGTCGAAAATATTAAGGAAAAATATACGGAACCCTCGGTGCTCGAGTCGGACTCGCGCTTTTTGTCGAAGTCGATTAAAAAGCAAAAGGTTTCAACAACAAATAACTAGCGAGCATCGTATCTGCAATGCGTATTGCGTGTAGGCCCGTTATTATGTTACGGACGAAATGTTATGTACGAAATGGCTGCGTTGCGTACAATGCGTGGAGGTAAGTCCCGCAAATTGCTATTGCGCTGGGACCATGTTTCATTAACATCGAAATGACGTCATTTTGACGTCAGCCGAAATAAAAATATACGGATATTCTAAATAATATCTGTCCCGGCTTTACTCATGTGTTTAGTCGACGTTAGCCCGACTAGCCGCTAGCCGCGCGCACGGGCTCTACGGGCAGCGGCACGCGCGGCCCGCAGTCAAAAACGCGGCGACTCCCTTGAAAAAGGACCCCGGATGGGTTCGAAACTAGTCGGGCTAACGTCGACTAAACACATGAGTACAGCCGGGACAGATATTATTTAGAATCGAAATCACTCACGGCAGTTTAAACGCTAAAATATACAGACAAATATACTTGACAGACAGACATACAGACAACAAAGTGATCCTATAAGGGTTCCGTTTTTCCTTTTGAAGTACGGAGCCCTAAAAAGACCCGTGCTCAGTACTGGGCATGATAAAAAAAATTGTACCCCCTGAACTTGAGCTGAGCTGAGTCAAAAAGATCAAGAAAATAAAAAAAAAAATTGTTTCACCCCCTCGAGTATGAGGTTTCTTAAAGACAGTTTTTTAAAAAGGACTATTCTTTAAGAAAATAGATGGCCTGAGTTTTTAGCAAATAAAATGAAATGCACTTGGGTTTTTTTTTCATCTTTTATCATAAAGCCGTGTGTACACTGGCGTGTTAGTCAACTAGGCGGCACATTAGCAACGCGGGCGATCTAATGAACTTCCTAGTGTTAGGTGCGAACGCTAAATATAATAATTGCTCACGAACGTGTGTTCCACTCAATATCTACTGGTTGAGCTAGTGTGGAAGTGGCTTCGTAACTTAACAATACTAACAACGGGTGGGTGAAGAATAACATTAAAAAAAAGTTAATTAATAAAGAAAAGGAACGTGATAAAATTGATGATGTTTCACACCTTGTGAACACTTTTAACTAATGTGGCTCAACCAAGTCCTAAGCAATAAAATTACGTTCATTTTTGACATTATATTTTTTTCGTATTACTTACCAGTTTTGATACAGAAAATGGCGATGAAAAATGCTAAATGTTTTCACCATTTTTCCCTACAAAATACTATTGATATATTATAATAAAAATCTCGGGATATCAAAGAGCTCCCACCCAATTTTTACAAACATAAATCCTATCTAATATAATATTATCATTAATCTTTACTTATTACAATAGTAAATAAATGCAGTATCCATATCTAAATATATAAAACGAAAAGGTGACTGACTGACTGAAATACTGATCTACCTATCAACGCACAGTTCAAACTACTGGATGGATCGGGCTGAAATTTGGCATGCAGATAGCTATTATCACGTAGACATTCGCTAAGGAAGGATTTTTGGAAATTCAACTCCTAAGGGGTAAAATAGGGGTTCGAAATTTGAGTAGTCCACGCGGACGAAGTCGCGGGCATAAGCTAGTACTTAATTTATAAACCCAGTTGAAATTTTAAAAACAAGTGTCACTGTTGTATAGAAGCAGGCGTTATTTTGCGGAAGTCCATATACAACAATGATATACAATGAACCAAAAGCTTAATTTGCTATAATCCGCTGAAACAGGTCGAATCTGCATGGTGCAACATGCAGCATGCGAAATGCACCACCCGCCCTCCCACTGCTAAACATGTAGGAAGAAGCAGCCACCTGGCAAGCAATACGCACCACCACCACGCAGCACCACACACATCCCAAACACACTCGACGCACGTTTCGCCCCGACACCTGAGCATTCTCAGGAGATGTAGACCTTACAATGCACAATTGCAAATTGCTTGTTAAACTCAAACACAAAAATCCGATTTAAGATAAAATGTATGACTTTCTTTGGAAAGGCATGAACATGCCCTAGAAAGTTCCTCATTAAATAAAAGATTCAAAGAAGTCTGTTTCCATACAAACTTGGCAACATATTAAATTTAATCGTACAAACCGGGAGTCAGGTTGCGATTTCGGCGCCAACTGTTCCGTGGGTATTTACTACTTACTACCTAGTAGCAGTGGCGTGCATAGGGTTTAAAGCCAGGGTAAGCATTAGTTAGGTAAGCAAGCCAAAGGATAATAATGACCATTGAGCAATTTTAACTGAGTTAACTGTTTCTTGGGTAAGCAGCGCTTTTATGCCTCTATGAGTTGCACGCCACTGCCTAGTAGGTAGGTACCTCCTCGCAGTTGTAATGAGGAAGATGGCGGTGTCTGCAATGTTCGCATTTCCGGCTGTTACCTCACTAGAATGGCTTCACTACGGACGTGTTTATTTTGTAGAGCTGGAATTAGCTGGTGTTTCAATTTCACTTCTAAAATATTATTGAAGTGAAAACGTCTTTAGCCGCGTTGAGCGATTTTTTGGCTGTTTTTGATAGCAAGGTTCATCGAGTGTCGCGACACCAGTGACGCTAATAGGGTCCTGAGGGCCTAACATGCGCCCCGCGAGAAAATTTTGTCTACGCATTATCTCGTGTTTCTTCATACAAATAAGACGAGTAAATGCGTAGACAAAATTTTCTCGTGGTGCGCATGTTAGTCTAACTGGACTGTAGTCCTGTAGTATGGTAGAAGTAAAACCGGCCAAGTGCGAGTCAGACTCGCGCACAGAGGGTTCCGTACTAAAATCGTATTTTATTGTCATTTTTCACGGTAACTCAAAAACTATTGTGCCTAAAAATAAATAAAAATCTGTTTTAGAATGTACAAGTAAAGCCCTTTCATAATATGATACCCCACTTAGTACAGTAATCTTACTTTGAAAGTTGAAAATAGCAATGTTTGTTCATGACCACAATTTGATTTTTTTATGTGTGATGTAACCACAAATTCACGGTTTTCAGATTTTTCCCCGAATGTCTGCTATAAGACCTACATACCTGCCAAATATCATGATTTTAGGTCCACGGGAAGTACCCTGTAGGTTTCTTGACAAACCGACAGACAGACAGACAGACAACAAAGTGATCCTATAAGGGTTACGTTTTTTCTTTTGAGGTACGGAACCCTAAAAATGAAGTGATTTTTTGTATAGCGGTAGTTTATGGTATTATATAATAATGAAACGAATATACATAAGTTACTTATTATTATATCTACATCCTGAAAACTTTAGTTACGTACATTCCATTTACATTTCCACACACACTACTTACGACATTCACACATCTACATACTCCCACGCACCCACACACTTTTTCATTTCATTTTTCATTTCATTTCATTTCACATCTTGTATTTACTATTTATTTAGAGCCTCAATAGCTCAACCGGTAAAGGAGTGGACTGAAAACCGAAAGGTCGACGGTTCAAACCCCGCCCGTTGCACTATTGTCGTACCTGCTCCTAGCACAAGCCTGACGCTTAGTTGGAGAGGAAAGGGGAATATTAGTCATTTAACATGGCTAATATTCTTTAAAAAAAAATTAACTTTATATAACTGTTTATATACTAGTTACTTACTGGGATGGTCCCAATTTCTACGCACTATGTGAAATTGTATTACCGAAATAAATACATACTTATTATTGTTTTTATGGCAGTCGTGCAGAATAGAATACAATAGAATATATTTTTAACCGACTTCGAAAAAGGAGGAGGTTCTCAATTCGTCGGAATCTAAAGTAAAAAGAAGTATCTTCCCACTTAATAGATCGGTACTTATTCTTCGGGAAGCGATATTTTCTCAAAAACCTGCTCTCCCAAACAATCTTTAGCGGCGCCATAAATTGCGGTACGCTATAAAATATGCATATAAATTATCAAAGTAGGTATGGTATAGTAGGTACATGAAATATAATGCATTCGTGCAGCGTGATGTATATTCACGGTGCAACATTAGTTTTACCGAGAGATTACTTGCTATGGAATTTTACCATGCTTTGGATAAAATATAGCAGTGGACTAGAGCACTGTTTAGGATATTAATTTAGGTTTTTATTTTTATTAGGGTTCCGTACCTCAAAAGGAAAACGGAACCCTAATAGGATCGATCACTTTGATGTCTGTCTATCTGTCAAGAAACCTATAGGGTAGTTTCCGTTGACCTAGAATCATGAAATTTTTCAGGAAGGTAGGCCTTATAGCAGACATGAGGGGAAAAATCTGAAAACCGTGAATTTGTGGTTACACCACAAGAAAAAAATTAAAATGTGTTCATGAACAAATATTGCTATTAAACTTTCAAAGTAAGATTACTATACCAAGTGAGATGTCATATGAAAGGGCTTTACTTGTACATTCTAAAACAGATTTTTGTTTATTTTTAGGCATAATAGTTTTTGATTTATCGTGGAAAATGCCGATAAAATACGATTGTAGTACGGAACCCTCATTGCGCGTGACTGACTCGCATTTCACCGGTTTTTTCAGGAGCATTCTTACCGGATTGTTATAGTATATCTGTCACACGGCAGTAAATGAGGCGCCCACAACACGTCGACCTTGTCATTTCTATTATGATGTCCGAAACAGCTAGGCTCTGAGATGAAAGAGTCTTGAGAGAAAAAATTTACGTGACCAATTTACGTCGCGTAAAGATTCGGGGCAGAATAATAAAACGGTCAAAATTATTTTAATTGCTATGATTGTACTTTGATTTTTTTATTTCTTGCCACACGTTAGAATTATTAGTTAATGTGTATTTTATTCTACACTAGCTGATGATGTCATTTGAACTCTGATTTTCCGGGATAAAAAGGAGGCTGTGTTACTTTCCGACCTTTCCACTATCTCTATGCCTATGTGACAAAACGTAACATAGGTATGAGTGACAGAGACAACGCTGTACTAAGCCGAAAAGTAATTCCAAATTCCGATGTAAGTACATTACTTTATGCTGCGTACTGTATACTCCACGGGTACACCCTGTGGGCGTTTGTGCACTTATCCGGTTTTCTTCGAAAACCTACCTTCTCATTCAATCCATATTTTTACGGAATGCGTGATTTCACGGATGAGTGCACAAACGCCCTATCTCTACATAGGTAGTAGATAGTTATGAAATAAAGTCGCTACCCGCTGTCTGTATTGAACGCTTAGATCTTTTAAACTGCGCAACAGATTTTAATGCGATTTTCACCAATAGATAGAGTGATTCAAGAGGAAGGTTTATCGGTATAGTTTAATATTGTTTTGAATATGACGATAATTTTATCGACATGGTCGCTAATTATGGGCCTCATAAGAAAGCTTAGAGTCACTCAGCGGGCGATGGAGAGAGCTGTGCTTGGAGTTTCTCTACGTGATCAAATCAGAAATGAGGAGATCCGTAGGAGAAATAGAGTAACCGACATAGCTCAACGGGTTGCGAAGCTGAAGTGGCAATGGGCAGGGCACATAGTTCGTACAACCGATAGACATTGGGGTCCCAAGGTGCTGGAATGTCGACCTCGCACCGGAAGACGCAGTGTTGGAGGACCGCCCCACTAGGTGGACGGACGACATCAGACGAGTCGCAGAGAGCCGCTGGATCCAGGCGGCGCAAGACCGTGGCGTGTGGAAGTCCCTGCAAGAGATCTGTGTCCAGCAGTGGACGTCTATTGGTTGATGATGATGATGATGATGATGATAATTTTATTGTTCAAAACGTCCCGTGCGAAGCTGGAGCGTGTCACCAGTATTTTTATAATCTGTCGCTAATACCTGCGCTAGGTTTAATGACCCCACATTTTATGACCATCGAGCCAGGCACGGCAGGTCATAAATATCGCGACAACGATGCTGGTCCAGTTTGCACTTAATCTTTCAGAATGTTCCCGAGATAAATATAAAAAGATTCTATTTAGTTTTCAGCAGGTAAGCGTTTACGTGTGTGTCTGATGAAATTAAAATGGCGTTGCTGTCTCTACATATGTTTTTTGAAATAATGATTTTATTTTTGGCAAGTAAAATTGTGATGTATTTTGAAGATTCCTTTTTTCAGAAAATCAGAGAAGTTCTTCCGACGTTTTTTTTTTTATTTATTTTTTATTCAGATACAAGTTAGCCCTTGACTGCAATCTCACCTGGTGGTAAGTGATGATGCAAAACCTATGTTTTTTTTTTTTTTTTTTTTGTTGTTGTGCCTTATCATGCGATCAGTCGATGGACTATGAGCAGATTGGTTGGAGGACTGGTTGGCGTGATTGGAGACAACTTCCCCAGCGGGAAAACTCCATGGGTCTCAGCTAATTATCCAGTATATGCTTTCTCTTTAGTCGACGAATCGCCTGCGGCATTGTCAACTGCACTGCCAGACGATTTGGATGGTTAGTAAGTCTTGTTTTGTAGTTGCAACTATAGCTTCTAATCTCTTCCTTTACTGTGTTGATATTTAAGTGCTCATGGAGTTCCGATATCTGCAAGAACCATGGCGCGTTGGATAGTTGTTTCAAAATGTAATTTTGAGCTCTTTGTACAATTTGAATATTGGAGTCACATGCTGATCCCCAGAGCTCAATGCCGTATGACCATATCGGCTTTATTATTGTCTTGTATATCAGGAGCTTGTTGTCTAGGGAAAGCCTGGAGTTCCTTGAGAGCATCCAGTACAGTCCTCTATATCGGTGATAGATCTCATCCCTCTTGGCTTGAACATGTTTTTTCCAGGTGAGCCTTCTGTCTAGGTGCATGCCCAAGTATCTAACACTGTCACATTGCGGAAGCTGATTGTTCCGCAGTGAGACTGGAGGACAGTTTCCTCGACGAAGAGTAAATGTTATATGGACTGACTTTGTACCGCTAGCTTTTATTCTCCATTTCGACAGCCATTTGTCAATCTCGTTTAGACCACGTTGTAGAATAGCCGAAGCTTCGTCAGGATTTTCACTGCGAGCAAGTACAGCGGTATCATCTGCGAATGTAGCCACAGTAACATCGTCAATTCGAGGTAGGTCACTCGTATAGATGGTGTAAAGTACAGGACCTAGCACTGAGCCCTGTGGCACACCAGCTGTAATTGGGTGAAACGAAGAGGTGTATTCGGCTTCCTTGACTTGAAATATCCTATCAGTCAGGTAAGATTTCAATAATCCGAAGAATGTATGAGGTAGTAGCGATTTAATTTTGAACAATAGTCCTGTATGCCACACTTTATCAAATGCTTGCTGCACGTCAAGGAATGCAGAAGAGCAGTATTCTTTATGTTCAAGTGCATCTCTAATTGTTCTGCATACCCTGTGTACCTGTTCGACAGTTCCATGATGCTGCCGGAAGCCAAATTGATGGTCTGGAATGATACATCTTGAGCAGAGTTCCTTCATAAGTCTCTGCAACACAACTTTTTCACAAATTTTTGATGTCACAGGTAGTAAACTGATTGGCCTGTATGAGGTTACTTCATGGACAGGTTTACCAGGCTTTGCTATCATTATAATTTGTGAGACCTTCCATAGTGCTGGGAAGTAGCCAACACGAATGATGCCATTAAACAAAATGGTGAGGAACACAATACCTTTTTTGGGTAATTCTGATAGGACTTTTTTATCAATTAGATCAAAGCCAGGCGCTTTCTTGCTATCCATACGTTTTATTATGTTGATAACCTCACTTGGGTATGTTGGCGTAATGGGCATATCCAATTGAAAAGGCTGACCGAGGACGTCTTCTATTTCTGTTTCATCAGTGTCAGGATCAGTTTCATTTGGCGTGAATATTTGGGCCAGGTGGTTTCCAAAGGCATCAGCTTTCTGTTGCTGACTTCTAGCCCATATGTTGCCCTCCAATCTGAGTGGTGGCTTAGGGTCTGCAGGCTGATTTAGGTTTTTGCAAGCACGATAAAGGGAGTAATTAGTAGCACTTGTTGCTGTCAACGATTCCAGATATGATTTTGTTAAAGTATCCTTTGATTTAGCTATGGTGTCTTTAAGGTCCTTAATTGCTTTGTTAAGTACTGTTTTGTCTTCTGGATGTCTACTATTGTGCCATACTCTGCGTAGTCTTCTTTTTTCCAAGATTTGAAATTTAATTTCCGATGGAACTGCATTGTGTCTTGGTGAAGAATTGGAGATTTCTGGTGTACACTTCCAACAAGCTGACTGAATTGTGGTCATAAACTTAGTAGTAGCAATATCAATGTCTTCCTCCGATTTGAGCGCTATTTCTAATTGAAGCTCATCATTAACTATACTACGAAACGCTTCCCAGTCCGTTCTTTTGTTGTAAAGTTGTAGCCTTTTCATGTTGGTTATTGCTTGGGCACTCATGGTCAGTATCACTGGGATATGATTAGAGGAACCATCTAAGGTTGAACTAATTGTGAAGAAGAGTCGAGACAGTCCCTTAGATATGAAGAAGTCTAGAACATCAGGCAGTCTATTTGGGTCTGTAGGCCAGTGTGTGGGTTCTGGTGTTGCAATAGTAATAAGGACGTTTTTATCCACACTCTTCTTTAGTTCTCTTCCTCGAGTGGTTACTAGCCTGGAGCCCCAATGGAGGTGCTTGGCATTCCAGTCACCACCAACAACAAAGCGATTTCCAAGGCTACCAAAGAACTTTGAAAATTGCTCTTCAGATATTCTATGCTTTGGTGGACAGTAAACAGCTGAGATATTAAAATCGCCATTTCTGTCTGAGATAGATACTGAAGTTGCTTGGATTTCTTCAGTACTGTATTGTGGTAGTTCGTAGTGCTCTATTGTTGTTTTTATGATGACTGCTGTTCCTCCATGTGCAGTTCCATCTGGATGATTTGTGTTGTAGATATTATATCCTTTTATCTTTATCAGACTGCTACTAACAAAGTGTGTTTCTGATATAAGAAGAATATCAAGTTTGTGCATATGAAGTAGTATTTCTACTTCATCTTTGTTAGGAGATAGTCCATTTATGTTCCAGGTACCTATTTTAAGACCTATTTTGTTGTCTTCGAAATTAACGTTGTTATGAGTTGTAGTAAAGTACTCATTTGTTGTAGGAGAAAATCAATTTTTTCAGATTGCTTGATAAACATGTGTTCTAATATTTTATATGAATTTGATTGTGTATCCGACTCTTGTGGCTTTGAGTTGGTAGCTTCAGCATATGTTTTCTTTTCTTTTGTGTTTCGATTGGGTGGTGGTCTGCTATTGACAGAATTCAAGTTAATTGGATTAGATTTTATATTGTTACTGTCTTTGTATGTTTGGTCTTGCCTTTGTTGTGTAGGATATTGTTTTTTGGTTTTCCTATTGAGGATTTCCTTGTACACCTCACACCCTTTGTAGTTAGCTGGATGAGGACCCAGGCATAGAGCACACATGGCTGGTGTATTTCGATCAGTCTTTGTGCAAGTTGAGGTTTTGTGAGCTCCTGCGCATTTGACACAGCGGTAGGGTTTCATGCAGTAGTTTTTTGTATGTCCATACTGTTGGCATCTTTGACACTGCACCACTGTTTTTCGTTTCCTTGGATCTTCTATGATTACTGTCTGGTGGTATATGACCTTTAAATCTTTAACTTTCTTATTATTGGGGCCAGGTAGAAGATTTGCGAAGAAAGTGGTGGTAGGTTTCTTTTCAGGGCCAAACTTTGCATTTATTATTTCTCCTGTCACTGTATTTCCTGTTTCCTCAATAGCTTCCTTAATAGCATGAAGAGGGGTTGTATAGTGTAAGTTTCTTATTACTATTCTGTAATTTCTATTATCTTTCCTATTAAATGTGTGTCCAATCAAACTATTTTCTCGAATTACAGATATTAACATCTTGTATGTATCAGCATCATGGGTCAAAATTTTTAATTGATTTCTGTTGATAACTTTGTAATTAAACTGAGATTTATCTGCAACTGATTCCAGGAGTTGAGTTAGTTTATTCAGATCTTCAATACCATACAGGATAATAGGTGGTGGTTTGCTGGGCTTCTTTGTCTTTGGTTCATTTGACTGTTCTTCAGATAAATCAACAACTAATCCACTAAAGCTGTTGCTTGTTTCAATTTTATCTGGCGAGGGTGAGCTTTCCATTTTTTTTCTTTTTGGGTTTCTAATCAGGGGTACTCTTTGCCAGTCAGGAGGCGGTGCAGATGTATCTTTATGAGGTTCTGCATCAGTACAGTGGATCTGTTGGGGAGCTTTGGTAGATGACTCCTCACTACTAGAGCAGGGTAGACTGCTCATAGACATGCTCCTTGTTCTCGATATAAACAAGCTAGGATGGAAGGCTTGCTGAACTAGTCTTTTTCCAGTAACATTTACAGGCACCGGAGCCTGGTTACTCACTCCAGTGGTGTCTTCGGTAGCAGATTTCACACTCTCAGGCCCGGCAAAACCTATGTAAAACTGAAATAAATTTTACAATAATTATTTATCATTACGGTATTGAATCATCGATGTCTTGAATGTACTAGATTTAAATTATGGGGATCTCAGCTGTGTTAGTGACGTCTAGCCCTCAAGGGGGGAGAGTGACCATAAGGGACAAGGAAGAGACAAAATAATTTGTAGGGAATCAAAAAGGCGCCCGGGCCCCGGGAAAACGTCAAGACCAAGCAAGTACCGAACGGGCGCCCTCCCGCGATTCGGCCCATATAACCGAAAGGTTGGTGGTCGTGTTGGTGGGGCCATGGGAAGTGGAGGGTTGTCCCAGTACGGCCCCATCAGCATCTTGAATATATTATTTTGGTACATTGTACACGTATGCTGAAAACGAATACACCTAATAGAATGATACTATGAGAGAAACAAAATCTATAAATACAGAGATAGAAATGTAAGAATTCAAAAGAAAAAGAAAATA
Organism: Maniola hyperantus; assembly: GCF_902806685.2. NCBI lineage: Eukaryota > Metazoa > Arthropoda > Insecta > Lepidoptera > Nymphalidae > Maniola > Maniola hyperantus. Next base: position 14,420,684 of record NC_048547.1, on the reverse strand, counting down.
AGACAGATATATTTATATACTATGTAAGTAAGCGAGTCGAATGAAAGCAATACAATGTCCTTACCTAGAAGTCGGCGTAAAAAACTAAAAGTGGGGCTTAAGCGACCCCCTCGGGCGACGAGGTGGGTACATGCGAAACCACTCAGTGGCGCCATTAGACCTCCTATAAAACATTTTATAAAACGGTGACAAGCTTACTTTGATCGCTCTAGGTGATAACTGGTAAAGTGTAAAGTATCTCGATACCTACTTTTTTTTTTTACTTCTTATTGCTCTTGGTAGTTTAATAAATCAATTTTTAATTTAGTCGATCACCTAATCCTTCGGCAACCCTTCTTTATGGGTTTTCCTTTATCTTTTTCCAAAAACATTCGAATTTTAATTCGAAAATTTATAGGTTCGCTTGTGATTGGTTGGTGCCTCAAAATGGTTAACACCCCCTGAGTTTTTTTGCATTTGTCATTTGTAGCGAACTGTAGCTTAGCGGTCAGAGGATCGGGCGCGATCCCAGGACAAGTGGGTTCGAATCCTGCCGGTCCGCAATGTACTTAAAAACGTAAACGTATTTAAAATTATTTAGAAATTTCTTTGGAGCGAAGGTAAAACACTATAAAAAAACCGGCCAAATGCGAGTCAGGCTCGCGCAATGAGGGTTCCATACTACAGTCTTATTTTTTCGACATTTTGCACGATAATTCAAAAACTATGATGCATAAAAATAAATAAAAATCTGTTTTAGAATGTACAAGTGAAGACCTTTCATATGATACCCCACTTGATATAGTCACTCATTTCGACAGTTGAAAATACTAATTATTAGTTCATGACCACAATTTAATTTTTTTTTGTGTGATCTAACCCTAAATTCACGGTTTTCAGATTTTTCCCCAAATGCCAGCTATAAGATCTACCTACCTGCCAAATTTCATGATTCTAGGTCAACGGGAAGTACCCTGTAGGTTTCTTGACAGACAGACGGACAGAAAGACAGACAGACAGACAGACAAACAGACAGACAGACAGACAACAAAGTGATCCTATAAGGGTTCCGTTTTTCCTTTTGAGGTACGGAACCCTAATGATAAAATATAATTTTGTATTAGGTATGTCAAGAATAAAAAATATACGTCATTTCCGCCTATTTATATTAGCTACCTGTAAAAGACGAATCTCCGTGACACGGGAGTCAAATTATCATAATTCATAACGTTTTTTATGTATTACCACAGTGTAATAAATATACAGTAGGCTAGAAAAAATGGTCACTATAATCTACTCTAGTGACCATTTTTAAAACCCCATTAGAATTCTTTGGTCTTCTGGTGCGATTAGCCTATGTCCGCCCCGGGAGCTGTCTCTGTAGGTACCTACCTTAAACTCGGTTAAACTGATGGGCTGTGAAAAACTAGCAGACAGATAGATAGACAAACAGGCAGGCACACTTTTCTTATTTCATTACAAGCTCACCTGGTGGCAATTATGATGCAGCTTAAGCTAGAAGCGGGCTACTTACTTACTTGGAGGTGGCTTACATCAACATCATATAGGTATGAGTGACAGAGACAACGATCTTCAAAGCCGTAATGTCATTCTAAAGGCCAATGTACATTACTTTCTGCCGCGTCTGTACCAACTGTATGATGGCTAAGCTACGGCACGCCCACGCACCTCTATCAGTCATTTGCTAATGAATGAGGAAATAATGAATTTCACAGTATTATTTACGGATACGTTTGATTATGTTTATATCTCGCTTCCGAATGTAATAAAATTTACGGTACATATTTTTCACCGTGATTTAGTGTTGGATAAATTTGGTTCACCTTGTGCGCATTTTTGTATTATTTTTTCAGGTTTCTTGGTATTTGTGGTATCGACATCAATTTTATTACGTGGGCTTACCAGCTTCAGACCCACCGTACCAACAGGGCGTACCTCTGGTGGTACGCGGTATATAGTCCGTCTCCGTGCCAATTAAATAGTCGTTCTTGAAGTTAATGTCAAGACGCATCGCAATAGCATTTTTAGGCGCGAGGGAGCGGAGCACAGCACAGTCCACACGCCGTGCCGCACTCCGCGTTCACCATTTGCATTAATGTGAGTGCTACATCTGTACACAGTACGCGACTAAATACCGTGAAGTACCTACCGTCAGTAAAGCCGGATTATTTTATAATTACGTGGAAATATTCAAAGAACTAAGAAATGTTTCTTAAAAAAATGCTGCGTAGGATCAGATTAAAAACTAAGTAAACACCTTGGCCATAAGTAATTTTTTTTTTTTGGAAATTAGTTTTTGAAAATTCCCTCGTTTTTTGACGATAACTCAAAAAATATTTATGGTCTCACCTAGCAGCTTTTTAGTTAAAGAAGGCAGAAGAACCAAACTACATCTGTAGAGTAGGTAAGTCAGGGAGAGTTCCCAGTTAAAATAAATTGGATGGCCACAGAAATACCTATTACGCAAAATAATATTATCAGCACAACCATTTTGCACGACGTAGGTAGTTATTATAAAATTTGTTACAATTTTGGCGGCAAATTGTCACCTATCTCATAAATGAGATCGCGTTAACACTATCCACGTTGATACGAATACATGTGTTACCAATTTGTTTGCGAAGCGATTTAACAAGCTGGCTACGGACATAGAGTATCTACATCAGTATAATATTGCCTATAAGGTTGCCTGGTAGAGATCGCTAATTAGCGATAAGGCCGACTTTTGTATCTTCCTTCTGTCTGTGTTTTTTATTCTTTAATGTAATCCTTCTTGTGGTTGTGCAAATAAAGTGTATTTATTATTATTATTATTATTATTATATCAAGATAAAATTAATAAACGCACGTTTTACGACTGCACATAAAAGGAGTGTGATGTATTTATGTATGTGATTTTCCTGACTAACTGTGCTTGAATAGATCTGGGTGTAGGGGTCCTTACATCCTTTACACTTTAGAGCTTTAGAGCTTTACAGCTTTAGAGTCCTTACACAATTCCAAGCTATATATTTTTCTCAATATTTTTTTAAATTTCAATATGGCAAAGCAGGGCATGACGTAGGGAGTTAATGAAAAATTTGTTACAAATTTGGTTGCAAATTGTCACCTATCTCATAGATAAGACGTGACGTAACGTGATCTCATAATTTTTTTATCGTAAAGTACTGACAACAGTAGTACCTTTAGTATAGGCACCGTAGTGATTTGAAACTCGATAAACCAAAAAAAAACAAATATGTCAGTACATCATCAATTAGCTTGCGAGTCTATGAGACAGAATACATTATACAACAGAGTTTTCCATTATTTCATATCGCTTCGTATGAGTCTTGACTAGGAATTTTGACTATGTAGGGGTGCAGAGCTGCAGACCTTTACGATGCCGCGCGGACAACCATTGCTTTGTCAATACTGCACTCTCTCAACTGACGCACTGTTCCCGCTACACTGTGGCACGGAGCCGATCAGACAGATTGTCAGTGGGCGCGTTTCCATTCCCCGCTAATTACTGAGCTCATTGCGGGCAAACACACCGCTTTGTCAATACTGCACTCTCTCAACTGACGCACTGTTCCCGCTACACTGTGGCACGGAGCCGATCAGACAGATTGTCAGTGGGCGCGTTTCCATTCCCCGCTAATTACTGAGCTCATTGCGGGCAAACACACCGCTTTGTCAATACTGCACTCTCTCAACTGACGCACTGTTCCCGCTACACTGTGGCACGGAGCCGATCAGACAGATTGTCAGTGGGCGCGTTTCCATTCCCCGCTAATTACTGAGCTCATTGCGGGCAAACACACCGCTTTGTCAATACTGCACTCTCTCAACTAACGCACTGTTCCCGCTACACTGTGGCACGGAGCCGATCAGACAGATGGTCAGTGGGCGCGTTTCCATTCCCCGCTAATTACTGAGCTCATTGCGGGCAAACACACCGCTTTGTCAATACTGCACTCTCTCAACTGACGCACTGTTCCCGCTACACTGTGGCACGGAGCCGATCAGACAGATTGTCAGTGGGCGCGTTTCCATTCCCCGCTAATTACTGAGCTCATTGCGGGCAAACACACCGCTTTGTCAATACTGCACTCTCTCAACTGACGCACTGTTCCCGCTACACTGTGGCACGGAGCCGATCAGACAGATTGTCAGTGGGCGCGTTTCCATTCCCCGCTAATTACTGAGCTCATTGCGGGCAAACACACCGCTTTGTCAATACTGCACTCGGTTAATTGATACGGAACTTTACAACAACCGATTTCCGATATAATCGATTCGGCGAAATCGAATGATTAGCACGCGCCTACCGACCGGAAAGACTAGTGGAGAGGTGTGATCATACCGTATTAACTTTTTCATAGATCTATAAATTAGATATCATTATCATCATCATTATTAACCAATTTCCACTGCTGGGCATAGGTCTCTAGTAGAGACAGGTAGTACACGTCACGGTCTTGCGCTGCTGCCATCCAGCGGCTCCCTACGAGTCCTGCGACTCGTCTGATGTTATAATTATCCTAGTGTGAGTCTGCCCTCGATGATAGCTTTTCTTTTTATATATTTTTAATATGCCACATTTGGGCACAAAATAGGGTCTTGGACTGTAGTAATAAAATGATGTGATTTTTTGTATAGTGGTTGTTTACGGGACTAGAGTTCATGATTAAAGAGAATAATTTAATATAAAATCATGATTTTTATTTATTTTTAACATCATTTTATTATTAACGTCACGCTGTACGGAAAGCGAATAATGACGTCACAATGCGTAGACGACTAATATTTTTAAGTTTTTAACATCCATACTAATATCATAAATGAAAGTGTGTCTGTCTGCTAGCTTTTCACGGCCCAAACGTTCAACCGATTTTTAAGTTAGCTTATATCCCGGGGAAGGACATAGGCTACTTTTCATCCCGGAAAATTGATAAGTTCCCACAGGATTTTCAAAAACCTAAATCCACGCGTACGAAGTCGCGGGCATCAGCTAGTAAGAAATAATTATCAGCAGAAATAACTCTATTTTTATAATTGAAAAATTGAAAATAAAATTGTCAAAAAATCACAACATTTTATGACTACAGTCCACAGTCCAATACCCCATTGGTTAGAACAACTGTAATAAGATACATCTAAATATATAAAAGGAAAAGGTGACTGACTGACTGACTGACTGACTGACTGACTGATCTATCAACGCACAGCTCAAACTACTGGACGGATCGGGCTGAAATTTGGCAAGCAGATAGCCTTTATGACGTAGGCATCCGCTAAGAAAGGATTTTTGAAAATTCAACCCCTAAGGGGGTGAAATAGGGATTTGAAATTTGTTTAGTCCACGCGGACGAAGTCGCGAGCATAAGCTAGTTCTAAATAAATCTTTGTTGTGTATTTTTTATTACAATAAAAGTATTGTAGTTATTCCTTATTCCTTCCATTCTTCAATAATTAAACATACAGAAACTGAGAAACGAGAATATCTCTCAAAGGGCCGCTCTGAAAATTCAATGAAATGTGTACGCAATCCATTTGGAGAGGCGAAAAAGTGACCACAAAGCGACTGCTGGATATTGGCGTGCAGCCTTTGCTCATTTTAATAGCCTGCTTTTTTCCTTCATCCGTGCTCTGATTTAATCGAACGGCCGCAAATATCCGCATCGAGATCATCCGCGAGTCCGCACGGTCGAGTGCGTCCGCACAAATAAACGCTTGATTTGATCACTCGCTTTGGACCGCGGCGCGGCGATCGGAAAAATGCAAAACTGCGCCCGAATTGTCGATCGAGGTTAATGAAATTATACCTAGTTAATTGTAAATCTGTTTATTTCACCAAAAACACACTCAGGCAAAACTTAAGGCTTTACAATAACAGATTTATCTAATAATGATGCAGATAATGTACTTAATAAAAGCTAAAAAATAATTAGCTGAGTCCGTCACATGCATTGGCTTCGAAATATGATACGAGAGTCAATATTTTTAGGTAGATACCAGTACCATCTACATAATTATGTTTACTAGTCATCACATAGAGCCTTGGACGATCTAACCTATGGACTTGTAACGCGCCTAATATTACGAATAAAAATTTCTGTCACTTTTGGTGCGGGACGAGGAAACACTACATAGACAACTTGACACACTCACTCAACAAAGTTTTGTGTCATTATTAACACACACATATCTAAATCTTCAACACTACTACATTTTACGCACACTAATAAGTTATATACATCAACATACAAAGACATTACTAGTGTAAGACAGTCAAATTGATTTGCGATGCTACCGTATCGATATTTTAAAATATATCGATAGTTTTTCAGAAACAAAAGTAGAAGTAAGAATTTATTACTCGTATTTAATTACTTAAAACCAGTGTTTGGTCAGCGTAGCGTATTCTTGCATACATTCACCTCACTTAATAGGTAATTATCCCAAAAACTAATAATGCAACGTAAAAATAAGAAAAATATTTATTTAAAAAATATGCACATACTTTTTTACTTATTTTATATCATTTTTAATCTTTTGTATTTTTTTATATAACGAAATTTTCATTTAAAATTTCGATAGTGAAAATGTGCTTATTAATGACTTATATTATTATATAATACAAAATAAACCTGACCGCGCAAAAACCTACCAAACATAATTAGTAGGTATATCAATCAATAAAATGTTTTTTTCTTTCCAATCAATCATTTATTTATTGCACATTGGGTTTACATGGTAATTCCAATATGGTGTACTCTTTGTCCAAAAAAATTAAATGTAAGTTATTAAATATTACACGTATTGCCCTTACAAATTAGCAATGCAAAAATTTTCTCAATACCTGCCGCTTTTACCCCACAGCAAAATTCCATAAGACAGATATGATACTATGAAAATAAATTAGTAAACACACACGGTGGCCTCTTCTATTTTTAACACGTCATTATTTACCATTAGGTTAATGTTATGTATATTCTTGGCGAT